>NC_080194.1:45225247-45866383 GCF_030028045.1 Hippopotamus amphibius kiboko | reverse complement strand
AATGGGATTTGGCCCAGAGTATTGTCAGGCAGCAAAAGAAAGCTGAATGGGACATCCTTCTCCAAGCAATACTTTTCTATCTCTGGGATAAAGTGGTGGAAAAACCTGAAAGTGGCCTGTGTAACCCAGGCTTTGGGCTTACTCTTCCACACAACAGGAAGAGAGCCCTTGGCTATGTTTTTAAGGGCTCTGGGTTCTCTGAATGATAAACTAAGAGAAGCTTCAGCTTCATATTGCTGGAAGCATTGCCACCAAACAACAGAGTTAACCTATCCTTTGCTGCTTTATAGCTTGGCATCAACTTTTCCTCCTTACTGATGTAACATTGGTCTGGCATCCTCTTCCAGTACAGTCCTGTCTCATTCACATTAAAAACCTGCTTGGGTAAATATGTGCCTTCTTCCTCAAAGAGTTTCAGAAAATTTCTGGGCAGCTACTGAATCTGCACTCACTGCCTCATGACTTATTTTACGTGGTGAAGGTTGACTCTAGCCTTGAGCTGATAAAACCACCCATGGCTGGCATTAAAAGATGCACACTCTGATTCTTCACTGTGTTTCTTCTTCAAGTCTTCATAAAGGCTTTTATGTTTCTCTTGAATCAACATTAAGCTGAGTGGGACTCAACACTGATGCTGATCCTGCATCCACACACTGAGAAGTTTCTCCATCTCCTCCATCACTTTTCCATGCTTCTTCAATATTATTGTTGACATCATTGGCAAAGCAGACTTCACATGTTCCATGATCTTGTCTTTGTTCTTTAGAATTGTGTCAATGGTTCAATGATTCATGTTATAGAAACAAGCGATGTCTATTTTTTGCCTCACTCCACTCTCTCAATTATTCTCAAGTTTGTTTCCATCCTATCACTTGGTGCTTCTTAGAAGTATCACCAGCTACATCACCACTGCTTTTACCCTTGCTTCTGGACATCCTGGGCTTGAAATAAAGATATCATGCTACTGTACTCTAGTAAAGTACACAAAAGCACAACCACTTATAGAGGATGCACTCACATGACAATGTATGCCAGATATGTGAACTAATGTGATTGGACATGCAAACACATGTTCTCATCTTTGAAAGTTCTTAACTTGAAGGTTCGTTTGTAGGGGACTTACTGTACCAGTGGACAATTCCTAAGGAGGATTACACAGTGGAATACACATGGAGACTAAATAACATGGTACTAAAATACTAGTGGGTCAACAATGAGATCAAAGAGGAGATCAGAAAATATGTCAAGATAAATGACAATAAAAACACAATCATACAAAATGTATGGAATGCTACAAAGCAGTCTTAAGAGGGAAGTTCATAGCAATATAGGACTTCTTCAAAAAGCAACCTAACCTACCACCTAAAGAATTATGAAGAACAAACAAAATGTAAATTCAGCAGAAGGAAGGAAATAATAACATTCAGTGAGGAAATAAATAAAGATAAAAAAACAGAAAAAATCAATTAAAAAGGGATCTGAAGTGCATTCTCTACATCTGCATCTTTACTCCTGCCCTGTCACTGGGATCATCAGAACCATTTTCTAAGATTCCATATATATGAGTTAGCATATGGTATTTGTTTTTCTCTTTCTGGCTTACTTTGCTCTGAATGACATACTCTAGGTCCATCCACCTCACTACAAAGAACTCAATTTCATTCCTTTTTTATGGCTGAGTAATATTCCATTGTATATATGTGCCACATCTTCTTTATCCATTCATCTGTTGATGGGCATTTGGTTGCTTCCATGTCCTGGCTACTGTAAATAGTGCTGCAATGAACATTGTGGTGCATGTTTCTTTTTGGATTATGGTTTTCTCAGGGTTTATGCCCAGTAGTGGGATTGCTGGGTCATGGGCAAAAGGGAAAGCTGGGGTGAAGTGAGAGAGCAGCACTGACATATATACACTACCAAATGTAAGATAGCTGCATAACACAGGGAGATCAACTCGATGATTGGTGATGACTTAGAGGGGTGGGATAGGGAGAGTGGGAAGGAGTCGTGGGAGGGAGGGGATATGGGGATATATGTATATATACAGCTGATTCACTTTGTTGTACAGCAGAAACTGGCACAACAGTGTAAAGAAATTATACTCCAATAAAGAGCTTAAAAAAAAAAGAAGGCAGGTAAATGTCCACTGTGCAGTGAGGGAGGTGGGCCTGGGAAGGCTCAGACCCTGCAGGCTAATGTTTTGGAAGAGGCTCACTTCTGTGACATTCTTTCTCATTCTAGGCAAACCCCACACCCTACCCCCACTGTACTTGTAGTCACTGTCTGTTGTAACTGGACCAACTGTGTGCCTGCTAGAGACAACCCTGAAATAAAGAACATAGATGATGATTTTTAGAAAAGGGATCTGGAAGATAGAATAACAGAAATACACAAAAATAAACTCAAAATGGATGAAAGATCTAAATGTAAGGTGGGACATTATGAAATTCTTAGAGGAAAACATAGGTAGAACACTCCTTGACATAAATCACAGCAAAATCTTTTTTGACACCCCCCCAAGTAATGAAAATAAATATAAAAATAAACAAATGGAACCTAATTAAACTTAAAAGTTTTTGCACAGCAAAGGAAACCATAAACAAAAGAAAAAGACAACCCTCAGAATGGGAGAAAATATTTGCAAATGAAGTAAATGACAAGAAATTAATCTCCAAAATATAAAAACAGCTCATACAGCTCAACATCAAAACAAACAAACAACCCAATCAAAAAATGGGTGGAAGACCTAAATAGACATTTCTCCAAAGAAGACATTACAGATGGCCAATGAACTCATGAAAAGATGCTCAACATCACTAATTATTAGAGAAGTGCAAATCAAAACTACAATGAGGTACCATCTCACATAAGTCAGAATGGCCATTATCAAAAAAATCTACAAAGAATAAATGCTGGAGAGGATGTGGAGAAAAGGGAACACTCCTACACTGTTGGTGGGAATGTAAATTAATACAGCCACTATGGAGAACAGTATTCAGGTTCCTCAAAAAACTAAAAATAGAACTACCATATGACCCAGAAATCCTGATCCTGGGCATATACCCAGAGAAGACCATAATTCAAATAGATGCACCCCAATGTTCACTGAAGCACTATATACAATAGCCAGGACATTGAAGCAACCTTGATTTCCATCAACAGAGGAATGGATAAAGAAGATGTGGTACATGTATACAATGGAATATTACTCAGCCATCAAAAGGAATGAAATAATGCTATCTGCAGAGATATGGGTGGACCTAGAGACTGTCATACAGAATGAAGTAAGTCAGAAAAAGAAAAGTAAATATAGTATAACATTGCTTATATGCAGAATCCAGAAAAATGGTACAGATGAACTTATTTGCAAAGCAGAAATAGAGACAAAGATTTAGGGAACAAACTGACAGATACCAAGGGGGGCAAGGAGGGATGGGATGAGTTGGAAAATTGGGATTGACATATATACACTACTATGTATAAAATAGATAACTAATGAGAACCTACTGTATAGCACAGGGACCTCTACTCAATGCTCTGTGGTGACCTAAAAGGGAAGGAAATCTAAAAATGAGTGGGTATATGTATATGTATAACTGATTCACTTTGCTGGACAGCAGAAACTAACAGAACATTGTAAAGCAACTATACTCCAATAAAAAATTTTAAAAAATAAAGAAAATCTAAACAAACAAATAAACAAACAAAAAACCAAAGGGATCTGGAAGATAGAACAACACAAATCACCCAATTAGAACAGCAGAAAGAAAGACAAGTGAAAAAAAGGAAAGCAACATAAAAGACCTATGTGATAATATAAAGCATGCCAATCTACACATAATAGGGATTCCAGAAGGAGAAAAAAATAGGATAAAAAATGACCTAAAGGCATTCTATGAAGCAAGCATCATCCTTACACCAAAACCAGACACTACTAAAAAAATAAAATTACAGGCCAATATTTTTGATGAATATAGATGAAAAATTCCTCATTTGTATTTATATTAGCAGATAAAATATAACAACATGTAAAAAGAATTATACACCATAATCAAGTGGATTCATTCCAGAATCACAAGGATGGTTAAAAATATGCATATCAATCAGTGTGATGTACCACATCAAGAAAAGACAAAAACCACACGATCATCTCAATAGACACCAAAAAACTCTTTGATAAAATTCAACATCCATTCATGAAAAAGACTCTCACAAAAGTAGGTATAGAGGGAACATATCTCTGCATAATAAAAGCCATGTATGACAAACCCACAGCCAAAATAATACTCAACATTGAAAAGCTGGAAGCCTTCCTGCTAAATTCTGGAACAAAATAAGGATGACACTCTCACCACTTCTATTCAACATAGTAGTGGAAGTTCTAGCCAGAACAATCAGACAGGAAAAGAAACAAAATGTATCTAAATTGGAAGGGAAGAGGTAAAACTGTCATTAAATGCAGATGACATGATACTCTATATAGAAAACCCTAAAGACTCCACATAAGAATTATTAGAACTGATAAATGAATTCATCAGGGTAGCAAAATACAAGGTTAACATACAGCAACCTGTTGCATTTGTTCAAATTACAATTCAGTATCAGAAAGATAAAGTAAAAAAAAATCCTCTTTAAAATAAGGTAAAAAAAAATATGACATTCTTAGGAATCAACCTGGCCAAGGAGGTGAGAGACTGATATGTTGCAAACTATAAAACACTGACAACAGAAATTGAAGACGATTCAAAGAAATGGAAAGATATCCTATGCTCTTGGATTGGAAGGATTAATATTGTTAAAAATGTCCATACTGCCCAAAGAAATCTACAGATTTAATGTGATCCCTATCAAATTACCCATGAGATTTTTCACAGAACTAGAACAAATAATCCTAAAATTTATATCAAACCACAGAAGACCCAGAATTGCCAAAACATTCCTGAGGAAAAAGCACAAAGTTGGATGCATAAACCTCCCAGACTTCAGACAATACTATAAAGCTACAGTAATCAGAACAGTGTGGCCTTGGTACAAAAGCAGACATATGGGTCAATGGAACAGAATAGAGACCCCAGAAATAAACCCACTCAATCTTCGTCAAGAGAATACAATGGAGAAAGACAATCTCTTCAACATGTGGTGTTGGGAAAGGTGGACAGCTACCTGTAAGTCAATGAAGTTAGAACATTCCTTCATACCATGTACAAAAATAAACTCAAAGTGAATTAAAAACTTAAACATAAGACATGACTCCACAAAACTCCTAGAAGAGAACATAGGCAAAACATTCTCTGACATAAATCATAGCAATATTTTCTTACATCAGTCTTCCAAGATAAAAGAAATAGAAGCAAAAAATAAACAAATGGAACCTAATCAAACTTATAAGCTTTTGCACAGCAAAGGAAACCATAAACAAAACAAAAAGACAGCCTACAGACTGGGAGAAAATATTTGCAAATGATGTGACTGACAAAGGCCTAATTTCCAAATACACATATAGCTTATACAGCT
This sequence comes from Hippopotamus amphibius kiboko, assembly GCF_030028045.1. NCBI lineage: Eukaryota > Metazoa > Chordata > Mammalia > Artiodactyla > Hippopotamidae > Hippopotamus > Hippopotamus amphibius. Next base: position 45,860,869 of record NC_080194.1, on the reverse strand, counting down.
AAATATCAAATAAACAAACAAGCCAATCAAAAAGTAGACAGAGGACATATATAGACTTTTTTCCAAAGAAGACATACAGATGGCCTCAACATTGCTACTTATTAGAGAAATGCAAGTCAAAACTACAATGAAGTTATCACCTCACATTAGTCAGAATGGCCATCTTCAAAAAGTCCATAAGCAATAAATGTTGGAGAGGGTGTGGGGAAAAGAGAACCCTCTTACACTGTTGGTGGGAATGGAAATTGGTGCAGCTGCTATGGAGAACAGTCTGGAGGTTCCTCTAAAAACTAAAAATAGAGCTATCACATGATTGAGCAATCCCACTCCTGGACATATATCCAGAAAAGATAAAAACTCTAATGCGAAAAGACACATGCACCCCAAAAGCCAAGACATGTAAGCTACCTAAGTTTCCATCAACAAATGAATTGATAAAGAAAATGTGGTATATATGTGTGTGTGTGTATTTATATATACAGACACACACACAATGGAATATTAATCAGCCATGAAAAATAATGAAATACTACCATTTGCAGCAACACAGATGGACCTAGAGATTATCTTACTGAGTCAAGTAAGTCAGAGAGAGAAAGACAAATACTATATGATATCACTTATATGTGGAATCTAAAATAATAACAGATATGAACTTGTTTACAAAACAGAAATTGACTCACAGACATAGAAAACAAACTTATGGTTACCAAAGAGGAAAGGTGGGTAGCAAAATAAATTAGGAGTATGGGATTGACAGATACACACTACTATACATAAAACTGATAAACAATAAGGACTTACTGTACAGGGAACTATATTTAATATCTTGTAATAACCTATAATAGAAAAGAATATATATATTTGTAATGATACATATATGTATGTATAAATGAATCATTTTGTTCTACATCTGAAATTAATACAATATTGTACATCAACTATATTCCAATAAAAAAGAAAGAAAACCAAAACAAAAGAAAAGATTCATTAAAAAGACTTTTTGACAAATACTGATAACTTTCTGATACCAGTGAACTGTGTTAGACTGTACAGAGCTCTAATGAAAAATCTGATGCCTTCATAAAACTGCTAACAAAAAGTCAAAATCAATAAGAATTATTTATGGACTAGATGGAGTAATGTATATGATTATAATTTTATGACATTTCTTCTGAAATATTACTGGCTTTTTAATATTTGGTTTTCAGATATAAAGAAACATTTCCTCTTATGCTATGACTTACAGCAATATGGCAAATCATACCTTTGTAAAGGGAACTGAAACATTTATCTTTTTTTCTCCCTACAAGATCCCTCCAAATTTGGAAATTCTTATTTTCATGGCAATATAGTTATTTACATAAATTCATTAAAAATCTGTTCCCCTTATATTAGGACACAATTGGAAACATTGGTTATATTACCAAGGCTTTGAGTGGAACGTCATATTTGAGAGATACGTGCATAGACTCAGTTATGACCAGAGGAACTAAGACTGACTTCATGGAGCCATAAAGTCCCATGGAAAACAGCCTGGTTCATTTCTTAGAGGGTTCCAAGCAACCTTACCAGATGAATAAGGCAGGCCACTTCTTGGCAGGTGCAGAAACCTCTGGATATTTGGGGGACCTCAAAAAGAGAAGAATTCACACAAATCTATAGGTATTATAAGCAAATTCAGTGACAAGTCCTTGGCATGGCTTCCTGGATGCAAGAGGCATTTAAACATTCAATCTGGAGATCCCTTATGAAAAGTTCCAGCAAAGCAGATTTAAAAGAGCCTATATGGTCAATTTCTATCCTTGTTGGACTTATGAAAATAGTCAGGCCAATTTTAATGAAACTAAACTTATTTTGAAAACAAATTAGCCTTAATTTGGTTTTCTTTGGTAGAAATGTGAGTGATTTTAGAGAGAAAAATTGTGTTTCAGTAGAAACTATAATACACAGTTATGAATATTAGATTGTAGTTCTGTTAATTATCTTTGAGGTTTTGTTTCTCCAAATAAACTAAAGTGGATCCTGAATTCTTTTAGTTTCCTCAATTATCTGGCTACAACTCTTCAACCTAATGTTTCCAGTTTTTCTCTCACTTTTGACTTCAAATCATTGCAAACTAAAGTTGCCCTCTTCCTGAAGCCTGGCAAACTGAAGCTGAACAACTTGGTATAAACTTAAGAGAGATCATCACAATAGCCCATGTTTAGATAATCTGTTTGTTACTGTATAAGCCACTCAGAGTGTTTACCTGAACACCAGATGACATCATCAGAGACATTTCAAACTGCAAAAGATATTTTGAGCCTGACATCTAAAAATCTTCTCAACTGGCAGCTCTCAGAACTCAGACACTGGTTTATAATTTTCTCCAACTATTAAACTTTGTTTTTCTTTTGTCTCCATAGAAATGTTCTTTATTAAATACTCGACTGTATAGGCCAAACTTTGAGACCCCATGTGCACCACTGCCTCCTGAAATGAGTTACTGAACTGACCTATAGTCAGAACCAAGAGATTGGTTCAGTGAGTTATAAAGCAATCTATCAACTCAATTTCTGAATTCTGAAATTTCTTAAAGGAGGTTTCAAAGGCAGAACTGTAGGGGAGCAGAAAATGCCACCCCAAAATATCTTTTTGGCATTCGGATTATTTTGAGCTATATACAGTCAAGGCCCAAAAGACTCAGGAAGAAAGTTTTACCTTCCCTTTAATGACCTAAAGAATCTAAAGAACCTGTTCCAGGAAGGGAGTTATCAGGACCCAGCTCTGCCCAGCAGTGGGCTGGTACTAGCCCCAGAACCTGGCTTTATCCACCAGTGGGCATACATCAGCCCTGGGGACTCTTGGACCACAACTCTACCCACCAGTGAGCCAGCACTAGCCCCAGGGACCCTGGGGTTCTGCAGCCATCTGCCTCATGACACAACCCCATTAAACAGCAGTCAAAAGGCCCTGCATGAGGCAGGGCTGGACAACCAGACTGGTGGTCAACCAAGCCTCCAAAACCCCACATAATAGTCAGCACACCATAACAGAAGACCTCCCCCACACAGTGGACAACCCTTAAGCATATAGCCCTAGTGGTGAGAGGGGAGGGCCCTGCCAGGACATCTCCTACAAAAGGCCATCTCTCCAAGGTTGGGAAACATAACAAACCTACCACATACAAAGAAATAAAAATAGCAATTCAGGCAAAATGAGGCAGCAGAGAAACATGTTCCAAAAGATGGAACAAGATAAAACCCCAGAAGAAGAACTAGTTAAAGTGGAGCTAGGCAATCTACCCAAGAAATACTTCAGGGTAATAATTTGAAAGACAATCAAAGAACACATGAGAAGAATGGAGGCACAGAGTGAGAAGTAAGGAAATTTAAACAAAGAATCTGAAAATATAAAGAAGAACCAAACTGAGATGAAGAACACAGTAATTAAAATAAAAATTACACTAGAAGGAATCAAAAGTAGACTGATACAGAGGAAAAGATCAGTGAGCTGGAAGACAGAGTAGTGGAAATCACTGACATTGAACAGAAAAAAAGAAAAAAGAATGAAAAGAAATAAGGACCATTTAAAAGACCTCTGGGACAGCATCAAGAACACTAACATTTGCATCATACTGGTCCCAGAAGGAGACGAGACCAGGAAAGATGCTGAGAATATATTTGAAGAAATAAGAGCTGAAAAATTCCTTAACCTCAGGAGGGAAACAGACATCTAAGTCCAGAAAGCACAGAGAGTCCTAAACAGAAATATTAAAAGCAGCAATGGAAAAGCAAGAAGTTACATACAAGGGAACTCCCATAAGGCTATCAACGGACTTTTCATCAGAAACTCTGCAGGCCAGCAGGAATATTTTATTTATATTGTTATATATTTAAAGTGATGTTATATTTAAAGTGATGGAAAGAAAAAATCTACAACCAAGAACACTCTATCTGGCAAGGCTCTTGTTCGGATTTGATGGAGAGATCAAAAGTCGTAGAGATTAGCAAAAGCTAAAAAAACTTCAGCACCATTAAATCAGCTTTACAAGAAATGTTAAAGAGACTTCTTTAAGCCAAAAAGAAAAGGCCACAACTAGAAAAATAAAAACTGTGAAAGGGAAAACACACTGGTAAAGGCAAACATACAGTAAATGTAGTAAATCATCCAAGTGCAAAGCTTATAGGAAAGCTAATAGACAAAGTTAGTAAAATCATCTATACCCACAATAATCAGTTAACAAATACAGAAAATAGTCAGATGTAAAATATCTTGTCAAAAACAATAATCATGAGGGGAGGAGAGTACAATTGCAAGGTTGTTAAAAGGCATTTGAAATTAAGAGATAAGCAACTTAAAACAATCATACATATATATATATATATATATACCTCATGGTAACCACAAACTAAAAATCTATAATAGATACACACACAAAAAGCAAAAATAATCCAAACACAACACTAAAGATAGTCATCAAATCACCAGAGAAAATTACAAAAGAAGAAGAAAGGAAAGCAAAGAACTACAAAACAATTAACAACAGCAATAAGAATATACATATAATTACTTTAAATGTAAATGACCTAAATGCTCCAATCAGAAGACAGAGACTGGCTGAATGGATACAAAAATGAGACTTGTATATATGCTGCCTACAAGAGAATCAACTCAGGTCTGACACACACAGGCTAAAAGTGAGGAGATGGAAAAAAGTATTTCTTGCAAGTGGAAATGAAAAGAAAGCCAGAGTACCAATACTTATATCAAACAAAATGACTTTAAAACAAAGACTGTTACAAGAGACAAAGAAGGGCATTACATAATAAGCAAAGGACCAATCCAAGAAGAAGATATAACAATTGTAAATATATATGCACTCAACACAGAAGCACACAGGTATATAAAGCAAATATTAACAGATATAAAGGAAGAAATTGACAGTAACACCATAATAGTAGGTGACTTCAACACCCCACTTACGTCAATGGACAAATCATCCAGAGAGAAAATCAATAAGAAAATCAACACTGACCTAAAATGACACACTAGAACAAAGGAACTTAATAGAAATATATAGATTATTCCATCCAAAAGCAATAGAATACACATTATTTTCAGGTGCTCATGGAACATTCTCAAGGACAGATCACATTCTACGACATAAAACAAGCCTTGGTAAATTTAAGGAAAGTGAAATCATATTAAGCTTCTTTTCTAACCACAACACTATGAGATTAGAAATCAACTACAATAAAAAGAAAACAGCAAAAAACAAAAATACGTGGAGGCTAAACAATATACTACCAAACAACCAATGGATCACTGAAAAAATCAAAGAGGAAATTAAAAAAAAAAAACCTGGAGACAAATGAAAGTGAAAACACGGTGATCCAAAATTTATGGGACACAGCAAAAGCAGTTCTAAGAGGGAAGTTTATAGTGATACAGCTTACCTAAAGAACTAAGAAAAATCAAGAAAGAGTCAAGAAATAAGCCCATGCACTTATAGTCAACTAATCTACGACAAAAGAAACAAGAATATACAATGATGAAAAGACAGCCTTTTCAAAAAATGGTGCTGGGAAAACTGGACAACTACACATAAGAGAATGAAATTAGAATAGTTTCTAATTGTATATAGTATACAAAATAAACTCAAAATTGACTAAAGACCTGAATGTAAGAACTGAAACCATAGAACTAGAAGAAAACATTGGCGGAACACTCTGACATAAATCATAGCAATATTTTTTGGCTATGTCTCCTAATGCAAAGGAAATAAAAGCAAAAACAAACAAATGGGACCTAATTAAACAAAAAAGTTTTTGTGCAGCAAAGGAAACCATTGACAAAATGAAAAGACAACCTATGGAATGAAAGAAAATATTTGCAAATGATGATAAGGGGTTAATATCCAAAATATGTAAACAACTCATAAAACTCAACATTAGAAAATAAGACAAAAGAAACAAAGCAAAAAAAGAAAAGAAAAAAAAAAAGATTAAAAAATTTGCAGAAGACCTGAATAGACATTTTTCCAAAGAAGACATACAGATGGTCAAGAGGCACATGAAAAGATGTTTAACATTGCTAATTATCAAAGGAAGGAAAGTCAAAACCACAATCAGTTATTACCTCACACCTGCCAGAACAGCTGTTATCAAAACCACAAGTAACAAATGCTGGTGAGGCTTTGGGGAAAAGGGAAACCTTGTACACTGCTGGCAAGAATGTAAATTCCTGCAGCCCCTGTGGAAGACAGCATAGAAGTTACTCAAAAATCTAAAAGTAGAACTACCACATAATCCAGCAATTCTACTCCTGAATATATAGCCAAAGAAAGAAAAAAACATTACTTTGAAAATATATATGCACCCCAATGTTCATGGCATCATTATTTACCATAGCCAATATATGGAAGCAACCCAAGTGTGCATCATCAGATGAATGGATGTTTATGATGAACAGATATTGATTTCATATGTATGTATATATACATATATACATATATAATCTCACAATGGGCTACTTACTACTCAGGCACAAAAAAAAAAGAATGAAACTTTGCCATTTACAACAACATGGATAAACTTGGAGGGTATTATGCTTAGTCAAATAAGTCAGTCAGAGAAAGGCAAATGGCTGTTATGATATCACTTATAAGCTCAACAAACTATTGAATATCACAAAAAAAAGAAGCAGACTCACAGATATAGAGAACAAACTACTGGTTGCCAGTGGGGAGAGGAAGTGGTGGAGGGATAAGAAGAGGGATGGGGATTAAGAGGTACAAACTACTATGTATAAAATAAGTAAGTGACAAGTATATACTGTACAGCACAGGGAATATAGCCAACATTTTATAATCACTATAAATGGAGCATAACCTTTAAAAATTATGTCACTGTGTCACACAATTGAAACTTATATAATATTGTAAACAACATCCCAAAACATTTTGTTTGTTAAACTCAGTAAGAAATTCATCAATTCTGAATTCTGATTTCTGCTTGGCAATCCAAATTGCTTTAGCCTTCATCTTCAGAATTTGCCACAACACCAAAAGAAAATGTTCTCTGAGTACAGAAGGATGTCATATTAGAGTGTAAAAAAATAAACATTTTAGCTTCAGTTTAAGCTGAAGTGTTGGTAATAGACCTTGCACAAGCCAATATTACTTTAAGAAACACTGTATTATTCATAAATTGAATATTATAACTCAGGTTATTCAGATTAAAATGATATATGAAGGCAGGCTATGGATCCATCTTCAAGAATGAGGATCGATGAGGACCCAGGGAAGATGATATAAATAATGAATTTCAGGGAGCTATCTCTCTTGCCTCCTCTTTTTACCTCTCTCCCTACCCTGCCTTCACAGATTTCTCTGGCATAAGATGTAATTCTAATAATCTGGAAGAATGAACCTAAGCAAATAAGCATTTTATCTATTTCTAATAAGCACTGGCTATACAATAATTTTATACATACAAATACATGGACATATAAGCATATATGTATAAAACACACAACCACTCACCATATATGCACATATCAGCTATTTGAGAAAGGGTGGTTAAAATTTATATTTACTACCATGAACTAGATAATGTCATAAGAATTTTTATATTCATTTAATTTAAAAGTTTAAAAATATAACTATGAACATAGATCATTTTTTTCATTCTTTACAGATGGTGTAACTGAAGCAGAGAGATAAAATAAGTGGTTAAATGTAGAAAGATGAGAATTCCAAATAGTATACTTAAGATAGCACTGGGATTCCACAGTTTTAGCTAAATGGAATGAGAGTAATGTGGAGAAGGATACATTCTCTCTTTTTCTTTCTTATCTCCAGCCTAAGTACTTGACAAAGGAGAAAATACAAATGAGACAAAACCATTGTCAGGTAATTTTTAGGGCATTATGGTATTTTGAAACTGACAATAAAATCCCCCAGTAGAAAAATTATCAGAACAAAACACATCTTTGACTTTTACCTTCCTTCTAAATTAGTTTTCTACTCATTAGAATTGTGCTAAAAATATATATTATTCCTGCCTTCCAAATAGGTTCATTTGCACAATTTTTCTAGGTTCCACATATATGCATTAATATACGATATTTGTTTTTCTCTGACTTACTTCCCTCTGTACGACAGATTCTAGGTGCATCCACATCTCTACAAATGACCCAGTTTTATTCCTTTGTATGGCTGAGTAATATTCCATTGTATATATGTACCACATTTTCTTTATTCATTCCTCATTGATGGACATTTAGGTGCTTTTATGTCCTGGCTATTTAAAATAGTGTTGCAATGAACATTGGGGTGCATGTGTCTTTTTGAATTATGGTTTTCTTAGGATATATGCCCAGTAGTGGGATTGCTGGGTCATATGGTAGTTCTATTTTTAGATTTTTAAGGAACTTATTTGCAGGGCAGGAATAGAGATGCAGACATAGAGAATGAATGTGTGGGCACTGGGGAAGGGAGAGTGTTGGGATGAATTGGGAGATTGGAATTGACATATATACACTACCATGTATAAAATAGATAGCTAGTGGGAACCTGCTGTATAGCACAGGGAGTTCAGCTTAGTGCTCTGTGGTGACCTAGATGAGTAGGAAAGGGGGTGGTGGGAGGGAGGTCCAAGAGGGAGGGGATATATGTGTATATATATATATATATATATAGCTGATTCACTTCATTATACAGCAGAAATTAGCACAACATTGTAAAGCCCTATCTTGTCTTTCTAATCTTTCTTCCCAACCCAAGCCTGACACTGATACTCAGTGTTTAACTCTACCAACATCTGTAAACCAGGTTTGGAGTTTGTGATGGGAATGCCTCTCTACTACCACTGCAATAGAGGAAAGTATTTTTATTACTAACATGCTTTAGAGTTGCCTGGGCAAGGTGATTTTGAAAAAAATCAAGTTTTATTAGTTTAATTCTTTTAAAATTATGTCCCTTACTGCCTGCACTTGGGATCATTGATCCCACTATTTCCTTGGTACACTACTTCTCCATAAGAGAAATTAAGGGAGAAGATGCTAGCTAGTTTCTGACAAAAAGAAAGTATGGCAAATGGGAGTGTCCCCAACTTTTAAACATGCGGTTTCTCAGAACTCTGAACTATTTGCAACTCAAGAGATGGGAGGGGAATTGGGTAATGTTGTCACAGTGTTTTCCTTATCACTTCACAGTATAATTATAGTTATTGATCATGTAAAATAGTTTTGAAACAGTTTCCACTTTCTGCTTTTATTATTTGATCTTTGTCTAGACCACAGCCTAGACTTGTGGGAAAATTGTAAGTTTTAGATTCAGACAAGTGTCAGTTCAAATTTTGATTTATAGCAATATTATCTATATTTAACTTCTCTGAAATTCAGTTTATTTATTTGAAAGTGGAGATGATGTAACAAGTCCATATATTTGTCATGGGGGATTAAATGAGATCATACTTTATTATTTTCTAATAAGCACTGAGTACACTTTAGTTGCATACATACAAAAACACAAAAAATAATCACATAAGACATACCCACTCCCATATGTCCAAATGTACCTATGTGAGAAATCATGACAACTAACATGTCCTTTTACTACTATATACCAGGTGCTATTCTAAGCTTACACATTTCAACTCATTGAAATGCTCACAATATAACTATGATGTAAATACATTTAGTATCACAACTTTACAGTTTATAGAACTGGAGGAAAGTTAAGAAAGTGTTAAAGGTGAAAAGATGAGAGCTGTAAGGACTGTATTTAAGATAGCACTGGGAAACTGCAGCCTCGGCTGAGTGCAATAAGAGGACAATGGAGAAAGATTCATCCCCCTCTTTGCTTCTTCTTTATGTCAAACTAAAGGGCTTGCCAAAGACAAAAATATAAAATGAGGCAAAACTCACATTAGATTGCTTCAACATGGAATGCAATTATTACTACATTAGTTATTATTTATTATTATCTATATACATTTGACTTAAAAAGTTAGAGATACTGGTTCTTTATTTTGTTTATTCTCTATCGCCTATAAAATCTGAGGAGCAAAATGTTATGTAATACAAGGGTGCGTCAAAAATTATCTACACTCCAGTTATGTTAAAACTTATGTTGGGCACACTGCCTTATCAGCACTTTCCATTCAAGGCTACTGTCTCCCAAGTCACTGCTCTGCAGGTGTAAATGTGTTATATCAGTTCATTTGTAACTGCAGTGTGAGCAAACAAGTGGATGCCCCACTTGTGATTTGCATGAAAGAAGAGCAGTGTGCAGTTATTCATTTTTTTGTGGTCTTAGGGTGTACCTGGTGCCATTATTTATTGAAGACTTTGTGTGCAGTATGGAGAAAGTGTTTTGTCATGAAGAAGTGTGTATGAATGGATAGAGAAATTCAAGGAAGGTTGCACAAGTGTTAGCCATTCAGAAGGAGCTTGACACCCATCCACATCCATGGCTGATGACAACATTGACTGTACATGTGAAATGATTCTATCAAATAGACGAGTGACAGTGGATTATGTGTCAAATCATTTGCAAATCAGCCATGGCTCAAAGGCTCAACAATCAACAGAGCTCATTACAGTGAGATGCTTATTGAAGAGCTGAAGCCTAAACTTCAGATTAAATGCAGAGGACTGCTATCCAAGGGTGATGTGATCTTGTATGACAATGCACTTCCACACACTTCTGCCCACACTGTTGACACTGCAAAAACTTCATTTTGAGGTGTCAAAGAATCCTCCCTATAGTCCTGATTTTGCTCCATCAGACTTTCACCTGTTTGGTCCCCTGAAAGCAGCCCTACAAGGATGAAGATTCACTTCTGATAAAGAAGTGAAGACAATGGTGTATTCGTGGCTTGCAGTTCAGCCTAAGACATTTTTTAATGAGGGAATACAAAAGTTTGTTGACAGATGGGCAAAGGGTACTGAAAAGCAAGGAGATTATGTTGAAAAATGATGTATTTGTGTTTTCTAAAAGTTAATTAAAGTAAACTCTACAGCCAGAGTGCAGGTAATTTTTGACTCACCCTCTTTACATTATGTTGACTATTTACATTATTTACTGAATATTTGCTTTTCTAATTATGAGATCAAAGTTATAATCCACGATTCCTTCAATTTACCTTGTTCTCATTTAGCATTCATACACCTGTAATATCTTGGTAGTCAAACATTTTAAACACTAATTTTCTCAGTGTTTGCAATATGCACAGTAAAATACACAGCATCGTCCTTAACCTTGTACTTTATTGGAAGCTTGGTTATTTTAGCAAAACCTTGTTATTAAACTCTACCACTGGAATTATAATTCATTACTGTATCATATCCCTTATGATAGGAAAACATGGATAATTAGATGATCAAGAGAGGGACAACAAATAAATTTAGAGACTGGAGTCTTATTGCATGTAACAGACTTTGAATAACTCCTCTGAGGCACTGTCTCTAGTCTTCTAATACTTTTTTTTTTTTACATTCAGCTTTACTTGGTTTCCCTTCACATTTCTAACATAAAACAAAAATGGGCTATACCTTATTTTTCTCTGTGGTATGATTATTTCATCAAAAATTCTACACATACTTTAAATCCAAGAAAACTCTTTTAAATTTTATAAAATCAGCAGATCTGTGATCCTTAAAAAAAATTCTGTCAACTTTGGGATTTTTTTCAATAGCAATTAAAATTTTGGCAAATAGTTCTTGGTATAAAATAGCACTATGTAAATGTTCTAGAAAATAAGTGGGAAAGATTACACTAATTAGAAACCTTAAATTAGGCAGGTCAGATAGAGAATTTCTAATTTATATACCTTTTAATGTAGTTCTCATTTATCCAATACAAAGGTAATATTCTTCTTTATTTTTCCTTCCCTCTCTCTGTCCATTTTATCATTACTCAGGCTTCAGCACATATTGTGTTTCCCAGTCTGAATCCCCCAGATGCAACCCCCAATAAGCCTGAGTAAACATCAAAGCCACCTTGTACACCTATTCTAGATACACATACACACTAGTATTGGAGATACACTAAAAACATCTGGCTTTGTTGATGGTTTCCTTTGCTGTGCAAAATATTTTAAGTTTAATCAGGTCTCATTTGTTTATGTTTTGCTTTCATTTCCATTACTCTAGGAGACAGACACACAAAAATATTGCTGCAATTTATATCAAAGAGTGTTCTGCCTATATTTTACTCTAGGAGTTTTATAGTATCCAGGCTTACATTTAGGTCCTTAATCCATTTTGAGTTAATTTTTACATACAGTATTAGAGAATGTTCTAATATAATTCTTTTACAAGTAGCTGTCCAGTTTTCCCAGCACCACTTATTGAAGAGACTGTATTTTCTCCATTGTATATCCTTGCCTCCTTTGTCACAAAATTAATTGACCGAAACTGTGTGAATTTACTTCTGGGATCTCTATTCTGTTCCATTGATCTATGTGTCTGCTTTTGTGCTAGTACCATACTGTTTTGATGACTGTGGCTTTGTAGTATAGTCTGAAGTCAGAGATCCCAATTCCTCCAGCTGCATTTTCCTTTCTCAAGATTGTTTTGGCTATTTGGGGTCTTTTGTGTTTCCACATAAATTTTAAAATTATTTGTTCTAGTTCTATAAAAAATATCATTGCTATTTTCATAGGGATTGCAGTAAATCTGTAGATTGCCTGGTGTAGTATGGTAATTATAACAATATTGATTCTTCCAATCCAAGAACATGGTATATCTTTCCAACTGTTTGTGTCGCCTTCAATTTCTTTCATCAGTGTTTTATACTTTTCTGAGTACAGGTCTTTTACCTCCTTAGGCAGGTTTATTCCTAGGTATTTCATTTCATTTTTGATATAATGGTAAATAGGATTGTTTCTTTAATTTCTATTTCTGACATTTAATTGTTAGTGTATAGAAATGCAACAGATTTCTGTATATTAACTTTGTATCCTATAACTTAAGCAAATTTATTTATGAGCTCTAGAAGTTTTCTGATGGCATCTTTAGGATTTTCTAGGTATAGTATCATGTCATCTGCAAACAGTGACAGTTTTACTTCTTTTCCAATTTGGATTCCTTTTATTTCTTTTTATTCTATTATTGTCATGGCTAGAACTTCCAAAATTGTTGAATAAAAGTGGTGAGGGTAGACATCTTTGTCTTGTTCCTGATCTTAGAGGAAATGCTTTCATCTTTTCACCACTGAGTATGATGTATGATGTTAGCTGTTGGAATTTCATATATGGCCTTTATAACCTTGAGATATGTTCCCTCTATGCCAATCTACTGAACAGGAGAAGATATTTGCAAACAAAATGACCAATAAGGAGTTAATATCCAACATATGTAAACAGCTCATAAAGCTCAACATCAAAAACGCACACAAAAATAACAATACAAATGGGCAGAAGAATTGCATAGACATTTTTCCAAAGAGGGAATGCAGATGACCAACAGGCACATGGAAAGATGTTCAATATTGCTAATCATCAGAGAAATGCAAATCAAAATCACAATGAGATATCATCTCACACAAATCAGAATGGCTATCATCAAAAAGAAAACAGATAACAAATGCTAACAAGGATGTGGACAAAAGGGACCTGTCCTACACTGTTGGCGGGAAGGTAAATTGGTGTAGCCACTGTGCAGGTAAATTGGTGCAGCAGTAATCAATTTTGAGGTTGCTCAAAAAACTAAATGTAGAACTGTCATATGACCCAGGATCTACTACTGGGTATATATCAGAAAGAAACAAAAAGACTAATTCAAAAAGATTTATGCACCCCAAAGTTCCTAGCAGCATTATTTACAATTGCCAAGGAATGAAAGCAATCTAAGTGTCCATCATCAGTGAATGGATAAAGAAGATATGGTATATGTAGACAATAGAATACTACTCAGCCATAAAAAGAATGAAATTTTGCCATTTGCAACATCGATGGACTTAGAGGACATCATGCTAAGTGAAATAAGTCAGACAGAGAAAGACAAATACTGTATGATATCACTTACATATGGAATCTAAAAAATACAACAAACGTGAATAAAACAAAAAAGAAGCAGACATCATAGATACAGAGAATAAACTAGTGTTTACCAATAGGGAAAGTGAAGCACGGAGGGGCAAAATAGGGATGGGGTAAGAAAAGAGGTTACTATTGTATTATATAAAATCACGTGTATGAAACTTTTGAAAATCTTAAAGCATTATAGGGTTTAAACAATCTTACATTCAGTTAAAAAATAAATTAAAAAAAAAAAACCTAGCTCTAGTATTGTTTTACCTTATAACGCACTGCTAAAATTTCATAAGAAAGTTCAGTTTAAGAGACTCTGTGAACCAAAATTGTTTAGTTTACTTTTCAATATATATATATGAAAGATGGAAAGCAGAGTCTTGAGTATCTGAGGATGAGTAGATCCATTCTATAATTTAAAATGCTGATAATTATTTATAACTATATGAACCTGTCCAGTTTAATATAAGAAAATTTGAGATCATTCAGTATATCCCCACATATTTTCTTTTTCTATGAGGTGTCCTAGCTTATCTCCAGGGAAGGAAGACTTGATGACTGTGAAATTCATTATATTTTTAAAACTTGAAATTGTTTTGGTACCCTCAGAATATATCATTTCTTTTCTCAAAACCAAAATGATACTTATACTTAAATCAGGGATTTCCATGTTTCACCAGATTTTTTTCATGCTCATTTAGTTGCAGAGACGTAGGGCCACAAAAAATATATGACTACTTTAGCTGAAGGAAACTAACACAGCAAATCAATGATTTAGAAGACAGCAATTGTGGTTGCAGAGCTTGGTGCAATAGTGCCCAAAGTCTGGAGAATTCCCTGGTGGTCCAGTGGTTAACTCCATGTTATCACTGCCATGAGGTTTCAATCCCTGGTCAGGGAACTATGATCCCACAAGCCGGGTGGCCAAAACAAACAAACAAACAAACAAAAACATTAGCATCCAAAGTCTGAAGGAAAAAAAGTGCTAGAAATTCAGGACAATCTGCTCTCTCTTCTGCAATTGACAGTGATAGACTTATTATGTCTCTGGTTTAGGATCAGACATTTGGCTACCTCTACCATAAATTACATAAAAATAAACTATAAGGAAGTTACAGATAATTTACAAAAAATCTTATTTTGTATAACAAAGCAAATCCCTCATACGTACATCACACTGAGTCTTTACCACTCAGAAGAGGCTTTCTAAAGTATTTAACATTGGCTGTATATCATACATAATGGAATTAGTGAACATCTTTCCGTAAAGGAGACAGATACACTTTAGTGAAAACACCCTCTGGATCATAATATGAAACTAAAATATGAAACAGGTTTGCCCTGGATCTGCTTATGTGTAGATCATACTATGAAGAGAAGTAGAAATCTAGATGATTAGTAAAGAAGAAAATAAAAATATAAAGTTCACTAGTTTGTTTATACTGAAAGTAACTGCTGTCCTCCATTTTAAAAAAAAAAAAAAGAATAAGAATAAGCCATGCACCCTGACATTATGCAATCCATGTGAAATTATATGTAAAGTTACAGTTATTCATTATGTGGATATGAAGCTGAATCACTCAAAGTATTGCTATAATTTTAATAAGAAATTAATAGGGAGTTCATCAAATCAGACTAACAAATGGTGACTTGCATACATTTTCAAAACTCTTCCATTAAGTACCTTGGAAAATTAAGGCCCTTCCACTAAAAACTATTGGTCATTTGGACAATAGCTAGAATATCTACATGTATTCTCTCAGAATTAAAGGGACCTCAGTTGACTGATAATGAAGTGAAAAATACTAATTCATCATGATTTAACTCACAATGCAATGCATGTTTTAACATAAATTACTGTTTCCTTTTAATTGTCAATATAAAACTTTTACTTTATATTGTAATACTACTCTTTAAGTAAAACTAATTACATAATTAAAAGTTGCCTAGATTTCAGCAAATTTTTTTTGATAATAACAAATTTAGAGGACTAGTTCTATACAATTTTTTCTTACTGAGCAATATCATGACTCACAATTAGCTATGCCAATAGTACTAATCAACTCATAATTAAAGTTTACTCATAGAGCAGAAATACTTGTATTCTGTATAAATATTGACATTTCTAAATTAAAATTAGCTATCACTTACTATCAAGTTTAAATAGAGAAAAAAACTGTATGCTTGTAACTAAATTAAGATGACAATTTACTACTAAAAAGTATTTATATATAAATAACTAAAACCCATTACCTTATAAATATCCAAAAATCCACATTGGTGGTCAAATCTTGTGTACAGTTCATTCAGCATGCTGATTACTTGCATGGGGGTACACTGGGCACATATGGCTGTGAAGCCAACAATGTCTGAAAAGAGCATAGTGACATCATCAAACTTTCTGGCCTGCACTTGCTGCCCTTGCCACAACTGCTGGGCTACATCTCCAGGGAAAATAGAATATAGAAGATCCACTGTTTTTTTTTTCTCTTCTTCCAGGGCCTGGTGAGTTCTTTCTAAAGTTGCTTTTAATTTATCCATCCTCTTCTTTAAGCCATCTTGGGCCTTTGCCTGCTCACCAACCAAAATGACATCTCGGGTAGCATCATGGATAGGGATGTCTGAGAGATGCAGCCCTCGTCCCATGAGTTCATCCAACTTGTCCACACATGGAGAACCCAAAAATAAAATGGAATTTGATTCTGTGACATGGATCATTTGTCCTTTAACTTCCATCACCTGCAAAATTAACACAGAATTTTGATCAGCACTTTTCACACAGGAGATTCACAAAAATTAATTTATTGTCTAATGGAGAGGAAGAACAAGAAATTAGCTCTATTGACTTTCCACATTCATACAGGCAAATTTAAATGTGATTTATGGCCAATATAAGTTATGACTATAAATAGAAATATTTGTTATTGTTTCTCACTTGGCCACTTTCTCAACACAGTGATCAAATGGAAAGGAAGAGAAATTAAACAGGAAAACATTTTCCTTCAAAATGAAATTGCACCCAGGTACATCATGAAACTGGTTCATGAGCCAATTCAAAAACTTTCAACCTGCTTAGTAATAGTAGAATTAAGATAAACCCTTCTGTGAAAATAACTGTCATTAAAAGTCTCATTAAAATAATACTCAGAAAATAAGTCCAGGAGGCTAAATGAATCCAAATAATTGTTTAGCCTATGTAAATCATTTTTAACCAGTTATAGTCCTGTGAAAATATATTACATTTTGTACTGACTAGATTAGTTGACAACTCATTTGTTCTTAAAAATAAAAATTTAAACTAGGTATCATTAAGCCAGTATTACCAGAAGATAACTATCAATCAACTAGCATGTTCAATATAAGCTAAAAATAGCCCCCTCAAGTTGGGATGGTATTAAAGGAATTCAGTTAATAAGATAAAGAATCTGAAGATGTAGTAATTTAACTCTATCCCCCCTTTCTGTGCTTGTTGACTGGAGAATTTGGAGAATTGATGTTTAATGAAAAACTTCATGAGCACTGGCTTATGCTCTCTTAGCTTGGTGCCCTAAGGAACACTTAGAGGGGATGAGCACCAGTAGGAAAGGTATACTCAAGATATGGTTATCCAAATATAGTTATTTGGGTTAGGATACGATATTTCAGCACATCTGGAGAGGAAGCTAGTTGTAATTACCAGGAGAGAACAGCCTACAAGTAGACCAGTTGAGAGTGTGCATCAGTTTTATCTATGTCACTGTCCCCAATTACATGGAATGTGTCAATACATTTATTTGTTCTTTATAGCATATAGTAGTTAGGCTAGTTGATGAAATTGGAGGCATAGAACAAATATGGGGTAAAACTACAAAGATTTGGACTTCTAAGCCTGAAAATGTTTTACTTTGTTCCCCCTGCACCATTTACCAAGATCTTGTCTACATAAGGAAATAAAATTGAATTCTTGCTTCATGTTATATTTTTTATGAAATGAAATGTTCACTTTTTTATATTAAAGTATTTCATCATTTTATACAGAATACTTTCATTTACTCATTGAAGTGCTTATTGTTTTCTATTTACTAGTACTGCTCTGGATGAGGAACATAAAAAGATCAGACAAGGTTCCCCTTTTCAAAGATATCACAGTATGGAGATATACATATATATCCCACAGAACAGAATGAAGAAGACCCTTCAATTCCCCACTTAAGTTGGGCTCTCAAAAGACTGCAGGCTATAGTTAGAATACAAAGAAAATAATTGTCCTGAAAAAAGTATTTCCAGAGTATTTCACATATGCCTGATATGCTTTTTGGGGGGAGGGGTTTGTTAATGATATATATTTGTTAGAATATTATAGGTGTAACAAAGAAGATACACATAATGTACAACCTCTTAGATTAAAAATTGGGACATTAATTTTTTTTCTTATGATTTAAGGTAAAAGCAACCTCTGAAACTCATAGATTTAGACCTCCATCTGGTCTCTTTCTTCACACACTTCTTTCTAATTATTTTCTTTTTCTTCCACATCTTACTTTCTTCTCCCTTCTCCCTTTTGTTCTTTGGACTTACTCCTTTTTTATTCAATATCCTATCTTCAGTCAGTCTTTGCTTCTCCTGCTTGCCTGGCTTTCTTTCTCATCACTGTTTTCCTTCATCTTCCTCACTGGTTCTTCCTTTTTCTTTTTCTTTCTCTTTTTTCCCTATGTATTAACCTACCCATTTCCTATCACAAACAGACCTTTTTCTTTTCTGCCTTTGCTTCTACCTCTCTCTTTATTTTAAATATGAAATCAGTATATCTATACATGCATAAATAAAATTATACATCTCTTATTACATGTAGTAAATGAGTGTTCTCCTTTAACTTACAAAAAAGCTGAATGGACTAGGTTATATTCCATCTCAAAAAAGCAAAACATGAATATATTCTTGATTTATAGGTGGCATTAGTTCATTTTTTTGAAATCTCTGAGTCAAGAGACTGAGAGAATAAGATAATCGCTTACTTCTTACAGAAAAAAAAATCATGAAAGAGAAACCACAATATACACAGTAAATAACTTTATTGTAAAACATTTCTCATCAGTGAATTTTTTTCCTTATTTAATAATTGGACAAATTCAACTGGCGCATTTGTGTCTCTTTCATCAGTGCAGTTTTAATCCAATTGGAAAATAATATAAATGATTTTCCTTGAATTGTTTTTGCTTTATTATAATTATAAATTCAGATGTTCTCTATTGCATTTATTGATTTAGCAATATGCACAACTATTATAGGAATGGTATATTTTTATGTAGAGGAAGCAAATTTGTGAAAAACTACTTTAAATCAAAACATCCCCTTAAGCTTTTATTGCATCCTAAATTATAGTAAAGTTTTAATAAAATAGCATAAGGCATAATACAAATAAACTGTCTTTATCAGAATTCATAAATTGGTAAGCATAATAGGGGGAGTGGGCTCAAAAATAGAATGGAGACAACAGAGGATAGAATCAGTGAGGATAGTTCAATAGAATTTACTCAATTTGAACAAGGAAAATAGACTGAAAAAAATAAACAGAGCTTCAGGGACCTGTAGCATAATAACAAATAACCCAACATTCATATCATGGGAGCCCTAGAAGCATTTGAAGTAATAATAGCTGCAAATATCTCAAATATGATGAAAGATATAAACCCACAGAATCAACAAGTTGCATGAATCTCTGGCAGGATAAACCCAAAGAAATCCGTTTCAAGATACATCATAATTAAACTTTTGAAAACTAAATTCAAAGAAAATATCTTGAACATAGCCACAGAGAAAAGATGCATTACTTATAGGGAATACTAATTAGAATGGCAGTTGATTTCTCACCTGAAACTATGGAGATCAGAAGAAAGTAGTATATATATATATATTTTTTTAGATATTAAAAGAAAAGAAATGTCAGCTGTGAATTCTATGTCTGGGGAAACTATTCTTCAAGAATGAAGCGGGAATAAAGACACTTGCAGATGAAGGAAAGCTGAAAGTCTTTGTCCTAACAGAATAGCTAAAGAAAGATCTTCAAATTGAAAGAAATAAGAGAAATCATGTTTGAAGGAGCATCAGGAAGGGAAAAAAGAATGGAAATACCAAAAATACTGGTAAACACAAGATTATCCTTCTCCTCATGAGCTGTCTAAACCATATGTGATGATTGCAACAAAAATTATAATGCTAATGATATTCATCACAAGAATCCTCCTTATAAGAGAAAAGCAGAGGGAGATTACACACACACACACACACACACACACATACATGAAGACAATGTGAAAAGAGAGACAGAGATTGGAGTGATGCAACCACGAGCCAAAGAATACCAAGGCATGCCAGTAGCCACCAGAAGCTAGAAAGGTTAAGAAACCTATTCTCCTCCAAATCTTGTGGAGAGAGCAAGGAGCTATCCACACTTTGATTTTAGATTCTGATCTCTAGCGCTCTGAAAGAATAAGTTTCTATTGTTTTACATTACTGAGTTTGTGGTAATTTTTTACAGTACCCACAGCAAACTAATACAGGTCAGAACAACAAAATCAACAAATAAGATCTAGTTGACAGATATAGGTTGATCCACCCAACAACAGAAAAATACATGTTTTTCAAAGAACCTTTGGAACATACTGATCAACCATATTGCAGGCCACAAAAAAAACAAACAAACAAACAAAAACACCACAACAAATTTTTTATATTGACATTATATGGAATACATTCTCTGACTACATGTAATAAAACTAGAAATAAAGACATACTCACAATAGTCAAAAACTGGAAACAACCCAGATATATTTTAGTGGGTGAATGGTTAAACCAAACATGAGTTACTATTCAGCAATATAAAGATGTATTCTATTGACATAGGCAAAATATTAGATGAATTTGTAGGGAATTATGCTAAGTGAAAAATTGCTCAGTTAATAAAGTAGATGAGTTGTTTTCCTTGCTTGCTTATTTATTTGTATCATTTGTTTGTGTTTTGATTTTTAGAATATATTTATCAGAGATAAGGTGTTTAGGGCTTATCCCCCAGATGGCTGCTGATTTTTTTAAATTTCAACCTAGTAGCTACAGCCTTTAAACATTTTTGAAAATGTTTTTATTTTCCTTGACATGAATTTTTCATTAAATATTTTTATTTAGAGAAACAATTTTAAAGTTCTTAAGTCAACACACTAAATATAAATTTAAAGAAATTTAAAACATTTATTTATTTATTCATCTATTTCACAAATATTTATTTAATATCTATGACCTACCAGTACTATGCTGAGCTCTTTAAATATTCAAGAATTTTGGCAGAACACCTTTGCTTTTTAGTAAATTGAACAGTAAATTCAATAGTAAAGTGTGTATGTATCTGCAGTGATATTAACATGTAAGGCTAATTATTTACTCTATAGATTGAAATGTTGCCTTTGTTGAGATGAGATAACAACAAAATTTATATTGTTTATTGATGAAATCATTGCTGGTGTTTTTCTTTGCAAAACAAACAAACTAACAGAAAACATAACTCTTCAGATATTTTAACTCTCTGTGCTTGTTTTATTTTCCATGCATTTGTATTTAGCTTTACTATTATTCTTTCAGTCTCAGAAATTCATTCTAAAAATGGATTTGAATTCTGTTTTAATAGATAAGCCAGTAAGGCACATGACAAAATTGGTTTAATACTCCAAGATTAGATGTCATTTTTCTTTTTAAATCATGGCAGCATTCATATAATATTTAAAGGAAATAGGTTATGTTTTAGAGTTGAAAGAAGTTACATCAGCAATTTTTTGGTCATTCTGTTGTGAAATGTTTATGTTTTGCTTTTAGATTCCTCATTCATTTTATATTTAACAAGCACTAAATTTCACACCATGTGGGGAATATTAAATTGATATGCAGTTTTTAATACCTTATCTACATAGACTGTCTTTTTTTCCCAAAGGGTGCAAATTATTTCATTTTTTTTATCACATTCAGACAATCAGTAAATCACACGCATTAAAAGAATAGCCTCTGGGGTGCCTTTGTCACCACACTGTCACTCACACATCCATAGAGGATTTTGACTATGTTTCTATATATCTAGTTTATATATATTTATATATATATTTATATATATTTTGGTTATATTTCTATATATATTTTGGTTATATTTCTATATATCTAAAATTACGCTTAAGCTATAATAAATTTTTGAACCACTCCTAAACTATTCTGAAAAAACAGAAAATTCTACACTCTTTTCAAGGAAATATTACAGAAATGATTCTGCACAAATCACTAACACATTATTACATGAGGATTAGTGAAGCCTCTTCATAGTATTATAATAGAGAGCCATTTAGATGTGTAAAAAATATTGGCCTTTCTGGCCCAGCCAATTTAACATGGGAATATTCTTATAAGGTCTTAAAGAAAAATCAACAACAATTAATTTCCAATTATCTAATTACATATTATTTATATGTATGTGTTGTGTATGCACTTATATTAAAATAACAGTTCTCCCACACATAATCAGGGGTAGGATGGAAGACCAGGAGTGGATATTTAATATACTGTTTAGTAATAAAAATAGGATTTTTGCATTTTGACTAAATTGAGTTAAACATTTAAAAGAAATAACTAGAGTTTGTG
The DNA here is from genome assembly GCF_030028045.1 of Hippopotamus amphibius kiboko. Taxonomy (NCBI): domain Eukaryota; kingdom Metazoa; phylum Chordata; class Mammalia; order Artiodactyla; family Hippopotamidae; genus Hippopotamus; species Hippopotamus amphibius. The sequence continues at coordinate 45,838,193 of NC_080194.1, read as the reverse complement.
CTTAGACTCAAGTTGGCAAAACCTTGTTCAATGCTGAGAATTCTGGCTGTTGTATAAGCAAATTAAGGAGTACAGGAAGAACTTTCTAATGGAAAATAGGTTATTTGCTTAGTCTAGGGCACATGCCATGGTTAAAGAAATATGAAGAGCTGCAGAATCTAGTTTTTATATAGAGGATTGAAGTTTTTATATAGAGGATTGTTTCCAATAGATCTTTCTGTAATGGAAAATACGGTTAGTGGGGTTGAAGAATTAAATTTTAAATTTTATTTGATTTTCATTAATTTAAATTAAAATGCATAGAGCCGCACGTGGCTACCAGCTAATGTACTGGACAGCATAGCGTTGAAGTAAAATTTGTGGCTCCAATATTCAATCCATCATTTGATCAAGGTATTATCTCTCATTTGTTTGTGGGTAAGAAATGATTTAATATTTGGGTCACACAGATGTTTTTTCTTTTAACGTCACATAGAAGGTTTAAGAAAATATTATGTGTAGGAACTTTACTGAGTACTAAAGATAGAGCTGAGTTTAAGACAGTTATGGTCTCTGCATTCATGGAGCTTATATTCTAACAGAGGAGATGACATATATTTTAAAAAAGAAATGATAGGTTATGGAGGGCTCAGGGATCCTCTTGCTGCAGAACAAGTAAATCCTGATTAAACAAACAAACAAACAAAAAACATACCTATGAGCCATCTCTTAAGAGGTAGGAGAGATTTCCAAGTACACCACCATATACACACACTAGAAAAAGGAACAACCAAATCAAAACAAAGCAAACAAATAAACAAAAAGTGAAACCTTGATCTGGACCCCTGAGAGTGGCAGAGAGAAGCCAGGTTCCCCTGCGAGGCATGTGGAGAGAACACTGCTATTGGGATTCTGAGACTTGGGACATTTGTAAGATTAGGGAGCCTAGTTAGATTCTTGACCTGAAGCTCCATCCTCAGAGAAGACCAGAGTTGTCCTCAGTCAACTGGTATCTAAAACTTCCCCATCTTAAGGCTCTTAAGACTTTCAATATGATTAAGCTCAAGCAATATAAAAAAGCAAACAAACAGTGAACACAAGATTTAGATGACAAAAAAAACTCTGAGTAATGGGATTGTCAGGTTCAGAATACAGAGCAGCCACATGTTTACAAGTAAGGATACAATTACAGAGAAAGACAAGCACCAAGAGACTATAAGGAAGGAGGAGGCAGTTAAAAACTTAGAATAGACCATAATGAAAATGATAATAGTATTCACTTCAAACAATTGTAAAGAAATAAATACATATAGTCCTGTATACCATGTGGAGTACAATATCTGGCACAAATTAGCCTTCAGTATCTGTTAGATGACCTCACTGTGGATTCTGAAACTACCTCAAATCTCCTAAATCAGAACCCCTTGTTGTTGGGCTCAGAATTTGATTTTTTTTATAAGGACTACATGTGATTCTGAAAATCAGCTAGACTTAGGAATTATTGTCTCAAATATCACCTTGTACAATCTAAGTGTAAATGAAGTGTAAAGAAAGAAAATGAGGGATGGAAAGGAAAGACAAATTGCACGGGATCACAAGGCAAGTTGGTAAAGGGCAAGGACTTGAACCAGATCTCTTGATATACACAGCCACATTTAAATGGTTCATTGTCAGAAAGTATATTTTGAATAAAACAAAGAGTGAAATGTGAAGTTCAGTGATGACTTACAGCTAAGACCTGAATAAGACCGCAAAATTGCCTATAAATAAAGGTGAATTACAAAACTGTTTCAAAAATTGCTATAGACAGTTTTAACAACTTTATAAATGACTTTCCTTCATATTTGTGGAAACATTAAAGATATAAAGGGGTCCCTTACATTTTCTCTTTAGCACACTGCTGCATTCTATAAAAGGAATTATGTTTATTTTGTTATCCAATTTGGGTATTTGAGTTTCTGGGTATATCCCAGAAATGTTTGCCAAAGGTCTTCTTAACAAATCCTATTTGTGACCCAATAATATCTCTTAATTATCCCTCAGTTTGCATGCCATGTAGAATTTTCAAAATGTTTCCACAGAGTGCTGAATTTTATCTTCCTGACATTATAAGGTGGAAACAATCAAAGTTACTGTAATTGAGGAAGCTAAGACCAGGGAGGGGTGAGTGAGTTGCCAGAGATCGCACAGTTAAGTTAGGGAGCCTTGAACTGCCTGACCCAGTGTTCTTTTCATACATAGTGTGGAGAGATGAAAGGAGTGAGAACTTTGAAACTAAAAATGATCTTAGTTTAAAGCCTAGTTTCACCACTTTCTGGCTGAGTCACCACAGGCAGATCACATGGCCTCTCAGGGCTCTAGCAACATCATCTGTAATATTAGAATAAAGACAATTTTAACAGGATAGCATTAGGATAAAGGTTAAATGAGATAATACATATAAAAAGTCTAGCCTTATACCTGCATATTCATTTACTCAATAATTTCTCAATTATTATTGTTACTATTGTTATTAATCATTATAAAATAAGATGATTTGGCTGGTGCCAGAGAGATATTGCAAATAGGAATTGATAATAATGTAATTATGTTGAAGAAATTATAATTATAATACATTTTATGCTCAGTGATCTGTGGTGACCTAAACAGGAAGGAAATACAAAAAGGATGAGACTTGTAAGAGGGTACAGAGAATCCTTAAACTTAAAACTTTCTATAATTCTTTGGATTATCAATAAAGGCCACTCACAGGGCCTCCTCTTCCCTGGCGTAGAAGCTGGCATATAAACTATTCAACTAAAACATGCATTAGTTAGTTCACATATGTAGGGAATTGTGTTAAGCCTTTAAGAAACTTTAAAATGTTGCCTTTTGTAGAGACTTGTAATTTACAAATTTACTTGAATATAAAGGATATATGTGTATATATAGTAAATATATATTATACACATAATATGTAAATATACAAATGTATAGTTGTCTATACAAGCCAACATATGCTAACTGAAAAATACATTCTAGAAAAAGGAGCACTACAGAGTGTCAGAGGAGTGAGCAATTAGTGGTTCATAGTGCTAGTTATTGTATTTGCAAGTTAGTAAACAATTATTATTGTAAATTTATTTAATCAGGTGTATTCTGAGGAATAAAGTAGAAAAACATGGGTCACAAAATGTAAGTAATACCTCCCCTCAGCTCCAAAGGTGCAGGTCAAATCTTTTTTTTTTTTTCATGGAACGGCATTTTATTTTAAATATAGCAGTGTACATGTCAATCCCAAACTCAGAATCTGTTCCTTCCCCCACCCTTCCCCCCGTTAACCATAAGTTCATTCTCTGTGAGTCTCTCTGTCTTGTAAATAAATTCATGTGTATCTTTTTTTATTTTTTCAGATTCTACATGTGAGCAATATCATACAATATTTGTCTTTCTCTGTCTGACTCACTTCACTTAGTATTATAATCTACAGGTCCATCCATGTTTGCTGCAAATGGCATTATTTCATTCTTTATAATGGCTGAATACTATTCCATTGTATACATGTACCAAATCTTCTTTATCCATTCATCTGTTGATGGACATTTAGACTGCTTCCATGTCTTGGCTATTGTAAACAGTGGTACAATGAACATTGGGGTGCATGTATCCTTTTGAATTATGGTTTTCTCTGGATATACGTCCAGAAGTGGGATAGCTGGATCATATTGCAGCTCTATTTTTAGTTTTTTAAGGAACCTCCATACTGTTCTTCATAGTGCTGAACCAATTTACATTCCCACAAACACTGTAGGAGGGTTCGCTTTTCTCCACACCCTCTCCAGCATTTATTGTTCAAAGATTTTTTGATGATCGCCATTCTGACTGGTGAGAGGTGGCATCTCATTGTTTTGATTTGAATTTCTCTAATAATTAGCAATGCTGAGCATCTTTTCATGTGTATCTTGGGCATCTGTAGGTCTTCTTTGGAGAAATGTCTCTTTAGGCCTTTTGCCCATTTTTTGATTGTGTTTTTTGTTTTTTTGATATTGAGCAACATGAGTAATTTGTAAATTTTGGAGACTAACCTTTTGCTGGCCACATCGTTTGCAAATATTTTCTCCCATTCTGAGCGTTGTCTTTTCAATTTGTTTATGGTTTCCTCTGCTGTGCAAAAGCATTTGAGTTTAATTAGGTCCTATTTTTTTATTTTTGTTTTTATTTTCATTATTCCAGGAGATGGATCAAAAAAGATACTGCTGCAATTTATGTCCAAGAGTGTTCTGCCTATGTTTTCCTCTGAGAGTTTTATAGTATCTGGTCTTACATTTAGGTCTTTTAATCCATTTTGAGTTTGTTTTTGTTTATAGTGTTAAGGAATGTTCTAATTTCATTTGTTTAAATGTAGCTATCCAGTTTTCCCAGCATCATTTATTGAAGAGACTATTTTTTCTCCATTTTAAATTCTTGCCTATTTTGCTGTAGCTTAATTGGTCATAGGTGTGTGAGTTTATTTTGGGGCTTTCTATTCAGTTCTGTTGAGCTATATTTCTGTTTTTGTGCCAGTACCATACTACTTTGATAACTGTAGCTTTGTACTATAATCTGGAGACAGGTAGCCTGATTCCTCCAGCTCCATTTTTCTTTCTCAAGGTTGCTTTGTCCATTCATGGTATTTTGTGTCTCCATACATATTTTAAGATTTTTTCTTCTAGTTCTATGAAAAATGCCATTAGTAATTTGATAGGGAATGCACTGAATCTGTAGATTGCCTTGAGTAGTACTGTCATTTTGACAATATTGATTCTTTCAACTCAAGAACATGGTATATCTTTCCAATGTTTGTCTCATCTTCGATTTCTTTCATTAGCATCTTATAGTTTTCAGAGTACAGGTCTTTTGTCTCCTTAGGTAGCTACATCCCTAGGTACATTCCTAGGTATTTTATTCTTTCTGATGTGATGTTAATGGGATTGTTTCTTTAATTTCTCCTTCTGATCTTTTGTTAGTGTATAGAAATGCAATAGATTTCTGTATATTAATTTTGTATCCTAAAACTTTACAAAATTCATTGATGAGCTTTAGTAGTTTTCTGGTAGTATCTTTAGGATTTTCTATGTATAGTATCATACCATCTGCAAACAGTGACAGTATTACTTCTTTTCCAATTTGGATTCCTTTTATTTCTTTTTCTTCTATGATTGTCATGGCTAGAATGTCCAAAACTAAGCTGCATAAAAGTGGGCATATTTGTCTTCTTCTTTGTCTTAGAGGAAATGCTTTCAGCTTTCCACCATTGAGTATGATGTTAGTTGTAGGTATGTCATATATGGGCTTTATTATGTTGAGGTAGGTTCCCTCTATGATCACTTTCTGAAGAGTTTTAACCATAAATGGGTATTGAATTTTGGCAAGAGCCTATTTCTGCACATATGAAAATGATCACATAGTTTTTATGCTTTAATTTGTTGATTAGGTGTATCAAACTGATTAATTTTCAGATACTGTGAAATCCTTGCATCCCTGGGATAAATACCACTTGATCATGGTGTATGATCCTTTTAATGTACTGTTGGACTCAGATTGCTAGTATTTTGTTGAGGATTTTTCTGTCTATGTTCATCAGTGATATTGGCCTATACTTTTCTTTTCTTGTGGTATCTTTATCTGGTTTGGGTATCAGGGTGATGGTGTCCTCACAGAATGAGTTCAGAAGTGTTTCTTCCTTTACAATTTTTGAGAATAATTTGAGAAGGATAAGTGTTAACTCTTCTCTAAATGTTTGATAGAATTCTCATGTGAAGCCATCTGGTCCTGGACTTTTGTTTATTGGGAGTTTTTAAATCACAGTTTCAATTTCAGTACTTATTATTGGTCTGCTCATATTTTCTGTTCCTGGTTCAGTCTTGGGAGGTTGTACCTTTCTAAGAATTTGTCCTTTTTTTCCAGGTTGTCCATTTATTGTTTTATGGCATATAGTTGCTTATAGTGTTCTCATATGAGACTTTGTATTTCTGTGGTGTCTATTGTAACTTCTCCATTTTCATTTCTAATTTTATTGATTTGAGCCCTCTCCTTTTTTTTTTCTTGATTAGTCTGGCTAAAGGTTTCTCAATTTTGTTTATCTTTTCAAAGAAACAGCTTTTAGTTTCATTGATCTTTTCCATTATTTTCTTCATGTATACTTCATTTATATCTGCTTTGATCTTTATGACTTATTTCCTTCTGCTAACTTTGGGTTTTGTTTGTTCTTCTTTCTTTTATTGCTTTAGGTGTAAGTTTAGGTGGTTAAGTTGTGATTTTTCTTGTTTCTTGAGGTAAGATTCTATTGCTAAAACTTCCGTCTTAGAACTGCTTTTGTTGTGTCACATAGGTTTTGCATCATTGTGCCTTCATTTTCATTTGTCTCTCATTGATACATTGGTTGTTTAGTAGCATATTGTTTAGTCTCCCTGTGTATGTGTTTCTTAGTTTTTTCTTGTACTTGGTTTCTAATCTCATAGCTTTGTGGTAGGAAAAGATGCTTGATGTGATTTCAATTGTCTTAAATTTACTGAGGCTCACTTTGTAGCCCAGCATGTGGTCAATCCTGGAGAATGTTCCATGTCCACTTCAGAAGAATCCATATGCTGCTGCTTTTGGATGAAATATCCTATAAATATCAATTAAGTCCATCTGGTCTTATGTGTCATTGAAGACCTGTATTTCCTTGATGATTTTCTTTTTTTTCTTTTTCTTTAAATATTTATTTATTTTTTTTGAGGTACACCAAGTTCAATCATCTGTATTTATACACATATCCCTGTATTCTCTCCCTCCCTCAACTCCCCCCCACCCTCCCCATCCTAGTCCTCTAAGGCATCATCCATCCTTGAGTTGAACTCCTTTTGTTATACAGCAAATTCCCACTGGCTATCTGTTTTACAGTTGGTAGTATATATATGTCTATGCTACTTTCTCACTTCACCTCAGCTTCCCCTTCACCCCCTGCCTCCCCAAACCTCGAGTTCTCCAGTCCATTCTCTGCATCTGTCTGGACGATTTGTCCATTGATGAAAGTGGGGTGTTAAAATTTCCCCACTATTATTGTGTTACTATCAACTTCTCCTTGTATGACTGTTAGTATTTGCTTTATATATTGAGGTACTCCTATGTGGGGTGCATATATTTTTACAATTGTTATATCTTCTTGGGTTGATCCCTTGTGTCCTTCCTTGTTTCTTATAACAGTTTTTATATTAAAGTATATTTTTTTCTAATATGAGTATTGCTACTGTAGCTTTTTTTTGATTTCCATTTGCATGGAATACCTTTTTCCATCCCCTCACTTTTAGCCTACATGTGTCCCTAGATCTGAAGTGGGTCTCTTGTAGATAGTACATACATGGGTCTTGTTTTTGTGTCCATTCAGCCAGTCTATATCTTTTGGTTGGAGCATTAATCTGTTTGTGTTTCAGCTAATTATCCATATGTTTGTTTTTATTGCCATTTGATTAATTATTTTGGATTTGTTTTTGTAGCTCTTTTTCTTCCCTTCCTTTTTGTTCTCTTCTCCTTTGAATTGATGACTAAAGTCAGTGTTGTGTTTGGATTCCTTTTTCTTTTGTGTGTGTGTATCTATTGTTGATTTTTGGTTTGCAGTTACCATGAGGTTTTGATATAGCAGTCTATATAAACAGAATTTTTTCAGTTACTGGTCTTAATTTCCAATGCATTTCCAATATCCTGCACTTGTGGTCTCTTTTTACAATTGCTGGTTTTGATATCATTTTTGTGTGTGGATAATTTCCTACCTTTACTGTATGTTTTCCTTAACCGGTGAGCTTTTCCATTTGTAATTTTCCTGTTTCTAGTTGTGGACTTTTCTTTTCCACTTAGGAAAGTTCCTTTAGCATTTGTTGCAAAGTTGTTCTGGTGGAGTTGAATTCTTTTAGCTTCTGCTTGTCTGTAAAGCCTTTGATTTCTCCATCAAATTTGAATGAGTGCCTTGCTGATTAGAATAGTCTTGCATGTAAGTTATTCCCTTTCATCACTTTATATATATCATATCACTCCCTTCTTGCCTGCAGAATTCCTGCTGAGAAATCAGTTGATAACCTTATGGGAGTTCCTTTTGCTATGTGTTGCTTTTAATATTTTTTCTTTGTCTTTATTTTTTTTTTTTCAATTTGATTAATATGTGTCTTGGCATGTTCCTCATTGGGTTTATCCTGCCTGGGATTCTCTGCACTTCCTGGACTTGGGTGACTGATTTCTTTCACATATTAGGGAAGTTTTCAGATATTATCTCTTCAAATATTTTCTCAGGTCTTTTCTTTTTCTCTTCTCCTTCTGGGACCCTTATAATGCAAATTATATTTAATTTGCATTTAATTTAATATTGTCCCCAAGGTCTGTTAGACTGTCTTCATTTCTTTTCAGTATTTTTTTAAATTCTGTTCCACAACAGTTCTTTCCCCTATTCTGTCTTTTGAGTCACTTATCCATTCTCCTGCCTGTTATTCTGCTATCAATTCCTCCTTGTGTATTTTTCACTTCTGTTATTGTATTGTTCATCTCTGTTTGTTTCTTCTTTAGTTCTTCTAGGTCTTTGTTAAACATTTCTTGCATCTTCTTGATCCTTGCTTACATTTTCTCTACATCCCCAGCATTCTAACAGGTATGAGGTGATATCTCATTGTGATTTTGATTCACACTTCTTTTATGATTAGTAATGTTAAACATCTTTTCATGTGCCTATCGGCTATCTGCATGTCTTCTTGGAAAAACATATATTCAGGTCTTCCTCCCATTTTAAAAAATTTTTAATGTTAAATTATATGAGTTCTTACATATTTTGGATCTTAACCCCTTATCAGATATATGGTTTGCAACTATTATTGTCCTATTCAATGAACTGTTTTTGTTTTGTTGATAGTTATCTTTAACTAAAAATTAAAAAGGTTTGATGTAGTCCTATTTGTTTATTTTTGCTTGTTTCTCTTGCCTTAGGAGACAGATCCAAAAAAAATTATTGCTAAGACTGATGACAAAGAGTGCACTTCCTATATTTTCTTATAGGAGTTTGATGTTGTCAGTTCCAACATTTGAGTCTTTAATCCATTTTCAGTTTATTTTTTTATATTGTGTGAGAGAATAGTTCAGTTTGATTCTTTTACATGTAGCTGCCCAGATTCCCAACATCATTATTGAAGAGGCTGTTTTTGCCCATTGTATATTGTTGCTTCATTTGTTACAGATTGATTGATCATAAAAGTGTCATTTTATGTCTGGGCATTAATCTATTCTGTTCCATTAATCTATGCATTTGTTTCTGTGCCAGTACCATATTGTTTTGATGACTGTAGCCTTGTAGTGTTGTTTGAAATCAGGGAGCATGATACCTCTAGGTTTCTTCTTCCTTCTCAAGAATATGTTTTGATTAATTGGGTTCTTTTGTGCTTTCATACAAATTTTAAAGTTATTAGTTATACTGTGAACAATGCCATTGGTATCTTGATAGGGATTGCATTGAATCTTTGTGTATGGTCATTTTTAAAATATGAATTCTTCCAATGCTGAGCATGGTATATCTTTTTATTTGTTTCTATGTTCTACAATTTCTTTCATCAATATCTTATAGTTTTCTGAGTAAAAGTGTTTTATCTCCTAGGCTAGATTTATTAGTATTTAATCCCTTTCGAAAAATGTAACAAGTGGATTGTTTCGTCTTAATTTTCCTTTCTGATAGTTCATTGTCAGTGTTTAGAAATGCAAAAGAGTTCTGTATATTTACCCTCAAGTGTGATGTTGGGTGTAGGTATGTCATATATGGCCTTTACTATGTTGAGATATGTTCCATCTATAGAACTTTGTTGAGAGTTTTGATGTTAAACTTTGTCAGTTTTTTCTACAACTATTGAGATGATCATATGATTTTTTATCCTTTGTTGTGTTAATGTGGTGTATTACATTGATTTATTTTTGGATATTGACACACCCTTGCATCTCACTTGTTCATGATGTATGATCATTTTAATATTTTGTTTAATTTGATTTGCTGATATTTTGTTGACAACTTTTATACATATTTTCAGCTGTGATATTGGCCTATAATTTTCTAATTTTTGTGGTGTCTTTCCCTGGTTTTGGTATCAGAGTGATGTTGGCCTCAGAATCATTTTGGAAGTGTTCCATCTTCTTCAAGTTTTGAATACTTTAATTGTTCATTCTCTTTTAGATATTTTATAGAATTTACCTGTGAAGCCATTTGGTTCTGAACTTTTGTTTGCTGGGATTTTTTTTTATTCAATTTTGTTACCAGTAATTGGCCTATTCTTATTGTTTATTTCTTCCTGATTCAGTCTTGGAAGATTGTACTTTCCTAAGAATTTGTCCATCTCTTCTACGTTGTTCATTTTATTGGCATATAGTTTGTAGTAATCTGTTATGATACTTTGTATTTCTATAGTGTCAGTCATAACTTCCCCTCTTTCATTTATAATTTTATTTATTTTGGCCCTTTCTCCCTCTTTTTGTTTTTCTTGATGTGTCTAGCTAAAGGTTTAAAAAGTGTGTTTATCTTTTTAAAAAAACAGCTCTTAGTTTTATTGATCTGTTTTATTGCTTTTCAGACTCTTCCATTTATTACAGCTGTGATCTTTATGATTTTTCCCTACTACTAACTTTGAGTTTTGTTTATTCTTTTTCTAGACCCTTTAAGTGTAAAGTTAGATTATTCCACTTTCATTTTTCTTTTTTTTTTTTGGGGGGGTGTTGTTCATAAGGTGGGTTTTTATCGTTATAAACCTCTTCTTAGAACTACTTTTGCTGAGTCCCAAAGATTTTGAAATGTTGTGTTTCCATTTTCTTTTGTCTCAAGGTACTGATTTCCTCTATGATTCCTTCAGTGATCAATAAGTTGTTCAGTAGTATATTATTTAGCTTCTACATGTTTGTGATTTTTGCATTTTTTTTGTGTGTGTGTTGACTTCCAGTCTCACAGTGTTGTATTCAGAAAAGAAGCTTGGTCTGATTTCAATCTCCATAAATTTGTTGAGGCTTGTTTTGTGGCCTAACATGTGATCTATCCTGGAGTATGTTCCATGTGCATTTAAAAAGAATGTACATTCTGCTGCTTTTGATGTAATGCTCTATATATGTCTATTAAGTTCATCTGACTTAAAATGTCATTTAAGGCCAGCATTTCCTTGTTGATTTTCTTTCTGGATGATCTGTCCATTGATGTACTTGGCTTATTAAAGTCCCCTCCTATTATTATGTTACTATCAATTTATTTATGTTTATTAGTATTTGCTTTATGTATTTAAGTACTCCTATGTTGGGTCCATATAAAAATGTTTATAATGTTTGTCTTCTTCTTGGATTGATCCTTGATGAATATGAAATGTCCTTCTTGTCTCTTGTTTAAAGTCATTTTTTTCTGATATAAGTATTGCTAATTTGGCATTCTTTTCTTTCTTTCTTTCTTTTTTTTAGAAATCACAATAAATTATCTTTTTAATAGTCAAAAACTAGCATAAAAATCACCAAGTTCAGAAACATGGCATATTTATTAACTGTCTACTCATGTCTACAATACTTTTTGTCTCCATTTTTGTCTATATCCTCTTTAGTACCTCTTTTTAGGACAATAATTTTATAATATTTTCTATCGAGAAAACTGAAAGGTGTTTTGGCCTTTGGCATAATTGATTAGTGTTTTATCTTGCTTTGTTTTGCTTTTCTTATATTGATTTCTTGCTTGATTTATTGTCTAGCTTGTTTTGACAGTTTGGCTTTACAACTTAAGTTATTGGTAGTGTCACATAAGTTATTGGTAGTGTCACATAATTTATTAAGATTGTTGTCTGATTTGGAAAAACATCTATCAAGTTTTTTTGTTGTTGTTTTTGGCTGGGAGTTGTGGCTTGTGGGATGTTAGTTGCCCAGCCAGGGATTGAACCCAGGCCCCCAGAAGTGGAAGGTCAGAGTCTTAACCACTGGAACACCAGGGAAGTCCCTCTATCTGGTTTCTTTCACAGAGTTGTAAGATTTCCAGTTCTTGTGCAGTGACCATTCTTAAATACTCTTTGAACTAATGACACTCAACAGATTGTTACTGATGTCCTTTTTTGTAATGGCCTAATAGGAGTGTCATGTCATCTCTGTTGATGTCAATATTTCATGGGGATAAAATGTGCAACTTTACACATACATTCACTGCTTTTAATACGCAGGTTTGTATCCCAAAAAAAGTAGGAAATCTGATAAGATCTAGTACATGCAATTCCATAAAAAAAAGAAAACATTGGCTGGTGCATTTATAATTGTATCTGCTGCATTTTTAAGTATATTCCTGACCAGAGAGAACTTTTGTTTTGACCAGGAATTGACAAGAACCATATTTTCTACTTTGTTTTACATACCTAGTGATTGGAAGAATTTTCCAAAGCTAGCTCTGGCTAGTTTCTCCTCTGCTATCCACATGCTTATGGTGTCAAGCACTGTAGGTCAGCTTCATATGGCCCTGCACTTTCATGGCAAAACCTCGGAAGCACTGACATTGCAAGCAGTAGGTATACTTATGACAACCCTTCCTACCCCAGAATAGCAACAGTCTTACTGCACACAGAAGTAACTGTGAAACACACACCTACATCCATGAAACTTAAACTCAATGCATCCTCAATCAGCCAGACCCCAAAAATGCCTGTATTTTTTGCCTTCATTCCCAGAAACTACAAGGGCAAGTCTGAGTGAAAAGTGACAGGAGTCATGATTGATTATGGTGAGAATATCTTATCATTGCAAATTTTACAAAAACATATGGCCAAGTGAATGCATTCAGAGAGCCTGTGTAAGGGAGGAGCCCTGAAGGTCAAGTTTTACTAGCTTCATCATAAGTGAGCTTTTGACTCTCAATAAATATTTGTTGAATAAAGTAAGGAAGAAGCAAAATTCAAGACTCAATCCCAGATCTCCAAAATCTAAACACCATGGCATTTCTATAACACTGCTGAATGTGGTCCACTCTTCTGTGATGGGGGAGTCAAGCTACACACCCACTGAGCCATTATGGATGCTCTCAATGACCTCGAGGTGAAGAGGATGTGCTGTGAGGATTCTATGATGGTGAAGATGTAGCAAGAAGAAATGCTGAAGAAATGGTGGGAATAGTATTTTAAAAGTGGGAAACACTCTATTCATGGCCTTGGCACTGGCCTGAAGTCAGAAAGGCCAGGAGGTGAATGACTCCATGTTGGGCATTACTTTACCTCTCAAAGCTGGAGTGTCACCATTCAAAAATGTCTGGCCCATAGTGGGTAGTCACCATGGTGATTGTTGTAATGAGAAGGCTGCTTGGATACATGAATTGATTCCTTAGCTTCCTCTGGCCACCTTTCTAGATCCCTCCATCCCTCTTCTTTAAACCAAAGCAAATGAGATGGGAGCCCCACACCTGGCTGTTCCCTGGGCCTGATACACTGGGGCCCTGAGAGTAGGTAGGGCCCCTCACAAGTCAGGAAGTTTATTTCCGCCTTCACATTCTGTTTGGTTTTGCCACATAGCTAAGAGCTTTTCCTGAAGCCAGCCTCCCACCTGGCTACCTTAGCTTAGTCCATTTTTGTCCTCTTTAAGAAATTAGACTGACACTAGAGGAGGAAGAAAATATTTAGACCAATATATTTTTTCTGTCAGCTATGTTCCAAAGAATTTAAAAAACTGCAGGATTAGTGAGTTATCGCTAAATGTGGCACAATCTATGGGCCTCTAGCTGACCAGTCCCTGCTGGAAAAGGAAGAGACACTGAAGACTCATCTGATCTGTAATCACGGATGAAATATTATGGCAATGAACAACAATGAAAAAAGATGCCCCTCTTGCAGTCGATGATGTTCTTTGGGAATCACGTTTGAAAACTGCAAGCCTATTTTAAGCTAAGAGCATTCAAAGATATTTATTCATTTCTTTCTTGTGGTGGAACAATCCCAAGTTTATACAAATGGAGTCTTGTTCAGTGGCCACTGAAATGAGAAAGAAGGCAAATGACCTTCCAGCAGGCAAATGTGGAGCTGAGGCCAGCAGCAATGACAGATGGGCAGCTCCACTCTGTCATTGTTACATTGAAACTTTTCCCAACACATGTAGAGCTGTGCTGTCACAGGCTGTAAGTGCACACAAACACCCTGAGGAAGAGATTTGGGGGGTCCTATCTTGGTGATAAAAGTAAATGTCATTAAATGAGTATATCAGATGGTTAGAAGGGATGTGATGATTTCATAAGAAGACAAATTCTTCAGAAAGTAGAAATGTGTACCCCTGAAATTGTCTCTGGAATTTATATGGATTTTGAAGTAGATATTGAAGTCTAATTCAATCAGTGTCAATCATGTTGACCAGGAATTTTATTTTATTTATTTATTTATTTTTAATTAATTATTTGTTTATTGGCTGTGTTGGGTCTTGGTTGCTGTGTGTGGGTTCTCTCTAGTAATGGCAAGTGGGGGCTGCTCCTCATTGCAGAGCACAGGCTTCTCATTGCAGTGGCTTCTCTTGTGCAGCATGGTAACCTGGCATTCTTTTCATTTCCATTTGCTTGGAATATCTTTCTTCATACTCTCACTTGCAGTCTCTGTGTGTCTTTACATCAGAAGTGAATCTCCTTTAAGCAGCATATAGATAAGTGTTGTTTTCTTTATCTATTGAGCTGCTCCATGTCTTTTGATTGCAGCACTTGTCCATTTACATTTAAGATAATTATTAACAAGTATTTACTTATTGGCATTTTTAAAATTTTTATGGTTTGTTTTTGTGGTTCTCTTTTGTTTCTTCCTTGTTTATTTGCTCTCCTCCCTTGTGATTTGATAACTACCTTTAGTGTTATGTTTGAATTCCTTCTATATTCTGTTTGTGGTGCTATAACAGATTTTTGCTTTATGGCTACCATGCAGTTTATACATAGCTATATATAATTTTAGATTGCTGATCTCTTGAGTTCAAACACATTTTAACAACCCAGCATATTTACTCCCATCACCAAAATTTATTGTTTTGGACATATTTTACATCTTTTTGTTTTTTGTATCCCTTAATTACTTATTTGGATAGAAATTATTTTACTACTTTTGGCTCTTAACCTTCAAACTACCTTTATTTGTAGCTGATTTACTACTTTTACTATACATTTGCTTTTTCCAATGAGACTTTTCCTTTTGTAATTGTCATACTTTAGGTTGTGGTCTTTTCTTTTTTTACCTACAGAAGTCCCTTTAGCATATCTTGTAACACCAGTTTAGTGTTGCTGAACTTTTAACTTTTGCTTGTCTGTAAAACTCTATCTTTCCTTCAAATCTGAATAGCCTTAGTCAGTAGAGTATCCTTGACTGTAGGTTTTTTGGTTTCATCCTTATAAATATTTCATTCCATTTCTTTCTGGTCTGCAAAGTTTCTTTTGAAAAGTCAGGTGACAGTCTTGTGGGAGTTCCCTTGTACATAATTAGCAGCTTTTTCCTTGATGCTTTTAATATTCTCTCTTTATCTTTAATTTTTGCCATTTTAATTACAGTGTCTCTTGGTGTGGATCTCTTTTGGATAATTTTGTTTGGGACTCTCTGTACCTTCTGGATTTGGATATGTTTCCTTTCCCAGTATATGTTTTCTGTTCTTTTCTCTTTTCCCTCTTGAACCCTTATAATGCAAATATTATACACTTTATGTTTTCCCAGAAGTCTTGTAAACTGTCCTAATGTTTTAAAATTCATATTTTTTTTCAGCTTGGGTGATTACTACTCTGTCTTCCAGTTTGCTAATCTGTTCCTCTATAAAATTAATCTATCTTTGATTCCATCTAGTGTATTTTTTATTTCAGTTGCATTTTGCAACTCTGTTTGGTTCTTCTTTATATTTTCTAAATCTTTATTAAACTTTTCACAGTTTTCACTCATTTTTCTCCTGAGTTCATTGAGCATCTTTATGATCATTACCTTGAACTCTTTATCAGGCAGATTGCTTATGTCCACTTCAGTTAGTTCTTCTTCTGGGTTTTATCTTGTTCCTTAATTTAGAATATATCCCTTTGTCACCTCATTTTACCTAATTATCTCTATTTATTTGTATATATTAGGTAGTTTGACTATATTTAGATCTTAGCAGAGTTGCCTTATGTAGAAGATGTCCTATGGATCCCAGAAACACGCTCCCCTCTGGTCACCAGAGCTATATGATCTAGGAGAGCCCCTTATATGGGCTAAGTGGGCCTTTCTGTTGTGCTGGAGTTGATGACTGTGGGTTGCTGGTAAACAGGACTGGTCCCTGGCTCAGTTTGCTGCTAGGCCCTGCCACATCTGGAGCCTCCTGGCCACTGGCAGGCATAGCCAGATCCTGCCACAGCTGGCTGCATAGCCTGGAGAGTCCCAGGGTTGGTACTGGCCTGTGGGTGGTTGGGGCTAGACTCACAGGACTGGCTGCTCGGCCCTATGGAACTGTTTGTTCAGGAGTAATGAGGGTGGCCAGGTCCTGGAGCTAATAGGCTAGAGTGAGAACTCCAAAATGGCGCTTTGCAACACCAGTGTTCTCATGGTAGAAAGAGTTCCACCAGTTGTCTATGTCCCCGAAGAGGAATCCTAGCTGCCTCTCCAAGATCACCTAGTGTGTCTGACCCAGGGTCCTTTCAAATTAATGCCTCTGCATTGGGTCTTAGAGCATGTGAGATTTTGCATGCACCCTCTAAGAGCAGAGTCTTTGTTTCCTACAGTCCTCCAACTCTCCTGTACATAAGGCTCACTGTCCTTCAAAACAAGCTGTTCTGAGGCTTGTCTTCCTGGTACAGCACCCCAGGCTTGGGAGACTGATGTGGGCTCAGATCCCTTGCTCTGCTGCAATTGTTATTA
Organism: Hippopotamus amphibius kiboko; assembly: GCF_030028045.1. Lineage (NCBI taxonomy): Eukaryota > Metazoa > Chordata > Mammalia > Artiodactyla > Hippopotamidae > Hippopotamus > Hippopotamus amphibius. Next base: position 45,821,367 of record NC_080194.1, on the reverse strand, counting down.
TCCTCCCGTTTGTGGGCCACTTCACTGGGGAGAGTGGGTCTTGACTACAATGCATCTCTATCCCTTCTTCCTGTCTTGCTCTTGTTCTTTCTTTATATTATTAGTTGGGGAAAATCTTTTCTGCTAGACTTCAGATCAGTCTCAAAGATAGCTGCTTTGTAAATAGTTGTAATTTTGGTGTGCCTATGGTAGGAGGTGAGCTCAAGGTCTTCCTACTCAGCCATCTTGGCCATCTCCATTGTCTTTATTTTTAATGCTTTTATTAAGATTTAAAATGTCAACTAATTCAATTTTACAAAGTTGTATAAATCATCACCACAAACTAATTTTAGAATATTTCATTATCCCCCAGAAAGCCCTTGTGCTCATTAGCAGTCAATCCCTATCCCTCTCTTCCTCTTCCTCCTCAGCCCTTGGTAATGACTTCTCATCTCCACAGATTTGCCTCTTCTGGACATTTCATATAAATGGAATCAAATACCATGTTTTCTTCAAGAGTTCCATTGCTTAAGTTCTTACATTTAGGTCCAAGATCCATTTTGAGTTAATTTGTTTACATGGCATAAGGTGGGGGTCCAAAATCAGTCTCTTATATGCAGTTGTCCAGCTGTTCCAATAACATTTGGACTATTTGTTGAAAAAAGACTATTCTTTCCCTTTGAATTATCTTGGAACCTTTAAAAAAATCAATTGACAATAAATATAAGCATTACTTCTGGACCCAATTTTCTTTCATTGGTCTATATGTCTATCCTTATGCCAGAATCATACTGTCCTGATTACTGTAGCTTTGTAATACATTTTAAAATCAGGAAGTGTGAGTTCTTCAAGTTTCAAGAGTGTTTTGGCTCTTTAGGTCCCTTGAATTTCCATATGAATTTTAAGATCAACTTTTCTATTTTTTCAAAAAAAAAAAAAAAAGAAGCTGCAATATTGACAGGAATTGCCTTCGGGTAGCATCACCATCTAACCATATTAAGTGTTGCAATCTATGAAGGTGGGCATCTTTCTATTATTTAAGTCTTTAATTTCTTTCAACAATGTTTTATAGTTTTCTGTGTGCAAGTCTTCCACTTCTTTGGTTTTATTTTTTCCTAAGTATTTTATTTATTTTGATGTTATTGTAAGTGGAATTATTTTCCTAATTTCATTTTTGGATTGTTCATTGATAATGCATGTAAATGGAATTGATTTTTGTATGGTAATGTTATATCTTGCAATCTTGATAAAGTTGTTTATTCAATATATTTTTGTGGATTTCTTAGAATTTCTCTATAGAGAACATCATATCATCTGAGCATAGAGACAATTATACTACTTCTTTTCTAATTTAAATGCCTTTTGAATCTTTTTCTTAGATAACTGCCCTGGTTAGAACTTCCAGTACAATACTGAACTAAAGCAAGAGCAGAAATGCTTGTCTTGTTCCTGAGAATAGGGGGAAAACATAGCAGTCTTTCACCATTAGTTATAATGTTAGCTGTGGGTTTTTGCAAGACTTCTTACAGCAGATTGAGGAAGTTGCCTTTCTCTTACTAGTTCACTGAATATTTTTATCATAAATGGTGTTGGCTTCTCAAGTGCTTTTTCTGCATTTATATAGATGATCATGAGGTTTTTGTCTTTTACTCCATTAATAGGATGCATTACATTGATTGTCAAATGTTAAACCTTGCATTCCTGGAATAAATTTTACTTGGTCATGGTATGTAACCATTTTTATATGCTGCTGCATTCCATTTACTAGTATTTTGTAAAGGATTCTGCATCTATATTCAATAGGAATATTGGTCTATGGTTTTCTTGTGTTGTCTTTGGTTTTGGTATCAAGGTAATAATAGAACATTTCAGAAATTTCCTCTCCTCTTCCATTTTTTTTCAGAATAGCTCATGAGGGTTGGTATTAATTTCTCTTTAAATGTTTGATAGAATTCATCAGTGAAGTCTGGGCATTGCTTTGTTTTACTGTCTTTTTATAAAACTAATATGATAATAGATAATAGAAAGAACCACAGAAATGACATCTTTTTTTTTTTTGATTCTGCTATTAGGAAGCTATATGGACTACTGAATTTGTCATTTTGGAAGCCTGTAATTTAGAGGTAAAACCATCTGTTCTATCTACTTTCAAGGATTATTTCAAATATTAAGTGAAATGGTGGGTGTAAAAGCCTTCTATAGCCAGAAAGTGCCATTCTACTCTTCCTTATTATGTTTATCATTTATTGCCTCTATTATGGAAAATTCTATTTGCAGACACTCAAAATTTCCATTAAGAATCTGAGAAGGAAGACTGACATTTTAATGTCTGGGGCAAGTATCATGGCATCTTTAGTGTACACAGTATTGATTTTATTTATTTATTTATTTGTTTATTTATTTATTTATTTATTGGCTGTGTTGGGTGTTCATTGCTATGTGCAGGCTTTCTGTAGTTGTGGAAAGTGGGATCTACTCTTCATTGCAGTGCACAGGCTTCTTATTGCAGTGGCTTCTCTTGTTGCAGAGCACTGGCTCTAGGCACATGGGCTTCAGTAGTTGTGGTATGTGGGCTCAGTAGTTGTGGCTCACAGGGTCTAGAGCGCAGGCTCAGTAGCTGCTCTGTGGCATGTAGAATCTTCCTGGACCAGGGCTCAAATCCGTGTCCCCTGTATTGGCAGGCAGCGTCTTAACCACTGCGCCACCAGGGAAGCCCCTGTACGCTGTATTGAAATGAATACCTGTGGCAATGTGTTACCCAGCTTCTTTTATTTCCTATTATTCTTTCTTCTAAACTATATACCGCCAAAAGTAGAAGTCAGAGCTCTGCCAATTTCCCTACTTGCCAACTGAATTGTTTTTATGAGAAAATCATCCATCTCTTGGATGTTCTTTTCACTTAAACTGAACGGAGAAGACTAATTCCCATAGTCCTTTTCACTGTTAAGAAAACAGTCAATCTCCAGATAACTGGTGTGTTTCTCCTAAAATAGACTATTTTCCACCTAAAGAATTACCTAAATGAGCTACTTATCTCTTTACATATCTACCTATATGTCTAAACCTAGCAATGCCTGAACTAATGTACTGATTTCTTTAAACTTGAGAATAAAGTTAGTCCCCTATTTACACATAAAATCAGCCACCACTATGTCTCATATCCTACTCTCCTAACCTCCAACCCACCTCATCCTTTCCCTAGCCCTGCATCTATTGTAGGTCTCATTGTTTCTTCCAAAGAGTTCATAGTTTTTGGAGAATGCATGTTTTAAGAAGAAAAAGAAAGAAAGAAATCTATGACAGAAAGGCTAAATTGCTAGTTGTTGAAGCCAAGATAAGCAATACCAATCAACCCAAATGGCACTGTGCTGCAAAAGTATGTTTTCCTTATATTGTCTATAGCATTTACTTCAATGTATTTCCACATCTTCAACCATTAGAGATTAGATTGAGGAAAATAAGAAATTTGTTCTTAAAATACAAATTCTTGAAGGCTTATGGCAACCAGTAACTCACACCTCAGTAAAAATTAATACAATTAAATTGATTTCCTTCTAAGATCTACCTGAATTCTATCATTTATGTTAAAGAAATGAATAATTTTATTTGATAGGAAACAAAAAGTAGATTAAGGTCATTTTGAACCAGAAGCAATCTGTAAAGTTGAAAAGATTTGGCAGGATACAATAGGGTATCATAATAGTAACAATTATCACATATTTAGCATGTTCTAGGCACAATTCCAAGTGAGTTATTCCATTTAATCCTCTTGGCAATCCTATGAAATGAGTGTCACTATTATCTTTATTTTATAGATGAGAAAATTGAGACTAAGGGAGATAAAGAACCTTCTCTAAGGACATATCAACAAGAGGCAGAGCCAGCATTTAAACTTAAATCTATCTGAACTCAGAATCAAAGTTCTAAACTAGAATGACTGGTCACCTAAATGCTAAAGACTGAAAGCACTAAGACTTATAAGATAGATAAAGATGAAGTGCAAATAGGTGGTACCATTCCTAAGACAAGCTTCGATGGCATCAAACAGCTAGCAAAATCATTATCATGCCACGACCGCACACAAATTCTTGAGGTCAAATTTTTAGATGGGTATAATCCCAGGCCAACGTATATAGATAATACTTTTTAAAGTAACCTAGGGACTTAATAAGTTATCATCTGAGTAGGCAATTGCTATCTAAATTGCAAAGAGCTAATTTTAAAAATGATCTACTGGAACGACAACTACTTAATAGTTGAGGATTCCTTGACAGTATATAAACATAAGTAAGTTATAAACCCAAAAAATATATATTAAAATTAACAGTGGCCACATCAGCATTTTTTAGGGAATGTAGTTTACTGTTATTATAAGTTGATCTAATACTCACAAGATGTAAATTTAATTACCAAGTTCAGATTAAAATGAAAGATAAGAATGCAGTAATTGTGAATGTGCTTACATCTAAAATTAGATTATCGTACACTTAACTGTGAACCAAAGTTATTCTGAATTGACAGTGTAAAATCTAAATTAAGTCATTTTAAGGCTTTTTTGGGATATGAATATTTAAACTTCCCTAAAGAATAGTAATTTATAACCAACAAACAATAACAGATATTGTCTCACATTTAACTTGAGCAAGCCATCAAGCTTAATTTAGGTATTTATTTTACTGAATCTCATATGTATATTATCCCTAGCCTGTTAAATAAATTACAAGAAAGAACACAGTGCCAATACAATTTTCGAATGGATTTAGTGAGTTATTTAATCCATAAGTTTACTAAGCATTTATTTTGCAAAAGACATGATCAAAAAATTCAGTTATTAGTCAGATTCTTGTCCTCAAGAACCTACATTTTGAAAAGTGATGTAAGATTAAATGAAAAATAATGATATTAATAATAATAATAGGTAGAGAGTGATATAACCCAGCTCTGATGTGAAAATATGAGTTTCAGTTGATTCAGCATAAATAAGGTAACTAACATGTGCTAATACAGGAAAAGTGCTATAAATATATTTTAATAAAAGTAGCTATTATTACTATTCAACATCTGAATTTTATGAATTGCTTAAGTTTTCATCTTTAAATACTGAAATATATTTCAATTTTAACATTTTGGGTTAAAATGAGTTTATTATTTACACATAGACTGTTCTGCTATTTTATACAGAGTGCCTTGATCATAATACTTTTCTCAAAACTCAGGGTAATACTATGCACACTGATTTTTGTGCTGCAATGCAATACAATGTTGGTTTCAGAGAAAAAAAAAAGAACTAATATGAATTAAGTATCTACTATTTACCTAACACTTTATCTAAATAAAGTACATATATTAATGTCCATATCATTAGAGTTCCTGTCTTCCAAATTCTGGTGTTTTTTTTGTTTTTGTTTTTTTTCTGTTATAGCTCCTTTGATCTCAGCCTTTCCACTGTCCCACTTATTATTAGAAATAACTCTCCCTACCATAGTACATTTTAGCTTATAATATCTAATCTGTTGAGGATTGAGAAACCAGACAACAAACATATTGAACTCTTTATAAAGAGATTATGTATAAAGAGAGCTTGATGGACTCTGTTAAAGTGCATGGGAGATATGCATTTTATGGCCTATATTTTGGCTTCTCAGAGCTTTTTGCCCTCTGTCATATTTAGCCAAATTCAGAAAAATTGAGCTTGTTAAATATTGCAACTGCAGGGGGAAAAAGATGGCAGTGAAGTAGGACGTGGAGTGCATCCCTCTCCACAGATGCATCAGGAATACATCAAAAGATGCAACAATTCCCACAGAAAACCAGCTGAACACCAGAAGACGTTGGACACCAGAAAGGACTGCAGAGATCCCAACATAACTGGGTAGGACAAAGGGGAAAAAAAAATAAGGAGAAAGAGGAGGAGAAGAAAGGAAAGGGATGGGTCCTACATCCTGGGGAGCAGGGAGCTGAAACAGAGGAGAGGTTGCTGAATTTGGGGAAACTCCCCTTGTCTGATGGGGAAACCCCTCTCCAATGGGGAATTTGATTGGGTCAGAAGGGAGGAATTTGGAACTGTTCAAAGAGGGTGAAGTGGCTGATCTGTGGCAGATGGGAAAGAGTGAGAAACACATAGAGGGTCTGCACCACGGCTCAGCATGTCCCAGACTGAGACATGGGTTCACAGCTGTACAGGCGTCTGGGAGCTGGAACATGAGAACCGGAGAACTGGTTCAGGATGAGAAACATCGTTGGCAGTGGGGAGACATACTGAGGGGATAGGAGGGAAGAAATCTGCAGCGGAGAATGCCTACTGCAGAAAGCTGGGTGGCCATGATGGCAGCTCTCTACTGCTGACTCACAAGCAGAGGAGAGGAGCCATGCTTGTGGCCTCTCTCTAGGCTCCTGCAATGAACAAAGGGCCCTCTGGGCCTAGCTGTTGCAGTCAACAAGGGATAGAAAAAGCTCCCTGATGGTGCTGACCTGGTGTGCCTGTGGCCAAGAGCCAGAAGAAGTCCACAGAGTGGCCCAGCTCTGGAGACATTCTGCTTACACTCAAGCCTACTGGCCTCCCTCTGCAATAGGCACTGCTGCCTCTGCCAGGGCTCCTGCGAGCCAAACAGAGTGCTACTGCGGAGTCACATACAGGGGAGAGGAGGCATGGTTGTAACCTCTCTCTAGGCACCTGTGACAAACAAAGGGAGGCCCCCTCTGGGCCTGGCTGCTGCAGTCTACAAGGGACAGTAAAAGCCCCCTGACAGGGCTAGCCTGTTGTGCCTGCGGCCAAGAGCCAGAAGTCTGCAGAGTGGCATAGCTCTGGAGACATTCTGCTTACACTTGAGCCCACTGGCTTCCCTCTGCAATAAGCACTGCCACCACCACTAGGGCTCCCACAACCCAGACAGGGCGCTACTGCTCATTCACACCCAGGGGAAGGAGCCACTATTGTTCCCTCTATGTCCCCACACACCAGCGCCTACAGATGAACAATAAAAGAAGCTCTGCTGGTTGCAGATTAATACAAAAAGCCCCCAAGGGCTGCATCCCTGCACATTTGGCATCACTCCAAGGGCTCCCATGATCCAAGCAGAGTGCTAATGTTGAGTCACACGCAGGGAGAGGAGCCACTATCAAAACCTCTCTCTCCCCACACACCTGCAGATGAATGACAAAGGAAACTCTCACTGAGGCAGACCCGATGAGCTCCAAGGCAGCCTCAGGACCAGACTCTGGTGGTTAGACCACACGCAGAAGCAGGGACAAACCCAAAGCTGAACACAAGGGACAAGGGGACTAAGGAAGAGGTTCTAAAATCTTTACATCAGATATACATACTGAGACTAAATCCCCGTGATCAACTAGGTAGATCCTAGTTTTTGGAATATCTGAGGAAACAAGGAATGTTCCCACAAATGAGAAAGGTCTAACTCTGGCAGCTGTAGACTGTGGGAGCAAGCACACACAGGAACTTGGCCATATCAGAACCTAAGTGGACCCCATAGGACCCACAGCAGGTCCAGAGTCCAACCCAGAGGCAGAAGAGGGCCTCTTGGGAAGGCAAAGATGGCCTGAGGCCCAAGGCGGGTACAAGGACACGTACAGCTGAGACCCCAAGGAAACAGAATTATTATTATTAACTCCATTGATCTGCCATTCTGTGGTCAGTTCTAGCTTTTTTTTTCTTTTTTTTAATTACGATCTTAGTCCTAAGGGATCTTCACGTTTTATACCATATTTTTTATTCTATGTTTTACTTCTATTGTTTTAGCCTTTTTATATGTTTCTATTTCTAGCTATTTTTTTGTAATGCTGAATTTATCTCCCCATCTTCTTTTCTTCTTTATCCTTTATACATTTCTATTTTTTTTCTTTTTCTTATTATATTTCCAGTCATATTACACTCTTCTGTTGCTCTGTGTTCTATCCCTTTTCAGTTTATTTCATCTTATTATACTTTTAATCAATATTATTGGTCTATTCTGTTTCCTTGCTTTATTCTTCAGATGACATACTGCTTTAGTTTTTGTTATTAGGTTTTGTCTTTATCTTAGTTTTAATTATAATTGTTTGATTTTGTTTTGGGGATCTTCAGTCTGTCTGGTTGTTCTCTTGCTCTTTGTTATATTTGATCCTCATCTTCACAATTTCCCTGATTTTGTGTTTTTTTGTATTTTTCTTTTTTCCTTTTTTTTTTTTTGTTTTGAATTTTTATTGGTTTTCTCTTTGATGGTCTGATTGTGTTCTGGGGTTCTTGTGTCAGGTTGTTCTAGTGCTTTATGTTCTATTGGGTTCGGTTTTTGTGTTTCTTGTGCATGTAGGTGTTTCTTTGATTTAGTATTTGCTTGACTTAACCTTTTGCCATTAGCCTGGGGCTTGGATAGTCTTTTTTAATCCCCTTTATTGCTGGGACAAGCAACCTCTGGAGTCTGGATTCCTCAACCACAAGTCAAGTCTGAGGTTCTGGGGAGGGAGCACCAAGTCCAGGATGCTAGACCACTAGAGAGTTCTCCACCACAGGGAAGATTAACCACAGAGAATTCTCACAGAAGCCTCTATCAGAATCTAAGACCCAGCTTTGCCTGACTGTTTGCAACTGCCAGTGCTGGATACTTCACACCAAACTACAAACAAGACAGGAACACAAACCCACCCATCACCACATAGACTACTTAAAGCCATATTAATCTCACAGATACCCTAAAACATACCACCTGACATGGTCCTGCTCATCAGAGGGAAAAGACTCAGATCCACACACCAGAAAGCAGGCACCAGTCCCTCCCATTAGGTAGCCAGCTCAAGACACTGGACCAACGCCACCACAGGGGGCAGAGAGCAAAAACAAGAGGAATTACTACTAGGCAGCATAGGGAAAGGAGACAGCAAATCCTATAAATTAGGCAAAATGAGAAAAAACAAACACCTTGCAGGCTGCAAGCAAAGGAGCAAGATAAAACCCACAAGACCAAATAAATGAAGAAAAAGTAGGAAAGTTGCCTGAAAAGGAATTCAGGGTAGCTGTTCAATCAGCCCTGGGTTCTCTTTCAGATGGGACTGCTCATATATATGTATAGATTCAGTGTGTCTATGGGATGAGATGAGCTCAGGGTCTTTCTATGCCACCAATTTGCCCTTCTCCCCTCTTCTCTTCTTATAAGGATACCAGTCATATTGGACAGGGGCTTATCCTAATGACCTCATTTTAACTTGATTATACCTGCAAAGACATAATCTAAATATTTCTATTCCCTAAATAAGGTCATGTTCACATGAAAAATGAAACAGAATTTCTGGGACTCAACAAATGTTCATTAAGAAAAAGGGATCGCAAACTAACAGTATTTCCATTTGCTTTCAGTTTATTGTGTAGCTCATCCTGGATAATGTCAGACATAATGTACTTTGATTTTAAAAAGCATTTAACATAGTCATTATGAATTATGATAATAGATAGGGAGATATTAGTTGGTTTAGGTGAATTCAGAGCTGATTACCCCAATTTTGTATATTATCAACTTTGATCAGGTGATCTACAGTGCTTTCCTGCAATGCTGTAATATATGCTCTGAAATTCTATATTCTTATCAAAAATTTATATTAAAGTGTATTTATCTAACTTGCACATGACTCAAAAACACAAGGGGTTGATAATGTAGAAAATCAGAATGAAGATTTAAGCACCTCTATGGATGATTATGCTAGACAAAATTAAATTTAGATTAATTGAATTGAACAACAGTATATGTAAAATTTTGTTCATAGGTTCAAAAAGTCACCTGCATAATCACAAGATAGGGCAGACTCAAAGCAGTAGTAGTCTATGGGTTTTAAAATCTATATATATATCAATAATATAATGTAATTAACAGTGGCAAAAATTTAAAAATACTAACACAATCGTAAGTGGCACTAATAGACCTATTCCAGAAAAAAGTCAGAACATAGCTACACACAGGTTAGGCTACTTATTAACTGCACTAGCCACATTTTGAGTTTGAAATATTCCAAGAAGAATATGATATATAAGGTGAAATGACTGGAATTTTAAGTTTAGAGAATAAAGGGTAAGGAAGAGACCTTTAAATATCTGCAAGGTGGTCATATAAAAGAGTAATAAGACTAAATTTAAAGTAATGCAGTTGAAAATATGACCAGTGTATAAAAATCAGAGGCAGATCTTAGCAAAATATATAGGCAAAAATATCTGGCAATAAGCATTATTTAAAAGTGTATTGACTGCTGTGTAAACTCTGGATGTGATCATGCTGTCAGTTTAAGTCTGAAATCAACTGGTTTGCAAGGCAGAAATAGAGACACAGATGTAGAGAACAAACATGGACACCAAGTGGGGAAAGCCAGGAGGGTTGGGGGGAATTAACTGGGAGATTGGGATACCAAATTGTATACTCTAAATATATGCTGTTTATTGTCTGTTAACTGTATCTCAATAAAAGTTCTTAAAAAAAAAAAAAAAACCTCCCAATAAACAAAAGTCCCAGACCAGATGGCTTCACAGGTGACTTCTTCAAAAATTTAGAGAAGAGTTAACACTTATCCTTCTGAAACTATTCCAAAATATTGCAGAGGAAGCAACACTCTCAAACTTATTCTATGAAGCCACCATCACCCTGATACCAAAACCAGACAAAGATACCACATTAAAAGTACAGGCCAATATCACTGATGAACATAGATAGAAAAATCCTCCACAAAATACTAGCAAAGAAAATCTAACAATACCTTTAAAGGATCATATACTATGATCAAGTAGGAATTATCCCAGGAATGCAAGGTTTTTTCAATATCACAAATCAATCATTGTGATGCATCACATTAACAAGATGAAGAATAAATACCACATGATCACCTCAAAAGATGCAGAAAAAACTTTTGACAAAATTCAACACCAATTTATAATAAAAACTCCAGAAAGTGGGCATAGAGGGAACATACCTCAACATAATAAAGGCCGTATATGAAAAACTCACAGCTAACAACATACTCAACAGTGAAAAACTGAAATTACTTCCTCTAAGCCCAAGAATAAGACAAGTATGTCCACTCTCGCCACTTTTATTCAACATAGTTTTGGAAGTCCTGGCCATGACAATCATAGAAGAAAAAGAAATAAAAGGAATCCAAATTTGAAAAGAAGTATAGCTGTTACTGTTTGCAGATGACATGATACTATACATAGAAAATCCTAAAGGTTCTACCAGAAAACTACTAGAGTTCAACAATGAATTCAGTAAAGTTACAGAATACAAAGTTAATATACAGAAATCTGTTGCATTCATATATACTGACATTGAAAGATCAGAAAAATAAATTAAGGAAACAATCCTATTTACCATTATATCAAAAAGAATAAAATACCTAGGAATAAGCCTATGTAAGGAGGCAAAAGACCTGTACTCTGAAAACTAAAAGACACTGATGAAAGAAATCAAAGACAACACAAACAAATGGAAAGATATACCATGTTTTTGGATTGGAAGAATCGATATTGTCAAAATGACAATACTACCCAAAGTAATCTACGGATTCAATGCAATCTCTATCAAATTAACAATGGCATTTTTTACAGATCTAGGACAAAAAAAAAAATCTAAAATTTTGGTGGAAACACAAAAGACACCAAATAGCCAAAGCAATGTTGAGAAAGGAAAACAAAGTTGAAGGAAGCATGCGTCCTAGTTTCAGACTATACTATAAAGCTACAGTAATCAAAACAGTATGGTACTGGCACAAAGATAGACTTATAGATGAATGGAATAGGATAGAAAGCCCAGAAATAAACCCATGCACCTATGGTCAGTTAATCTATGACAAAGCAGGCAAGAATATATGATGGAGAAAAAACTGTCTCTTCAGTAAATGGTGCTGAGAAAACTGGACAGCTACATGTAAAAGAATGAAATTAGAACATTCTCTAACACCATATACATAAACAGGCTCAAAATGGATTAAAGATTTTAATGTAAGACCAGATACTATAAAACTCTTAGTGGAAAACATAGGCAGAACACTCTTTGACAAAAATTCCAGCAAGATCTTTTTTGATGCACCTCCTAGAAAAATGAAAATAAATTGACTTTGGTGACCTGAATGGGAAGGAAGTCAAAAGGGAGGGGATATACATATATGCATGGATGATTCATTTTGCTGTACGGTAGAAATTAACACAACATTGTAAAGCAACTATAGTACAATAATAAATAATTTTTAGAAAGCCACATTGTGTCCTGAAGCCTAAAACACAAACAAACAAACAAAACCAAAATGTAACCTAATTAAACTTAAAAGCTTTTGCACTGCAAACCAAACCATAAACAAAATGAAAACTCGACCTACAGAATGGGAGAAAATTTTGCAAACAATGCAACTGACAAGGATTAATCTCCAAAATATATAAACAGTTCATGTAGCTCAATATCAAAAAAACAAACAACACAATCAAAAATGGGCAGAAGCTCTACACAGACATTTCTTCAAAGAAGATATACAGATGGCCAAAAAAGCACATGAAAAAAATGATCAAAACTACAATGAGATATGACCTCACACTAGTCAGAATGGCCATCTTCAAAAAGCCTATGAACAATAAATGCTGGAGACGGTGTGGAGAAATTGAAACCTCCTACACTTTTGGTGGAGCCACTTTTGTGTGGTTCTCCACACAGCCACTATGGAGAACAGTATGGAGCTTCCTTAAAAAACTAAAAATGGAGCTACCATAGGATCCAGCAATTCCACTCCTGTGCATATATCCAGAGAAAACCACCCCAATGTTTACTGCAGTACTATTTACAATAGCCAAGACATGGATAAAGAAGATATGGTACATATATACAATGGAATAGTACTCAGCCAGAAAATGGAATGAAATAATGCCATTTGCAGCAACGTGGATAGACCTAGCGATTATCATACTAAGTGAAGTAAGTCAGAAAGAGAAAGACAAATACCATATGACATCCACTATGGTGACCTGAATGGGAAGACCTGACATATGTGGAATCTAAAATATGACACAAATCAACTTATTTATGAAACAGAAACAGACAGACATAGAAAACAAACTTATGGTTACCAAAGGGGAGGAATAAATTAGGGAGGGGGGAATAAATTAGGAGGTTGGAATTAACATATACACATTATTATATATAAAATAGTTAATCAACAAGAACCTACTGTATAGCACAGACAACTCTACTTAATACTCTGTAGTAACATAGAATGGGAAAAAAATCTGAAAAAGAATAGGTATATGTATATGTATAAGTAAATCACTCTACTGTACACCTGAAACTAACACTACATTGTAAATCAAATAAACTCCAATGTTAAATAAAAAATTTAAAAAACCCTAAATCTCCTCTTTAAATTTTAAAACCCTTTGTAACTTATACCTGACTACCAGCAATCTGATTCACCATACTCCTGAATATGCACTCTGCATTTTGTTTTGATCTTCTTATTGTTCAGCCATACATTCCAATGCTTATATCTTTCCAGATATATTTCCAGAACTTTGCTCATGTTGATTCCCCACTACAGTAGAAAGAATAATGGCTCCACAATGTTTTTCATGTCCCAATCCCCCAAACCTCTCAACATGTTACCTCATATGGCAAAAGGAACTCTGCAGATATAACTAATTTAAGGATCTTAAAATGGGCAGATTATCTAGATTATGCAGCTGGGCCCAATATAATCACAGAGTCCTTATATGAAGCAGTCAAGAATGTTCCAAGATGGAAGCAGAGGTTGTAGTGATACACATTGAAGATTCAATAAAAGGACACAAGCCAAGGAATACAAGCAATCTTTGGAAGCTAGAAAAGTCAGAAAAACAGATTCTATCCTGAATCCTCTAGAGGGAATGCAGACAGGCCAATGGCTTAATTTTAGCCCTGTAAGACTCATTTTAGACTTCTGACTTTCAGAAATGTAAGGTAATACTTTGTGTTGTTTTAAGACACTGTTTGTGATAGCTACAAATAGCAGTCAGAAACAATACATCCTCCAATACCACCTCCAATGAATAACAATTTTCAACATTATTTTCTTTACAAAGCCTTCTCTGACCTTTTCATGTTATGGATATGTCCCATATCAAGGGTTTAATATAAGAATATCATTTCCTTTTTAGTGTGCTATCTTGAATAAACTCTAAACCTCTTGAGAGAAGGGATCATTGGAGCTAATACTTCACATACTCAGCTGCAGTAATGAGTATAATGCATGTTTGTTGATTTTGTCATATTTGTATTTATTCAAGAAACATTCACTGAGAGTATGGTTCATACAAAGTAATCTGCCAGAACAATAAATGTTGGAGAGGATGTGGAAAAAAGGGAAACTTTCTGCACTGTTGTTGGGAATGTAACTTGACACAACCACTATGGAAAACAGTATGGAGATTCCTTTAAAAAGTAAAAATAGAACCACCATATGATCCAGCAATTCCACTACTGTGCATATACACTGAGAAAACCAACATTCAAAAAGTTACATATACCACAGTATTCATTGTAGCACTATTTACAATAGCCAGGACATGGAAGCAACCTGTGTCCATCAACAGATGAATGGATAAAGAAGATATGGCATATATATACAGTGGAATATTACTCAGCCATAAAAAGGAATGAAATTGAGTTGTTTGTAGTGAGCTGGATGGACCTAGATTCTGTCATACAGAGTGAAATAAGTCAGAAAGAGAAAAACAAATACCGTATGCTAATGCATATATATAGAACTAAAGAAAAAGGTACTGATGAACCCAGTGGCAGGGCATGATTAAAGATGCAGACGTAGAGAATGGTCTTGAGGACACGGTGGGTGTGGCGGGGAGGAAGGGGAAGCTGGGATGAAGTGAGAGAGTAGCACTGATATATATACACCACCAAATGTAAAACAGATGGCTAGCGATAAGCTACTGCATAACACAGGGAGATTAACTCGATGATCTGGTGATGATCTAGAGGTGTGGGATAGGGAGGGTGGAGGAAGGCTCAAGAGGGAGGGCATATGGGGATATATATGTATAAATACAGCTGATTCACTGTGTTGTACATCAGAAACTGGCACAACAGTATACAGCAATTATATTCCAATAAAGAGCTTAAAAAAAAGTAATCTGCCTTCACTAGAACAAGTACCATCCTTTTCCTCTAGAACAACATCTTGGGAGTGGTAAAACATATACTTGACTAACTAAAGGAAAATCCAGAACAAGCTAAGTAAAATTACAGAGCTGAGAAGGAAAAGTTCTAGGAATTTAGACATGGAAGATTTAATTTTGTTGGGGAATTCAAAAATAATCTCATGGAGATATACTGCCCTACTTATATTTAGCATGTCTATGTTTAATGTCCTTCCCTCTCTTTTACTTCCCTTACAAAAATCATCTTCCTCATGACACTTTCTGGTACTTTTATTTGGTTTGAATATTGCCCCAGTGAGAAAAGGATAGGGCTAAACAACCTATTACTCTGAAATGGCTCTGATTCCTCTTTTCTCTCTCTTTTTATTTTCTCTGTTTCCATTGCCACAACCTAACACCTATATTTACATTATAATTACTACCATTTTCATTAGCTTGTTCCCTTGTTTGTTTTATTAGAAATAATCTTATTCCCTCCCCTCAGTCCCTTCACTGAGCCATGAATGAAAAGTTTTATTTTACTTTATTTTTTTCAAAATTACTCTATTTTTATTTTTAAAAATTTTTAAGAGTATAGTTGATTTACAATGTTGCATTGGTTTCTGCTGTACAGCAAAGTGAATCAATTATACATATACACATGTCCACTCTTTTTTAGGTTCTCTTCCCACATAGGTCATTACAGGGTATTGAGAAGAATTCCCTGAGCTATACAGTAGGTTTTTGTTGACTAACTATTTTATATATAGTAGTGTGCATATGTTAATTCCAACCTACTAATTTATTTCTCCCTCCCCACTTTTCCCCTTTGGTAACTGTAAGTTTGTTTTCTACATCTGTGACTCTATTTCTGTTTTGTAAATAAGTTCAATCATACATTTTTTTTTTTAGATTCCACACATAAGCAATATCATATGATATTTGTCTTTCTCTGTCTGACTTACTTCAATCTGTATGACAATCTCTAGGTCCATCCATGTTGCTGCAAATAGCATTATTTTATTCTTTTTTATGGCTGAGCAATATTCCATTGCATATATGCACCACATCTTCTTTATCCATTCCTCTGTCTATGGACATTTAGGTTGCTTACAACTGTTACTATTTGCAGATGACATGACACTATACATAGATAACCCTAAAGATACTACCAGAAGACTAATAGAGCTCATCAATGAATTTGGTAAAGCTGCAGGATACAAAATTAACACATAGAAATGTCTGACATTCCTATAATCTAACACCAAAGATTAGAAAAAGAAAACAATCCCATTTACCATTGCATCAGAAAGAATAAAATACCGAGGAATAAACCTACTTACGGAGGCAAAAGACTTGTATTCAGAAAACTGTAAGATACTGATGAATAAAAAGTTTTAAAAGCACTCATGGAACACTACCTACTTATTAAGATACTGTGTACTTTCAGATGGATCTGTATACTGACAAATCAATTAACCAAATTTAAAAATTGATCTATTATTCAATTAGACTGCATGGTGATAAAACCTGATTTGACTAATTTTATAACATTATTCAAACATTCTTCCTCAAAATGTACTAAGCGTTTCATATAATAAGGGTTTAATTGTCAAAAAATTTTGGAACAAATAGATTAAACAATTATAAATTCCTTTACTGTAGGACTTCCCAGAGCCTTTGCTACACTAAAGTGCATTCACAAGGGGACTATAAGGATGCAAAATTTCAAAAAGTTGTTTTACCACAAAATCCTGTTATATTATTGTTGTTTGCTTGTTTTGTTTGTTTTGATTACACTGATATGAACAACTTTGGAAATGACAGTTTGGGAAATACCAATACATTGGAAAGGAAGCAGCAAGGAAAGCTTTGAAATCCTAGTTTTAATACTATCTCTTCCATTAAGCAGCTGTGTGACTAAAGTTTCTGTGGACTGTAATCATTTCCGCATTTATAACTGAGGGGGCAAATTAGATCATCTCTGAAGCTTCTTCCAGCTCTAACCTTCTATGATTCTATTTTCCCTGAATGGATCTAGTTGTACACTGGTTTGGATCATGTTCGGACAATGAATAACTAATACTTTTCACTTCCAATTACTCTTGATTCTATAAAAAGTAACTCCTGTTTAAATGTTGGAAGTCTTATAATAACTTTAACTTTACATACATGAAAGGCAGAATTATATATGGGCTTAACTGCATGTAAATATTAGACACTCCATAAACATTCAAAGGATAAATAAATTACAAATAATCCAATTATTGGTCATAAAACTGGAGTAGTCCTCAAAAGATAGCCATACCTCATTCAATCTATGACTTCACAAATTACAATACTTATTGTGTTTTTTCACGTGAAGTCCATTAAGATGCAGAATGAGTTGATCTCACTGTGTTATGCAGCAGCTTTCCACTAGCTATTTTACATTTGGTAGTGTATATATGTCAATGCTACTCTCTCACTTCATCCCAGCTTCAACTCGATGATGTGTGATGACTTAGAGGGCTGGGATAGGGAGGGTGGCAGGGAGTCGCAGGATGGAGGGGATATGGGGATATATGTATAAAGACAGCTGATTCACTTCCTTGTACAGCAAAAACTGGCACACAGTGTAAAGCAATTATATTCCAATAAAGAGCTTAAAAACAAACAAACAAAAACATAGCTACAGTATGACTTAACAGACGGAAAACTATTCAATTGCAAATGGTCTGTTACAAATGGGCTTCTGAATGTCACTTTAAAACACCACCTACACAAAAAAAGAAAAAACAAACAAAAACAAAAACAAAAAAAAAACCACCTACAACAACAAAATAACAATCATTACTTATGATAAATATACACGCCAGTGTAACACGTTAACAATAGAGGAAACTGGGTGAGAGGTACACAGCCACTCTTGGCTCTATCTTTGCAACTTTTCTGTATATCTAAAACTATTCTAAAATAAAAGTTTGTTTGTTTGTTTAAATAAAAAAAAAATCCCAAATGATTATACAATTTGCTTGCTCATATTCACAAAACTAAGGACTATTAAGTCTGCCTTATAATCTAGTATTCTTATTAAAATGTATTACATTTAAAAAGGAATAAGACTACAAGTAACCATTTAATTCATTTCACATCTAAAGAAATAAAATGTTGCCAGTATGGTTGAAGCCCCTTAGGTCTCCTCTCTCAGACTACATCCTTCCTCTTTTTCTTAGGGGTAATCCACAGTATTTTTCAATGGTAAATAAAATAGTAAATAAACATGAAAAGCTCTAAAGTAAATGAAATTGCAACCAATTCTACAGAATTGTCCATAATAATTTCTAATATATATACTGTATTGATTTAAATATTCTCTACATGAACAATTGTTTTACAGGATTTCTGAAATGTTAATCACTAATAAGGGGATAAGTTATATATTGTTATATAATTTATGTGGAAATGAGTAAGGAATGATACAAACATCATTAACACATACTATAAGAGCACCTGTCAGAAGCTCCTCATACAGACTTCGCACAGATCTACCAATGACAAGGCCTCTAGCATAAGTCACTTTCCCCCTTCTGGAAATTTTTGCCAAACATAATTTGCCAGGCTCGTGCTCTCTCTCTCTTTCAGCTTCTCTCTCTCTATGACCTCTCTCCACTCTTTTCCCCTCCTTCCCTCCTTCCTTCCCTCCCTTCCTGTCTTGCTTCCTTTCTTTCATTCTTGTTTCTTCATTTCTCATTTATTTTTGGCCAAAAGAAAATCAAAACTGACAGTTTTCCACACTTCATTCCAGTATGTAATACCTGGAGGTGGGATGTTTATAGATGTGTCACTACAATCCAAGTAGCCAAAGCATTTATTCAAGTGTATCACATAATTTGTGGAGATGTGGAGATGCAAAAAGGAAGACATAGTGTGATAGAACTTGCATTGATTAAAATGGAATTTTGCATGAATCAATTTATTCAGATGATTGCCAGCTGTGACTTTACTTTTCTCTAATAGCTCTAGTTTCCAAAATGCTCTTGTAAGAATTTAACAAAGACATGAACATTAACAAGGAACTTAAAACAGAGTGGGGGTAGGGGGAGAAAGAAAAAAACATGTTTGAACAATCACTAAATTACTGTTTCCCAATGGCTAGGTTAAAATCAAATGTGTGTTATAAGATTTAAAATAACTGGTGAAAACAGACACAAAGTATTCCCCCAGGACTTTATAAATCTAATCTACAAAGGAAACAATGTGGACGTAGGGCTGAGCATGGATGTTCACTCTCATTTAACAGTATCTGTAATTTTCTCACTATTATTTCATAGAAAATTACAAGTGCCAAAAATATGCATTTTTTGCCATTGAGATCTACCCTCAAATGAGTAAAATTTGTCTGTACAGGAAAAAATGCTATATGATTGGTAATGAAAGAGCATAAGAACACAATCAACTTACACGTTGACTAGTGATGCAGCACTTAGATTTCATCAGTTCTGACTCCCAAACTATAAAATTGACCTATGCCATAAGTCCCACAGTTCTGCATTCAGTCATTCAGATACTCAACAGAAAAACATATGAATTCTGAATGTCTGAAGGTCATCATTTAGTTAAGTGGCAGACTTTTCAATATCTCTATGTCATCTTTCCTATGTATACAAGCCTGTTTGGATAAAGAAAAATGACATTTGCCTTGATATTAAATATTGAAGTTACCCAGAGAAAGCATATTATTATCAAAAGGGATTAAAGTGACAGTATCTAACCATTTATATTTATTCTGTTCTGTGCCAGTGATAGCATCTGTTAAGGCCCACAACACAGAACAAAGCTCACATTTCATCCTGGAAACCTGATGATTTGACATTCATCATTCATTTTTTTTACGTGAGGTACAGTTGATGTAAAATACTATATATTTCAGGTGTACAACATAGTGATTCACAATTTTTAAAGGTTAAACTCCACTTATAGTTATTGTAAAATATTGGCTATATTCCCTTGTTGTATAGTATATCCTTGTAGCTTATCTATTTTATACGTAGTAGTTTGTACCCCTGAAACCCCTATCCTTATTTGCCCCTCCTCCTCCTCTCTCCCCACTGGTAACCACTAGCTTGTTCTCTATCTGTGAGTGTGTTTCTTTTTTGCTATACTCACTAGTTTGTGTTATTTTTAAAAAAATCTGTGGAGCCCTATGTCAAAGACACAGAACAAAAGAAGCCCCTGGACTGAGTCCAATAGCAGCTGTCAGCAAGGGCTCTCTTGACCTTGGCCAAACAGCCCCTCCCCACCCCAAGACCTTGGCTGACTAGAGCACCCCCCCCTCCAAATCCTTACTAGGTATAGTATCCAACATTTAGCAACCTGACCAATCACCTAATGACACCCTTTGCCTTATGGTGTACTGTCCAATCGATTAATGCCATTTTCTTAGCAGGAATTTTCTTTGTCTTGAGGGTATAAAAATTGGCTACAAGCCCACAAAAGGGTTGGCTCTCCCTGGTCTGCCAGGAAGTCGTCCCGCTGTCTTTACAGCATCGCTTCTCTCTAATAAACTCTATCTTCCTTACATTCTGCCTTGTGTCTGGAAATTCTTCTCCAACCCGCACGGGAGCTTCAACATTTGGTGGCCCATATGGGGACTCTGTCTTGGGGATCTCTTCCCCCACCTTCTCTCCTCATTCCGTAGGACCCTCCGTGAACAGGCAGGTGGCTGTGAAAACAGCAAAGGAACTCTGGCCAGAGCCACGCCCTCGTGTGTTCTGAAGGCTCCACAGCTCATTTTGCCCCAGTAACTGCTGCCCAGAATGGGTGAGGGTCTCTCTGTCTTCCTTCTAGCTGAGGACTAGGCCAATTGACAGTGTGCGGGCATGCGTCAGGCACTTAAAAGCCATTAGAACACCTGCCTCTTGAAGACTCCTGTGAGAAGATAAGGGGGCCACAGACAGACCAGGCTACTGGAGCGTCTGCCCCCAGCAAGACAACTTCTGTGCAACATGAGGCACACGTTGGTTCAAGCAAAACACTGAGCCCCCTTCCCTTGGCCACCGCCTTCCCAGCAGGATTACGAGGCAGAATCCTCAGCCTGTCTTCTCTGTTACTTTCACCTTTTTTCTTCCCTCAGTTCCGTTTAAATTACAGGAGCCTAAGTGTTGCCTCTGAGTCATCCCAGGAAAGCCTTCTCAAGTTTCAGGGGATTGCTGGGTTGTTCTCCAAGAATCTCTCCTCTATCCTGTCTTTTCCCAGCCCAAGTCGCATGGTGCTTTGACACACGGTTTATGCCTTTGAACATGGTTTTGCGCCTCAGCTGCAAGCTCAGGGGTCACCTCTTACTGTCGGTCGCGACTGTTGGGATGGTTGGCCATTTTTTGCCTCAGTCGCACAGAGAGTTCACTGGGACAAAAAGGACGTCTTTCTGTGGTCAGTGACTCTCAGTACCCCCATTCTATGGCATAAGGCTAAGGATGAGTTCTGGTACCTCTCAGGATCCTCCTTCAGACTCACCTCTTGGCTGTATTCTAAGGAACTGGAAAACTTTGACCCTGACAATCTCAACAAGGATAGGCTTATTTTTTTTCTTAACATGGCTTGGCCCCAATATAAACTGGGGGACCAAGAACAATGGCCTCTTAATGGCACACTAAATTCTCCAACTTGATCTCTTTTGTCAAAAGCAAGGGAAGGACTCAGAGTTTCCTTATGTTCAGGCTTTTATGTCCCTGAGTTAGAATCCAGATCTGAGGGACTCATGCCCCATGCACCTTTTTGCTGCTGACTTGTCCCCTGACCAACCCCTCTGTCTCCCTCTTCATCAGCTCTCCTAAACGACTCTCTACTCAAACTTTCTTGTCCACCATCCCATCAACCCCCAGCCTGCTGGGACAACATTTTATCAACCAGTCTGCCTCTGTTATTAGGCCCAATTTGAGCACTATTTGGTCTATATTTTAGCTATGAAATTATGACTACAAAAAGGAAAGATGATTTTTTGACACTGATGGACACAATATTCTTCAGACTCCAGAGACAACTGGTTAAAATAAAACTTTTTTTTTTTTGAAATTGCAAGACCATTTCTTTTTACATGTGCAATTAGAGAAAGCTAGCTTGTTAAAATCCTTTTTTTTCTTTTCAAAATTCTGACCCTGAGAGAACAAAAATATGCCCAGGGGAAAGCTTGAAGTTAACTCTTATCATGTCCTTGGGATAAAACACAGCCCACTTTGCCAGAGATTTTGGCCTTGGGTTGTTTAGTGAAACTTCAAGTCAAGAAAAAGAGAAGCAAAAAAAAAAAAGACATTTTAAACCTCAAGCAGGAAACTATTAGATCTCTGTCTGTCTGGATGTATGTATGTCTCAGCATGTGTCTTTGTCTATGGATAATATTGGTGAGGTTAATTTGTAAATGAGCTCTACTTAATTGGCCTAAAAGAAAAGTAAGCACTTACAAGTCAAACAATTCTAAATGCAAGAGAAATTAAGCTAAACAAATTTCAGGTTCATGTGAACTGGGAAATATTCAATACTAACTTAATGCCTGGTATTAATGTTTGTTGATCTAATGTAAGCTATCTGTTACAAATGTGTCAGTAATAATAACTCAATGTGAAGAAACTTTTTAAGAAAAGAAAATGCAAATGAGGTAAGAGCATTGGGTAAACTTTTTAAGAATAAATCAAGACAGTGAAACATTAATTACTAAACACTAGTTTCCTTTTACAGATAAACGAAGGTTTAGAAGTATTAATGAATGTGTTTAATGCCACACTAGGATATTTTCTATACAAAAGAGCATTTTTCAAGAAATTATCACTGGTATTTGTGTTCTCCAGTCTGCGGGTGCTGGTGTGAAGGACTGTTCATGATTGCTTGCTTCTTGGTTTTCATGGGAAATTGGGGTTTTGGGAGATGACGATTCTGCTTTGGACATGTAACTAAAGCTAATAAAAATAGTAAAGGGGATGTTTCAGAGTACAGTGGGAGAGTGGAATGTGTGTTTTCAATGGAGAGGGTGTGCAGAATGGAATTTGCATGTTATTAAGGGAAAAGGAAGTAACTCTGACTTACAGGTGGCTATTTCTGAATGCTAAACAAAGTGGTTATAGAAAGTGAGGAAAGTTTTGTGGAAAGTGAACCCCAAAAAGAGTTTTATGCATAGTCAAGGCTGACTAGAGTTAAAATAAATTTAATTGAGTAAATAAATTTTAAAAGTAAGTGGGTGCAAAAACTTGAATTTGGCTTTTCTCTTTCTTAAGAGGACAGAATTTCTTAAAATGTTGAACTGCTTTTGATAACAGACTGTGTGAATTACCTTGCCTTTAAGTGATTTATATTTGCTTTCAAGATCTTTTGTTACTTTGGTTAAGTGAGTAAGTGGTATTTCACAATGATCTATGAAGACTGTGACACCTGTAAAGTTCATTCTGTGTCTATAAAAATTAACCCCTCATTGTCAGACTTTTGCCATCCTGATGTCCTTAAAGCATGGCAACAGTCCACTCCTAAATCAGGGGATTCAGAATGGGTAAACGATGGCTGTAAAGTAAACAGTCAGGGCTATGGGAAATCCAAGACGGCCGCTTGGATTTTCCCTGGCTCCCTGGCAAACCCCATTTTTTTATCCGAAGGGTTAAAGTCTTTCCTGACTGCCGGGCTGCTGCCCTTACAATAAAAACTCACAGATAATTCCTTGCCTTTATGTTATACTGTTACAAGACTTAACTGAGTTATTGAAGGGACACTCTAAGTTTGTTTCTGAAGCCTAACTTCATGCAGAACAGACAAGGCCAGATAACCTGGGTGCATACTGGGCTACACCTAGTGAAAGTTCTTGACTTAGATTCTTACATATGACCTTACTAATACTGTTAGCTATATTGTTCTCTATAATTTCCTGTTTCAAAAAATTTTTTTGTTTCTTGCATTACCAAATGTGTGACTGAGCCTCTGATAAAAAGATGACATATAGTTCCATATGAGATAAATGATGGTAATGGTGTGACTCTGAATATGAGAAAAAGCAACAAGAGGGAATATTTTCCTGGACCTTAACAGACTAGACAGGTGTCCAGAGACTTTTGCTGCAAGAAAGGCCTAGTCCAGTAACAGCACATTGAGTGACCTATCAGTGGAATCTTCACCAGACCTGGGAATGAGCATTCCTAGTACCATGGGACAAATGGTTATGAAATGTCCCCACAAACCATGGTCAAATCTATGGCCATGAAGGGGTTGGAAACTGGCTGGAAACTGACTGTCTGCCTCTGCAAAGATTTAATTCAGGAGGTGCTGCAGCTGTTCACCTTCAACACCCCCTGAAAGGAATTCAGGGTGGAAATCAGAAATAAGGCACCTGTGCTCTGGAAGAAACAAAACCCACTATCCAATGGGGAAACCTCTCTCTGATGGGGAAATCGATTGGGACAGAAGGGAAGCATTTGAGGCTGTCAGAAGAGGGAGAAGCAGCCATTCTGTGGCAGGTGGGACAGAGTGAGAAATGCACACATGGTCTGCACTGTAGCCCTGTGTGCCCCAGACTGAGACATGTGTTCACAGGTGTGCAATGGGGCTGGAAACTGGAGCATGGGGATTGGAGAACAGGCCTGGGGTGAGAACTGCTGTTGGCAGTGGGGAGACAGACTGAGGGAATGGGAGGAAGGAAATCCGCAGCAGGAAATGCCTATGGAGGAAGACCAGACTGCCATGGAAGAAAAGCTCTACTGCTGAGTCACACGTAAGGGTAGGAGCCACTATTGTAGCCTCTCTCTTCACACATACTGGCAACTGCCAACAAACAATACAGGAAGCCCTCTCAAGGGCTGGCTGTCACATGTTGGTCACTGAGTAATAGAAAAAGCCCCATCAGGACTGGCCCTCACGTGCATTCTGCCAAGCACCAGGAAAAGCCTGGCCAGGGCTGATGTGCCTTATGCCGAGTGCCAGAAAAGGCCCTTACTAAGGCCATATCTCTTGCACCCATGGCTACCAGCTTCCCTGCACATTTGGTACCACCAGGGCTCCCACAATCTAAGCAGTCATACCACCTCTGTGCCCCGTCCTCACTGAGTCATATCCAAGAATTCCAAGGCAACCTCAGAACAGACTCCTGTGGATGGACCACTTGCAGAGGTGGGGATAAAACCAAAGATGAACCCCAGGGAAAGGGGGATTGAAAATCTTTCCATCAGTTGTACAAGCTGCAGATTAAATCACCACAATCATCTACGTAGACCCTGCATCTAAGAAATATCTTAGTAGACAACAAGTGTTCCGGCAAATGAAAAAGGTCTAGCTCTGACAGCTGTGGACACTGGGGGCAAGCACACGCAGAAATTGGGCCAGATCAGAGTCTGAGTGGTCTCCACAGGGCCCACAGCATGTCCAGAGACTAACACAGAGGCAGAGGACGGCCTCTTGGGGAGGAAGAGCTGGCCTGTGGCTCAAGGTGTGTGTGCAAGGACACTTAGAGTTGAGATCCAAGGGAAACATAAGTATGACTATTAAATTTATTATGTTTTGGTTCATTCTGTTGTTGGTTCTGGCTTTTATTTGCTTTATTTTTGTTGTTGTT
Source organism: Hippopotamus amphibius kiboko (assembly GCF_030028045.1). NCBI lineage: Eukaryota > Metazoa > Chordata > Mammalia > Artiodactyla > Hippopotamidae > Hippopotamus > Hippopotamus amphibius. The sequence continues at coordinate 45,795,688 of NC_080194.1, read as the reverse complement.
GTTTCTTTGTTATTGTTTGGGTAATTTTTTTAAATTTAGTTTTTTGGGATCTTTGTGTTTTATAACATATTTTAGTTTTGATTTTTAGTTTTTTACATATTTCTATTTTTAGTTAGATTTTCTGTTGTTCTGTGCTCTTTTCCCTTATTTCATTTATTTTTTCAATATATTTTTTATTTTTTTTAATATTTTCATTTCCACTTTGCTTTTCTGTTCTGAGTTTTTTCCCTTTTTGTTTTATCTTACTTTATTTTTAGTCGTTTTTATAGGTTTCTTCTGTTTCCTTGCTTTATTCATCAGCTGGCACACTGCTTTGGTTTTGTTTTTAGATTTTGTTTTTTTCTTCATTCTGATTCTAATTGTTTGATTTTGTTGTGGGGTTCTTCCATTTATCTGGTTGTTCACTTGCTTTTAGTTTTATTTTACTCTGTTTTTGTTTCTTTTGCGTGAATATATGTTTATTTCTGGTTTTGTTTGATTTTGTTTTCACCATTTCTTGGGGTTTTTGTGTTTTTTCTTTTCTTTTTTATTTTCTTTCATATATGCTTTTTTTATACTTCTATTTCTACATTGCTCTTCTGTTGTTCTGTCTTCTTCCCCTTCTCTCTCTCTCTCTCTCTCTTAAAATCATTTTTATTGGTTTCTTTTGTTTCTTTGCTTCATTCTCCAGTTGGCACTCTGCTTTGGTTTTGTTTTTCTGGTCCTGTGGTTTTGTTAGTTTTCTTTTTAATTGATTTCTTTCCAGGGTTCTTTTGTTGGAATGGTTCTTCTCTTGCTTTTTTTTTTTTTTTTTTTTTAATTTGGTTCTGTTTTTGTTTCTTTTTTGTGTATGTGTGTTTTCTTGTTTCTGTTATTGTTTATTTGATTTGAGTTTTATCATTTGTCTGGGGCTTTGTTAGTCTTTTTTTTTAAATTCCCTTTGTTGCCAGAACAAGTGACCTGCGGGGTCTTGGTTCCTTGACCAAAAGCTGGGCCTGAAGCTCTGGGATGGGGGCACCAAGTTGAGGATGCTGGACTACTAGAGAATTCTCACAACTAGGGAAGATTAATCATGGAGAACTCTCACTGAGGCCTCTATCAGAATCCAAGACCCGGCTTCTCCCAACTGCCAGCAGCTCCCAGCACTGGATGCCTCATACCAAACAACAAACAAGACAGGAACACAAACACACTAATCAGAACACAGACTACCTAAAGTCATATTAAGCTCACAGACACCCCCAAACAAACCACCTGACATGGCCCTGCTCATCAGAGGAAAAAGACTCAGTCCCACACACCAGAATGCAGACCCCAGTCCACCACATCAGGAAGCCTACACAAGACACTGGACCAACCCCACCACCAAGGGCAGAGAACAAAAGCAAGAGGAACTACGACCATGCAGCCTAGGGAAATGAGACCTCAAATACTGTAAATTAGACAAAATGACAGGGAAATATCTTGCAGGCAAAGGAGCAAGATAAAAACCCACAAGACCAAATAAATGAAGAAGAAATAGGCAAATTTCCTGAAAAAGAATTCAGAGTAATGATAGTAAAGATGATTCAAAATCTCAGAAACAGAATAGAGACAATACAAGAAATTTTAACAAGGACCTAGAAGAACTAAAGAGCAAACAAACAGTAATAAACAACACAATAACTGAAATTACAAATAACTGAAATTACAAAGAAGGAATCAATAGCTGAAAGACTGAGGCAGAAAAACAGGTAAGTAAGCTGGAAGATAGAATAGTGGAAATAACTGCTTCAGAGTAGAATAAAGAAAAAAAGAATGAAAAAATGGAGGACAATCTCAGAGACCTTGGGGACAACATTAAATGCACCAACATTCCAATTATAGCCAAAGAAGAAAGAATAAGAAGAAGAAGAGGAAGAAGAGGAAGAAGGAGAAGAAGGAGAAGGGGAAGGGGGGGGAGGAGGAGGAGGAGGAGAAGGAGAAGGAGAAGGAGAAGGAGAAGGAGAAGAAGAAAGAAAGGGTTTAAGAAAATATTTGAAGAGATTACAGTTGGAAACTTCCCCAACATGTGAAGGGAAGTAGTCAGTCAAGTCCAGGAAGCACAGGGAGTCCCATACAAGATAAACCCAAGGAGAAACACGTCAAGACACATATTAATGGCACTAACAAAAATTAAACACAAAGAAAAATATTAAAAGCAGCTAGGGAAAAGCAACAAATAACACACAAGGGAATCCTCATAAGTTGACAGCTGATCTTTTTGCAGAAATTCTGCAGGCCAGAAGGGAGTGGCAGCATATATTTAAAGTGATGAAAGGGAAAAACCTACAACCAAGATTACTTTACCCAGAAAGGATCTCATTCAGATTCAACAGAGACATCAAAAGCTTTACAGACAAGCAAAAGTTAACAGAATTCATCATCACCAAAAGAGCTTTACAACAAATGCTAAAGCAACTTCTCTAGGCAGGAAACACAACAGAAGGAAAAGACCTACAAACACAAACCCAAAACAATCAAGAAAATGGTAATAGGAACTTACATATCAATAATTACCTTAAATTTAAACAGATTAAATGCTCCAACCAAAGGACACAGACTGGATGAATGGATACAAAAACAAGATCTGTATATATACTGTCTAGAAGATACCTACATCAGACCAAGGGACACATACAGACTGAAAGTGAGGGGATGGAAAAATACAATCCAAGCAAATGGAAGTCAAGAGAAAGCAGGATTAGCAAGAGTCATATCAGACAAAATAGACTTTAAGATAAAGACTATTACAAGAGATGAGGAAGGACACTATACAATAATCAAGGGATCAATCCAAGAAGATATAACAATTGTAAATATCTATGCACCCAACGTACGAGCACCTAAATGCATAAGACAAGTGCTAACAACCATAAGGGAAAATCAACAGTAGCACAATAACAGTAGGGGACTTTACCACCCCTCTTACATCAATGGACAGATCTACCAAACAGAAAATGAATAAAGAAACACAAGATTTAAATGACAAATTAGACCAGATGGACTTAATTGATATTTATAGCATGTTCCATCCAAAAAAACCAGAATACACTTTCTTCTCAAGTGCACACAAAATATTCTCCAGGAGAGAACATAGCTTGGGTCACAAATCAAGCCTAAATAATTTTAAGAAAGTTGAAATCGCATCAAGCATATTTTCTGACCACAATGCTATGAGACTAGATATCAATTACAGGAAAAAGAACTGTAAAAAATACAAACATATGGAGGCTAAACAACACACAACTAAGTAACCAATACATCACTGAAGAAATCAAAGAGGAAATAAAAAAAAATACCAAGAAACAAATGACAATGAAAATACAATGACCCAAAGCTTATGGCATGCGGCAAAAGCAGATCTGATAGGGAAGTTCACTGCAATACAATCCTACCTCAAGAAACAAGAAAAATCTCAAACAAACAACCTAACCCTACATCTAAAGCAAGTAAACAAAGAATAAAAAAGTCTGAAAATTAACAGAAGGAAAGAAATTATAAAGATCAGGAATAAATGAAAAAGAAATCAAAGACACAATAGAAAAGATCACTAAAACTAAAACCTGGTTCTTTGAGAAGATAAACAAAATTGATAAGCCATTATCCAGAATCATCAGGAAAAAAAGGGAGAAGACTCAAATCAACAAAATTAGAAGTGAAAAAGGAGAAATAACAACTAACTGCAGAAATACAAAGGAGCATGAGAGATATGTGCCAATAAAATGGAAAACTTGGAAGAAATGAACTGATTCTTAGAAAAGTACAAACTTCAAAGACTGAACCAGGAAGAAATATAAAGTAGGAACAGACCAATCACAAACACTGAAATTGAAACTGTAATTAAAAATCTCCCAACAAACAAAAGCCCAGGGCCAGATGGCTTCACAGGTGAATTCTACCAAACATAGAGAAGAGTTAGCACCTATCCTTCTCAAACTATTCCAAAATATAGCAGAGGGAGGAACACCGCCAAGCTCATTCTACGAGGCCACCATTACCCTGACACTAAAACCAGACAAGATGTCACAAAAAATGAAACTTACAGGCCAATATCACTGATGAACATAGATGCAAAAATCCTCAACAAAATACTAGGAAACAAAATCCAGCAGCACATTAAAAGGATTATACACGATGATCAAGTGGGGTTTCTTCCAGGAATGCAAGGATTCTTCAAATATACACAAATCAGTCAATGTGATATACCATATTAACAAATTCAAGGATAAAAACCATATGATCATCTCAATAGTTGCAAAAAAAAAGGTTTTGACAAAATTCAACACCCATTTATGATAAAAACTCTCCAGAAAGTGGGCACAGAGGGAACCTACCTCAACATAATAAAGGTCATATATGACAAACCCATGGCCAACATCATCCTCAATGTTGAAAAACTGAAAGCATTCCCTCTAAGATCAAAAACAAGACAAGGGTGCCCACTCTCACCACTATTATTCAACCTGGTTTTGGAAGTTTTAGCCACAGCAATCAGAGAAGAAAAAGAAATAAAAGAAATCCAAATTGGAAAAGAAGAAGTAAAAATGCCACTGTTTTCAGATGATATGATACTATACTAGAAAATCCTAAGGATGTTACCAGAAAACTACTAGAGTTAATCATAGAATTTGGTACAGTTGCAGGATACAAAATTAATGCACAGAAATCTTGCATTCTTATATACTAACAATGAAAAATCAGAAAGAGAAATTAAGCAAACACTCCCACTTACCATTGCAACAAAAAGAATAAAATACCTAGGCATAAACCTACCTAAGGAAGCAAAAGACCTGTATGCAGAAAATTACAAGACACTAATGAAAGAAATCAAAGATTATACAAACAGATGGAGACATATACCATGTTCCTGGATTGGAAGAATGACATTGTGAAAATGACTATACTTCCTAAAATGATCTACAGATTCAATACAATTCCTATCAAATTACCAATGGCATTTTTCACAGAACTAGAACAAGAAATTATACAATTTATATGGAAGCACAAAAGACCCTGAATAGTCAAAACAATATTGAGAAGAAAAAAACGGAGCTGGAGGAATCAAGCTCTCTGACTTCAGACTATACTACAAAGCTACAGTAATCAAGACAGTATGCTACTGGCACAAAAACAGAGATATGGATCAATGGAACAGGATAGAAAGCCCAGAGATAAACCCACATACATATGGTCACCTTATCTTTGACAAAGGAGGCAAGAATACATGATGGAGAAAAGACAGCCTCTTCAGTAAGCGGCGCTGGGAAAACTGGACAGTTACTTGTAAAAGAATGAATTAAGAACATTCCCTAATGCCATACACACACACACACACACACAAAAAACCTCAAAAGGAATCAAAGACCTAAATGTAAGGCCTGACACTATAAAACCCTTAGAAGAAAACGTAGGCAGAACACTCTATGACATAAATGACAGCAAGATCTTTCTTGACCCACCTAATAGAGTAAAGGAAATCAAAGGAAAAATAAACAATAGGACTTAATGCAACTTAAAAGTTTTTGCACAGAAAAGGAAACCATAAATACGACGAAAAGAGAACCCTCAGAGTGGGAGATAATATTTGCCATGAAGCAACTGACAAAAGATTAATGTCCAAAGTATATAAGCAGCTCATACAGCTCAATATCAAAATAACAAACAATCCCATCCAAAAATGGGCACAAGACCTAAACAGACATTTCTGCAAAGAAGACATACAGATGGCCAATAAACACATGAAAAGATGCTCAACATGAGAAATCATTAGAGAAATATAAATCAAAAACACAATGAGGTATCACCTCACACCAGTCAGAATGGACATCACCAAAATATCTAGAAACAATAAATGCTGGAGAGGGTGTGGAGAAAAGGGAACTCTGCACTGTTGGTGGGAAATTTAAATTGGTATAACCACTATGGAAAACAGTTTGGAGATTCCTTAAAAAACTAAAAATAGAACTACCATATGACACAGCAATCCCACTACTGGGCATATACCCTGAGAAAACCATAATTCAAAAAGATACATGTAGCACAATGTTCACTGCAGCATTATTTACAACAGCCAGGACATGGAAGCAACCTAAATGTCCATCAACAGATGAATGGATAAAGAAGATGTGGCACATATATACAATGGAATATTACTCAGCCATAAAAAGGAATGGAACTGAGTTATTTGAAGTGAGGTGGATGAACCTAGAGTCGGTCATACAGAGTGAGGTAAGCCAGAAAGAGAAAAACAAATACTGTATGCTAACACATATATATGGAATCCTAAAAAAAATGGTACTGATGAACCCAGTGGCAGGGCAAGAAAAAAGATGCAGATGCAGAGAACGGACTTGAGGACACAGAGTGGGAGATGAAGGGGAAGCTGGGACGAAGTGAAAAAGTAGCATTGACATATATATACTACCAAATGTAAAATGGATAGCTAGTGGGAAGTTGCTGCATAACACAAGGAGATGAACTCGATGATTGGTGATGACTTAAAGGGGTGAGATAGGGAGGTTTGGAAGGAATCACAGGAGAAAGGGGATGTTGGCATATATGTATAAATATAGCTGATTCACTTTTTTGTACAGCAGAAACTAACACAACATTGTAAAGCAATTATACTCCAATAAAGATCTGGGGGAAAAGTGAATAAACAAACAAACAAAAAGACACAGAGAGTTTTTCACAGTTAATTACCAAACAAAGAAGTCTGAAGAGGACTGAAAAATGTCCATGGAGATTACTAGTGTTAGTGAAAAATTACAGTGCTAGTTAAGACTCTGTATAAACTTATTAAAATAAAGAAATATATGACTGATTATCTTGTCTTATCCCTTGATTAGTACTCAGTTTGGTTCTTACCAAATGAGGGTTTAAAATTTAAACAAAGTGGTCAGGTTTTTAACAAGAAATTCAGTCCTTCAAAAGGTGGCTCAAATCCTGGCTCACTCAGTGACTCAACTGCTTTATTTTTCCTTTGCTATTTTTAAGACAAAGATATCTTCAGAAAGTTTACTCCACAAATAATAGATTAAAATATTTTGTATTAATATCAAGGACCACTGGAGAAGAAATTAAACTATGTTCTCCTGAGCCACATATGACATCAGCTGAAAGCACCATGATTTGAGTCGGTTGTTCAAAATGTTTACTTCATTTTGCATTTATGATGATAATATTTACAAGGCTACAATACAATACAAGGGTATTGTTTTTACAAAGTAATATTGTGATAAAACAAAAATAGCTGAATTCTCTGATTTTTTTGTACAGTGAACATGTCAGAAAGCAATTAATATGTAGATAAAGTTTATATGTTGCAGTTGCAGAGGAATAAGTAAATTTATCTATCACACTTTTTTAACTAAGCAACACCAAATAATTCATGTGTTCTATTAGGAGAAGGAAACAGTCACATCTATGGGAAAATGGGATGCTCTGATCATGGCCATTGTATCACTCTTTAGGTAAGTGAAAGGAAAAAGTGGATTCTTGAATACTAAGTTTTCAATCGCAGAACTGTCATTTCCAATACCATACATTTATTCAAATTAAAATATCAATTATTTTCAAATTATCCTGTTCTCAAAAATCCATGCCATTATTCCCTTCTATCACTAGCTTTAGATTAGGAAGCAATAAACACTAGTCCCTGTTTCAACATCAAACCACATCATTCCATTTTTCCAGTAACAAAATGGGAATAGTACCATCATCCTACTTACATTAGAAATGCTATCTAGTTTACGTAAAGCAGAGGTACTTTGTAAAAAGATTAAAATCTCTATACAAATGCAACTTACTACAATCATCACATGTACTATACACTGAGCCAACCACATAAACACATTTTGAGAAATGGTCATACTTATAAAATATTATCGCCCACAATTTGTATGCTGATTGCATGTTTCTTCAAGTGGAAGAACTTCTAGGACATGTCAACTTCATACACACACACTCACCTATTCTCTAGACAGAACAGAATTACTGGAGGGGGAAAAATACTAACCCCTTTTATGTGGCAGCGACTGCTAGTTCTCATATTGTAATCCTTCTTCCCTTTCTCCCTCATGAGAAAGCCATTATTGTTAACTGGGCATAATACCATCCAGAAGAGATAATATTTTATAGCTTCTCCTATGGCCAAGTGAGGCTCTTAAGCTAAATACTGGTCAATGGGATGTAAGTTGAAATATCATGTTGAATACATCCTTAGAGTAAAAAGTTTCTTAAAGTAAAGGATATCTCTTCTTCCATACTTTTCCTCCTTCCTGTTAGTTGGAATGTATATATCATGCTGGAACTCAAGTAGAATCCTGGGCCATGAAGAAGAGCCTAGATGCTGAGGGAGATGAAGCAAAAACATAAAAGATGTCTGAATTCCTCACGCACAAATGCCAGCTCTAGACTGCCTACACCTTTATTTCATGTGAAGGAGAAATAAACTTTTGTTATTTTTGATCTTCAGTTACTCAAAGACAAACCCCATCTTATTTGCAGACTATATATGTTTGTATATATATATACATATTATATATATATGGTGTGGGATATTATTTATATTTATATTAACTATTTATAAACTCATATATGTATAAATATTTACAAACATTTATACATGTATGTACACATACATTTATACACACTTAATTTGATGTAAAACAAAAACAAAAGACTCTGACTACTCAACTTTTTAGTAGATCAGACACTTCAAATGTGGAATGCCCCCAAAGGCCTACAGTATTACCCTCTCCAATATAATCTCTACATTGCCAATAAAAGTCATTAGAAATTCTAGTTCTAAATCTAATCTAATGACATCCCATCTTAGAACCTTCCAATGTCTCTCTATTTCCTTCAAAATAAAGCTCAAGTAACATAGCTGGATATACAGGTCCTTCTTAAAAGAGTTCCTTTAGTCCTCCCCCACATGTATCCTGTACTCTAGCCTCACCTTGTCTTTCTACCTTTGCACAGAGAGGAATCTTTCTCTTCTACCTGAAATGCCTTAATTGTCCCTTAAATGTACTCTGCCAATGCTTAACTATCCTCCAAAGTCAGATTACCTCTTACATCTTTTGAGTGTCTTTCCTTGACACTCTTCCACATTCATTCTCCTGTTGCTCTTGCTGAGTTAGTTCCTTCATGCTCCCTTAGGACTTTGTGTATACATTTATTCTTTCAACAAAAAACGAAGTATCTACTGAGTAGCAGACACTATGTATCTCTATCATAACCAACAAGTATATCATAATTGATGTTTAAAAACCTGTTACCCACAGTCTTAGAACACACAGATAGTATATTTCCTAATTTCTTTCATCCTTAATGCACTGTACCGATATCCAGTAATTGATTAGCCAATTAATTATTGGGAGTCTGCTTTACCTACAGTTCAAATAGATGACACATCTAGCACTCTGTTGTCATAGTTCCTTGACTTCATTTATTTCATTGACCTTCCTCTCTCCACTTACATGTCATCAATTAAGACAGTGTCATCCAGAGACAAAGATATCTTAAATCTCAGAATCTGAAAGCTGTCTTACTTATCCATAAAACTTCTCCAACTGCCTCTCAATCACTAAACCTACACTTAAGTGTCCAGTCCCTTGACTTCATGCTTTTCTCCAGCCACCAAATTCCCACCTGCTTCTCTTCCTTTCTTACCCAGCTTGGACCTCATTCCAATTTTTTCAGTTACTCTCATTTGCACTATTAATTCCCGCATCCATCTCATCTTTATGTTGTGTCATACCTACCCAATCATTACACCTGGTTCAAATTAATTATTTTTTTACAATGCTGGGTTCTACTGGGAGAAGAAAATGTAGCCTGTGACAGACATATGGACTTTTAGGTTAAGTGGCAAGCATCAAAACTAAAGTAGGACATTTCTCCTAAGATACTCTAAGATAGTTACATTGAGTAAAAGCCATACAATTAGATCTCTCATGTCAGAAGTAATTCCAGCTTTATATTGTCATTATTCCATTAGAGATTGTCAACTGCTGCAATTCACTATGTCATCTTTATCTTTGGCCAGTAGGGCCAGAGTCCTACCCAGTTCTTTATCAGTCTCTGAAGGTTATTACCACAATGATTCTGGATAAATCACTTTAAAAGTTGCCTGAGAAGGCCTGTCTTTGAAGGGATAAATGAATAAATAAATAATCATCTGTGCCTAGCTAGTATGTCCTGAGTTTAAGCTTTAAAAAAAAGTCTTTTAAAGATGCTGAGAACTAAAACTGATTCTGAGTGAGCAACCTATTTTTATTTCACAGGCTTTGAATGAGAAATTAATCATCACATGCTGTCAGCAAAGTACCACAATTGTTTCTATTTCCCTTGCCTTTTGCCTTCTTTTAAGGGCTGTACTTTTATTTTATAACCAACAGGTGTTTCTACCACAATCAGTATAATGATTTAGTAAATATATAATAATTTCTGATTGCTGGAAAGAATGGTTGCAGCAATTGCTTGCTCGTCCCATTAGAATAGTTAGAAAAGTTCATATCCTTGTTGTTATAGTCTCTTTGATCACTGGAAAAACAATTGATTTCGCTTCCAATTTGGCATCATGATATATCCTCCTGCTTTGGCCCATTCTCTATTTTAGAACAACCAATTCTTTTAAGATTTATCAAGGACAGGGTAAGCTATAGATAGTACAAAATGGCTATTCAAAATAGCAAGAAAATCTCTCTTCAAAGATACAACTTATAAGGTTATACTTTAATCCGGTACTCTTTATTTAAAAAAAAAAAATCTCCAAAACTTTCCATCAGATAAAAAGAAATTATGTACAATGCACTGTATCTCTTCTTCACATAATACATATAAATTAAATGAAAACTGTATTTCATGAATGTCTTTTTATAGCCATACTTCTCAGTTTGCATTTTTCTATCTCTCATCCTTCTTGATAATTTAAAGTCATTTAACAATATTCCCAGGGTAAAATGTACTTTAACTCCTGCCTCTCAGAAGATAATTACATTATACATTTCATGGAAGGTTAGACACAGTATTTTTAATATCTTTTCAAAAAGACCCAGAAAGACAAAAGGCTCAGAAAGAAGGACAAATCAGTCAGAAAGTCAAATGACAGAAAATAAATCACTTGTTCATAACAGGTTATCCTAAACTTCTAAAGAGTTATAGATAGAATCTTGGCTTTCTAGTCTCGGAGCTGCCTAAATCCAACCCATATGGCAAGCTCCAGCTTCTCAAGTCTTAAGCATTTCAAAATCTGTTTCTACTGTCTCAGCCCACTTCTACAATAAGAAAAAAATACAGTACTAGCACATTTATTACAGGACCTTTGAAACCTGAAGAAATTTTAGAGCAAAGATGAAACATATGATTTTATTTTACTGAAGTGCCAATATTTAAAAAAAAATTGAAATTCTTCAGTCTGCAAAACTATTGTACTTCTTGGCTCCTGCTATCCAATAAAATTGCAGTCATTTCACAGTAACAGTAAAAGACATCTTGTACATGTGGTTTTACATATTTGCTGAAAAGTGTCAAAAGAAACAGAAGCCTATATTACAACTAAAGTTTCTTCGGTGTGACAAAGAATATTAATTTTTCGCATTATGCAATTTATTGTCTTCAGAGGTTCTTTAATGAGGATTTTTAAATTTACAATAGAAAAGCCATTACCAAAAAATGCAAGCGTGCAGAAACTTTCATACTGAAAGCACATCTTACATAAATAAAAATCTCTTAATCTCTTAGACCCTCACTGCTATTGGATGCATCTCCAATTCTGTGCCACTATTGTTTCCATTGCATAGTATACTCTATATATCCTCACCTAATTCATTAACTTCACCTGCCCCAGACTACCTCTTTTTCTATTTATAATCATCCTTATTAAGTAATAATAAATTGTCACCTGATCTCCATTGCCATTACATCTACCAGTGTATATTTTTTCTCTTTCAGAACAAAATCTACAACTTCACCATCTATGCCCCCAAATCTACTCCATTACAACTCAACTTCCCATTGAATGTTTCTCTAGTCTTAAATGAATTTATGACTGCATAACTAGCAGTCCCAGCTGAACCCAATAACTTTTCCTTTATCATGGTTCTCAATCTTTCTACTTAATAACAATACCAAGAGGACACTGATAATACAACTCTTTCTTGTTCTGCTGATGCTCTTAAAAATGTTGGTTTTGGCCCTTTGGCTAACTCTTCTTCACTCTTTCCACCTAAAGCTTCTGTTCTTTAAAAGGCCAAGCGTATGGGCATTATTACATTACTCCTCTACTCACTCTTTAGGAAGTTCAAGACTCTAATTTCCTCTATAAGTGATGTTCATTATCTTAACCACAAATAATTCTGTACTTTATTTCTTGCTGGCCACAGAATAGCGCCACTTGTATACTATGCTATCCAATCAGTTTTCACATAAAATTTTATCTAGTTAAGTCACCTGTAACACCACCTAACAGTTAACTGAGGCCTTCAGAATTCTATGCACTGCATAAACATTGCATAAAAAACAATTTTAAGAACACTGGACTTCTGATCAAGATGGTTATTTAAGTTTAAACCTAGAGAAACCACTGAAGTTCCATCACATAGCAATGTTAGACAAATATAAAAAAGAGAACGTTATAATTAAAGAACATTTGGGTGGTTTCCAGGTTTGGGCAGTTACTCACAAAGCTACTAGAAACATTCCTATGCAAAAATTTTGAGTTCAGACAAATTGCTTTTAGGCAACATACTTATGTCATATGTGTGCTACTGGCTCTACAGAGAACATCAGGAATGATCTTTAAAGATGATGTATTTCGCTTTGGTTTGTATTCTTGAAATGTCAAAAAAGAACAAATCACCTTAAAGCACCCCTTAAATATTTGTCCTAGTATTTTCTTGAAAGAAGAATTTGATAAGTGAGTTTGCTTGGGAAAGCCAACTCATATCAATTAAAAAGGAAAAAAAATCTGTAATTTCTGTATTTATTTGGTAATTCTAAAAGCAAGAAATGATTATAAAAGTTTGATTTAATATAGCTAGGATGCAGACTGCAAATATATTAACAGACCAGAGAGAAAGAATTAGTATTGGGAAAATATCCTTAATTTTTTAGTTATTATTTACTGTGTCACCATGGACAAGTTTATATGTTACCAGCATATCATTGAAAAATGGAAATAAATAACAACAAATAAATATGTGCCAGTCTCCTCACATTGATCTATAGTTTCAATGCACCCAGTCAAAATCCAGCTACTTTTTGTAGAAGAATTCTAAAACTTTATGAAAATGCAGAATGCACTGAATAACCAAGAGAGTCTTAAAGAAAAAGAGCAAAGTTGGAGAACATGCCAGACTCAAGCCATTATAAAATGGCAGTAGTTAGTACAGTATGGTAGAGGCATTATAAATAAATAGATAAATAGATCAATGAAACAGAATTGAGAGTTCAGAAATAGACCCAAAAATATATGAAATTTTTGATAAAGGCACCGGAGCAATTTAATAAGTAAAAGAACCTTAAATAAAATGGTATTGCAGTGACTGGATATTCATGTGGGAAAAAAAAATCTTGACATTCATCTCATATGTAAACAAAAATTAATTCAAGATGTATCATAAACGTAAATATAAAAGCGAAAATTGTAAAGCTTCTAGAACAAATCACAAAACACCTTTAAGACCTTAAAGAATGTAAAGATTTCTTAAATAGGGAACAGTAAGCATTAACAATAACAAAAACCAATTTAAATTGAATTTCATTAAAATTAAAATCTTTTGTCAGCAAAAGGCAGAAAGTTAAAAGGACATCCACAGACAGGGAATAAATGCACCTGACAAAGAACTTGTAACTAGACTATAGAAAGAATTCCTGTATCTCAATAAAAAGGCAATTCAAAACGTGGATGGAGGGACTTCCCTGGTGGCACAGTTGTAAAGAATTCACTTGCCAATGCAGCGGACATGAGTTTGATCCATGCTCCTGAAAGATGCCACCTGCTGCAGAGCAACTAAGCTCATGTGCCACAACTACTGAGCCTGCACTCTAGAGCCTGCAAGCCACAACTACTGAGCCCATGTGCCACAACTACTGAAGCCCGTGTGCCTAGAGCCCGTGCTCCACAAGGGAAGCCACTGCACTGAGAAGTCTGTGCACTGCAACAAGAAGTAGACCCTGCTCACCGCAACTAGAGAAAGCCCACGTGCAGCAACGAAAACCCAATGCAGCCAATAAATAAATAAATAAATCTATAAAAAAATAAAAAGAATTATAAAAATGTGGATGAAAGTCCTGCTCAAACATTTTCACAAATGGATAAAAAGTATAGGAAAAGATACTTAACATTATTGTCATCGGGAAATGTAAATTAAAACCACAATAGCATACCACTACAGAATGAGTCTTATTAGAAGGACTAACAATACACAATGTCAGCAAGGATGAGGAGCAAACAGAACTGTCATATATTGCTGGTGGAAATGTATTTGGTACAACCACTTTGCAAAATTATTTGGCAATCACTAATTATGTTAAATATACCTCTACCATATGACCTAACAATTTCATTACTGGGAATACACCCAATAGAAATTTAATAGAAATAATAAAAATGAAATTGAAAAGGGGAAATCATTACAGAAAATCAACAAAACCAAAATGTGGTTCTTTGAAAAGATCAATAAAATAGGTAAGCCTCTAGCCAGGCTAACTAAGAAAGAAAGAGAGAGCATACAAATTGTTTATATCAGAAATGAAAAAGGAAATATCTCTACACATTCCATAGACACTAAAAGGATAATACAGGAACACTATGAAAAATTCTGTGTACACACATTTGATAACACATTTGATAAGTGGTCCATTTGATAATGGACTAGTCCTTAAAAGACACAACTCAAACTAGAAGAAATACACATCTAAATAGATCAATATCTATTAAAGATATAATGAATGATCTTCCAAAACAGAAAGCCCCAAGCCCAGATGGGTCACTGGTGAATCTACCAAACATTTAAGGAATAAAGTATATCAATTCTATACACTCTTTCAGAAGACAGAAGTAGAGAGAATACTTCCTAACTCATTCTACAAAGCTGTAGTTCACTAACACCTTAATACTAGAAGTATAAAAAGACATTACAAGAAAACTACAGACCAATAACTCTCATGACCATATATGCAAAAATCCTCAACAAAATATTAACAAATTAAATACAACAACATATGATAAGAATTATATACCACAACCAAGTAGAATTTATACCAGATATCCAAGGCTGGTCCAACATTTGAAAATCAATTAATGCATCAATTTAAAAGGCTATATACAAAGCAAAAACCACATGCTAATATCAACAGATATAGAAAAAACCATTTGACAAAATCCAACATCCATTCATGATAAAACTCTCAGTAAATGAGAAATGGAGAAGAATTTCCTCAACTTGACAAAGAATATCTACAAAAATCCAACAGCTAACATCATACTGGTGACAAATTAGAAGCTTTCCTACTAAGATCAGGAACAAGGCAAGTATATTGCCTATCACCACTCCTTTTCAACATTGTACTAGAAGTCCTAGCTATTGAAATGAGAGGAAAAGGAAATAAAAGTTATACAGATTAGAATACAAGAAAT
This sequence comes from Hippopotamus amphibius kiboko, assembly GCF_030028045.1. Classification (NCBI taxonomy): domain Eukaryota; kingdom Metazoa; phylum Chordata; class Mammalia; order Artiodactyla; family Hippopotamidae; genus Hippopotamus; species Hippopotamus amphibius. Next base: position 45,780,039 of record NC_080194.1, on the reverse strand, counting down.
TAAACTATCATTGTTCACAGATGAAAAGATTGTCTATGTAGAAAATATGAAAGAATTGACAAAAAATCTCCTGGAACTAGTAAGCAATTATAGCAAAGTGGCAGAATACAAGGTTAATACACAAAAGCCAATCCCTTTCCTATATACCAGCAACAAACAAGTGGAATTTGAAATTAAAAACACAGAACCATTTACACTGGCTCCTAAAAAATGAAACACTTAGGTACAAATATAACAAAATATATACAAGAATATGTATTTATAGTAGTTAGATTTATGAAGAAAACTAAAGAACTCTGATAAGAGACATCAAAGGAGAACTAAATAAATGGAGAGATATTCCATGTTTATGGCTAGGATGACTCATTATTGTCAAGATGTCAGTTCTTCCCAACTTGATCTATAGATTCAATACATTCCCAATCAAAATCTGAGCAAGTTATTGGTGAATACTGACAAATTGATTTTAGAGTTTATATGGAGAGGCAAAAGACCTAGAATAGCCAATACAATATTGAAGGAGATAAAAAATTGGGAGGATTGACACTATCCAGCCTCAAGACTTACTGTAAAGTCACAATAATGAAGACAATGTGGTATTAGGAAAAAAACAACAAATAAACAAACCAAAAAACCAGACAAACAGATCAATGGAACAGAATAAAGAGTGCATAAATAGACCTCCATAAATATAGTCAACCAGTCTCTGACAAAGGTGCAAAGGCAATACAATAGGGAAAAGATAGCCTTTTAAACAATGATGTTGGAATTCTTGGACAAAACAAAAAAGAATCTAGACACAGCTTTTATAGCCTTCACAAAAATTTACTCAAAATGGATCATAAAGCTAAATGTAAAATGAAAAACTATAAAACTCCTAGAATATAAGATAGGAAAAAATCTGGATGACCATGGGTTTGGCAATGAATTTTTAGATACTACATCAAAGGTGTAATCAATGAAACAAAAAATTGATAAACTGGACTTCATTAAAATTAAAAATTTCTACTCCACAAAAGACACTGTCAAGCCTGGGAGAAAACAGTACAGACATATCTGATAAATGGCTGTTATCCAAAATAAACAAAGAACTTAAAATTCAACCTTAAGACTACAAATAATCCGATTAAAAAATGGGCCAAGACCTTAAGAGACATCTCACCAATGAAGATAGACAAGTAGCAAATAAGCATATAAAAAGATAATCCACATCACATGTCATCAAGGAAATGCAAAGTGAAACTACAATGAGATTACCATACACCTATCATAACAGCCTAAATCTAGAACACTGACACTCAAAATGCTGTTGAGGATGTTGCACAACAGGAACTCTCACTCTTTGTTGGTGGGAATGCAAAATGGTACTGTCTCTTTGGAAGACACTTCGGTAGTTTCTGACATAAATTAAACATAGTCTTACCACACCACTGATCCAGCAATCACACTCCTTGGTATTTACCCAAAGGAGTTGAAAACTTATGTTCACACATAAGCCTGCACACAGATGTTTATAGCAGCTTCACTCATAATTGGTGAAATGTAGAGGCAACCAAGATGTCCTTCTGCAGGTGAATGAATAATAAACTGTGGTAAATCCAGACAATTGAAAGTTATTCAGTACCAAAAAGATATGAATTATGATATAAAGCCATGACAAGACAAGGAGAAACCTTAAAGGCACACTACTAAGTGAAGGAAATCTATCTGAAAAGGCTGCATACTGAATGATTCCAACTGCATGACATTCTGGAAAAGGCAAAATTATGGGGACAATAAAAAGAGCAGCTGTTGCCAGGGGCTGGGGTAGTTTGGAGGGAGAGATGAATAAGTAGCACACAGAGGACTTTTAGTGCAGTACAACTACTCTGCTTGATACCATAATTGTGGATGCATGTCATTATGAATTTGTCAAGACTTATATAAAACTTCACAAAATCAAGTGAACCCTAATTAAAACTATGAACATGTGATGATGTGTCAGCGTAGGCTCATCAATTATAACAAATGCACCTCTTTGATGAGGGATGCTGATAATGGGGAAGACTATGCAGGTGTTGAGGCAGGGAATATATGGCAAATCGAAATACCTTCCACTTGATTTTGCTGTGAACTTAAAACTGCTCTAAAAAAAGAATGTCTTTAATAAAGAAATAGGTCAAGCCATATACTTAATATTATCAGCACTTTGCTTTATGTAAGTTATACCTCAACAAAAATAAAAATTAAAATATATCGTGGAATATGTATTAATAAACAGTTTACAATGAAGCCCCCAAATAACACTTTTTTCAAGAAGAAGATACCAAGAAATACCATTAGAAAATATACAAACCAAAACCATTTTAATACACGACAAGGAAATTAATATATACAATGAAAAGCTGATTCATTCAAAATGCATTTTTAAATATAATTAAACTTTACTGATTTCCAAAAAGAGTTTGAATGAAATAATGAAACAATATAATCTAGAAGGATATATTGTTAAATATAAAAGTGGAAACATCCTGTATGTGGAAAACTGAGTAGCAGCCCAAAGCGTGCTGTTTCCATGGAGCAATAAACAGAAATGTGGATGACTTTCACTTATTATAAATTAACTCAGACAATTAAAGGACTTGTGCTTTGTCTATATAATGCCAAATTAATGGTTACAGAGATAACTCAAGTAATGAGTTGTTTAATCTATCTTGTGTTAGAAATTATATTTTCCGCCCCACAGAATTGAAATAAAGTATTTGTAGCCAATTCCATAAATACAGAATAACTGGGAATACTTCTAGGAAAACCTTTTGATAATCTGATAGACCTTCACCCCAAAAAATAATCGTGTACCAAATTTTTCATATCAGTCATTCAGGGGGTTCATGGAGCTTCTGAAATACATCTGCATGTCTTAAATTAAGAACCTATGATATATATAGTCAATCAATGTATGATACCTGGTAACTAATGTAATGTTTTGACAAAAACCAAGCATAATCAACTATTAATCTATTAGCTATAACTGCATGGCTTAATTTAGCAAAAATAGTAATAATAAAATATTTATATCCAAACAAACATACAATATCTATTGCAAGTCAGAAGGACTCTGGTGTTTCTAAGAATAAGCTTCTTTTTTGAATAATTTCTGAAAACATCTTCTAAATCTCCAGTTTTTCTGTATTCTCCCACAGCACATTTTAAGAAAATGTATGAAACTTATTTTTATCACCAATAAAAAAAATCATTGTTTATTCTTACTCTTAATCAAAAACTCCACGTAAGTAATATTTTTCCAAGAAGCTGTTGTAATTCTTCAGAAGGAGATAACTGGAAATTTTAACATTAAAGAAAATAAATAAATACTCCTAGTGCTATGGAATTTAGGGACTCTTCCAACAAGAAAATTGCACTTTCAAAATCAAATAGAAGGAACAGCTAAGAAAAAAAAAATCCTCTTTTCCTTGGATATCCTAGGCCTAGAACTTTCATACTTAAAATATAGTCCTCAGACCTCCAGGAATTCTAGAAATCATGTCAGTGAATCCATAACATCAAAACTTTTTTCAAAAATAATATCAAGAATTACTTGTGTTTTTCACTGTTGACATTTTCACAAACAGTGCAAAGGCAGTGATGGATAAATCTGCTGGCACCTTAACACATATCAAGGAAGTGGCTCCAAACTGTCCTAGATGCCCAGGACTTTCCCCTTATAATCATGAAAACATTGACATATATCTTTCCTATGACTCTATGATCTACAAAGATTGTTCAAATATAAAAACTAACCCAATTTCTAATGTGTCTAATGACATTCTGTCCTAAAACTCAACTTCATTCTTTAGAGTGTAAACTTCCAAAGGAGAAAAAATAAATTTTAACTTATTGTATAATATTAAATAGATGTGACCAAAGTCTCAAGCACAGGAGAGTACTAAATAAATATTATTTAATAATTATAATGTTCACTGAAATTATAAAAAATTTCCATTACTGATTTCTGAAGCTTTTCACAGCCAGAGTCAATTCATTCTATTCTCTAATGTTGTCTGACCATATCCAATTTTCTCAGTTCAATTGCACTGATTCCCTATCTTAATTCAATATAACTTTGACCCTTAGTGAACTGTCTCTAGAGAAACAATAATATGAAATTTGTCTGTATTACATTTCGGCTTACATGACCTATTATGGCATTATATTGCTCCAAAACATAAAGGGAAGACCATCAGTAACCCTGTAGGATTTCCCTTGTAGGTCAATATATTTCTGTTTACACAAAAGTATTTGTTTCCTATAACTTTCTCAAAATCAATTTGTATTTAACCAGAACAAAACTTCCTTTACAAACAAAACCATGAATCTTTGGTCAGAGTTCATTTTAAACTATCATATTTCTCAGACCCTGACTGAATTTGTAGCTAATTACCCAAAGGCAAAAGAGGTTATTATTACTCGGCTAGCTAGTTTGAAATTGCTAGATACCACGCAAATGAAGATTTGTGACTTTTTTGACTTATTTTTAGAGCAGTTTTAGGTTCACAGTAAAATTGAGTGGAAGATACAGATATTTTCCCACATATCTCCAGCCCCACTGATGCATAGCATCCCACATTATTAACATCCCCTACCAAAGTGGTACATTTGTTATAACTGATGAACCTATATTGACACATCGTAATTACTCAAGTCCATAGTTTACAGTACCATTCACTCTTTGTTGTACATTCTATAGGTTTTAACACGTGCATAACAACATGTATCCATGATTATCATATCATACAGAGTAATTTCATTACCCTAAAAATTTTCCGTGCTCTACCTATTTATCACTCCCTCCACCTCCCACCTCCAACTCCTGGCAACCACAGCTCTTCTAACTGTCTCCATAGTTGTGCCTTTTCCAGAATGTCATATAGGTGTAATCAAACAGTATGCTACCTTTTCAGATAGGCTTCTTTCACTTAATAGTATGCCTTTAAGATTTCTCCATGTCTTGTTATGGCTTGATAGCTCATTTCTTTTTAGTGCTGAATAACATTCCATTGCCTGGGTATACCTCAGTTTATTTATCTATTCACCTGCAAAAGGACACCTTGGTTGCTTCTACATATCACCAATTATGAATGAAGCTGCTATAAACATCTGTGTGCAGGCTTATGTGTGAACATAAGTTTCAACTCCTTTGGGTAAATACCAAGGAGTGTGATTGCTGGATCAATGGTGTGTCAAAATTATGTTTAGTTTATGTAAGAAACCACCAAAGTGTCTTCCAAAGAGACAGTACCATTTTGCATTCCCACCAGCAATAAATGAGAATAGAATTTTTTAAAGAAATATTCTGATTACCTATTGTTATCTAAATAGCAAAGGAGACAAGGAAATTGCCAGGGGCAGGGGAGGTGCTAAAAGATGACAAAGGGCTTTCTGTGAAGTGCATTATCTCTCATCTAAATTACCATTAAATTAGAGTATGGTCACAATTAGGTAAAATTGTCTACAATTTCTGGCAAGCCTTTTTGTTTAAGGATACTTACAACATGCTACACCATAATTCCCAGATAATAATATAAACCTGACGTAGCTAATGTGGAACATTTTCTTAGAGGATAAGAAGCATTTTTCTAATCCAGCTTCTAAGCTCTTTTTTCTATTACAAACTGTGGCTAAATAATGGAATCTAAAGTAACCAGAATTATTTTCTTCTTTACTAGACAGAAAACTATCGTTACTCATGGCTATCATAGTTTAACCTAAGATTATTTCTAAGCAATCGAAATTAGTTGATAGTGAACACAAAGCCAGAACTACATTTAAAAAGCTAAACAGGAGCTTCCCTGGTGGTGCAGTGGTTTAGAATCTGCCTGCCAATGCAGGGGACAAGGGTTCGATCCCTGGTCCAGGAAGATCCCACATGCCGCAGAACAACAAAGCCCGTGTGCCACAACTACCGAGCCTGTGCTCTAGAGCCTGCAAGCCACAACTATTGAGCCCATCTCCACAACAAGAGAAGTCACTGTACTGAGAACCCTGTGCACCACAACTAGAGAAAGCTCATGCGCAGAAACAAAAACCCAATGTAGCCAATAAATAAATAAATAAATTTATAAAAAAGAAAAAGCTAAACAAACTATCCTCCACTTGACCTATACCATCCTCAGAGCAAAGCAGTAGTAACTTTTTCACAATGTAGAGTGGAACTCTGCAGGACTTTATCTGCATCTCATCCAAAATGGAGACAAGTAACATCCTGAAAGTATTTATCACAAAAGTTTTCACTGCTTTCCTTACCTCCAATGACAATAACAGTTTTTAAATTACGATAATGTTGTTTCAATATTTCATCATGTTGACTAAATAAATGTTTATAATGTGTAATCATTGGTTATTTTGTTAGTAAACATGTCTATCCCAGTAACTCAGAAGTTTTAATGAACCCCTTTGGAGAGGTTTTTCGTAATTATTATTTGAGAAGCACTTTAAAAATCAATTTCAGAATGTTTCACATTCTTAAATAAATTCATTTTAATATGAAGGAGTTTTTAGATGTTTTATAATGTATAACAAATATCTACCCAGCTATTGTCTTAATATGTTTCAAGCACTGAGCTAGGTGTTACAGATAAATAAAGATAAAATTTCTTGTCCATATTTATGACCAAGCCCATCTTTTATATTAGCCCAAAATTGACTAAAAATTTAATATATTCAATCTGAGAATGAAGTCTCAAATATAGATATGAGAAAACATCAGATTGCTATGACATATCCCCTTGAGGAAAAAAGGTATGATGCCAATTGATATGGAAAATAAGTGTGTTTATTTAATTTTCTAGGTGACTCTGACTCCTTAAATGGCCCCTACATTAAAAAAAAAATATTACGATGTATAGGAAATACTATTTTGGATTTCAGAAGCCTAGCTTACTAAATGCCTCAGGTGTCCTAACTGAATTAGATAGTGCAATAATTTTATATCCTGATGTCAGAAAAGACAGGAAATGATACATAAAACCTAACCATCTTATAAGGCACTGAGATGGCTAGAAAAAGTTGCCATTACTTCATAAAGTAGTTCATTTGGGGTCAGAAAACATGGAAAGATATAATCAATGGCTCATTTACACTAATGCCAAAACACCCTACAAGAAAAATAGACTGTTATAAAATGATTTCTAATGGAAAGCTGACTCATAACTCTATCTGCCAGAGCATTAATTAATATGGCAATCACTCTGATGTCAGACCTAGTGTCTTAGTCAGCTCAAGCTGCCATAGCAAAATAGATAGACTGGGTAGCTTAAGCAATATGAATTTATTTCCTCATAGTTCTGGAGGCTGGAAGTTTGAGATCAGGGTGCCAGTATGGCTATGTGTTGGTTAAGGCTCTTTTTCTGTCTTGCAGACAGCTGCATTCTTGCTGTGTGGGTCACATGGCAAAGAGAGAGCTCTGGTGTCTGGTGTCTGGTTCTTATAATGCACTAGTTCTATAATTCTAAACTCCACTCTTATGACTTCATTTAACTTTAATCACTTCCTTAAAGACCCAATCTCCAATACAATCACATGGCGGGGGTTAGGTCTTCAGTATAATAACTTGGGGGATGGCACATAATTCAGTCCATAGCACTTAGAGAACTGAGATCAAGCACACATCACCAGCAAAATGAAGTCCAAATAAGCCAAGACCCATTTGTCTAGGACTGTTCTAGCTACAGCTAAGAAATACCAATGGTTATCTTTATGCAAATAAGTTTATCCACACAATTTCAAGAAGGTATAAATTGGATTTCAAATCCTTCTGACAGGCTTCTACAGTTAAAAATTACACAATACAATGACAAGGGAACATTTATAAGCATTGTAACAGAGACCTATGTGTTAGTATTATAACAACCACCTGAGTATTAGTTCATATACAGTAGTATGCACCAAAAATGCAATAAAAATAACTCAATCATGAATACTAAAAATATCATCAAGGAGACATTCAGCAAATGACACCAGAGCTCCCTTGTTAAAATCTCAGGAGAGGAAAGAAACATACACACTATCAAGTAAATTTTCTATCATTTAGACCTTTCTTTACAAGGCATGCACCAAACACAGTGAAGAACTCAATTTTTTCTCTCAACTTAATCTAAAAATTCAGTGTAATTCTAACCAAAATTCAAGTTAAGTATTTTAAAGAACATAATAAACTCATACTCAAATTTATATGGAATAATAGTGATCCACAAATAATTATTCTATTTAAATAGATATGTCATAAATAGTACAATAATGTTTATGTAAATGTGAAAAACACACAAAATGCTACACATTCTACAAGGACATACCCATACATAAAATAGAAAATAAACCATGGAATGTGGAGTAGGGGAGTATGAGCCTGTGATAAAGAAAGAAATGAGAAAAGAATGAAAAGAAGGTCCTGTCACAGAGTGATGATGGTCAAGTATTATAAACAGAGGAGGCAAGGAATATCATTTACTCAATTTGCCCAATTATTTTAAAAATAAAAAAGTATATAAAATCAGTATATTTTTTGATAAAATAAGAAAAAACGTTTAACAGCATTACTTATTGACCTTAGCATATAAATCAATTCATTATGCACTAAGACAACCAGTGCTATACTAGAAGTCCTTTGGCAATTACACTATATTTAAACAAAACAAAAACAAAAATTTAAAAATCGGGTTTAGGTCAGAGCTACCCTAAAATACATTGGTGAAGATGTGTGATCACATGTCCAAACAAAAGGCTAGAGGATAAAGAAATATTTTTGTAATTGCTATACATATTACATTGCAAAAATTACTAAAAGGTAAAAGAAGAAAATGGGGACAGGGAAACAAGGAAAGGTCTCAGCTGTATATTGAATGTATAACTATTAGCTAGGAAGAGTAGAAAGAAAAAGAGAGAAAGAAAGAAAGAAAAAAGAAAGAAAGAAAGAGAGAGAGAGAAAGGAAGGAAGGAAGGAAGGAAGGAAGGAAGGAAGGAAGGAAGGAAGGAAGGAAGAAAGAAAGAAAGAAAGAAAGAAAGAAAGAAAGAAAGAAAGAAAGAAAGAAAAAAGAAAGAAAGAAAGAAAGAAAGAGAGAGAAAGAGAGAGAAAGAGAGAAAGAAGGAAAGAAGGAAGGAAGGAAGGAAGGAAGGAAGGAAAGAAAAGAAAGAAAAAGGAGGGAAGGAAGGAAGGGAGGAAGGGAGGAAGGAAGGGACAATTTCCTAATTACATTACAGAACAATCATCAAGGAACAGAACTTTTATTATATGGAAAATTCTAAAGCTACATGATAAATACTTGCACTCAATTATGTGTGTATTTAGTTCTATGCAATTTCATCACTTGTATAGGTTTGTGTATCTACCACTAGTCACGATGCAGAATAGTTCCATCCTCACAAGGATTCCTTGTGTTGTCGGTTTATAACCACGTTTGGCCCTGCTTGCCCCTCCCTTATCCTTAACCCAAGGCAACTACTAACCTATTCTTCATTTTTCTCTCACTTCAAAAATTCATATAAATGGAATCATGTAGCATTTTGTCTTTCGGGGTTGTCTTTTTCACTCAGCATAATTCTCTGGAGATTCACCCAAGTTTTGCACTTATCAATAGTGTCATCCTTTTTATCCCATGATATATTTAGACCATGTGTTGTATAACCTTTTGCCCATTAAAGGACATCTGGCTAGTTTCCAGTTTGGGGCTACTATGAATAAAGTTTCTATGAAAATTCCTGTATATGGTTTGTATAAGGATAAGTCCTTGTTTCTCTGGGATAATATTCAAGAGTGCAAATGCTGGGTCATCTGGCACATTTATTCCTGATATTGGGAAGACAAATTGGTAAAACTTCTTTGAAAATAAAATTAACAATATGTATTTAAAACCTTAAATATGTCAATACCTTTGAGTCACAAGTTTACTAAGGTAATAATTAGAAAGGCAGGCATGGATTCATGTATAAAAGTTATTCAACAAAAACATAATAACGAAATGGAAATATCTTCAGCTCCATCAAGAAGAGAATGACTAAATAAATTACAGTGCATTCTTTTGATAAAAATCAATACAGCCATAACAAATAATGTTTTCAAGTATTTTTATGAGCATGAGAAAAAGCTCGAAATATTAATTTTAAATTAAAAAAATGTAACCCAAAACTACATGTAATATGATCCCAATTATCATTTAAGATGCATGTAAAAGGCAAGAAGGAAATACAACAGCAGTATGATAGCTTCCTCTGGGCTATATGATTGGGGCAGATTTAGCATTCTTCTTAATAGTTTACATATACAATAGGTCTCCTACAAAGAGCAAGGAACACTTTTTGTAAACAGAAACAAAAAAGGCCAGAAATTACTTTTGTTTTTTAAATTGAAAACTAGTTATAATACAGTGCATCTTTGTGAAAGCTACTGGTTAGTTCTGGCTTAAGATGGTCATCCATGACTGTGGATCCATGAACATTAATTGTATATCACATCCATTCCCCACTTCTTTCTATGCACAGGACTAGGTTCCATCTCTCAGTTTCCCTTGCAGTTAGTGTGAATATGTGACTACAAAATGTAAATGAAACTAAAATGTACTATTCCCAGTCCTCGTTCATAAACCTGTCCTGCACAACACCCCATACTTTCTCCACCTTATATGGGCTGAGATGGCAAAGACCCAAGAAGCCACGGGTCAGCCTGAGTCCCTCAGTAACTATGTAGAACAGAGTCCCATCATCCTGATTTGCAACATTTACCAGAAACTGTTACTTGAGAAAGACTTCCATTTTGCTCGAGCTATTACATAATGGCCATACTTGTTAAGGCAATGTAGCCTACCCTAGTTAATATAACTATCCTAGCTAATATAACTCTGAGGGAAGAGAACTTTACCTGCACCAAAGACAGTCAATTCGATATATAAGTACAAAGAAAATTATTTGATTGTGCCCTTGGTTGGCCATGAAAAATGAAACTTCCTCCAAGGGGTCCCACTGTTAAGGCATATGCATATATATATCCCTAGCACATAGGTGAAGTTCAGTAAATATTTTTAAATAAAGAGAGGGAGGGAAGGGGCACAGAATGGAGGGAGGGAGGAAATAAGGGAGAAAAGGATACTTGAAGGAAAAAAACAAACACTCAGGAAAAGTGAGTAACGTACTGAATAAAAACTGCACAATTAAATAATATGTTTACCCAGAGCTAACCTCAATATATATACTAAAGATAAAAATGCATTAAAAATGTTCTAAGTTCTTCAATGGCCACTTCTACTGAAGACTACTAGGAAACTAAGCCCAAAGGAAAAACAAATTCTTGACTATCCGGGAAAGTGAGAAACATAAGCTATATGAAAGCCACAGATCACATTAAACTCTATTTTAACCACTTTGTTTAAACTCTTTCTCCAAACATCTGCCATAAAATTAACTAATTTTTACTACAGGCCCTTTATTTCTCTCTCTTGCTCCTCTGGGAAGACATCAATTAACAATGAAATAAACAATAAACAGAAGCAGCAGAAATTAAAGCATGGGATTTAGATAATCCTCCTATTTGATTTAATCATTCCTTAAATTCCCAAACATTGGTTTTGCATGTAAATAACAAGTTGAAAATTCCAAAAGCTATAAGGCCCAAGGGTTTTATAAAATGATAACAAGCTGTGTGCAAGGTTTCATAAAATGATATCAAGTTAGATTCATTACCAAGATTCTAACATTTTTTGTTTACCATCAAGAAAAAAAGACCTTATTTTTTGTAGAAATATGAACTAAACTTCAAAAATATTTTTAAATGTTCATTTTAAAGCAAACTATTAAAAGCTATGCATAATTAAATACATAAAATTAACTTGAAAATGTAGAGATTTCTAAAATAAAATTTTAAGTTACACTATATAATCATTTAGATTATATTTTGGATGACAAAAAAACAAATATTCTAATATTTCTGGTATTTCAATTAATCATTTGCATCAAATTGGTTGCTCAAATCCATATAGAGTATTTAGAAGAACTGATATGTTTATTGCTAACAATTAGCCTAAACAGAAATCCAAAACTGCAGGAAATTTCTATTCCAAAGTCACTTGCCTATTCTTGTTTCTTTACTGCTCCAGCGAACTAGCTACTGAAAAAAATAAAAATTAGTACACGTTTTATACTGTAAGTCACCTGAACACTTAACATATACCCTATACCTCATATTAATTCACAGGTTCTTTTTAATTTATACCTAAATTCCACACCAACACCCATCTTTTTTTTTTTAATCAACTCTCAATGCAAATCCATCCTCAAAAACACTGATTTAATTTTCTCAAAAACAGTTCTCATCAGAGTTTAGAATACTGCCTTCCACTTAAAAAATATTTAATTGGGGACTTCCCTGGTGGCACAGTGGTTAAGGATCCACCTGTCAGGGCAGGGGACTCAGGTTCCATCCCTGGTCCGGGAAGATCCCACATGCTGCGGAGCAACTAAGCCCATGCACCACAACTACTGAGCCTACACTCTAGAGCCCGCAAGCCACAACTACAGAAGCCCGTGCACCTAGAACTCATGCTCCAAACAAGAGAAGCCACCACAATGACGAAGCCAGAGCACCACAACGAAGAGTAGCCCCTACAGCAGCAACCAGAGGAAGACTGCGTGCAGCAACAAAGACCCAATGCAGCCTAAAATAAATAAATTAATAAATTAATTAATTTTTATAAAGGCATAAGATTATTTAAAAAAAATATTTAAGGGACTTCCTTGGTAGTCCAGTGGTAAAGAACCCACCTTCTAATGCAGGGGACATGGGTTCAATCGCTGGTCAGGGAACTAAGGTTCCACATGCTGTGGGGCAACTAAGCCTGCAGGCCACAACTACTGAGCTCACGACCTCAATGAGAGAGCCCACATGCCACAAACTACAGAGCCCAGGTGCCCTGGAATCCACATGCCACAACTAGAGAGAGAAAACCCATATGCCACAACTAGAGAGAAGTCCACACACTGCAACAAAGACCCAACACAGCTGAAAGAAAGAAGGAAAAAAAGAAAAGAAAGAAAGAAAGAAAGAGAGAGAGAGAGAGAAAGAAAGAAAGAAAGAAAGAAAGAAAGAAAGAAAGAAAGAAAGAAAGAAAGAAAGAAAGAGAAAAAGAAAGAAAAGAAAGAAGAAAGAAAGAAAGAAAGAAAGAAAGAAAGAAAGAAAGAAAGAAAGAAAGAAAGAAAGAAAGAAAGAAAGGAAAGAAAGGAAGGGAGGAAGGAAGAAAGGGAGAAAGAAAAAGAGAGAGGGAAATAAATATATTTTTTAAAATATTTAAAAATACTTGAGCCATATATTAGATCATTAATCTTCCCACCATTTTGAAAACACATCCGTGGAGAAAAGGTCAAAATTCTATTTAAACCCAAGTCTTTTCCTCTGACCCAGATAGTCTCTGTGTTTAAAGAATATTCTCTCCCAAACCACATAAATAGCTATGAAGGACAGGGGATAGTGTAAACCTCTATTCAAGGATATTTTTCCACCTACACAGTCATAAACTAAATTTTCTTCTTCAGTTTGAAATAACTGCAATGGGGTGAAGTTTGACTCTGTGATTCTTTATATTCAACCATAATGAAGACTTGGGAAGTACCCTAGCACAACCTTGTCAGTGGAATATATTAAATGATTTCTCTAGGCCCTGACAGCTCTTAGATACTAAAATAATGTAGATGTAACATCATCTTATGAAGAGAAACAGCACAGCATTTTTCAAAAAGAAAATTTAATGAATGATACCTGTTGTTTCTCTGATTAAAGTTATATCTACTCAACATTAGAACAACCAGCTGAGCAGTTGTTCAAATCAACTAGGAGTTTGATCTACCTGCTTCTAAACAATTTACACTGACTTCTGCCACTGAACTTCTCACAAAAACCAAATATTTTTGCATCATAAAGACACAATTTATTTGCATTCAGCAAAAACACTTTGGAAATGTTTGCCAAACCTAGGGAACCACAGGTACAAGAAAAATAAATAAAGATAATAATTTTTTAAAAATGAAAAATCTAAGAAAACTAAGAATGTTGTACAGATGTTTACAATTTTCCAACAGTATTTTGAATGGCAAAGAATAAGTCATTGTAACTAAGCAGGACCCTATAGGATATTCCCAGGACAGACCCGCTCCCCCCCCACCACCACCACCACGTTCTCCACTTGTCTCTTGTTTGTAGAAAACTTTAGCCTCCTAGGCCTTCCAAGTTCCAAAGAACAAATTTAGTGAAAATAAGAAAATGCAGAAACCATGGAAAACTGGCTAAGTTAGGGACATTTAGCTCCTCCTTTTAGGACTATAGATAATATTATGAGCCATATCCTTGAACTACTTTGCAGATACTGAAACCCCCATCAGGTGGAAGAAGTTAACTGCATGCTCATGACCACCAGCACCCAGGCTAGTTAGAACCAGAAGGTTGATGACATTGGCTCACCATCAACCAATCAGAAGAATGTCCATGAGCCAATCATGCACCCTGCAACTTTCTCCCTCACCCTGTCTTTAAAAACCTTTCCCTGAAATCCATCCAGGAGTTTGAGTCTTTTGAGGGATAGCTGCCCACATTCCTTGTTTGGTGCCTTGCAATAAACGCTGCACTTTCCTTTCCTACAACCCAGTGTCAGTTCATTGGCTTTACTGCATGCAGGCCAGTGGACTCAAGTTTGATTCAGTAACAACACAGAGATTCTCAGTTTCAGCACTGAAAGTAAAGAGCTTGCAACTTGTTACTCTATCTCCCAAAAAGAAAAATGCTAAATAAACTGAAAATCAACAACTTATCTTAGATCAAATTATGCAAACAAGAAGAGAGTGGAGTGAAATATAGGTGTTGAAATACTTTAAAATCAACCTGTAATTTTATGTAATGCAATCCTTCAAAAGTAAAGAAGAAATAAAAACTTTCTCAGACATGAAAACAGAGAATTCATTACCAGCAAATCTGCAGGAAGATGTTATAAGAAGTTCTTCTGGGAGAAGGAAAATGATATAGGTCAGAAACTTATCTATATGAAGAAAGAGCATTGGAGAAAGAATAAAGGTAAAACAAAATCCATTCTTTTTCTTATCCTTAACTGATCTATTAGATAACTTTGTTCAAAATAATAATAGTAATGTCTTGTGTGATTATAGCATATGAATAAGCAAAATGAATGACAGCAATAGTACAAGGAAGAGGGAGGAAAGAATTGGGCATACTGGCTATAATATTATTATATATATGTGCTATATTATAGACTATATACATATATTATAATACTATATACTACTCATGAAGCAATGCGGTGTCATTTGAAAGTGTACTTGGATTAGTTATAACTATATATTGCAGAATCTATGGTAACCAATAAGATTGTTACAACACATATAAAAAGTGCTATGTTTATGCAATCAACAATTTATCAGTGAGAGATGAAAAATCTTTTGAATGTGTGACTAGAACACTGCATATTTGTGGGCTTAATGTTAATCCTAGGTAAGGTGAGTGCTTATTCAAGACCATGAAGGAAACACAGTGACTGTCTTGCTTGGGATTCAGTAGCTACTGAAGCATTTCTAAGTCACTATTGGTGATCATCAAAAAAGGAGATTTCATGTTTCAACACAATTTCAGTTTAGATGAATCAGGTAAACCAAGTGAAAAAGGATTATGCCTGATTTAAGATTTGATACTATTTATATATTTTAAATCTCACACCTATTTGTTGGAAACTCATATGTGCATTGCAAGCTGAAATCTCTTAAGCCACTTTTGACTTATCAACAATGAAAAAAAAACAAAACAAAACCTTCTGGAACCTAACTTGAAATAGAGGAGCTTCTATACATAGAATATTTCTATCACTCTTACATTTTTATCTATCACTCACTGAAAAAATATATGAAGGAGAGTGAAAGCACTCTATGTGTGTGTGTGTGTGTGTGTGTGTGTGTGTGTAAGAGAGATACTCTCTTCCATTTAATCTTATTTTAGAATCTTACTCCATGAAATTATACTTTAATCTTTTCAAGAACCTCTGGTTTCTACTTTTCTAAAAATCAGGGTGCTTATCTAACTCAACCAGTGTTAGCTATTGTGAACTCTAGGATGATATGATCATGTTCTCCTGAGATTCCTATCATTTTCATTTTTACAACCAACCATCTTTGCTAGAAAGAAATATGTTTAGAGAATTAATCAATTTCCATTATTTCTTACATGTATTCTAGAAGATGGAATTTTCATCAAAGCAAGTAAAAACATTATATCATGTGCGCTATTCTCAGCCAAATTGTTAATAGATTGTCAACTGACATTTGGAAAATTAAGGTGCCTACATGCATCTTCATTTTGTGTTAATTTAACAATTTCTGTTAGGAAAGCTCCAGTCACATCATCTGGCCAACTCCTGTTTAGGATATGAAACCGTCACTTTAATTTACCTATTTTTTAAACTATACCTGTAATGCTTTCATGTTTTGATTGATTGGTTTACATAGACATCTACTTCACTAATCATCAGTTTCTCTTAGATCTATTTTCTAAAACAAAGTTTATTCTTCCATTGCATCACAATGCTGCTAAGTATTAGTGATAGTATTCACAGGACTTGAATGTATTAAGCTTCTTATTTCAATTTATTATTCATAAAATATGTATTAGTATGTATCCATCAGAGACAACAGCAATTGTTCGTGACTCCTCTTCCCTGCTGCTTCTTACTGTCAAGTTATTGTACAAAGGTATTTTCTTTCTATGCCATCTGACATTTAGTTGTGCAAATTTGTCTAAGCTTCATTTTTAACTGCCACCTTAAATTTCAATTAAAAGACCTCTTAGTTAGATCATTGAGTATTCTACTAAACACCCTACTAAAGTTTCTGTGAGCTTTACTCTATTCCTTTCTAGAATAGCATCCCCTATGTCATGAGCCACAGTGTATAGAACAAAATCCTGGTCTTCAGCACCATCATTTATACGTGACTCTTCTTCTCACAATTCTTCCTTTTCCTTTTATGGGGATTGACACTTGACTGGCATAAGAATGAAAACAGATTTTAATATATTGGGCATCTTTTCCTCTATAACTACCATTTGGATCCCTCAGATTATTAGAAATGATCAGCAGTCATTTCTGTTGATGAATCTTAGGAGAAGCATGCACTCTTCCAAGCCAAAGCTATATTTCATTGCCTCCATGGCTCACAAAAAGAAACCATACACCACTATCAATACCTCTTCCTTCCAGAGTTGGGAAAATGATCACTTACAAATGTTAATGCTCATAGATCCTTCTGTAACTCTGTGAGTGAGGGCAGCCAGTATCAGGCCATAAGATGATACAACAGGTTACTGTCTTCAGAGATCTAGAGAGATTACTTTAGTTCATTGAGCTCCAATTTCAACATTTGTTAAATTAAAAAACATTCAAACTTCATAACATTGTTGCAAGAATTAAATTAGTCACATTTTGTAAAGCTACCATTTCCTGGCCCATAGGGTATACTCAGTACATGTTAAATGAACTAAGGGTCTGGCAGGGGGCTGTCCTTTAATAAGATTTCATTCCCTCCATACTTTTCCTTTTAATTTATGTCACATCCTTCCATTTACCTAACTCTTGTTACAAAGTTAATTCAAACACATGGCTGGCAATTGTCTTGTGCAGGAAGTGATAGCGTACACTTTGGCTGGTCACTCATAAACCTCCCTTGGTGACCATTCCCACAGTGCCTCAAGCTGAATTTAGTCTTTATGGGTCCCTGAAGATTGCCTGTTTGCTGAATCTGTTCACCACAGGACTGCTGAACTTGTGCAAACATCAGCTCTATAACAAGCTCACAGCTCCCATATGCTAAATTCTGCTACATATCAGGGATCATTTCTTCCAGCCAAGTGGAAGTCTAGACTATTTAGGCAAAAGCATATCTTAGAGTTGTTCATGAAGTTCCTCATCAATTCTGTTCTGCCAATTGGCTAGGCTCCTACCCTGTTGACTCCTAAATTAGAAGTCACCATTTTCTCTTTTTTTTAATTGAAGTATAGTTGGGTCACAATATTGTATTAGGTTCAGGTGTACAACATTGTTTTCAATATTTTTATAGATTATACTCCATTTAAGATTATTATACAATAATGGCTATATTTTCCTGTGCTGCACAATATATCCTTGTTGCTAATTACTTTATACAGTAGTTTGTATTTCTGAATCCCCTACCCCTCTCTCTCCCCTCCGCCCTTCCCTCACCTTGCTGGTAACCACCAGTTTGTTCTCTGTATCTGTGAGTCTTTTCCCGTTTTGTTATATTCATTCATTGTTTTATTTTTTAGACTCCACATATAAGTGGGAGTACACTGGGATACATGAATGTTTCTGAATTAATTTTTATTTTGTCTGTATATACACCCAGGAGTGGGATTGCTGAATCATATGGTAGCGCTATTAGTTTTTTTTAAGGAACCACTATACTGTTTTCCATTGTGGTTGCACCAATTTACCACCAACAGTACAGGAGGGTTCCCTTTCCTCCACACCCTCTGTAGCATGTATTATTTGTAGACATTTTGATGATAACCATTCTGACAGGTGTGAAATGATACCTCACTGTAGTTTTGATTTGCATTTCCCTAAAATTAGCAATGTTTGTTATCTTTCATTTGTCCCTTGGCCATCTGTATGTCTTCTTTGGAGAAATATCCATCTAGGTCTTCTCCTCAATTTTTGATTGGATTGTTTGTTTCTTTTTTTAAGATATTGAGTTGTATGAGGTGTTTGTACATTTTGGATATTAACCACTTGTCGGTCAAATCATTTGCAAATATTTTCTCCTATTTTTCAAGTTGTCTTCATTTTGTTGTTGGTTGATTTTGCTGTGTAAAAGCTTGTAAGTTTGAATAGGTCTCATTTGGTTTTGGGTTTTTTTCCTATGTTTTTGTTGTTGTTGTTTTGCTTTTATTTCTTTTGCCTCGGGAAATTTATCTAAAAAATATTGGTATGACATGTCAGAGAATGTTTAGCCTACATTCTCTTCTAGGACTTTCATGGTGCCATGTCTTATTTTGGATCTTTAAATCATTTTGAGTTTATTTTTGTATATGGTGTGAAGGGGTGTTATGATTTCACTGACTTACATATAGCTGTCCAGCTTTCCCAACACCACTTCTTAAAGAGAATGTATTTTCTCCATTGACTATTCTTAGTTCCTTTCTTGTAAATTAATTGATCATAGAGGTGGGGGTTAATTTCTGGACTCTCTATTCTGTTCCATTGTTCCATATGTCTGTTTTGTGCTAATATGACACTGTCTTGAAAACTACAGCTTTGGGGCTTCCTAGGTGGCACAGTGGTTAAGAATCCACCTGCCAAGGCAGGGGACATGGGTTTGAGCCCTGGTCCAGGAAGATTCCCACATGCTGCGAAGCAACTAAGCCCATGCGCCACAACTATTGAGCTTGCACTTTAGAGCCCGTGAGCCACAACTACTGAGCCCATGTGCTACAACTACTGAAGCCCACATGCCTAGAGCCCGGGCTCCACAACAAGAGAAGCCATGGCAATGAGGAGCCCGCACACCACAACGAAGAGTAGCCCCCACTCACCGCAACTAAAGAAAGCCCGCGCACAGCAAAAAGGACCCAACATAACCAATAAAATAAATAAATAAATAAATAAATAAAAACAAAAGAACTACAGCTTTGTAATACAGACTGAAGTCTAAAGGGCAATAATTCCAGCTTTCTTCTTTTTCCTCATTAATCTTTGGCAATTCTGCAACTTTTGTGAGTCCATATAAATTTTAGGAGTATTTTTCCTAGTTCTGTGGAAAATGTCCTTGGTATTTTGATAGGGATTGCATTTTATCTGTAGATTGGTTTACCTGGTATGGCCATTTAACAATATTAATTCTTTGAATTCAAGAGATTAAGATTTTTACTTGGGTGGGGGAGTCAAGGAAGGGAGGGAATATGGGGATATGTGTATAAAAACAGATGATTGAACCTGGTGTACCCCCCAAAAAAATAAAAAAATAAAAATTAAAACAAATACAATAGGTCCAAAAAAAAAAGAGAGATTAAGATTTTTTTCTATTTCTTTAAATAATCTTCAATTTTCATTATCAATGTTCTATAGTTTTCAGCATGAAGTTCTTTCACCTCCTTGGATAAGTTTATTACTAGGTATTTTATTTTGTTGACACAATTTTAAATGAGTTTCTTTTTCTTTTTCTGATATTTCCTTAACAGAAATATACTAGTGTAAAAAATGCAACAAATTTGGGTATATTAATCTTGTATCTTGAAATCTCGCTGAATCCATTTGTTAGTTCTAATAGTTTACAAATGGAGTCTTTAGGGTTCTCTATATAGAATATCATGTCAGCTGCAAATAGTGACAGTTTATGTCTTCCCTCCAAATATGTAAATTTTTATTTATTTTTCTTGTCTGATTGCTGGGGCTAAGGCTTCCAATACTATGCTGAATAGAATTGGTGAGAGTGGGCATCCTTCTCTTGTACCTGAATTTACCTGGAAGGCTTTCAGCTTTTCACATTGAGTATTATGTTGGCTATGGGTTTGCCATGAATGGCTTTTACTGCATTGAGATATGTTCCCTCCATACCCACTTTGGTAAGAGTTTTTATCATGAATGGATGTTGAATTTTATCAAATGTTTTTTCTGTGTCTATTGAGATGATCATGTGGTATGCCTTTTCTTTTGTTAATGTGGTGTATCACATTTATTGATTTGCATATGTTGAATGATTACTGTGACACTGGAATGAATCCAACTTGATCATTGTATGATCTTTTTATGTATTATTGGATTTGGTTTGCTAATATTTTATTAACAATTTCTGCATCTACAGTCATCAAAGATATTGGTCTGTCATTTTCTTTTTTTGGTAGTGTCTTTGTCTGGTTTTGGTATCAGGGTGATGGTGGCTTCATAGAATGAATTTGAAAGTGTTCCCTCCTCTTCAATTTTTTGGAATAGTTTGAGAAGGTTCAGTATAAGTTCTTCTTTGTATGCTTGGTAGAAGTCACCAGGGAAGCCTCTGGTCCTGGACTTTTATTTGCAGGGAGTTTTTGTTTGTTTGCTTTTTGTTTTTTGTTTTGTTTTGTTTTTACAAATTCTGATTCACATCTGGTGATCAATCTATTCAAACTATCCATATCTTCTTGACTCAGTTTTGGCAGTCTGTATGTTACTAGAAACTGTTCCATTTCTTCTAGATTGTACGATTTGTAGACATATAAACTATTCACAGTAATCTCTTAGATTTTTTCTTTTCTTTGTATTTCTGTGGTATAAGTTGTTATTTCTCCTCTTTCATTTCTTTCTTTTTTTTCTGGAGTATAATTGTTTTATACTGTTGTACCAGTTTCTGCTGTATAACAAAGTGAACCAGCTGTATTTTACATATATGCTCATATACCCTCCCTCTTGAGTCTGCCTTCCACCCTCCCTATCCCAATCCTTTAGGTCATCACCAATCACTGAGTTGATCTCCCTGTGTTATGCAGGAACTTCCCACTAGCTCTCTATTTTGCATTTTGTACTGTATACATGTCAATGCTACTCTCTCACTTCGGCCCATCTTCCTCTTCCACACCTGTGTTCTCAAGTCCATCCTCAATATCTGTATCTTTATTCTTGCCTGCCACTAGGATCATCAGTAACATTTTTTTAGATTCCATATATATGCTTTACCATACAGTATTTGATTTGCTCTTTCTGACATACTTCACTCTGTATGACAGACTCTAGGTCCATCCACCTCACTACAGACAAGTCAATTCTGTTCTTTTATGGCTAATATTCCATTGTATATATATGTGCCACATCTTTATTCATTCATCTGTTGATGGACATTATGCTGCTTCCATGTCCTGGCTATTGTAAATAGTGCTGCAATGAACATACGGGTGCATGTATCTTTTTGAATTATGGTTTTCTCAGGGTATATGCCTAGTAGTGGGATTGTTGGGTCATATGGTAGCTCTATTTTCAGTTTTCTAAGGAACCTCCATACTGTTCTGCATAGTGGCTGTATCAATTTACATTCCCATTCAACAGTGCAGGAGGGTTCCCTTTTGTCTACATCCTCTCCATCATTTATTGTTTCTAGATTTTTGATGATGGCCATTCTGACTGCTGTGAGGTGATACCTCATTTTGGTTTTGATTTGCATTTCTCTGATGACTAGTGATGTTGAGCATCTTTTCATGTGTTTATTAGCCACCTGTATGTCTTCTTTGGAGAAATGTCTATTTAGGTCTTCTGCCCATCTTTCAATTGGGATGTTTGGGGTTTCTTTTGATATTGAGTTGCATGAGCTGCTCATATATTTTGGAGATAATCCTTTGTCAGTTGCTTCATTGGGGAATGTTTTCTCTCATTCTGAGGGTTGTCTTCTTGTCTTGTTTATGGTTTCTTTTGCTGTCAAAAACTTTTAAGTTTCATTAGGTCCCATTTGTTTATTTTTGTTTTTACCTCCTAATGGAGGTGGGGAAAAAGTGTCTTGCTTTGACTTATGTCATGGAGTGTTCTGCTTATGTTTTCCTATAAGAGTTTTAAAGTGTCTGGCCTTACATTTAGATCTTTAATCCATTTTCAGGTTATTTTTGTGTATGGTGTTAAGAAGTGTTCTAATTTCATTCTTTTACATGTAGCTGTCCAATTTTCCCAGCATCATTTATTGAAAAGGCTGTCTTTTCTCCATCGTATATTCTTGCCTCCTTTGTCAAAGATAAGGTGACCATATGTGCATGGGTTTATATCTGGGCCCTCTATCCTGTTCCATTGATCTAAACTTCTGTTTTTGTGCCAGTGCCACACTGTATTGATCACTGTAACCTTGTAGTATGGTCTGAAGTCAAGGATACTGATTCCTCCAGCTCCGTCTTTCCTTCTCAAGATTTGCTTTGGCTATTTGGGGTCTCTTGCTACTCCACACAAACTGTAAAATTTCTTGTTCTACTTCTGTGAAAAATGCCATTGGTAATTTGATAGCAATTGCACTGAATCTGTAGATTGCTTTGGGTAGTATAGTCATTTTCACAATATTGATTCTTCCAATCCAAGAACATGGTATATCTCTACACCTGTATATACTGTCTTTGATTTCTTTCATCAATGTCATAGTTTTCTGCATACAAGTCTTTCACCTCCTTAGGTAGGTTTATCCCTAGGTATTTTATTCTTTTTTTTGCAATGGTAAATGGGAGTGTTTCCTTAATTTGTCTTTCTGATTTTTCATTGCTAGAGTATATGAATGCAAGAGATAGCTATGCATTAATTTTTTATACTGCTACTTTACTAAATTCATTGATTAGCTCTAGTAGTTTTCTGGTGGCATCTTTAGGATATTCTATATATAATATCATGTCATTTCTAAAGAGTGACAAATTTACTTCTTGTTTTCCAATTTGGATTCCTTTTCTTTCTTTTTCTTCTCTGATTGCTGTGGCAAGCACTTCCAAAACTATGTTGAATAATAGCGGGGAGAGTAGCACCTTTGTCTTGTTCCTGTTCTTAGAGGAAATGCTTTCAGCTTTTCACCATTGAGAATGATGTTGGCTGTTGGTTTGTCATATATGGCTTTTATTATGTTGAGATAGTTTCCTTCTATGCCCACTTTCTGGAGAGTTTTTATCATAAATGGATGCTGAATTTTGTCAAAAGTTTTTTCTGCATCTATTGAGATTATCATATGGTTTTTATCCTTCAAGTTGTTAATATGGTGTATCACATTGATTTGCGCATATTGAAATATCCTTGCATTCCTGAGAGAAACTCCACTTGATCATGTGTATGATCCTTTTAAAGTGCTGTTGGATCCTGTTTGCTAGTATTCTGTTGAGGATTATTGCATCTATATTCATCAGTGACATTGGCCTGTAATTTTCTTTTTTTGTAACATCTTTGTCTGGTTTTGGTATCAGGGTGATGGTGGTCTCATAAAATGAGTTTGGGAGTGTTCCACCTTCTGCTTTATTTTGGAAGAGTTTGAGAAGGATAGGTGTTAGTTCTTCTCTAAATGTTTCATAGAATTCACCTGAGAAGCCATCTGGCCCTGGGCTTTTGTTTGTTGGAAGATTTTTAATCACAGTTTCAATTTCAGTGTTTGTCATTGGTCTGTTCATGTTTTCTATTTCTTTCTAGTTCAGTCTTGTAAGGTTGTACTTTTCTGCAAATTTGTTCATTTCTTCCAGGGTGTCCATTTTATTGGCATTTAGTTTCTTGTAGTAGTCTCTCATGATCCGTTGTATTTCTTCAGTGTCAATTGTTACTTCTCCTTTTTCATTTCTAATTCTGTTGATTTGTGACTTCTCCCTTTTTTTCCTGATGAGTCTAGCTAATGGTTTATCAATTTTCTTTATCTTCTCAAAGAACCAGCATTTACTGTAATTGATCTTTGCTATTGTTTCCTTCATTTCTTTTTCATTTATCTGATCTGCATCTATTGAGATGATCTGATCTTTATTATTTCTTTTCTTCTACTAACTTTGGGGTTTTTTGTTCTTTAATTGTTTTAGGTGTAAGGTTATATTATTTATTTGATATTTTTATTGTTTCTTGAGGTAGGATTGTATTTCTATAAACTTCTCTCTTAGAACTGCTTTTGCTGCATCCCATATGTTTTGGGTTATCACGTGTTCATTGTCATTTGTTTCTAGGTATTTTTTGATTTCCTCTGATTTTTTTCAGTGATATTTTGATTTTTAATAGCATATTGTTTAGCCTCCAAGTGCTTGTATTTTTTACAGCATTATGGTCCAAAAAGATGCTGGATACAATTTCAATTTTCTTAAATTTACCAAGGCTTAATTTGTGACCCAAGATGTGATCTATCCTAGAAAATGTTCCATGTGCACGTGAGAGGAAGTGTATTCTGTAGTTTTTGGATGGAATGTCCTATAAATATCAATTAATTCCATCTGGTCCAATATGTCATTTAAAGCTTGTATTTCCTTATTTATTTTCTGTTTGGATGATCTGTCCATTGGTGTGAGTGGTGTGTTAGAATCTCCTACTATGATTATATTATTGTTGATTTCCCCTTTTATGGTTGTTAGTCTTTGCCTTATGTACTGAGGTGCTCCTACTTGGGTGCATAGATATTTACATTTGTTGTATCTTCTTCTTGGATTGATCCCTTGATCATTATGTAGTATCCTTCCTTGTCTTTTGTAATAGTCTTTATTTTCATGTCTAATTTGTTTGATATGAGTATTGCTACTCCAGCTTTCTTTTGACTTTGATTTGCATGGAATATCTTTTTCCATCTCCTTACTTTCAGTCTGTATGTGTCTCTATGTCTGAAATCTGTCTTTTGTAGTCAGCATATATATGGGTCTTGTTTTTCTATCCATTCAGCCAGTCTGTGTCTTTGGGTTGAAGCATTTAAGACATTTACGTTTAAGGTAATTATTGATATGTATCTTCCTCTTACCATTTTCTTTATTGTTTTGGGTTTGTTTTTGTAGGTATTTACTTTCTGTTGTGTTTCCTGCCTAGAGAAGTTCCTTTAGCAATTGTTGTAAAGCTGGTTTGGTGATGATGAATTCCCTTCACTTTACTTCTCTGTGAAGCTTTTGATTTCTCCATCAAATCTAAATGAGATTCTTGCTGGTTAGAGTATTCTTGGCTCTAGGTTTTTCCCTTTCAAGACTTTAAATATATCCTGCACTCCCTTCTGGTCTGCAGAGTTTCTCCAGAATGATCAGCTGTTAACTTTATGGGGGTTCCCTTATCTGTTATTTGTTGTTTTTCTCTTGCTGCTTTTAATATTTTTTCCTTCTATTCACTTTTTGTTTGTTTGATTAATATGTGTATCAGTGTTTTTCTCCTTGGGTGTATTCTATATGGGACTCTCTGCACTTCTTGGACTTGATTGACTATTTCTTTTCTCATGTTGGGGAAGTTCTTGACTATAATCACTTCAAATATTTTCTCAGACACTTTCTTTTTTTCTTCTTCTTCTGATACACTGTGATTCGAATGTTGGTGCACTTAATGTTTTCTCCAAGTTCTCTGAGACTGTCCTCCACTCTTTTTATTCTTTTTTCTTCATTCTGCTCTATGGCAGTTATTTTCACCATTTTATCTTCCAGCTCACTTACTTATTCTTCTGCTTCAGTTATTCTGTTGTTGATTCCGACTGGAGTATTTTTAATTTCAGTTATTGTGTTATTCACTACTGCTTGTTTCCTCTTTAGTTCTTCTAGGTCCTTGTTAAATGTTTCTTGTATTTTCTCTATTTTATTTCTGTGATTTTGGATCATCTTTACTATCATAACTCTGAATTCTTTCTCAGGCAATTTGCCTATTTCTTCTTCATTTATTTGAGGTTATGGGGTTTTATCTTGCTCCTTTGCCTGCAAGATGTTTCTCTGTTTTCTCATTTTGTCTAATTTACAGTATTTGAGGTCTCCTTGCCGTAGGCTGCCTAGTTGGAATTCCACTTGCTTCTGTTCTCTGCCCCCTGTGTTGGGGTTGGTCCAGTATCTTGAGTAGGCTTCCTGATGGGAGGGACAGGTGCCTGCATTCTAGTGGGTGGATCTGAGTCTTTTCCCTCTGATAAGCAGGGCCATGTCAGGTGGTGTGTTTTGGGATATCTGTGAGCTATTCAGGCAGTCTGTATTCTGATGGGTGTGCTTGTGCTTCTGTCTTGTTTTTAGTTTGGTGTGATGCATCCAGCACTGGCAGTTGCAGGCAGTCAGGAGCAGCCTGGTCTTAGACTCTAACAGAGGTCTCTGAGAGCTCTCTGCAATTATTATTCCCCATGGCTGAGGACTCTGTAGTGGTCCTCAATCCTGGACTCAGTGCTCCCACCCTAGAGCCTTAGGCCTGAATTCTGGTTGAGGAATGAAGATCCTGCAGGTCGCTTGTCCTGGCAATAAAGGGGATTAAAAAAGACTAACCAAGCCCCAGACTAATGAAAAAAAGTTAAATCTAACAAGGAAATACATACATGAACAAGAAAAACAAAAGCAGAACCCAATAAACATAAAGTACTAGAACAAACTGTCAAAAATAACCCAGAAAGAAATCAGACAATTGAAAACCAAAATCAACTCAAACAAACAAAAGGAGTGCCAACTGAAGATTGATGCAAAGAAAAAAAAAAAAAAAAGCTGATAAAATGATTTTAAAAAAGAGAGAGAAAGAACAGGGAAAGAAGACAGCACAACAGAGGAGTAATGTAGAAATGAAAATACAAAAAAAAAAATTTAAAGAGAAAAAAGAAAGAAAAAGGGGGAAAAAATGAAAAACAAAACCCCAGAAAAATAGTGAAAACAAGGACCAAATACAATAAGGATTAAACAGAAATAGGAACCAAATATAACAAAGAGGAAGAAAACAACAAAATAGAGTTAAGATCCCCAAAACAAAATAAAACAATTAGAATTAGAACTAAGATAAAGACAAAGCCAAAAAGCAAAAACCAAAGCTGTGTGTTAACTGAAGAAAAAAGCAAGGAAATAGAACAGACCAACAATAATGATTAAAAATAAAATAAGATAAAATAAAATATTATGAAATAAAATAAAAAGGGATAAAACACAGAACAACAGAAAAGTAAACTAAAAATGGAAATAGGAAAAAAAAGAAGATTCCATATGTACACGTTAGCATATGGTATTTTTTTCCCTTTCTGACTTACTTCACTCTGTATGACAGAATATAAATCCATCCAACTCACTACAAATAACTCAATTTCATTCCTTAAAATTGCTGAGTAATATGCCACATCTTCTTTATCCATTCATCTGTCGATGGACATTTAGGTTGCTTCCATGTCCTGGCTGTTGTAAACAATGCTGCAATGAACACTGTGGTACAAGTATCTGTTTGAATTATGATTTTCTCCCAGTATATGCACAATAGTGGGATTGCTGGGTCATATGGTAGTTCTATTTTTAGTTTTTTAAGGAACCTCCATAATGTTTTCCATACTGGTTGTACCAATTTACATTTCCCACCAACAGTGCAGGAGGGCTCCCTTTTCTCCACAGCCTCTCCAGAATTTATTGTTTCTAGATTTTTTTGGTGATGGCCAATCTGACTGGTGTGAGGTGATACCTCACTGTGGTTTTGATTTGCATTTCTCTAATGACTAGTGATGTTGAGTTTCTTTTCATGTGTTTCTTGGCCATCTGTATGTCTTCTTCGGAGAAATGTCTGTTTAGGTCTTGTACCCTTTTTTGGATGGGGTTGTTTGTTATTTTGATATTGAGCTGCATGAGCTGCTTATTTATTTTGTACATTAATCTTTTGTCAGTTACTTCATTGGCAAATATTTTCTCCTACTCCAAGAGTTGTCTTTTCATCATATATGGTTTCCTTTTCTGTGCAAAATCTTTTAAGTTTCATTAGGTCTCATTTGTTTATTTTTGTTTTGATTTCTTTTAGGAGGTGGGTCAAGAAAGATCTTGCTGTCATTTATGTCATAGAGTGGTCTGCCTATGTTTTTCTCTGAGAGTTTTATACTGACAGGCCTTACATTTAGATCTTTAATCCATTTTCAATTTATTTTTGTGTGTACTCTTCAGGAATATCCTAAATTCATTCTTTTACAAGTAGCTGCCCAGTTTTCCCAGCACCATTATTGAATATGCTGTTTTTTCTCTATCATATATTCTTGCCTCCTTTGTCAAAGATAAGGTGACCATATGTACATGATTTTATCTCTGGTATTTCTATCCTGTTCCATTGATCTATATTTCTGTTTTTGTGCCAGTACCATACTGTCTTGATTACTGTAGCTTTGTAGTATAGTCTGAAGTCAGGAAGCTTGATTCCTCCAGCTCTGTTTTTTCTTCTAAAGATTGCTTTGGCTATTCAGGGCCTGTTGGGTTTCCATGTAAATCATATAATTTTTTGTTCTTGTGCTATGAAAAATGCCATTGGTAATTTGAAAGGGATTGCACTGAATCTGAAGATTGTTTTGGGTAGTATAGTCATTTTCACAGTGTCATTCTTTCAATCCAGGAACATGGTATCTCTCTCCATCTGTTTGTGTCATCTTTGATTTCTTTCATCAGTGGCTTATAATTTTCTGTGTACAGGTCTTTTGCCTCCTTAGATAGGTTTATGCCTAGGTATTTTATTCTATTTGTTGCAATGGTAAATGGGAGTGTTTCCTTAATTTCTCTTTCTGATTTTTCATTGTTGGTATATAGGAATGCAAGAAATTTCTGTGCATTAATTTTGTGTCCTACAACTTTACCAAATTCTGTGATTAACTCTAATAGTTTTCTGGTAGTATCTTTAGGGTTTTCTGTATATAGTATCATGTCATCTGCAAATAGTGGCATTTTTACTTCTTGTTTTCCAATTTGGATTCCTTTTATTTCTTTTTCTTCTCTGATTGTGGTGGCTAAAATTTTCAAAACTATGTTGAATAATAGTGGTCAGAGTGAGCACCCTTGTCTTGTTCGTGATCTTAGAGGAAATGCTTTCAGTTCTTCACCATTGAGGATGATGCTGGCTGTGGGTTTGTCCTATATGGTCTTTATTATGTTGAGCTAGGTTCCCTCTATGTCCACTTTCTGGAGAGTTTTTTATCATAAACGTGTGTTAAATTTTGTCAAAAGCTTTTTCTGCCTCTATTGAGATGATCAAATGGTTTTTATCCTTCAATTTGTTAATATGATGTATCACATTGATTGATTTGTGTATATTGAAGAATCTTTGCATTCCTGGGATAAACCCCACTTAATCATCATGTATGATCCTTTTAATGTGTTGTTGGATTCTGTTTGCTAGTATTTTGTTGAGAATTTTTGCATCTCTGTTCACCAGTGATATTGGTCTGTTGTTTTCTTTTTTTGTGACATCTTTGTCTGGTTTTGGTATCGGGGTGAATGTGGCCTCGTAGAATGAGCTTGGCAGTGTTCCTCGCTCTGCTATATTTTGGAAGATTTTGAGAAGGATAGGAGTTAGCTCTTCTCTAAATATTTGGTAGAATTCGCTTGTAAAGCCAACTGTCCCTGGGCTTTTGTTTGTTGGAAGATTTTCAGTCACAGTTTCAATTTCAGTGCTTGTGATTGGTTTGTTCATATTTTCTATTTCTTCCTGGTTCAGTCTTGGAAGTTTTTACTTTTCTAAGAATTTGTCCATTTCTTCCAGGTTTTCCATTTCATTGGCATATAGTTGCTTGTAGTGGTCTCTTATAATCCTTTGTATTTCTGCAGTGTCAGCTGTAACAAAATATACATGGAATCTAAAAAAAATGGTATTGATGAACTCAGTGGCAGAGGAAGAATAAAGACTCAAATATAGAGAACAGACTTGACGACATGGGGAGGTGGGTAAGGAGAAGCTGAATCAAAGTGAAAGAGTAGTATTGACATTTATATAGTACAAAATGTAAAATAGATAGCTAGTGGGAAGCAATTACCTAACACAGGGAGATCAACTTGATGATTGCTGATGATCTAGAGGTGTGGGATAGGAAGAGTAGGAGACAGGTTTGCAAGGGAGGCTCAAGAGGGCAGCTATATGGGGATATATGTATAAATACAGCTGATATGCTTTGTGGTACAGTGGAAACTGGCACATCAGTGCAAAGCTATTATACTCCAATACAGATGAGGAAAGAAAAGAGAAAGAAAGAAAGAAAGAAAGAAAGAAAGAAAGAAAGAAAGAAAGAAAGAAAGAAAGAAAGAAAGAAGGAAGGAAGGAAGGAAGGAAGGAAGGAAGGAAGGAAGGAAGGAAGGAAGGAAGGAAGGAAGGAAGGAAGGAAAGAAAGAAAGAAAGAAAGAAAGAAAGAAAGAAAGAAAGAAAGAAAGAAAGAAAGAAAGAAAGAAGAAAAATGTATTAAAGAAAAAGAAGAAAAAATAGGAAAAAGAAGTCAGCACAACAGAAAAGCCTACTAGAAATAGAAATATATTCAAAGAAAAAAAAAGTAAAATTAAAAAGTAGAAAAACATTATAAAACATAAAGTTCCCATAAGACTAAAATAGTAATTTTAAAAAAAGCCAGAGTTAACAACAGAATTAATGAAAACAATATAATTAATAATAATTCTGTTTCCTTGAATTCTCAGCTGTAATTGTCATTGTACATGCCTTGAGCCATAGGCCACCTCTGCCTCCCCAAGAGGCCCTCCTCTTGCTTTTGGGTTGGACTCTGGACCTGATGTGGGCCCTGTGAGGTCCACTTAGGCTCTGATCTGGCCCCATTCCTGTATGTGCTTGCTCCCAAATCCACAGCTGCCAGAGCTAGACCTTTTTCATTTGTGGGAATATTCATTGTCTACTCAGATATTCCAAAGACACAGGGTGTACCTAGCTGATTCTGCATATTTAATCTGCAGCTTGTACAGCTAATGGAAAGATTTTCAATCCTCTTCCTTAGTCCCCCTGTCCCTGGGGTTCAGCTTTGGTTTTATCCCCACCTCTGCATGTGGTCCACCCACAGGAATCTGGTCCTGAGGCTGCCTTGGAGCTCTTGGGTCTACCTCAGTGAGGGCTTCCTTTATTGTTCATCTGCAGGTGCCAGCATGTGGGGAGAGAGAGGCTACAATAGTGGCTTCTCTCCCTGTGTGTGACTCAGCAATAGTATCCTGCTTGGGTCACAGGAGCCCCAGCAGCAACGCCAAATATGCAGGGATACTGGTGGCCATGGGTGTAGGACATCTGGCCCTAGTAGGGGTCTTTACTGGTATCTGGCATAAGGTGCATGAAGGCCAGCCCTCAGGGGGCTTTTTGTATTACTCTGTGACCTTCAGCGACAACTGGTCCTGGAGAGGGTTTCCTTTATTGTTCATCTGCAGGCATTGGCATGTGAGGAGACATAGAGTACATTAGTAGCTCCTCCCCCTGCATATAAGTCAGCAGTAGCACCCTGTTTGGATCCCAGGAGGCCCAGTGGCAGTGTCAATTGCACAGAGAAGCAAGGGTGTGAGAGGAATGGCCCTAGGGATCACCCACTCTGGTCAGACATTTTTTGGCCCTTGGTAGCAGGCACACTAGGGCCAGCCCTTGAAGGGTTTTTTTCTATTACTTGTCAACTGGTGCTTGACAGCCATGCCTAGAGGGGGCTTCCTTTATTGTTCATCTCGGGTGCTGAGAGACAGACTACAATAGTAGCTCCTCTCCCTGCTTGTGATTCAGCAGTAGCACCCTGCTTCCATGGCAGCCCAGTCTTCCCCAGTAGGCATTCCCTGCTGTGGATTTCTTCCCTCCCATCCCCTCAGTCTGTCTTCCCACAGACAACAGCAGTTCTCACCCTGGGCCTGTTCTCCAGTCCTTACGCTCCAGTTTGCAGACCCCCTGAACTCCTGTGAACACACATCTTAGTCTGGGCCATGGTTAGGACTGTCTGTGTGTTTCTTACTCTTTTCCATCTGCCACAGATCAGCTGCTTCACCCTCTTTGGATAGCCACAAATGCCTCCTTTCTGTCCCAATTGAATTCCCCATTGGAAAGGGGGTTTCCCTATCAGATAAGGGGGGTTTCCCCAAATTTGGGAATCTCTTCTCTGCTTCAGCTCCTCTGCCCAGGGTGCAGGTCCCATCCCTTTTTTTCTCCTCCTCTTTCTCCTTTCTGTTTTTCATCCTACCCAGTTATGCAGGAATCTTTATACTCCTTTCTGGTGTCTAAGGTCTTCTGCTAGTGTTTAGCCAATTTTCTGTGAGAATTGTTGCATGTATTGATGTATTCCTCATGCATCTGAGGAGAGAGACGAACTCCCCATCCTTCTACTCCACCACCATCTTTCTACTCCCTCATTTCTTATTTTGTTTATTTGGATCCTCTATCTTTTCTTCTTGGTGATCTGGCTAGAAGTTTGTTGATTTTGTTTGTTATCAAAAAAGAAGCTCTTGGTTTTATTGATCTTTTTATTGTTGTTTTGAACTCTATTTTCTCTCTGATCTTTATTACTTCCTTCCTTCTGTTGACTTTGGGATTCATTTATTCTTCTTTTTCTAATTCTTCTAGGTGGTAGGTTAGGTTTATTTGAGGTTTTTCTTGTTTTTTTTAATATATTTATTTATTTATTTATTGGCTGTGTTGGGTCTTTGTTGCTATGCATGGGCTTTCTCCAGTTGCAGAGAGAGGGGGCTACTCTTTGTTGCAGTGTGCAGGCTTCTCATTGTGGTGGCTTCTCTTGTTGCAGAGCAAAGGCTCTAGGCACATGGGCTTCAGTAGTTTTGGCACATGGACTCAAGAGTTGTGGCTCTCAGGCTCTAGAGCACAGGCTCAGTAGTTGTGGCAAATGGGCTTAGTTGCTTCACAACATGTGGGATCTTCCCTGACTAGAGCTTGAACCTGTGTCCCCTGTACTGGCAGGTGGATTTTTAATCACTATGCCACCAGGGAAACCCAATGCATGTTTTTAATAGCATGATGTTTAGTCTTCATGTGTTCATTCTTTTCCCTTTCTTCTTTCTGTGTTTCATTTATAGCTTCATACCACTGTGATCAGCAAATATGCTTGAAATAATTTCTATTCTCTTAAAGTTGTTGAGGCTTGTTTGGTGACATAGTATGTTATCTATCCTATTGTTCCTTGCACTCTGAAAAATAATGTCATCTGGTTTTCTTGGTTGTGGTGTCCTGTTGATATCAATTAGGTCCAACTGATCTATTGTGTCATTTAGGATCTCTGTTGCCTTACTGATTTTCTGTCTGAATAATGTGACCATTAATGTCAGTGGGGTGTTGAAGTCTCTTACTTATTATTCTGTTATTGTTACTTTCTCCCTTTACATTTGTTAGTATTTGTTTTATATATTTAGGTGCTCCTATATTGGGTTTGTATATGGTAATGAGTGTAACATCCCCTTCTTGTATTGATCTTTTACAAAATGCCCTTCTTTGTCTTTCTTTATGGCCTTTGTTTTAAAGCCTATTTTATCTGTTATGAGTATTGCTACCTCTGCTTTCTTGTCATTTCCACTTTCATTAAGTATCTTTTTCCATCCCCTTTCAGTCTGTGTGTGTCTTTGCCATTAAGTGAGTCACCTGTAGGCAGCATATTGTACATTCTTGCTTTTCATCCACTCTGCATTCTATGTCTTCTGATCTGAGGATTTAGTCCATTGGAATTTAAAGAATTATTGATAGGTATGTACTTAGTGCTATTTTATTCCTTGTTTTCCAGTTGTTTTTACTTCTTTGTTCATTTCTTCTTTTTGTCTTTTGTTTGGTTGTTTAATGATTTTCTTTTCCAACTTGCTTGAGTTCCATTTTTTGTGCATCTATTGCATGTTTTTTATTTATGGTCACTATAAAGTTCAAGTACCTTGACCCATAACTATATTACTCTTTTTAAACTGACAGTCACTCAAGTTCAAATACATTCTAAAAGATTTACATTTTTATACTCCCCTCCCCAACATTTTGTGATTTTTGATGTACTGTTTTACTTCTTCATATTTATTCTTTTACTCTTTATTTTAGTCATAATTGCTTTTTAACATGTTTTGCTTGTTTTTTAATCTATGTACTGGCTTAAGTGATCTTCAATTCTTTTATATATTTGCTTTTCCTGTTGTGATTTTCCCTTTCCTATAAATTCTTGCCTCCTTTCTATTTAGAGAAGACCCTTCAATATTTATTTGAGGGTTTAGTATTGCTGAATTCTTTTAGTTTTTGCTTGTCTATGAAATTCTTTCTCCCTCCTTATAGTCTAAATGATAACCTTGCTGGGTACAGTATCCTAGGTTGCAAGATTTTCCCTCTCAGGACTTTGAGTGTATCATGACACTCCCTTCTAGATTGTGAAGTTTCTACAGAGAAACCAGCTGATATCCTTATGAGGGCTCCCTTGTAACTGTCTCTTTGTTTTTCTCTTGCTGCCTTTACAATCCTGTTTATCATTAACTTTTGCCATTTTAAGTATGACATATTTTGTTATGGATCTCTTTGGGTTCATCTTGTTTGGAACCCTCTGTGCTTTCTGTACTTTGATATCTGCTTCCTTCTTTAGGTTTGGGAAGTTTTCAGCTATAATTCTTTCAAATACATTTTAGATCCCCTTCTGTCTCTATTCTTCTCCTGGAACCCCTATTATGCATTTTTGGCATATATTATATTATTTCATAGATATCATATGTTGCTTTCATTTCTTTTTCTTTTCTGTTTATCTTTTTGGCTGCTGTTTTGACTGTGTGATTTCCATTATTCTGTCTTTCAGATCACCTGTTTTTCTGTCATTTAGTCTGCTAGTCATTGCCTCTAGATTGCTTCCATTCTCAGCAATTGAATTATTTTTTTGATTAATTTATCTTCATAGTTTCTAGTTCCCTACTGTTACAGTGATCTGCATTTCTATGGATAATCTTTCTTAATTCAGTTAGCATTTTTATTACAACCTTTTGGAACTTGGGTTCTAGTAGATTGGTGAGCTCTGTTTCATTTTCTGTTCTTTAAGAAGATATTTCTTGCTCTTTTAATTGGAAGTATTTCCTCTGCCTTTTCACTTAACTTTCTCTGTCTATATTAATTTAGAAGAAACAGTTATCCACAGTGGTCTTGAGGGGGTGTTTTATATCAGAGTGTCCCTTTGTAGACTGTGTGTCCAATGATTTTGAGTATGTTGGTTACTTTTGGTAACCACATCTTTCATCAGGGTGTGCTGGCCATTATTCCCTTGATAGGAAATGTGGTTGACGTTGGAGTATCTAGAGCCTGTGCAGGATGTGAGGTGGTGTAAATTAATTGGACTTCATTAAAAGTGTAAACAAGATTGCTATTGCAGGGCAATTTTAATCTATTAAAAGAAACTAAACCATACTTAATGGTTTAAACATTTCCAGTTGTTTGCCATTTGGACCACATGGTTACATATGACTCTTATATAGCCATTTGTGCAAGTCCTGTTAAGTTGCTTTTTGTTAACAATTTGTTAGCAATTCAAATGAATAGTAGAATGTTAAGTTATTGGTCTCTTTCACAATGATGAATAAAGCTGACTATAATAAAATTGCATTTCTTTTCTTTTAAATCTGTATTTTATGAGTTCCCCTTACTCAAACAGTCCTTATGGCTTTTACTCTCAAATAATGATACTTTAGTGCTTCACTAACTACAAAACATTGAAAGCAATGACATTATCATAATAAAAAGCAATGGAGCCTCTTGCTTTCTCTGACATTTTTTTATCATATTCAGAATTCTATGATGAACCTAGTTTTAACTTTTCTTTTTATATTTTATAATCAATTCAATAAACATAATAGGTCCTAAAGCCAGTGAAAGGTATTAGGTTATAAGGTCAACTGTTATACACTCTGCTTTATCCAGTCCATGTGCAATATAATGTAAGTATGTGATACCATGGGAAAAATCTATGAACAGGACATGGAAATCACCACTTTTAAAATCTTGTTTATGGATTTCTCATTATTATTTCCATGTTCATTGAACTCAACTTCCTGTATCCTGAAATACTCCAAAACTAGAAATTACATCGATTTCTGCTTTTATGGGACCTGACCAAAAGAATCCCTCAGATGTTTCCACACTTCCAGCCAACCAGAACATTCCAAGATGTCCTTTCCTCATATACCCAGGGACCCATGCCAGGAATGAAATGCTCAAGATTAAATGTGACCCAAAAAACTTCAAAAATGATTAAAAGACTAAAATATTCTGGTGGAAACTGTCATTCTTTTAATAAGAATATTCTTTAAATAAATATGTTAGGTCTCTTCCTTGACCAATATGATCATATTATTCTATTCCTAATTTCCTTCTCTAATTCCTCTAAAAAGAACAAATTAGATGCTATCACAACTCAATATTCATATTTCTATTTTCTCATCTGTAAAATGAGAATAGTGATCCAATTTTATAGGGCTATTGGAATGATTAAATGAGACTATGTATATAAAGTGTTTAGTCTAAGGCCTTGCTCATACTGAGCACTTGATAAAGAGTAACTAAGCAAATAAGCAAAAAACAAACAAAAACAAAAAAACAAAGCAAAAAAACAAACAAAACAAAACAAAAAACCTTTTCCATTTTATCAGTTGCTACAATGTATTAGTTGTTTATCAAAAGGAATTGGGTCTTGCCCTTCTCCAGAATGAGAGTTCATTAACAACAGATGCCTTATTCATCACTGTATCCTTAACATCTAGCACAACACGGTGACTAGTACAAATTAGGTTCTCAAGAATTAATGAAGCTATTGAATTTAACAAGAAAAATGTTTATTTCTTTTTCCAGGTATAAGCTTGTTATCAGGCACACATTGTCTCAACCCTAAAAAAAAAGGATGTATTCTATAATAGTTGGAAAGCTGCTGAACTCTTAACATTCCTACAATTATCTTTTTGTGTAGGTTTCTTTCCTCAAAAAACAATGATTCTGGGACAGTTATCAGCAGACAAGGTGCTAGCAACACAGCATATAGTAAATCATTTCTGTCATTTGCCTCTCTGTTTCCTCAACTATAAAATGGAAATAAGAAATACCTGCCCTCTTGCTTTAAAAAGTTAAGGTGAAAGAAAATTTGAATTTATATGTGCTCTTGTATTAAGGATAAAACCTTTGTCAGTTTGTACATTTAACCAATGATTGAATGCCTATTTTATGGCAGCAACTGCATGGGGTGCTGAGGAAGTACAGGTGAATAAGTTATAGCTTGTATTTTTTTTCTAGTATTCTTTTTTTTATTGTGGTTTACTTGATTTACAATGTTATATTAGTTTCAGGTGTACAACAGTGATTCAAAATTTTTATAGATTATACTCCATTTATAGCTATTATAAAATATTGGTGATATTACCTGTACTGTACAATATAGCTTTTTACTGTATTTATATTACATAAAGTAGGTTGTACCTCTTCATCCCTTACCCCTATCTTTCCCCTCCCCCCACCCAAGGTAACCACTAGTTTGTTCCCTATATCTGTGAGTCTGTTTTTTTTTTGTTACATTCACTAGTTTGTTATATTTTTTAGATTCAGCATGTAAGTGATAACACAGTATTTGTTTTTCTCTGTAGGACTTATTTCACTAAGTATAATAACCTTCAGGTCCATCCATGTTATTCTAAATTTCAAAATTTCATTTCTTTTTTTTTTTTATAGCTGTGTAGTATTCAATTGTACATATATACCATATCTTCTTTATCCATTCATCTGTTGATGGACACTTAGGTTGTTTCTATATGTTGGTTATTGTAAATAATGCTGCTATGAATGTTGGAGTGCATGTATCTTTTTGAATTTAGTGTTTCCACTTTTAGATATATACCCAGGAGTGAGGCTACTGAATCATATGGTACTTCTATTTTTAGTTTTCTGAGGAACCTCCATACTATTTTCCACAGTGGCCTCACCAATTTACTTTCCCACCAACAGTTTACAAAGGTTCCCTTTTCTCCATATCCTCATCGACATTTGTTATTTGGCCTTTTTTGATGATAGCCATTCTGACAGGTGTGAGGTGATATCTCTTTGTGGTTTTGATTTTCATTTCTCTGATGATAAGCAATGTTGAGCATCTTTTCATGTGCTTGTTGACCATATGTATATTTTCTTTGGAAAAACATTTAGTCAGGTCTACTGTGCATTTTTTTAATAGGGTTGTTTGTCATTTTGATGTTCAGTTGTATGAGCTGTTTATGTATTTTGGATATTAACACCTTATCAATCATAACATTTGCAAATATTTTCTCCCATTCAGTAGGTTTTCTCTTCGTTTTACTGATGGTTTCCTTTGCTGTGCAAAAGCTTTTAAGTTTAATTAGGTCTCATTTGTTTATTTTTGCTTTTATTTCCTTTCCCTTAGGAGACAGATCCAAAATAATATTGCTACAATTTATGTCAAAGAGTGTTCTATGTTTTCTTCTAGGAGTTTTATGGTTTCAGGTTTACATTTAGGTCTTTAAACAATCTTGAGGGTTTTTTTGTATATGGTGTGAGGAAATGTTCTATTTTCATTCTTTTATATATAGTTTTCCCAGCACCACCTATTGAAGAGACTGTCTTTTCTCCATTGTATATTCTTGCCTACTTTGTCATAGATTAATTAACCATACATGCATGGGTTTATTTCTGAGCTCTCTATTCTGTTCCATTGATCTATGTGTCTGTTTTTGTGCCAGTACCATACTGTTTTGATGACTGTGTCTTTGTAGTATAGTCTGAAGTCAGGGAGCAAGATACCTACAACTCTGTTCTTCTTTCTCAATACTGTTTGCCTATTTGGGGTCTTTGGTATTTCCCTATGAATTTTTAAATTATTTGTTCAAGTTCTGTGAAAACTGCCATTGGTATTTTTGAGAGGAATTGCATTGAGTCTGTTGATTGCCTTGGGTAGTATGGTCATTTTAACAATATTAATTCTTCCAATCCATGAAAACATGTTCTCACACTTTGGCCTTAACAATAAAACAGAATGAATTACAAAATGATTTAATCACTCTCTCAGCAAACATTTCCTCAAACCTGTTAGATGCCAGACAATGGTTAAATGTTGGGGATAGAATGATGAACAAAACTTGACATATGACTCAAAAATGAAGAGAAAGGAAAAGGCATAGATGCTGGGTCATGAATATGACTGGCTCGGGTGAACCCCAAAGACTTCTTTTGAAATTCCAGAGCCACATCCCCCTAAAAAATGTCATTGTCAATGGGATAGTACAGATAGGTTAAATATAATATTGTAGAAATTAAACATATGACACAAAGATGCATTGGAAGCAAAATCTTTTTAAATTGATTTTAGCAAATATTGCAATATGAAATGGGGATGGTAACAATATGTCAAAACCATATTGAATAAAACAAGGAGAAGAATGATAGACTTAAGACTTTAGAGTATTATATTGATATAAAGCAATCAACATAGTATTAGAATTTCAAACTTATTTCAACTTTCCAGAAATAGCACACATAGCTTTCCTCATGCCATAAAAAATACAGTTGCCAATAGCACTGTTTGCTATCATTTATACTTTTGCTCATAGGAGAACCAAAAGAATTATCTAAATGTGATATTTAAAAAGAAATTTAGGCTTCTCTCAAAGAAAAAGCATAGACGCTCAGACCAACATTAAATCAATGCAGAACTTCTTTACACCTTTTGTATTAATTATGACCTTTATGGATATTTATATCTTGTTTCCCAAATTGATCTTAGACTGTGTAAGACAAAACTGTTTACAGCACCCATAACAGTCCCTTTCGCAACAAATGCTCAACAACAAAAAAATATGCTGTTTGACAGTCCTTCCACAGAATATGGTAGTAAAATTAATTTCATGCCCTTCCTTTGGCATGAACTAGCTATATAACCTTGGAAAAATTTTCTTAACATCTTTGTATTTCAGTTTCCCAATCTATAAAGTGGTCCTTAGTAACAGTACCTACCTCACAGAGTTATCATGGGAATTAAATATGAATTTAGAAGAGCTCCTGGTTCTAAGTACTCAATAAATACACATCATTTTTGTCATCATAACCAGCATCTTTGAAAGGGTAGTAAGAAACTACTATGAAATCTGTCAGGCTAATTTGCAAACTATTTTCCCAAAGTACTTTAAAATCCTGAGAAAGTTTTCAACAGGCTTAGTCCCAAAGATCATCTTTCTAAAAAATATACTACGATTTTGACCAGAAACTGGAAGTCACTAATTTTAAAGAAATTCATGTTAGTTTTAAACTTCAAACAACATTATTAATCTTTCCCAGTAACTGACATACAAAACATGTTTTACATCTGTACCATCACTGGTAGAATTTTAGAGCACATTCTCTTCTCTGCTACTGCTAGTCAATTCTAAACATCAAGGTATGAAACCTGTTTTAAATTATCCTTAGTTCAGGAAGGGTAAATGGTGGCAGGTATTCTGGACCTCACTTAAGTTAAATAAAAATGAACTGTTTAATGTTTTGATTAATTTTAGTGAGAAAAATAAATGGAAATAATAATTATATGATAATAATTTAACAAGGTGAATAAAATGATTTTTGACATTTTATGCTAAAAATAAAGAAAAATATCTTCTACACTGTAATATAATAGTTTATTTTAAAAAGTCAATGGGTGGTCTGACAAGCAACTTTCAGAATCTATGCTATCATCACTAGAAGGCTTCTTGTCAATCATAAAGTGTGGTTTTGAAAAATATACTGAAACATAAAATGCTATAAGTAGTGTCAATTCAACTATGTCAAAGCAAGAAAATCAACTCAAATGTTAAATACAAACAATGATAAAGGAGACAGATAAAATTGGGGAGTAGAGTATCTCGAAATAAATTTAAAAGTTTGAAATATACCATAAGTTTTGGTGATAGCAATTACTAATGGGAGTAGAGAGTGAGGGGAATATAATCAAAAGTTAACCTGGGAAATCCTCAACCTATGATAGTATGACAGACAAAAGTAAATATAATTTATATATAATGAGTCAAGAGTTACTAAGGGTAAAAATCGGGAAATAATAAATTACTCAAATAATATTTTGTACACATAACAAAAGCATTTAGAATATGATAAAAATTCTCCCCAAGGAAACATCTTTCCTTTTCCCCAGGAAGGAAGAAAGGAAGGGAAAGATTGAAAGACACATTGCAAAGGAAGAAGGAAAACTACCTGAATTTTCAGATTACATGACCCTGTATGTAAAAAGTCCTATAGAATATACCCCTCCAAAAAATAGTATTTTTTCTATTCTATATTAAACTATTCTGATCTGAGTTTAGCAAGGTCATAGGACTCAAGATCAATATACAAAAATAATATATACTCCTGCATATTAACAAAAATAAAATTTTAAAACATTCCATTCACAACATCAAGAATAAAATAAACAACAAAAAGTACAAGAGCTGTACACTGAAAACTATAAAAACTTTCTTGATAAAAATGAAAGAAGATTTAAATGAATTGAGAGATAGTCTCATGGAATATTGTTAAGATGGCTAATTCTTCCTAAATTGATCTCTATTCAGTGCAGTCCCTATCAAAATTCCAGAAGCTTTTTATAAACTGACAAGCACATACTAAAATTTATGTGTAAATACAAAGGATCTAGAATAGCCAAAACAATTTTGAAAAAGAATAAACTTGGAAGACTTAAAATACCCAATTGCAAAACTTATTTTGATACAGTAATCAAAACATTGTGCTATTAGCATAAGGTTAGATACTAAAAAATAGAAAAGAATAGAAAGACTAGAAAAAAAATTTAGTCAGTTAATTTTGACAAAATTGCAAAGGCACTGGTGAAATGATAATTTTCTCAAAAACTGTGGTGAGACAACTGGAGGTCTATATGTGAAAAAACAAACAAGAAAAACTTGGGCCCCATGGCATACACAAAACATACCTCAAAATGGATCTAAAATCTAAACGTAAAAGCTAAAATTATAAAACATTTAGAAGATAACAAAGGAGAAAATATCTGTGGTCTTGAGTTATACAAAGATTTTTAGATATCATACAAAAGCATGATCCATAAAAGGAAATAATGTTACCATCAAAATTAAAGCTTTTGTGTTTCAAAAGACAGTAACTTTTGAAGTCAATATGATACCCAGAATGTATATTTTTTTTAAAAAATTGAATAATAGGGAGACAAAAAACACAATTAACTACGGACAAAATATTTGACTAGACATTTAACTGAAAAAAATTATACCACTTGCTAATAAGCACAAGAAAAGATGCTTAACATCAATGATCATTGGGAAATTGTACACTAAACCCCCTATCACTCAGCACCACTAGGATGGTTATGATCAAAAAGAGGGATGATATCAACAGTTGGTGAGGATATGAAGAAACTTAAACCCCCATACATTGCTGATCAAATGTGAAATGGCACAGTCTTGTTGTTAAACAGTGTGGCAATTTCTTTAAAAATTTAAACATATACTTACCATATGACATAGCAATTCCTCTCCTAGGAACTGGCCCAAGAGAATGGAGATGTATGCAGCAAAATTCTTGTATGCAAATGTTTATTGCAACATTATTCATAATAGCCAAAATGTGAAAATAATCCAGTGTCCATCAACTAGTAAATGGGTAAACAAACTGTGGTATATCTGTGCAATGGAATACTGTCCAGTACTAAAAAGGAACAAATTGCTCATGCTACAACATGAATAAACCTCAAACACATTATTCCAGACAAAAAAAAAGACTACTTATTTGTATGATTACATTTACAAGAAATGTCTAGAAATGACATCTAAAGTGATTCAAGTAGACCAGTGATTGTCTGGGGTTGGGAGCTGGAGCAGGGACTTACTGCAAAAAGACACAGGATATTTTGGGGTGATAAAGTGTTCTAAAACTGAACTGTTGTGATAGTTACCAATTATATACATTTGCTAAAATTAATTACACTGTATACTTATAAAAATGTTAATGTGAATAAAGAGA
The DNA here is from genome assembly GCF_030028045.1 of Hippopotamus amphibius kiboko. Classification (NCBI taxonomy): domain Eukaryota; kingdom Metazoa; phylum Chordata; class Mammalia; order Artiodactyla; family Hippopotamidae; genus Hippopotamus; species Hippopotamus amphibius. The sequence goes on along the minus strand of NC_080194.1, from coordinate 45,736,648 downwards.
GCACCATTAAAAATTGGGAGATAGACAACACACTCAAAACAGTTCTTCAGATTTTAATTTACTGAATCTGAAAGCTACCAGCTAAAACAAAATTATTCTCTAAGTTAAATACAAAAGAAAGAAAATTCTGAACAATTTTTACCTAAAGAGTCTAATTTCCCAAATAATGTCTGATCTACAGTAGGGGAACTTTCTTTTATAAGTTCAGAGCTGCAGTCTTTCCTGGTATCAAAAATAAAAACATGGCAAAATGTACACTTCAAGCATGAGGATTACAGTAAGGAATATATAATTCACCATGTAATCACCTACCCTGTCCTTTAAATATATAGAATACTGTAACTATATAGTAACATAACACTTACTATACAATAATTTTAACATCACAAGCATTAAATAAAAAACCAAAAAAGAAAGTCAGGATGAACCTCAGTAATATCTGCATTAGAATCTCAATTTGGAAGCAGTGAGAGCAGGATGACAGAGTAAGAGGATGTGGAGTTCACCTCTCCCCACAAACACATTAAAAGTAAATATACATGTGGACAAATTCTCACTGAAAACTAGCTGGAAACTAGCAGAAGGATTCCTGTTCAACCAAGACTGTAAGAAAGAAACGTAATTGGGTAGGAAAGGAAGAAAAGGAATTGGGTTGGGACCTGTGCCCCTGAGAGGGAACTCAGAGGAAAAGCACAATTACATGAGCAGATATTCAGGGGAGTACCCTGGGGAGTGAGCAGGTGGAGCACAGACTGGGCATCCCAGTCCTGGGGCCTATGTGGAGAAGACACACCCCCTTGTCTGGTTGGAGGTCCACTGCAACAAATAGAAGGGTACGGAAAAGACTGGACTCTCCTCCTGAAGCGTGCACACATGCTGGCTAGCACCCAAGGCAGATAGGAGACAGGTCTGCTCTGGCAGCTGCTGAGGAAGCTGCAACTGCCTCTCAGCATGCCCCAGCATGAGTCAAGTGAACACCCCAGCCCCACTTACTCCACTCCACAGCATAGCACTGCATCTAGGGTGGGAAGGACCAGAAGAAAGACTTGACTATGGGACACAGAGGCAACCCAGTCCCAGAGAGAAGCTAAGGTGGGACAGAGGTTGCCATTGCAGATGCTTATTCAAGCAGCATCTCAGAAGCAGCCCAGATATCTGATGGTGGTCACTCAACCACAGGCAACCTCCCAACACACACCAAGAATCCACCCAGGACCCCACCGTCCAAGAGAGAAGCTTCACAACAGGGTGAGAGTGGTGAACGCAGAGGGCAATGACTGGCTATGAGTGAAAAAGGGGACTTGCACTAGAAGCTGCATCTCAGTGGACCTGTAGACACCTACACATGCAGCACATCAGACCTCTGCACACAGACTCTACTACTTCAGCTCCTCTGAGGCCAAACTCCCAGAGCAGAGAGAGGAAAAAAGTACACACTTAAAAGGAACAGAGCCAACTCAAGGCCTGACCCTCAGGGCTTCTGCTCCAGGAACTTAAGATCAGACCCCCACCTCTGACAGGGCAGTGATGGCCACTGAGCAGAGAGGATGTCCCACCTCATATCCAGTACTGGCTCTAGCCCCTCTATCTGGATTCCTCACCCACTATCAGTGTGATAGCTACCAGCACACACTGAGGAAAGACGTGATTGTTGTCCATGTCAAGTCAAGCTCCTCCATCAAAGGCCTTGGGCACACACAGTCCATATAGAGATGATTCTACATGAGAAAATCCCTTCAAGGCTGCAATAGGTAACTGTTTCAACTAAATGCATGAGTGAAAGAAGTAGAGAAAGTTAACTAAAATGAAAAGGCAGAGGAACTACTCTCAACTGAAAGAGCAAGAGAAAAACATTGAAAAATAAATAATGAAAGAGAAATAAACAATTCACCTGATAAATAATTCAAAACGTTGATAATAAAAATGTTAACTGCATTAGGGAGAAGAAATTATCTAAACACCAATCATTTCAACAAGGAACTAGAAAATATAAAAAGACCCAATTAGAAATGAATAATTCAATAGCTGAAATAAAAAACACACTACAAGGAATGAATAGCAGACTAATTGACACAGAAGAACACAAAAGTGATCTGGAAAACAGAAAAATAAAAATCACCCAATGAGAACAGCAGAGAGAAAAAAAAATCCAAAAATAAACAAATAAATTTGAGATCTTTAAAATAACATTAAGCATTCCAAAATTAGCATTATAGGTGTCCATAAAGGGAAAAGAGGGAAGAGAATAGAAAATGTATTTGAAGAAATTATGGCTAAAACTTCCCAAACCTAAAGAAGGAAACAGACATCCAGGTACAGAAATCGCAGAGAGTTCCAAACATGATGAACACAAACAGACCTACACCAAGACATATCATAATTAAAATGGTGAAAGTTAAGGATAAAGAGAGAATTCCAAAGACAGTAAGAGTAAAACAAAGAATTATATACAATGAAACACTCATAAGGCTATAAGCTATTTCCTCTATAGAAATTTAACAGACCATAAGGAGTAGCATGATATATTCGAAGTCCTGAAAGGGAAAAATCTGCAACCTGGGATAATCTACCCAGCAAGATTATCATTTAGAATAGGAGAAATTGAAAAAAAAAAAAAAAACTTTATATAAAAGCAAAAATGAAATGAATTCATCAATACTAAACTTACGCTAAAAAATGTTGGAGGGATTTCCTTAAGTGGAAAAGAAGAATCTATAAGAAGGGGAAAATCACACTAGGAAAGACAAATATACTGTACAAATTGAAGATCAACCACTTAAGTAAGCCAGTATTTAAATTAAAAGACAAAAAACTGTAAAAGCAACTATAACTACAATAAGCAGTTAAGGGATAAACATAAAAGTATAAAATGTGACATCAAAAACACAAAACGTGGGGGGAGGGGAATAAAAATGTAGATCTTTTAAAATGTGTTTGAACTTAAATGACTACCAGTTTAAAACAAGTAGATATAATTATTGGTCAACATATACGAATCCCATGATAACAACAAATTAAATACCTACAATTACATAAACCAAAATCAAAAAGAAACACAAGCATATTGCTAAAGAAAATTATCAAACCACAAGGGAAGAAATGAAAAGAAGAAATGAACAGGGAAGAACTACAAAAACAACCAAAAAACAAGTAATAAAATGGGAATAAGTACATACCTATCAATAATTACTTTAAGTATCAATGGACTAAATGCTTCAATCAAAAGACACAGGGTGGCTGACTGGACTGAAAACAAGACCCTTCAATATACTGCCTACAATAGACCCTTCAGGGTGAAAGACACACTGAAATGAAAGTGAAGGGATGGAATAAGATATTCCATGCAAATGGAAATGACAAGAAAGCAGAGATGGCAATACTCATATCAGACAAAATAGATTTAAAACAAAGGCTATAATAAAAGACAAAAAAAAGGTCAGTATATAATGATAAAGGGATTGGTACAAAAAGAGGTTATTACACTTATTAACATATATGCACCCAATACAGGAACATCTAAATATACAAAGCAAATACTAACAGACAAAAAAGGAGAAATTGATAATAGCATAATTAAAGTAGGGGACTTTAACACCCCACTGACAAAAATGGACAGATTATCCAGACTGAAAATCAATAAGGAAAAAGTGTTCTTAAATGACACACTAGACAAGTTGGACTTTATATCTACAAGACATTACATCCAAAAACAGCAGAATATATACTCTTTTCAAGTGTACATGGAACATTCTCCAGGATAGGTCACAAGGTAGGCTAAAAAACCAGTCTTAGCAAATTTAAAAATAGAAATTATATCAAGCATTTTTTTTCTGACCATAAAGGTATGAAACTAGTAATCAATTACAGGAAGAAAAATGGGAAAAACACAAACACCTGGAGATTAAACAACAGGTAACTAAAAAGCTACTAAGTCAAATGAAGAAATCAAAGAGGAAGTAAAAAGATAGATCAAGGCAAAGGACAATGGAAACACAACACTTCAAAACCTATGAAAACAATTCAGGAACAAGACAAGGATGCCCACTCTGACCACTTCTATTTAACACAGTATTGGAATTCCTACTGACACAATCAGACATGGAAAAGAAATAAAAGTAATCCAAATTAGAAGGTAAAAAAATAAAACTGTCACTATTTGCATATGACATGATACTTTACATAGAAAACCCTTAAGACTCCACCTAAAAACTATTAGAACTAATAAACTCAGAAATTACAGGATACAGAGTAATACACCAAAATCTGTCACACTGTATACACTTACAAAGAATGATGAAAAAGAGAAAGTTAAAAAAAATCCCACTTAAAATTGCAGCACAAAGAATAAAATAGTAAGGAATAAGCTTAATCAAGGAGGTGAATGACCTATACTCTGAAAACTATAAAACATTAATGAAGGAAACTCATATGATACAAAAAAATGGAAAAATACCCCAAGCTTTTGGACTGGAAGAATTAATATTTTTTAAATGGCCATACTACCCAAAGCAATCTACAGATTTAATGAAATCGCTAACAAAATATCTATGACATTTTCACAGAATTAGAACAAATAATCCTAAAATTCGTGTGGAACCACAAAAGACCCCAAATTGCCAAGGCAATCCTGAGAAATAAAGAACTGACCCAGAGGTATCACCCTCCCAGACTTCAGATTATACTAAAAAGCTACAGGAATCAAAACAGCATGGCACTAGCACAAAAACAGACACATAGATCAACTGAATAGGATAGAGAACACAGAAACAAACCCATATTATGACAGTCAATCTATGACAAAGGAGGCAAGAATATACAACAGAGAAAAGACAGACTCTTCAACAAGTTGACGTTGAACAAATATGTAAAAAAATGAGATTAGAACATTTCCCCATACCATATACAAAAATAAACTCAAGAAATGAATTAAAGACCTAAATGTAAGACTGGAAACCATAAATCTCCTAGAAGAAAATATAGGCAGAACACTAACATAAATCAAGCAATGTTTTTCTGGATCTGTTCTTTGAGATCAAAGAAATAAAAGCAAAAATAAACAAATGGGACCTAATAAAACTTAAAAAAAATTGCACAGCAAAGGAAACCATCAACAAAATGAAAATACAACCTACAGAATCAGAGGAAATATTTGCAAATGATATGACCAACAAGTGGTTAATATCCAAAATATATAGGCAACTCATACATCTCAATATCTAAAAAACAAGCAGCCCAATATAAAAATGGACAGAAAACCTGAATAGACATTTTTCTAAGACATATAGATGGCCAATAGGACATGAAAAGATGCTCAACTTCACTACTTATTAGAGAAATGCAAATCAAAACAACAACGAGATATCACCTCACACTTGTCAGAACAGCTATCATCAAAAAGTCTACAAATAACAAATTTTGGAGAGGATGTGGAGAAAAAGGAACCACTGTAAACCATTAGTGGTAATGTAAGTACAGCCATATGGTGCAGCCACTATGGAAAACAGTCTGAAGGTTGCTCAAAAATCTAAAAATATCATATGATCCGCAATTCCACTCCTGGGTATAGAAAAATGAAAACACTAATTCAAAAAGGTACATGTATCCCAATGTTCATAACAGCACTATTTACAATACATAAGATTTGGAAACAACTCAAGTGCCCATGAATAGAACGATGCATAAAGAAGATATATACACTGGAATATTAGCCATTAAAAAATTAAATAAAATTCTGCCATTTGCAGCAATGTGGATGGACCTAGAGAATATTATGCTTAGTGAAATGTCAGACAAAGAAAGACAAATACTATACAACTCTTATATGTGGAGTCTAAAAAATAATACAAACAAATGTATATGCAAATGAAAATAGACTCACAAGGAAAGAAAACAAACTAGTGGTTACCAAATGAGAGAAAGAAAGGGGAAGGGCAAATTAGGGTTATGGGATTAAGAGATACAAACTACTATGTATAAAATAAATAAGCACCAAGGATATATTTTATAGCACAGGGAATTATAGCCATTATCTTTTAATAACTTTTAATGCAAATGATCTGTAAAAATACTGAATCACTATGCTGTACTCCTACAACCAATATGATATTGTAAATCAACTATACTTTGATTAAAAAAAATAAAAAAGAGGTGTGCCTGCTGCCAAGTGCCAGAAAAAGACTGGCCAGGGCTGGCTCTCACTGGGCCATATCTCTTGCTTCCCTGTAGTTTGGGCACCACTGGGGAACCCGCAATCCAAGCAGTCATACCACCTCTACGCCAGGTCCTCACTGAGGCAGACTCAAGAGCTTAAAGGCAGCCTCAGGACCAGACTCCTGTGGATGGACCACATGTAGAGGTGGGGATAAAACCAAAGCTGAACCCCAGGGGCAGGGAGACTAAGGAAGAGGATCAAAAATCTTTCCATCAGTTGTACAAGCTGCAGATTAAATTCCCACAATCAGCTAGGTAGACCCTGCTTCTATGGAATATCTGAGTACACAAGGAGTGTTGCCACAAGTGAAAAAGGTCTAGCTCTGGCAGCTGTGGACTTTAGGGGCAAGCACATGCAGGAACTGGGTTAGATCAGTCTGAGTGGTCCCACAGGGCCCACAGCAGGTCTGCAGTCCAATGCAGAGTCAGAGGATGGCCTCTTGGGGAGGCTGAGGTGGTCTGTGGCTCAAGGCATGTACAGCTAAGACACCATGGAAACATACGTATTATTAATAATTTTATTATATTTTGAGTCATTCTGTTGTTGGTTCTGGCTTTTTTTGGTTTTATTTTGTTTGTTTCTCATTGATGTTTTAGTATTTGTTTTTGTTTGTTTTTTTTAATTTAGTCTTTTGGGATCTTCATGTTTTATAACATTTTTTATTTGTCTTTTAAATATAGCTCTTTTTTTTTTTTAGTTTCCTTTTCTGTTGTGCTGTGTTCTTTTCCCTTATTTTTTATTCTTCTTTTTCTTTAATATATTTTTATTTTTTTATATTTCCATTTCTACTTTGTTTTTCTGTTGTTCTATGTTTTTTCTCTTTTTTATTTTTTCCTATTTTATTTATAATGATTTTTATCAGTATATTCTGTTTCCTTGCTTTATTTTCCAGATGGCACACTGCTCTGGTTTTGTTTCTAGGTTTTGTGTTTTTCTTAGTTGTGAATCTATTGTTTGAAATCCTTTTGGGGTTCTTTGGTTTACCTGGTTGTTCTCTTTCTTTTTGTGTTATTTAGATCTGTTTTTGTTTCTTTTATATGAGTGTTTCCCTGTTTCTGTTTTTGATTTTGTTTTCACCATTTCTCTGGGGTTTTGTTTGTCTCCTTTTTTATTTTCTTTAATATATATTTCACTTTATTTTTTTTTATATTTCTATTTCTATATTGCTCTTCTGTTGCTCTGTCTTCTTTCCCCTTTCTCTTTCACTCTCTCTCTCTCTCTTTGAATAATTTTTTTTGGTTTGTTTTGTTTCTTTGCTTCATTTTTCAGTTGGCTTTCCGCTTTTGAATTTTTGTTGGTTTTCTTTTTAACTGTCCGATTTTGTTCCGAGTTTTTGTTGGTTATCTTTTTAATTGTCTGATTTCATTCTGCGGTTCTTTTGTCTGGTTGTTCTCTTGCTTTCTATTTGATTCTGTTTTTGTGTCTTTTGCGTGTGTGTCTGCTTCCTAGTTTCTATGTTTGCTTGCTTGATTTAACTTTTTACCATTAATCTGGGGCTTGGTTAGACTTTTTTTTAATCTTCTTTATTGCTGGGATGAGTGACCTATGGGGTCTTGGTTTCTCCACCAGAAGTTGGGCCTGAGGCTCTGGGGTGGGATCACCAAGTCCAGGATGCTGGACCACTAGAAAATCCGCAGCCCCTGGGAAGATTAATCACCAAGAGTTCTCAAATAGTCCTCTATCAGAATCCAAGGCCTGGCTCCACCCAACTGCCTGCAGCTCCCAGTACCGGATGCCTCACACCAAACAACAAACAAGACAGGAACAAAAACTTACTCATCAGAACACAGACTACCTAAAGTCATACTAAGCTCAAAACACCCCAAAACATACCACCTGACAAGGGACTGCTCATCAGAGAGAAAAGACTCAGCCCCACCAACCAGAATGCAGGCACCAGTCCCTCCTATCAGGAAGCCTACACAAGACACTGAACCAAACCTACCACCTGTCGCAGAAAACAGAAGCAAGAGGAACTATGATTCTGCAGCCTATGAAAGGAGATTTCAAATACCATAGATTAGACAAAATAAAGAGACAGAGAAACGTCATGCAGGCAAAGGAGCAAGATAAAAACCCACAAGACCAAATAAATGAAAGATAAATAGGCAAACTGCCTGAAAAAGAATTCAGAGTAATGAAAGTAAAGATGATCCAAAACCTCAGAAATAGAATAGACAAAATACAAGCAATGTTTCACAAGGACCTAGAAGAACTAAAGAGTAAGCAAACAGTAATGAACAACAAAAAAACTAAATAAAAAATACTCTAGATGAAATCAATAGCTGAAAAACTGAGGCAGAAGAATAAGTGAGATAGAATGGTGGAAAGAACTGCCACAAAGCAGAATAAAGAAAAAAGAATGAAAAGAATGGAGGACAGTCTCAGAGACCTTGGGAACAACATTAAGTGCACCAACATTTGCATTATAAGTGTCCCAGAAGAGAAGAAAAAAAGAAAGAGTCTGAGAAAATATTTGAGATTATAGTCGAAAACTTCCCCAATATGGGAAAGAAAGTACTCAAGTCCAGGAAGTGCAAAGAGTCCCATACAGGATAAACCCAAGGTGAAACACTCCAAGGCACATATTAATCAAGCTAACAAAATTAAACACAAAGAGAAAATATTAAAAGCAGCAAGAGAAAAGCAACAAATAACATACAAGGGAATGTCCATAAGGTTAACAGCTGATCATTCTGCAGAAACTCTGCAGGCCGGAAGGGAGTGGCAGGATATATTTAAAATGATGAAAGGGAAAAATCTACAATAAAGATTACTTTACCCACCAAGGATCTCATTCAGATTTGATGGAGAAATCAAAAGGTTTACAGACAAACAAAAGTTAACAGAATTCAGCGCCACCAAACCAGCTTTACAAAAATGCAAAAGGAACTTCTCTAGGCAGGAAACAGAAGAGAATGAAAAGATCTTCAAAAACAACCCAAAACAAATAAGAAAATGGTAATTAGGAACATATATATCAATAATTATCTTAAATGTAAGTGGATTACATGCTCCATCCAAAAGACAGACTGGCTGAAGGGATACAAAATGACCTATATACATGTTGTCTACAAGAGACCCACTTCAGACCTAGGGACACATACAGACTGAAAGTGAGGGGATGGAAAAAATATTCTATGTAAATGGAAGTCAAAAGAAAGCTGGAGTAGCAATACTCATATCCAACAAATTAGAATTTAAAATAAAGACTGTTACAAAAGACAAGGAAGGACACTACATAATGATCATGGGATCAATCCAAGAAGATATAACAATTGTGAATATCTATGCACCCAGCATAGGAGCATCTCAATACATAAGGCAAATGCTCACAGCCATAAAATGGGAAATCGACAAGAACATAATAAAAGTAGGAGACTTTACCAACCTCACTTACACCAATGGACAGATCACCAAACAGAAAATAAATAAGGAAACACAAGCTTTAAATGACACATTAAACCTGGTGGACTTAATTGATACTTATAAGTGATTCCATTCAAAAACTACAGAATACACTTACTTCTCAAGTGCACATGGAACATTACCCAGGAGAGATCATATTTTGGGTAACAAATCAAGCCTCAGTAAATTTTAGAAAACTGAAATTGTATCAAGCATCTTTTCCAACCACAATGCCATCAGAATAGATATCAATCACAGGGGAAAAGCTGCAAAAAATACAAACATATGGAGGCTAAACAAAGCACTACTAAACAATCAAGAGAATATTGAAGGAATCAAAGAGAAAATTTAAAAATATCGAGAAACAAATGACAATGAAAACATGATGACCCAAAACCTATGGGATCCAGCAAAAGCAGTTCTAAGAGGGAAGTTTATAGCAATACAATCCTACCTCAAGAAATAGGAAAAATCACAAATAAACAACCTAACCTTACACCTAAAGCAATTAGAGAAAGAAGAACAAAACAAAACAAAACAAACAAAAAAATTTAGCAGAAGGAAAGAAATCATAAAGATCAGAAATAAATAAAAAAGAAATGAAGGAAACAATAGCAAAGATCAATAAAACTAAAAGCTGGTTCTTTGAGAAGATAAAGAAAATTGATAAACCATCAGCCAGACTCATCAGGAAAAAAAGGGAGGAGATGAAAATCAACAGAACTAGAAATGAAAAAGGAGAAATAACAACTGACACCACAGAAATACAACAGATCATAAGAGACTACTATAAGCAACTAAATGCCAATAAAATGGACAACCTGGAAGAAATGAACAAATTCGTAGAAGAGTACAACCTTCCAAGACTGTACCAGGAAGAACTAGAAAATATGAACAGACCAATCACAAGCGCTGAAATTGAAACTGTGATTAAAAATCTCCCAACAAACAAAAGCCCAGGGCCAGATGGCTTTACAGGTGAATTCTATCAAACACTTAGAGAAGAGCTAACACCTATTCTTCTCAAACTCTTCCAAAATATAGCAGAAGGAGGAAAACTCCCAAACTCATTCTATGAGGCCACCATCACCCTGATACCAAAACCAGACAATGATGTCACACACAAAAAAGAAAATTACAGGCCAATATCACTTTTGAACATAGATGCAAAAATCCTGAACAAAATACTAGCAAACAGCATACAACAGCACATTAAAAGGACCATACACCATGATCAAGTGGGGTTTATCCCAGGAATGCAAGGATTCTTCAATATACACAAATCAATCAATGTGATACATCATACTAACAAACTGAAGGATAAAAACCATATGATAATCTCATTAGATGCTGGAAAAGCTTTCAACAAAATTAAGCACCCATTTATGATAAAAAGTCTCCAGAAAGTGGGCATAGAAGGAAATTACCTCAACATAATAAAAGACAAATATGACAAACCCACAGCCAATATCACTTTCAATGGTGAAAAAATGAAAGCATTTCCTCTAAGAACAGGAACAAGACAAGGGTGCCCACTCTCACCACTATTGTTCAACATAGTTTTGGAATTTTTAGCCACAACAATCAGAGAACAGAAAGAAATAAAAGGAATCCAAACTGGAAAAGAAGTAAAGTTATCACTGTTTGCAGATGATATGATACTATACATAGAATATCCTAAAGATGCTACCAGAAAACTACTAGAGCTAATCGATGAATTTAATAAAGTAGAAGGATACAAAATTAATGCACAGAAACCTCTTGCATTCATATACACTAACAATGAAAAATCAGAAAGAGTCATTAAGGAAACACTCCCACTAACCATGGCAGCAAAAAGAATAAAATACCTAGGAATAAATCTACATAAGAAGGTAAAAGACCTGTATGCAGAAAACTATAAAACACTGATGAAAGAAATCAAGGATGATCCAGACAGATGAGGAGATATACCATGTTCTTGGATTGGAAGAATCAACATTGTGAAAATGACTATACTCCCCAAAGCAATCTACAGATTCAATGCAATCCCTATCAAATTACCAATGGCATTTTTCACAGAACTAGAACAAGAAATTTTATAGTTCGTATGGAGACGCATAGAAACTGTATAGCCAAAGCAATCTTGAGAAAGAAAAATGGAGCTTGAGTAATCAGGCTCCTTGACTTCAGACTATACTTCAAAGCTACAGTAATCAAGACAATATGGTACTGGCACAAAAACAGAAATGTAGATCAACAGAACAGGATATAAAGATGAGAGATAAATCCATGCACATATGGTCACCTTATCTTTGACAAAGGTGGCAAGAATACACAATGCAGTAAAGACATGTTCAATAAATGGTGCTGGGAAAATTGGACAGCTACATGTAAAAGAATGAAATTAGAACACTTCCTAACACCATACACAAAAATAAACTCAAAATGGATTAAAGACCTAAATGTAAGGCCAGACACTATGAAACTCTTAAAGGAAAACATAGGCAGAACACTCTAGGACATAAATCACAGCAAGGTCATTTTGACCCACCTCCTAGAGTAATGGAAATAAAAACAAAAATAAACAAATAGGACCCTATGAAATTAAAAGCTTTGGCACAGCAAAGGAAACCATAAACAAGACAAAAGCCAACCCTCAGAATGGGAGAAAATTTTTGTCAATGAAGCAACTGACAAAGGATTTATCTCCAAAATATACAAGCAACCTATGCAGGTCAATATCACAGAAGCAAACAACCCAATCAAAAAATGGGCAGAAGACCTAAAGAGACATTTCTCCAAAGGAGACATACAGATGGCCAACAAGCACATGAAAAGATGCTCAATGTCACTAAAAATTAGAGAAATGCAAATCAAAATCATAATGAGGTATCACCTCACACCAATCAAAATAGCCATTATCAAAAAATCTGGGAACAATAAATGCTGGAGAGGGTGTGGAGAAAAGGGAACCCTCCTGCACTGTTGATGGGAATGTAAATTGATACAGCCACTATGCAGAACAGTATGGACATTCCTTAAAAAACTAAAAATAGAACTACCATATGACCCAGCAATTCTACTAGTGGGTATATACCCTGAGAAAACCATAATTCAAAAAGATACATGTACCACAATGTTCATTTCAGCACTATACAATAGCAAGGACATGAAAGCAACCTATGCCCATCAACAGACAAATGGATAAAGATGTGGCACATATACACGATGGAATATTACTCAGTCATAAAAAAGAATGAAATTGAATTGGATGGACCTAGAGTCTGTCATACAGAGTGAAATAAGTCAGAAAGAGCAAATCAAATACTATACAGTAAAGCATATATATGGAATCTAAAAAAAAAAAAAATGGTACTGATGAACCTAGTGGCAACAAGAACAAAGATAAAGACGTTGAGAACAGACTTGAGCACACAGGTGGTTTAGGGGAAGCTGGGATGAAGAGAGTAGCATTTGACATATATACACTACCAAATGTAAAACGGATGGCTAGTGGGAAGCTGTTGCATAACACAGGGAGATTAACTCAATGTTTGGTGATGACCAGAGGGGTGGGATAGGGAGGGTGGGGGTGAGGCTCAAGAGGGAGGGGTTATGGGGATATATGTATAAATACAGCTGATCACTTTGTTGTACAGCAGAAACTGGCACATCATTGTAAAGGAATTATACTCCAATAAAGATCTGAAGGAAAATAAATAAGTAAAATAAAAATAAAACTGATTTATAAAGGTCAAGGAAAATAAAAAGAATCTCAAATTTGTCTGACTTACTATAAAAGGTAGTTTACGGTCAGGGAGAAGTTCTAGAGATAAATAAATATAAAAATTAAAGTTAAATATCTCATCTATAATTATAAGACCAAAGAAAATTCCAGATAATGCTGATCAAAGTTATTGTACATCTATGTCCTATAGTGCTCATCTACGGAAGTCCTAATGTCAATTTGTCCATCACTAAAATACTGTTCAAAATTTGAAATTCTCTAATAGAATATTATGATCTGAACAGAGAAAGAATTCTCACATTTCCCCATATTCAATTAATTTTAATTTGAAGTCAAGTAATGTATTCTTAAGACCTGGATGAAATTTGTTTTTCAACAGTGTCATTATGATATGGTAAGATTAATCAATATATTTTAAATTCTTCAATCACCAAGTCAGAAAAATGATGAGCACATGTCTAGAAAAGATAAAGGAGCATTTTGGAAACTGATTTGACCACAAAAAAATCAGATGTTAATTCTTCCTTTATTCTTTTAAAATTATTTCCTGCTATTTGCTTTGCAGCTTCTAGTTAATAAGGCGAATGTGATGATATTTCTGGGGATTGAAAAATAAATATGTTGTTTTTATTATGCTTTTCCTCAGTTCTAACCTTGAGAACAAAAGTGAAGATGAATAATAATGCCATTGCTCTATCGTAGGGATGATGTATTTCAAATGCTGGACTCCTTCCACAATGGTATTAAAGTTCTTTGAAGCATTGCTACTAAGGAAAAAATGTCAAAGGAAGTCATATTATTTATTGATTCTCAAAATCCATTGCTGTTTCAGGTTTTGCCTAAGCTAACCAGTCCATTGTATTTTGTAAGCCACTGACACAACAAAGTACTGTAACAAGTGAACATAAAAGATATTACTAGATACAGGTAATAAAAACTTGATTCCAAACTTTAGTGAATCTGAAATGGAGACTAGGGATTTTAAAATAGTGATAGCCTATAAAAAGAAAAGCAGATTCAAAGTTCATACGTAATTTGTCACAAATAATCTTCTATCATTATTAAGAAGACAAATTCAAGTCATATTTTGTGAAGATGTTAGGTAGACTTGATGTTTCTCTAAAATTATTTAACCTACTAATTCCAGTACTTACTTTCAGGAGGCAAGAAGAGAGGAGAATGGATAGGAGGAATGTTATAAAGGCAAATGAACAATAATAATAATAATAGTGGTAGGAGTAACAATAATGAACATTTATTCAACACTTAACCCTGAAGCCAAAGATATAAAAAGAATTTTACATGGATTATGTCATTTAATCTTCACAAATAACTTTCTGAGGTAGGCAGCCTAAGTTGTCAGAGAATTATTTTAACTTAATCTTGATAATAGGATGAGCTCTTCATGGTTGAAAAATCATATTCCCCTTTGCCTCTCTTTGAAAATGCATCAGATGCCTCTCAGTGACACTCTTGCTTCTGGTAATCAACAGTTATGTCTTTATAACTCATTACTGCAGAATCAAGATGTAAATTCTTTGAAACTGGGATAATGGCTACCTCACCAATTGCTTACAAGCGTGTTCCACCTCTAGCCATATAGTTAACCCTAACTGACAACACAACATGACAATGATCATGGTTTAGCAAATGCATTACAGTTCACTCTGCAGATGATTTACCATCATTCAGCTGTATAATTAGCTCTTGTTTTTGTTTTTCTTTTTGATGGCGGGGGTGGTAGTTCATTTGTGTTAAGTGCATAGCCAAAGTACTTAAATTATAATGAAAGACTTCACTGTAGACTAAAGAATACATATCTTATATTATTAAAAAAAAAAGCCCTTTTTTATCAAAGCCCGATATAAAATTAGAAACTTCAGACAACATGGAGTTATTAACAAGACCAGCAATTATGGGAAAAATAATGAATATCAAGGCCAAATTTATCAACAGGATCATAATTTTTAACCCTGATTTTCTTATTTCCATGTTTTAGGAAACTGTAAACTTCGAATCTGGGAACATAATAATTCAAAAATATTACTCATCTGGTTAAGATTCCATGCCATAACTTTATTGACATAATTTTGTTTGGGCTAACTGTAGCCTCCCAAATGTTCCATTTGGTGAATAAGCAGAAATGTACACAGAATGAGAGGATTGCCATCCCTATTCTAACTAAAAATCCTGCCTATTGCTTTATTTTTAAACTGCCACTAACATGTTTAAATTATAATTACATCTTCTCAGTGAGCACAGTTCCTTATTATTGGAACTGGCAGGGGGCCTTGACATTTGAGTCATCATTTCATTGTGTCTATTTCTTACTGTGGTATACAAATTAAACAGACATACAAGCCAGTTGAAATATAAGGGGAAAAATCTGAACCAGTAACTTTAAATTGAATTAATTGTTCTCAAATCTACAAAATATATAAAGCAATCAACACTGGTAATAATATATTCTACTTCAGGCACATTTTTTCAATAATATTAACTTCAATTCTAAGGCCAAAAATGTTTCAAACCCTCCTAGCCAAATACTATACTTCTATAAAACAAAACCAACAGCTTTAATAGTCCCTAAATTTAAAAGATAGAATAATTCCAGTGTATTCTCTCAAGCAGTGAATATGTTCTAAAGAAATAAGTCTCTTTCTCAACACTATAATTTAATTAGTAGAGAAGTCTTGAGATAGTCACTTAATACATTATTCTGTATATGAAGAAAAAAATAGGATGTAAACCAGATGTTCCTAGGTTATGAAATTTAGAACATAACATATTCAAAGTGTAGCTAGCTTTTTACCTATATTTATGCAATATTTAAGAATAAAGCAAGCAATTTCCACAATGTCAAAATCAGTCTATTTCTCTCATAGTTTGACTTCAATTAGTGGAAATATGCATGGGTTTACAGTATACGGTTATTAGTGAGTCCTATACTTTTTGTAATTACTATGACTAGTATAAATAAATGTCTTCTTTTTATATTATGAAATAAATTAATGAAAGAGGCAGACACTATGCAAAATGGCTGGGAATGGGGCCAAATCTTTTTACATATATCCAGGGACCAGTAATTTCCTAAATGGCACTCTAGGCTCTCTTGCCTAAATAATTACAAGTACTGCCAGCATGTAATTTACTAAAATAATTCTGTAATTTCCTAGTTCCCATCACCCATATCAAGTCCATGGCCACTTACCTTGTCTTTATTCTCAGTGCCAGAAGCTTCAGGCTTGGTCCTAATCACAAACGGGGTGGACAGTCGCAGCAGAACCCTTTCAAAGGTGGCATTAACCTTTGGAGAAACGATCTCGAAGCAGTCCTCAAACTTGAGCACTTTGTGAGTATCGCATCGGAGCTGCTTCCTTAGGCCTTCCCCCAGCTGAAGTACTGACATGTGGGAGTCAAACATTAAATGGAAAGGGAAAGCTCTACAGAAGGTGTTGATGCTAATTCTGAGGTCCGCAGGAACTTGGGAGGTTCCCTGTGGAAGGTTCTTCGTGATATTAGCATTTTCACACTGTTTGATAAGGAAAGTAAGACTACTACAATTGGCTGGGTTTGAAGCATCATAGCACAGTTTCTCATTTGCAACCTGGTCCACTTCTACATCCAGCCGATAAATCTTCTTTCCTGCAGCCTTGATCATTCCAAGCATTGCAAACCCCACAATGTGGTGAGGGTGGAAGTAGTGGAGCATAAGAGTACCTTCAGGGAGCTCTTTGCATAGGAATGATGGTGACTCCAGAGTGGCCTGTTTTCCAAAAGAAGTTCTAATGTGTTCCAACAAAGCATCAAAGCCATTAAAAAAGTCCTGCAACGTGCCACCTACAGCTCGAAGGACTCTCTCGTTCTCATCAAAGCATATATTAAAGAACTCCTCACCAAATCTTTCTTGAATTTCCTCAAACTTCAAACCTAGAGGTAAATGGAAGCAAATGTTAATAAAGTATAATATAAATAATTGAATTTATAGCTTTTTTAATGCTTACCAGAAGAAGCAGCTAGTGAGCAAACCAAGAGAGGTATTTCCCTTGGCTACACAAATTTCCCAAATAGGTTAAGTCATTTATTTTGAGTTAGAGAAAGTAAAATTCAGTTCATCTTCTGGATGTTTCTAAGATGTTAATGAGCATAAACTTTTTGTTGTTGTTTGTTTTTAAATAGACTATTTTTTAGAGCCATTTTAGATTCTTAGCAAAACTGAGCAGAATATAAAGATATTTTCCATGTACTCCGTTCCCCCACACACACAACCCCCTCCCCTGGCAACTACTGATATTGTGTACTACAGTGGTACATTTGTTACAATCAATGAACCTACACTGACATAACATTATCACCTGAAGTTCATAGTTTACATTAGGGTTCACTCTTGGTGTTGTACATCCTTGAGTTTTGACAAACGTATAGTAACATGTGCCCACCATCATAGTACCTTAAAGAGTAGTTTTGCTGCCCTAAAAATCCTTTGTGCTCCACCTATTCATTCCTCCCTCCCCTCAAACCCTGGAGCATGAACTTTTTAAATGCTGCTAATTTAGCTGTTCACTTTTCTTTTCAATACTATACTCCATTTGCTGAAATTATCATGAATAACATCTTTTCCTTAATAATTTCCCTCATCGTTAAAGAATTTTTAAGAGGCTATTATAAAGTTGTTTATTATGTCCATTCAATATTACTATTTTACTTATCACAATTCATTTGTTAAGTAGGAAATATAACCAGAGAGGGAATCTATAGTGCATGAGCAGAGAAAGGCATCAGGTTATCTTGCATAAAGAGAAGTGCTTAAATTAGTAATCTCAGAGAAAATCATTCAGGCCATCTAGACCCCAGGAAGTGAGAGACAAAACAAGGAATTTAAACTGTGGAATGATTTGCATTCATTCTTCCACTCACAAAAATGACAGCAGACAAAAGTGGTAAAGGAATCTGACCAGATAGAGTTAAAAGTCTTAAGTTTTCTTAGTTCATACTTATTCCCAGATGCCATGGCAAAGGAAATCAACCTTATAATAATGGAATTATAATGATAAATAAATAAACACACACACAATGCATTACATAGTAATTAGAAGCAGGATCACATGTGATCTAGTCAGATCTATCCTTGAGGAAGAATACAGCACAGATAAAAGAGTTGAATCTGTATCCTAAAGAAAGCTTCTATGTAGTCACTCTGTTGCTTCTCCTTTGACTTTGACTGAAATCAGTTCATATAGTTTACATATTTGTATTTTATTTCCTTATCTATCTCATCGTATAAGGAGGTCCTGAAAATCAGATAGGACAAGACAGGTCACTTTGCTAGTGTCCTGTTGGAATGCAAAGCAGTCTAGGCTGTCTATGGCTTAGTTTGCTGTTCCTTTTTTATATTCCCTATGAGTTCTCCCCATCCAGAAGTGAGAGGATAAAACAGAGTCAATAATATTGTTTTAAAATAGAGTCCAAACACATCAAATATGTTTTGAGAGCTTACTATAGAGTCTAAATATTGTGGGAGCCAAGTTAAGAGGTTAATTTGACAAAGAAGTTCTTAAAATCAATGTGAAATGAGAAGTACAAAATTTAAGTGAAAAACAGTCCCTTTATTAAGAAGCATTTCACATTAATTTTAGTTTCATAGATTTGATGTTCACGAGAAGCTGAGAAAGTCACCTACTAGGATAAAAACATCACCACTCATCTCACAGTCATGTTACGAGATTGAACTTCAACATATGTTGCATTCACTAACAACAATGCCAGCCAAATTGATAATAATAGCAGTTTTCTATTTAGTTCCCTGGTGTGAAAGAGAGAAAACAAGATAGATGATATTCACTGCAACTTGGCTCCTGCTCCAACTGATCCATTAAAACTGCTTTTGTAATTATTTAAACCAATATACCCTGTTTTGTCCTTATCTTACTTAACTTTTTTTTTTCCTTTAGTTTGAGAGTGTTCATCATCTCGTCCTCCTAAATCTCTCTTCTCTCTTGGATTACAAACCATTTTCTCCTGCTTTGATTACTAGTTGTCTGAAAAGCCCTTCACTAAAACTTCTTCCTATACAAAATCCTTACATCACCATCACTATATTGTAACTAAAAAATTCTAATACATACAAATTAAACTTATGTCCCTTTGATGACAGTATTCTTTGCTGCTATTAAATTTTTAATTATGAAATTCTTATTAAAAACTAAATTCAGAACAAATAAAAATTCCTATAATCTGACTATATTTGCTAAAAAACAAAATTCCATTTGCCGATGAAAATATTCCATGGATTGCTTCTACACTTTGAAGAGTTGTGTCTTAAAAGGATTTATGGTCTTTACACACAGATGAGGAAAAGATAATTTCTTCTAACTTGCAGTTTTCATAACATTAAAAATGCCCTCACAGTTATTAAGAACACAGATATAACACAGTGAGCTTATGTCCTATTTCCAATGCCATAATCCCAAAGAATCATCCAGAAAATAATAAGTAAATTCACCAGTGGCAACAAAATAAAAACTACTTTGTGAGTACAGCAGTCTATCAACTAGAAATCCTTACTGCTTTAAATAGTACCTCTGTACTTAAGATACAATTGTTGTTAAGTCTCAAATGATAATGCTAAGGCCTACTAGGGTGCTAAAGTGACTTGTATCAATAAAGAAAAACTGAATTATTTTGAATATTATATGCAAATACCATACATGGCAATTCTATATACACCACAGTATTCAATTAAGTAATAAATGCTTTTGATCTCACAATTGTTAAACTGTGCAAGCTGAGAAAAGAAAAAAATTCTTAGAGTTTGAAAAATTAAAACTAAGGAATGATCACTTCAACTAGAGAATGATCACTTCAACTTTTGGAAATATGCTATGAATCAATACCCAGACTTTCACTTTAAACATCTCAAAATTTAGAAAGCACAGAGAAAGTAGTTCAGCTTAGTCTCACTCCCAAGTTTCCACTTATAATTGATGCAAATCCCCTACTTACAGTAAATCATTTGAAACATAGAGACAATGCTCATCTACTCATATCACAAGAAGCTATGACACCTTGACATCTGGGGGATATAAAAATACATTCCTGAGGAGGCAAAGTTTATAGGAAAACTGCTTTCATGAACAAGTAAGTTAAAGGAATTTTAAATTACTGTTAATTCATCTCTTCAAAAAAATTAATGGCCTAAATGCTGATATTCTTTAACTATAAATGAAATAGTATATTCACTCATGACATGAATCTTTTGTCCCTCATCCAACTTCACACTGTGCACCTCTTGAGGGCATATATATATGTCTGCATACCTCTCACTAGCATAATGCCTGGCACATGGAGACTAAGCATTCATTCATCTAGAATCAAGCTTTTAAAGCTACAGTTGTGTCACATCAAAGGATACCAAGACAATTAGACACATCCTTTTCTCTCATGGGCCCCCACAGATAATTAAGTTACAAATGATAGGGCTCTAACAGAGGCACACAGGGGCTCTGAAAGTGTAGTAAAAAATGCCTGACTTTCTCCTCAGGGAGATAAAAGTTTGAAAGGTAATTTGAAGGAAAAGTAGCTGTTCAAAAGGCCAACAAAGAAGAAATGAGCACTAACAGATGGAAAGTAATGAAACATGAATGAAGCAGGGTGTGGAAGAGCCCACTATAGTCAGGGAAGAGCAAGAAGTAAGTGTATAATGGCTGTGGAGCTGGGATGGTGCGATGAGTTGCTAATTAATCAGTAGTGTAGAAGTTGGACCTAAGAATGACAAGACTAAAGTCAAAGATAGCAGACAAAGAGATAATGCAGTGTCTCTATAAGATTATATTGATCGAATTAGCTGGTTCCATTAAGAACAGAGAAATTAATGCCAAGTAGTGTGCCAAATATTTTCATGTATTCCTAAATCTTGTGTAATAAATAATGTGCACAATATTAAATGAGTAAAACATCTGTATGGTGCTAAAATGCACGTGACTGGGATCCAGTATCCTCTGGGGGAAGATTTATTAATAAAAGAGGGAAATTAGTGTCTTTCTAGGTCCAGAGACCATCCTTATCACTCAGCAAATGTATCAGTCCCCACTAACACTGGAAAACACCAAAGCAGAAGGTATAACTTCAAGTTGCTTAAACTTCAACCAAGGAACTGAATACCTACCAATTAATCACTTCTGTGAATTATGGACCTCCATAATTATTTTTGAATAATTACTTAGGTTTCATCAACCTAATATCTAAGCAATATAATCACAACTGTATCTGACATCCAAGAGATTTCAACATTTTAAGGAAACAATTATCCTTTTAGACAAACAATTACTTTTCTAGCTTTACTGAGCTATAACATGGTGTAAGTTTAAGGTATACAGTGTGTTGATTTGATACACTTAAATATTGCAAAATGATTAGCACTGCACCATTAGTTTATACCCCCATCACTCACATAATTACTATTTATTTTTTTGTGGTGAGAACATTTAAAATCTGCTCTTAAATTTCAAATTATAATACACAATTGTTAACTATAATTACAATGCAGTGCATTAGATCTCCAGAATTCAGTCATCTTCTAACTGGAAGTTAGAACATCTCCCTGTTTCCCTCAGTCCCAGGTAACCACCATTCTACTCTCTTTATGAGTTTCGCTTTTTCAAGTTAACTATAATCACAATGCAGTCATTAGATCTCCAGAATTTAGTCATCTTCTAACTGGAAGTTAGAACATCTCCCTGTTTCCCCAAGTCACAGGTAACCACCATTCTACCCTCTTTATGAGTTTGGCTTTTTCAGATTCCATATATAAGTAAGAGCATACAGTATTTGTCAAGAAAAAATTATTTTATCTAGCAAGACCATAAGACGTTTGTCAACTGTGTTTGAAACCCAGATGACACTTTTATAAGAATATAACTCTAGTGCCATGCCAATCTACAAATAAATAAAGTTAGTCTCTGCATCCCAGAGATTTAAGGGTAAATATTACATATATCTAAATAATAACAAGGAAGAAAGGCTGAAAAGAAATCCCAGATCGTAATTTTAAGTGAAATTGTTTTGAATCTGAGCTATCAATAGAGTCCCATTTGCATCTTGGTGAGGTGAGATGAAACCTTTGTAGTTAGAGTGTTTTAATTAAATAAGTAAAACTGTTCAGGTAATTGTAAAAAGAAAGATTCTTAACAATTTTGCTCCCAATCTATAAAGGGTAAAACAGCAATTTTCTACCATTTTGGAGGCATTTAATTCTCCTCCTTTTATTATATTTGTGGCATCTCTGTCCCTCTCCAAAAAAGAACACAACATATGTCATATTTATTTTTAAGCGTAGGTGAACTAAAATAAATTTCTTAATATTTTAAAATTTTTATTATATAATTAAAGATAGCAGAACACATATTCAGATTTTAAAAACAGGGTTTTAACATCTTTGAGCTAACAAAGAATTTTCTAAGCGTAGCATTAGAGGAAACTCTAACATATTTAAGATTAATTCTTGAATACCCAAAGGAATATTTATTTTTAGAAGCGTAGTAAGTGCTTCAGGCATAAAAATATTTGTGATGGTTAAGTTTACAGTTTGTAATTTTGAGAATATGCTAACCCAAAGCAATCTACAGATTCAATGCAATCCCTATCAAATTACCAATGGCATTTTTCACAAAACTAGAACAAAAAATCCTAAAATTTGTATGGAGACAAAAAAGACCCCAAATAGCCAAAGCAATCTTGAGAAAGAAAAAACAGAACTGGAGGGACCAGACTCCCTGACTTCAGACTATGCTATAAGGCTAATCAAGACAATATGGTAATGGCACAAAAATGGAAATATAGATCAATGGAACAGGATAGAAAGCACAGAGAAAAACCCATACACCTGTGGTCAACTAATCTATGACAAAGGAGGCAAGGATATACAATGGAGGAAAGACAGCCTCTCCAATAAGTGGTGCTTGGAAAACTGAACAACTACATGTAAAAGAATGAAATTAGAACACTCCCTAACACCATACACAAAAATAAATTCAAAATGGGTTAAAGACCTAAATATAAGGCCAGACTATAAAACTCCTAGAGGAAAAGACAGGAAGAACACTCTTTGACATAAATAACAGCAAGATCTTTTTTGGTCCATCTCCTAGAGTAATGCAAATAAAAACAAAAATAAACAAGTGGGACCTAATGAAACTTAAAAGCTTTCGCACAGCAAAGGAAACTATAAATAAGATGAAAAGACAACCCTCAGAATGGGAGATAATATTTACAAACGAATCAACAGACAAAGGATTATTCTCCAAAATATATAAACAGTTCATACAACTCAATATCAAGAAACAAAAGACCTAATCCAAAAATGGAAAGAAGACCTAAATAGACATTTCTCCAAAGACATACAGATGGCCAAGAAGCACATGAAAAGGTGCTCAACATCACTAATTATTAGAGAAATGCAAATCAAAATGACAATGAGGTATCACCTCACGCCAGTTAGAATGGGCATCATCAGAAAATCTGCAAACAATAAATGCTGGAGAGGGTGTGGAGAAAAGGGAACCCTCTTGCACTGTTGGTGGGAATGTAAACTGATACAACCACTATGGAGAACAGTAAGGAGGTTCCTTAAAAAACTAAAAACAGAATCACAATATGACCCAACAATCCCACTACTGAGCATATACCCAGAGAAAACCATAATTCAAAATGACACATGCACCCCAATGTTCACTGCTGCACTGTTTACAATAGCCAGATCATGGAAGCAACCTAAGTGTCCATCAACAGATAAATGGATAAAGAAGATGTGGTATATATATACAATGGAATATTACACAGCCATAAAAAGGAACAAAACTGGGACATTCGTAGAGACATGGATGGACCTAGAGACTGTCAAACAGAGTGAAGTAAGTCAGAAAGAGAAAAACAAATATTGTATATTAATGCATATATGCAGAATCTAGAAAAATGGTACAGACCAACTGGTTTGCAAGGCAGAAATAGAGACACAGATGTAAAGAACAAACATATGGACACCAACTGGGGAAAGCAGGGGGAGTTGGGGTGGGATGAATTGGGTGATTGGGATTGCCATTACTACTAAGAAAAAAATATCAAATTGTATGCTTCGAATATATGCAGTTTATTGTATGTTATGTCTCAATAAAATTCTTAAAAAAGAAAAGAGAGAATATGCTATGTTTGAAAATATACATAGGACAAAAAACTAAATATAATAATAAACATAGGACATAAATTTTAACTTAGAAACACGGCATAATGGAGATGACACCAAACCCTGAGCACTGTGGAGTACTTTTTTCACTCAGAAACTACATCTGAAAAGCACAGCATCATAGAAGTACCCTCCAACATTATCAGTTGGTGCTCTTTGCTTTCAAATAGCAAAGCACATCTTTACGTCTTTCTTGAAAAATGCCAGATATCCCCATGTCTTATAAATATTTGTCTATGATTCTTCTGTTGACTGTAAACAGATTTAGAAAGACAACTCATGAAACTTACAATCTCTAGAAACAGTCTGATCTAGAATGAGAAAAAAGAAATCAATGGAAGAAGGACTATAAACCAATAACAGAGAGAATTTCCCCTTGAACTGTAGAAACTCTTAAACCTACTGATAGAAAAGGCACAAGTTCTAGCCAAGATTGGTAAGAAAACACACATACATGCACACACACAGAAACCTAAGCACATTTGGTTAAATTCCTGAAATACAGAGATAAGAAAATCAAAGTTGCAGGAAAGAGCAAGCATTTTTCAAAAAACTTTTAAAAAATGTTCTTATTTGCAATTCTGGAAGCTAGATGATGGTGGAATAATATATGTGGAATATTGAGAAAATTTAAATTTAAGAATTCATTACCCAGGCAAGATATCTGGCAAAGATTCAGAAATAATATGACTCAGTGAAACACCTGAGAAAAATAATCAAGAAAACATTTTAACCAAACAGCAAATGAAACAGATGAGTCCTGGTAAGAGAAGATGGGAAAAGTAAAAGCATCAAGGAGCAATGAACCGTGCAACACACACACACACACACACACACACACACACACGTATGTATGTGTCAATGACAGATTTTTTTGCAAATTTGTAATATAAATGTAAATAAAGATTACTGAAATAGAGACAAAGAGAAACTATTGACAGCTGCAAGGTAAATTTTATTGATAATCTGGAACTAAACAATCTCAGCAAAACCCAAGAGTTGGGAGGCTCACGAGAAACAGTGGGGAGGGGGAATGCAGAAAAAGTACTAACAGCATTTTAAAGGTCTCTTCCAAATGGGATCTGGTAATTAGAGAAAAGATACATGTTAGTAGGGAAATAAGTAATATTTTTGTTTTAAAATAATGAAAAAACACATGAATCTAATTTTAGTAACAAGAAAGGGAAGCTAACCAATAATGAAATGGGAAAGCAGAACAGAACTTTCAAATTACAAAGGTTAAAAAAATTTTATATTCAACATGATCAAAACAGCAAAAATAAGGAAAAGAAAAAACAATGTAAAATAAATATCATAAATCAAGACAGAAGAAAGAAAATCAGTAAATTATGCATTTCATTAAGTGTAAACAAATAAATACCCCCATCAAATGTCAGAAATTCTCACCCCATATATAAGAATTGCATATCTATACAATAACTTACAAAAGATGATTTTTTAAAAAAAAGTCAAAAAAAATTGTTGAAAATAAAAGTTAGGCAAAAATTTCCAAGAAACTACAAGAAGACAAAAAAGCAAAGAAGGACTAGTATTAATATAAAATAAGGTGGAATTAAGGTTAAACATGGTAATCAGGATAAAGAGAGACATTATACAACAAAATCACAATTTACAAAGGCCTAAGAGACATAAACCTGCAACACTGTATCTAAATATATAAAGCATTAGCAATTAGGAATTGATTGCTAATGAGTAAGGGATTTCTTTATGGAGTGATTAAAAAATGTTCTAAAATTGATTGTAGTGATAGTTGCACAGCTTAAAAAATATTCTTAAAACCCACTGAGGTATACACTTTAAATGGATGAATTGTATGGTATGTGAATTATATTTCAAAATAGCTATTACACATTTTAAAATCTAATTTTAAATCTAATGAAAAATCTAGTTTTAATCTAATTAAAAAACTACACAATTATAGAGGAAATTATAGGAGGATTGTAGTGGGAAACTTTAATATATCTCTCTCAGAATCAGACGGATCTGACAGACAAAAAAAAGCAAAATCACAGAGAAAGTAAATAAAAATAAATACAACAAAACAATCAATAAAAGAAAATTATAATAAAAAAACATCATTAGTAAACTTTAAAATGCCTTTTTCAGAACCAAAAAGATCAAAGATTAAAAAAGCAAAGTCATAAATAAAGGTCAACAATAAAAATAAAAAATAAAAAAGAGGAAAAATGAAATTAAAATATATAAAATTTAATAACAAAGGCAATAAATGTACACATATATGTGTCTGTATATACACATGTATTCATGGTTATAGTATATGAAGAAATTACAAAAACTGCTCAAGTATTTAACCACAAAATTTCCATAATATCTTTTTAAGGGAAGATTTTGCAGATCACATTTTCTAATAATAATACAAATAATAATAATAATAAACATATAAGTAAGTAAAAGGTAACCAAAACTCTTATCTATTTGGAAGTTAAACAATACCCTTTCTTGGATTAAAAAGAAAAAACTGAAATTATAACCTCTAGAAATCAAAGAAAAGGAAGCTAATTCATTCAAAATCCTAAGAGACACAACAAAAAAAAAACTCCACTCAAACAAAAGTATATGTCATAAATATTTTCAGCAACAAAAATAAATAAGTAAATAAGAACTTTCAATTAAGAAAATTATGTTGAGCTTAAAATGAAAGGTAAAAGCTGAAATTAGTAGATTAAAACTAATTTAGGAGTGAGAAAGAAGACACAGGACATATTAAGGAGAAATAGAGGAGTCAAAAAAAAAGAACCATACAATGTTCTTCCAACAAATGTGTAAATGTAATGTAAATGGATAATCTTTCAACAAAACATAAATGACAAAAATCGACCCAAGAAGAAATGGGCAACCTGAGTTTTGGATAGACTTTGAAAAAATAGATAATTCCAAAGTTATTTAAATATTTCCAGGCCATAGAAAACAACTGAAACTACTCAATTCTTTTTATTAAGGCCACATAACTTTAATGCCAAAACTTGATACAGTATACTAAGACTGTTTTCTTTTATGAATATTTGCTAAAATAGTAGCAAATAGAGTCTAACAATTTATAAAAGAATAATACATCATGACCAAGCAGTGTTCATATCAGAAATGAAAAAGTAGTTCAATCGTAGAAACTCTATCAGCATAAACTATGATGTTTATAAAATTAAATGAGAAAATGACATTGTTTATTAGTAGATTCTAAAAAGTCTGAAATTGAACAGTTTTAATAAAAATTTTGGATAAAGAAAGCTCAAATATAATAAATGCTGCTATTCAAAAACCAGAAGCAAAGCTTATTATAAATAGTAAAATACTAAGAACATTTCAATTAAAATCAGAAATTAGGCAAATAAGCTTGTTATCACCATTGTTATTCAATATTATCTTGGGGATTCTAGGAGATGCTATGAGATACAAGGAACAATAAAATTATCTCTTTTTGTTAATGAAAACCCAGAAAGTCTTTTAATTTCAAGGTTTTTTCTTGCTTTTTTGGGGGGAGTGCACAAAATACTTAAAACATTATTTTATAGAAAAAAATACCTACTACAATTAAAAAGAAAATATTGTAAATAACTAAATATAAAATAAATATAGAAAGAATCAATAGCTTTTCTCTATATTAGCAGTAAGGATCAAGAGGGAGAAATGGGGAAATATTCTATTCAAAGTAGCAATGAAAACTGCAAAATCATAGGAATACACTTAAGAAAAGCACAGAACTTATATTAAGAAAACTATTAAGTCTTTTTTTTGGGGGGGGGGTACACCAGGTTCAATCATCTGTTTTTATACACATATCCCCGTATTCCCTCCCTTCCTTGACTCCCCTCCGCCTCGAGTCCGCCCCACCCTCCCCGCCCCAGTCCTCTAAGGCACCTTCCATCCTCGAGTTGGACTCCCTTTGTTATACAACAACTTCCCACTGACTATTTCACAGTTGGTAGTATATATATGCCTGTGCTACTCTCTCGCTTCGTCTCAGCTTCCCCTTCACCCCCCACCCCCCTCCCATACCTCGAGTTCTCCAGTCCATTCTCTGTATCTGCATCCTTGTTCTTGTCACTGAGTTCATCAGTACCATTTTTAGATTCCGTATATGTGAGTTAGCATACAATATTTGTCCTTCTCTTTCTGACTTACTTCACTCTGTATGACAGATTGTAGTTCTATCCACCTCATTACATATAGCTCCATCTCATCCCTTTTTATAGCTGAGTAATATTCCATTGTATATATATGCCACATCTTCTGTATCCATTCACTTGTTGATGGGCATTTCGGTTGCTTCCATGTCCTGGCTATTGTAAATAGTGCTGCAATAAACATGATGGTACAAGTTTCTTTTGGGATTATGGAAGAAAACTATTAAATCTTAACACAGAAAACAGAAACTGAACAAATGGAAAAATGTTACAAATTTCACGATGCAAAGACCTTACATTATAAAAATATCAATTCTCCCAAAATTGGTGTATGAGTTTAATGCATTTCTAATTATAGTCTCAACATGTTTTCTTATTAATATAGTAATTTTAAGATTCATATGGAAGAATAAATGCAGAGCATAGCCCAAAACTTCATGAATAAGAAGACTACTGAGGAAGAACCAGATATTGGAATAAATAAAATGCACTATAATTAAAAATTTTATTTCTATAGAAACAGAGATTATTAGGTCAGAAAAGAGAATTCAGAAACAAATCTGTGTATATAATTTTTAACAAATCACAAAATAGTATTTTAATTCAATGGGGAAAGAATGGTTTATTTAATAAATGGCACCAGCCATCTTGAAAACAATAAAATTAAATCCCATCTCACAACACACAAAAAAAATCAAATTCAAGATCAATTAAAAGTTTAAAATATAAAAGACAAAATAATAAATATTTTAGAAGAAAATCTAGGGTACTATATGTATGCCTTAACCAAAACGGCAAACAAACATACAAAAAGACATAAAGACATATTTGATTTTGCATGATGAAAAGCTAAGTTAAAACTGTCAGAATAATATATAGAACACAATTTTATTTTAGTAAGAATATATGTGTATATGTATGTGTGTGTATTGTGCACCTCCCCAACATTCTGCTAGTCTCTCTATCTTAAATACCACTAATTTGTTTCAAACCACCATTATCAACAGTCTAGAATTATTTCAACAGCTTCCTAAGTTCTCTGCTTTCTAATCTCTCTGCAATTCATTCTGTATGCGTCCTTTCAATATCATAAATCTTATCATATAATTTCTCTACTTAAAGCCCTCCAACGATTACCCTTTGCCCTCAGAATAAAGTCCAAATTCAGCAGGGCCTGATCCAACCTTTACTTACAGACCCAACCTCATCTCTCCCAATTTCTTAACTTCATATCTCTGCAAAGCCATTACGAACCACTTAAAGTTTCTTGAATATGCTCAACAATGTCTCTCTAACTTAGAGGTTTCTGTTCATGTTATGTCTGTGCTTTGTTTTGTTCTGTTTTGTGTTTTAATAGAATTCTATTCTCCTACCTACCCTACTTAGCTAGTTATCTGCTTACGCTCATCTTGCAGATCCTTACACCTAAATTCCTCCAGAATACTTTCCTTGACACTCAAAGACTGAGATAGATGCCTCTACTTCTTCGGTTTCCAAAGCACTTTGTGATTACCCCCATCCTAGCATTATCACACAACAGCTGCTGGCTGGTCTATCCCCTCGATCAGACTTTATCTCTTTGAAAACAAAGGTTATATCCTCTTCACTATTCATTCTTTTATTTATTTTTTAAAAATGAGAACACCTGCTCTGAGCACTAGGAAAACTATGGTGATCAGAAGAGATGTGGGTCTTACCCTTATTGAGCTATGTGAAAGATAGTATAATCCAGTAATTGTACATGTAATCCAACAGCTCTACATAGAAACCACATGATGATAGGTGTTAGGATGATAAGGTGCAAAATAATATAAGAGCATATAACAGGGACCTAATGCATTCTACTGGGTCAAAGAAAGCTTCCTTTAAAAAGTGACACATCTGAAAGAGAAGTAAAAGTCAACTAGGCAGCTAAGAAGGAGGAAAGATAAGCCATCTCAGACCAAAGGAACATGTATACAAAGGTCCTGGAAGAGAAACTAAAATGAAGCTTTTGAGAAACTAAATGAAGACTACTACTGTAATCCTAATCCCTGGCACAGTGCCTGCTTGTAGTAAATTTTTTGAATGTATAGATAAAAGAATCAATTACTGAATGAAGAAATAAATATGGCTGTGTGTGACTGACCACATGTCTATGTATAATATATACATATGTATAGATCATATATGATGTATATATTATATAATATTTATACTGGATATATCAATAGATGCTTGTATGGGTGCATATGTATAGTTTTTCCATTGCTGTTTTTCACGCCCTTCAATATTCACTGGCAGATCTTTTTACACAAGTGGGCTAGTTATGCTAAATGATTAATTTAATAGGTGTGAATACTTATTATTTGACAAATTCTTGTTCCTTTCCCAACTAATAACCACAGATGAGAACCAAAAAATGGACACTCAGGGCACCACATGTATAATAGGCAGCCTTATCAGGGTTCTGTGCTATGCTTGCTATCAGAAGCTGCCCACCTGCCAGGGGCTCATCACATTTTCCAGTCTTCCTTCCCCACACCCTGACATGTTGCTGTGTAAGACACTAAGCCAACAGCCCCACAGCAGTGTGGTGCAGAGTCAAAGAATGTACAAAGATGAGCCAATTAAAAAAAGGAGGTGCAGGAGCACCTGCCTCAGCCTTGTACCCACACCTGGCCCCTGCTTCTGAAATGCAATCTGCCACACTCTGAAAATATGTCAATGTCTCACAGGCTTTGGAATCTCCCTACAGAGATGTACTCTCATCATTTCTCATGCCTGCACTTTTTACCAGTCTTTTAGCTGTTGGCTAAGAATTGAAGGAAGAGAATTACTTACGCAAATACATGGATTCTGATTTCTGTTGATGATAACTGGCCCAGTTCAAATTGGAGGCCACAATAGTGGCAGAAGAAGAGCATAATTTCCACAAGGATGGATCCTCAGAGGGTTTTCTCAGAGCTGTTAATCACTGCTAATGCCTCTTTACTTGTTATGCTTTTTACAATCACTAAATCGTGATTCACCCTCTTCAACTGCTCCAGCCCAGTCTTGGGAGCTATGTCTCTATCTAATTTGTACAGAGAGGATTAACTTTTGGAATAAAAGTTGTGTTGTTGTATATAAATAAAATTGATGGGAATCTGAAATTCTTTTACAACTTCAAACTGGTTCTCAGTATCATATGTATTTGCCCTGCTCCATTCACAGTTTTCATACCCAATTTCCTTCTGATCACACACATATAAGATGTTGGGCTGGATAAGAAAGTAATTCAAGGTTGTGAAAAAAAGTATCAATAGCATACATAGGGACTGAACCCATAACTACTGCTTCTTCTGCCTCATAAGTGAGGCCACCTTAGGAATGGTTGAAACTAGCACCCAAAGCAGAGCAATTGTTAATATGTGTTACTATCTTAAAGTGAATCTGACAGGATCACTGAGCTATGTTTGTCATACCACACTTGAAGATAGTCCACAAATAGAATGCAAGGGAAAGCCTGAGACATGCAATAATTAACAAAAATGGTAATCTTTTAACATTGGGAGAGAAGGAGACAACATATACCTGAGTTACTCCAATATTATAAGGAAAACTACAATAGTTTTGGTTTCACGGCTTATTTGATAAAAAGTTATGTTCTTATGAATTCTTTCACTTTTTTTTCTTCATTTTATTTATTTATTTATTATTTTGGGGGGGTACACCAAGTTCAATCATCTGTTTTTATACACATATCCCCATATTCCCTCCCTCCCTTGACTCCCTCCCACCCTCCCCGTCCCAGTCCTCTAAGGCATCATCCATCCTCGAGTTGAACTCCCTTTGTTATACAGCAACTTCCCACTGGCTATCTATTTTTTTTTTGGCTGTGTCGTATGGCATGTAAGATCTTAGTTTCCTGACCAGGGATGGAACTTGTGCCTCTTGCAGTGAATGCATAGAGTCCTAACCACTGGACGGCCTCTTTCATTTTTGTAATACAGCTGTGTTCATTTTTCTATGCGCCCTCCCAATTTTGTACATACCCACACATATATTACAGTTGAATTCATAATATAATAATTTACACAAAACATTTGTGTCTTTTTTTTCTTTCTTTTTGTGTACTATTTCATCTCTAGTGGATGCTGGGAGTCTGTGACGCTATCAGCTCTAGGCTGAGTCTTGCTCTGGAAACTGTTTCAGCTGAAGAGAGCTGCCTGTCCCAATGTTCCATCCCCTCCCCAGGTCAGCCTGAATCCAAAGGTTAGTTTGGGAGGTGGTGATCTGTAATACAAAGGCAAGGCATCCTTGCCTCAGTGAAGGGCAATTCTGAAGAGATCAACTGAGACATTTGTTATGACTACACCTAACGCATAGCAGTTCAACTTCTCGCTCTCCCATTCTATTTTCTTCACACCCTTACAGGACAATAGTCTGATTAAACTGTTAAGCTGAAAACATGTGCTTTCTTTCATGAAAAGGGATGACTCAAGGGGTGGAGCTTTGAACTATAAAGGACTATTCTCAGGCCTTGAAACCTACTGTGGTTCGCCGGTTGGGTCATTGATCCTGAGAGCACGAACCAATATCATCCTTGAGAACAGATCTCCACCTCAGAGCCTGTTTCCTGTTTATAATGAGAGCGTTATAAACATTTTCCCATGTTGTAGCATAATCTTTCCACAGAGTTCTCAATGAAACAGCTGTTTAATGTTCTTGTAAGCACATTTATTATATTTTAATTGACCATTTCCTTATAGTTGAACTGTTGGTTGTTGCCAACTTTGTCAGTATAAAAACAGGATCCAGTGAACAGGATCAAGCCATTTTTGATGTTTTTCTTGCTGTTTTAGATTATCTCTAAAAAAATCTGAAGTTTGGGCCGTTATAGAGATAAAGACATGAAGGTTTTCAGTTTATTGATACTAAGGATTTATAGATCATCTCATTGCAAACATAAGTCCAATAGTAAAATATACCACCAGAATACTAAGGAATTGGGACAGATTACTTTATATATTATTGTGTCTTTAATCCAAGACTCAGAATAGGATGTTTGACAGACCCAAAGTGAAAAGTAGAACAGAATGGTCTATTATTAACTTCTGCATCCTGTACTCGGCTGAGTAAATCAGAATCTACACAATACCAGCACCCAGTATACAATAAATATTTACTGAATACAAGTATGTATGAATAAATAAGTAAATATTCAGGTTGCTTTAAATTTCAAATTCAAGAAAGCTCATTAATGTAGAAATGTAGGTAATGTAGAAAATATGGACTGGGTACTGAGAAGCCCTTAGCTTTAAGTTCTTAAATTGTTTCCATTCCAAAGCAAAAGTGATGGTAGCGGTAACAGTAATAGCAGATGTGGGTATGCAGAAGCTAGCAGAGGGACTAAAATAGAAGAGTTCAGGAGGAATAAAATAAAGTTATAATAAAAGCACTCAGAGTCAACCAGAAAAGAAAAAGCAAAGTTTGTTATTGCACCAGACGCATGCCACAAATTCATGGAAAGAAGTGCCAGAGGCTGGAAGATATTAGTGAAAATTCAAATTTTAAATTTGGGGCAGATGAGGAATGAGGGCATGGTATACCTCGTGAAATACACTGGCAATTCTGTAGACATAATGTAAGATTTATCCCCTGTTCTCATCTCTTAAAATGCCTCAATGAGAATCACTTCTCAAATCAGGCTGTGTCTTTGATGATTCGTAAGCACACCTTGCTCATTCCAATATGTGTCGTGTCATTCACAGTGCTTCTCCTGGAATCCCCAAAAGAGACCAGCCCCCACTGGACTGGCATAAACGAGGGGACAAAGAGGAGAGGAATCCCCTTCTTAGGAAGGAGAAGGAGGAAAAAATGCATCATATCAGAGGCAGGGAATACCAAAAATCAGAAGCAGGAGAAAAGAAACTGTACCAAAGGCTTAGTTTATTTTTATAGAGATATTAATAGGTAAGCCTAGGGCTACCTTACCCAAATCAGATATAAAATAAAAATGTCTGAATTTGGAGCTTTTCTTTTTCCCATAAATTTGTATCACTTCCCCACCACTCTTTAAGTCCTAAAGAAAACAAAAGGTTATATGGGAGATCTTTCTTAACATCTAAAAGCAAACAAAAACGCATTATCCAAAAGGTCAACCACATCCAGCACTTGACAGGAAAAAGATATTACAAAGCTGTAAGATCTTGAATTCACACTCATTGAAAAACACCACATTCTTTTCAAAGCACTTCTTTAGTACACTGCAGAAAAGTCATAATTAAAAGTCAAAAAACATGCTGACTTTTCTCTTCTTAGTCCATTCCCAAGCCTTGCCATAATATTGCTACTATTTCTTTTCTAGCTTCCAGAAGAATGTCAAAGGTCAACATAGTTTGTTTTGTCTGTCCAACTAACAGTGAAATGGTTGGCCTGGTGGCCTAGAAGGCAAATAGATATGTGAAATATTTTTAGCCTTGTGATCATGTTAACATTGTTCTAAGTGCAAATCTCATGAGGTTGGCAATCTTCTTTTTAAACAATGAGCCAGATTTAAACTCCACTACCTGCAGAACCTATCCTACAGTAATGCTTACTACTAACATCCCTGTTTCTCAAATCAGAACTACCCAAGGACTTACATAAATGAGCTAAGAATGAAGACACGTGAAGTCAAGTTCCCATGTGGTAATACCAAGACTTACTCTGGCTCACAAATCCCTCCTATTTGCCTAACATTTCTACTACGGTGACAGCAGGCACATTGGTTTGTGAATACTACTGTTACTTGGATATTTGCCTCCCATTTGCAATTAGATTCATTCCATCATTTAATTAAAAATTTCATCCCCCCAAAAATCAAGATTGTGAGCTTAGCAGCATGGAATTGTGTATGTGAGTGAGTGTATGGCTTGAGGGGGTGTGGGAGGGAGACCTTGGACATAATTAGACCTGAGATGACATCTATCTGCCTCATATGTTTGCTTATGGTCATAATAAATTTGAAATTTGAGTATAATTCACTTAAATCCCACTATTTCTATACAACAAGGTTTTAAATAATTAAATAGATATGTATCTAAAGTGAACACCATTTTAAAAAATACTTTGTCTATTCCAACAAGAGGGGAAATGAATATCTAGTATGTGCTGGATGATCTGACCTGTTATTAATTTTAAAATCTGGGCCATGGTAATGATTTTAACCATTTATTGTTGTAGTCACAGGATTTCCCATCATCTTCTAAATAGTTTGCTTTAAACTCCTATTAGCTCAATTTAAAAACCTGAACAGCTACTTAGTATGATGTCTTGCTTCAGATGAAGATTCCATTTAACTAACTGTACAAACTGCTATATAGAGATGTAGAAAGCATTGTTATTAAATAAACACTTTTATAGCACATTGCAATATTATCTAATGATTGATGACAGACTGTGAAAAATAATTTACCCTGGGTATTTAAAATGTCAGGGAAGCAATAAAAAAGAAACTCAGAGTCTATGGAAAAAATTATGCCAATGATCTTCCTAGGTGGCGCAGTGGTTAAGAATCCACCTGCCAACGCAGGGGACACGGGTTCAATTCCTGCTCTAGGAAGATCCCACATGCCGCAGAGCAACTAAGCCCATGCACCACAACTATTGAGCCTGTGCTCTAGAGCTCGTGAGCCACAACTATTGAGCCCATGTGCTGCAACTACTGAAGCCCATGCGCCCAGAGCCCACGCTCCACAAGAGAAGCCACGGCAATGAGGAGCCGGAGCACCACCACGAAGAGTAGCCCCCACTCACCGCAACTAAAGAAAGCCCTCACGCAGCAAAAAAAGACCCAACACAACCAATAAAATAAATAAATAAATAAATAAATAAATAAATAAATAAATAAATAAATTTATTAAAAAAAATTATGCCAATGATGTCATAACATTGTTATGAAAAAAATATCATGCATAATAGTAGGAGGATTGCAAGAAGAGATGAATAGGTCCTAGTATATATGCTACTCACTGTAGTATCAAAAAAAAAATAGATAACTTGAGCAGTAGAAGTAGTCAGCAGTTTTATTACTGACAGGTTATAAAGCCACAAAAGTCAATGAAAATAAAATCCATATATGGGCTCCAATTTGGACACTGATTACATAGAATTTGATGCTTTCATTGATGATATTAGGAACAGCAAAATATACTCAAGAATAAAAATAGACTACAAAAGGTCTTAAACTTATTTATGTTTGTTAGTTTAGTTTTGGAATTTTTTTTAAATTGGGGTTACAACAAAATAGAAATAGAAAGTCCCTTTGGACTGATGATTTATTTTAAGTATAATTTTATTCAATAGTTTTTTAAATGTTTTATGCTGATGTAATTTTAAACTCAGAGGAAAGTTGCAAGATTAGTACAAAAGCTTCCATAGTCTTTTATAAAGATTTACCAATTTGTTTAAAATTTACCCCATCTGCTTTACTATGCATTCTCTCTCTCTCTCTCTCTCTCTCTCTCACACACACACACACACACACACACACACACACACGCCATTTGAGAATAAGTAGCAGACATCATGCCCTTTTACCACTAAATACTTCAATGTGTATTTCCTTCGAACAAGGACGCTCCCTTACATAAACATAGTAAAATCATAAAGATGAGTAAATTTAACATTTTTACAATACTATTACCTAAATCACAGTTCAAATTCAAGTTTTCCTTACTGTCCCAATAATATTCTTTACAGTTAATTTTTTTTTGCTAGTCCAGCATCCAAATAAAGGATCATATATTGCATTTATTTGTCTTGTGTCTTTAGTTTTCCCTCCTCTAGAACAATTCCTCAGTCTTTATCTTTCAAACAATATTTCTCAGATACCTACCCTTCCAGGTACTCTTCCTTGTTGGTGTGGTTACAAAGGATTGAATATGGCACCTAACCACTAGGTACACACAGTCAAGTTGAAGAGAAAGATATATAGACTAACAGGAAGCACATCATGGGAGTATAAGCTGGAGGCAAGAGTCTTCCAATTTTTATCAGCTCAAAACCATTGCTTTCTTTACCTTTTTTCTATCTCCCATTTGGAAATATGACAATAATTCTATAGTCAGAATCATCATTGGTAAAAGATTTATAAAATAACTTTTAATTCAAGGAGATATCTGAAGTAATTAATATAGAGTACTATGCAACAGTATGTAGTAAAATTGTATATACACACAAATATGCACACAGAGGTTTTGGGGTATTTTGTTTGTTTCTTTTTTTTTTAAGAAACAGGGATGTTTCTTCTAAATGGAAGATGTGTTACAATTTCCATTTATTTTCAGAAACAGAAAAAAATTGGACACGGTGAAAAGAACTGTGCTCCTTTTCTGAAGCTAGAGAAGCTATATTCAAATCCAACCTCAATAACTGATTAGCTAAGTGATCTTAGGTAAGTCACTTACAATCCGGGTCTTAATTTTCATGTGTAAAATCAGATAATAATAGTTAACTATAGAGTTTAACGAGTCACAAAATAACATATGTGAAACTTTTTCACAAAAAGTAAAGCACTGTGTTTTATATACACACACATGTATATACACACATATATGTATGTCTATAGATGTACTTATGCATTTTGGTGGATGTGTATATGTATGTGCATGTGGGGACAGAGAGAGACAGAATGACAGTGAGAGAAAGCTTAAGGATGCATTTAATTTGAATTTTTTTCCTGACAGACTCCGCCCTCTGACCAGTTAGAAGAGTACTGAATCCCAAATTTCTTGATTTATCTGGGGGTAGTCCTCCCACCTCTCTAGGGATGGCTGTCTTCCAGTGGCCACACACAAGCAGCTTTCCATTCTGTTCACTAAGTATAGAAGTTCTATTCCTCCTGTCATGTGGCCTTTCCGTGAGCTTCTAAACTGACAGTGCTAAGAGGGCAGAGATTATGTCTGCCTTACTCACTGTCAAATCTCTAGAGCCAGCAGCACAGTCCTGGGTACATACAGGGTACCCAACAAATATTTGTGGAAAAGCGAACACCAGTTGGGACATTTTCCAGCCTAAAATACTATGACACAGCATCACTAACTCCTTCTAGAGGTAGTTGCTACTCAGAAAACAGTGGGGAAACCAGAACTTTCATCAACTTCCTCCATATTAGGATAAATGATGTTTAAAAAGAAAAAGTTCATTTTTGGAGCTTTGAGTCAACATAAACACTATAGTCACATATAAATCCTATTAAAATTGCTTAACTGAATTAAAAGTGATTATCATTAACATATTAATTATTTAAGCCCTTCCCCACTCTCTTTTACATTCCATTGTCTTATTTTTCTTCATAGCACTTCACTCTGAAGTTATTTTTGTTATTTGTGGGGGTTTTTTTGTTGTTGTCTGCCTCTCCATTTTCTGTTTTTCTCCCTGCTAGTCATCAGCACCTAGAATAATAACTGAAAAAAGTAGATACTCAGTAAACACTTGTAGTGATGGAACAAAGTACTTGAAAATTGTTTCTTTAATAGGGCAAACATTCTCTATAATATCATATACACATATCACTGGATTAATACACCTTTTCCTGTAGTTAATACAACAATAAACTTTAGCTCAGCTAAAGCCCTGGTGAGCATTTAAAACCTAAGGAAGTTTTATAGATTTACAACAAGTTAGATTCTCTTGATTACTAATTTTGCCATCTAAAATATTAAGTTTATATATGGCACAAAAGCAGAAAACTAATGATGAATTAAAGGAAGCAAACTTTTAAATACTTGGCAGATTTGCATTTTCCTTTTTATTAATATGAAGGATTGAGTGTCCAAATAATGAAAGGGTATGAAAACAAACAAAAACAGAGGTAAATGAAAAACAGCCCTAAATACTAAAAGTGAATGAAGAGGAGAAAGAGGCATCAGGATGTTGTAAGAAGTAAAAAGAATCAGGAAAAACAAAACAAAAAGTAGAAAAAAAGACAGACAGGAAGATGGTGGAGGAGTAAGACATGGAGATCACCTTCCTCCCCACAAATACATTAAGAATTCATCTACGTGTGAAACAGCTCCTACAGAACACCTACTGAACACTGGCAGGGGACCTCAGACTTCCAAAAAGGCAAGAAAATCCCCAAATAACTGGGTAGAGCCAAAAAAAAGGGAGGGGTGGGGGGAGGAAGAGACAAAGGAATCCAGAGGAGATGTGCCCCGCTGGGAGGGAGCTGTGAAGGGGGAAAAGCTTCCTCACACTAGGAAGCCCCCTCCCTGGAGGGGACAGGGGAGCTTCGGAGCCCCTGGAGGAGAGAACAGCAACAGGTGCATGGAGGGCAGAGTGGAGAGATCCCCACAAGGAGGACAGGTGCACCAGCACTTTCCAGCCTGAGATGCTTGTCTGCTCACGCGCTGGGGCAGGTGGGGGCTGGGTGCCAAGGCTTGGGCTTCAAAGGTCAGACCCAAGGGAGAGGATGGGGTTGGCTGCATGAGGATAGCCTAGGGGGTCTAGTGTGCCATAGTTAGCCGGGAGGGAGTCTGGGGGAAATCCTGGGCCTGACGGAGAGGGAAGAGACCTTTGTTTTGGGGTACTCCAGAGGTGGTTGGCCATAGTAACTTCCTGATCCGCGGGCTTGCAGATGGCAGGGCAACACCTATGCAAATGCCAGCATGAGCTATTGCTGTTATATTGGAACACAGAACCTGCCACTGCGGCCAGTGGGTGCCGTGTGCAAGGCAGGTCACTGTCCACACCCTCCCGGCAGCCACTGCAGCCCACTCCTGCACATTGCAATTGGACTGCCATATCCCTCCCTCCCCCCACCCACCCTGGCCTGAATGAGCAAGTGAGCCCTAGTCAGCCACTGCTTTTGCCCCCTCTTGAGTGTGCAGCAATTGATGCATGAGGGCAGCCCACACACAGAGATGGGACCAAAACCAAAACTGAACCCTGGGGACTGTGGGACCAAAGAAGAGAAAGGAAAACAGACCCAGGAGGAGCAGATTGCACCGACAATCAGCTTGGTAGACCCTGTATCTGTGGATTACCTCAATAGACAAGTGTTCCTACAATTGAGTCTGTGGACTTTGGGGACAACTGTGGACTTTGGGGCAAGTACATGTGGGAGTAAGGCCAGATAAGAATCTGAGCTGACACCACAGTGCCCACAGCAGGAGCAGAGACCTACCAAGAAGCATTGAAGGACTTCCTGGTTAGCTTTCCGATTTTGACTTGTTCCTGGTTCTATGTATTAGTTTAGTCTTTAGTGTATATTTTCATATGTGGGTTTGTTTATTGGTTTGGTTGCTCTCTTCTTTGTTTTCTCTCTTTTTTTCTTCTCTTTTTTCTTCTCTTTTCTTCTATTTATGTGAGTGCATGTGTGTATATCTCTTCGCGTGATTTTGTCTGCTGAGGTTTGCTTTTAACACTTGTCTTGGGGTTTTCTCTGTTCTTTTACCTTTTTCTTTTTTTTCTTCTTCCTTTTCCTTCATGCTGTGCAGCTTTCAGGGTCTTGGTGCCCTGGCCTGGGGCTGGACATAGGCCTCCTCCGAAGTGGAAGAGCTGAGACCAAGATGTTGGACCTCAAGAGAACTCCCAACCCCACGGAATATTAATCAGTGAGAGCTCTCCAAGAGGTCTCCATGTCAACACTAACATCCAGCTCCATCCAATGGCCAGCAAGCTCCAGTGTTGGACACCTCATGCCAAACAACTAGCAAGACAGGAACACAAAACCACCCATTAGCAGACACACTGCCTATAGTCATACTGAGCTCACAGAAGCCCCAAAACACACCACCGGACATGGCCCTGCACATCAGAAGGACAATATCCAGCTCCACCCACAAGAACACAGGAACCAGTCTTCCCAAACAGGAAGCCTACACAAGCCACTGGACCAACCACCCCACTGGGGACAGACAACAGAAGTAGGAGGAACTGCAACCCTGAAGCCGGAAAAAAGGAGATCCCAAACACAGTAAGTTAAACAAAATGAGAAGACAAAGAGGCAGCAGATGAAGGAACAAGGTAAAAACCC
The DNA here is from genome assembly GCF_030028045.1 of Hippopotamus amphibius kiboko. Classification (NCBI taxonomy): domain Eukaryota; kingdom Metazoa; phylum Chordata; class Mammalia; order Artiodactyla; family Hippopotamidae; genus Hippopotamus; species Hippopotamus amphibius. Next base: position 45,694,915 of record NC_080194.1, on the reverse strand, counting down.
ACAAGACCAAACATATGAAGAACTGATAGGCGGTCTACCTAAAAAAAGAATTTAGATTAATGATGGTAAGGATGATCCAAGATCTCAGAAATACTATGGAGGAGCTTATGGAGAAAATAAAAGAAATGTTTAACAAGGAGCTAGAAGAACTAAAGAGCAAACAAACAGTGATGAACAATACAATAACTGAAACTAAAAATACTCTAGAAGGAATCAATAGCAGAATATTGAGACAAAAGAATGGATAAGTGACCAGGAAGATAGAATGGTGGAAATAATTGTCATGGAGCAGAATAAAGAAAAAAGAATGAAAAGACTTGAGAACAGTCTCAGAGACTATATGGACAACATTAAATGCACCAACATTTGAATTAGGGGGGTGCCAGAAGAAGAAGAGAAAAAGAAAGTGTCTGTGAAAATACTTGAAGAGATTATAGTCAAAAACTTCCTTAACATGGGAAAAAAAATAGTCAGGTCCAGGAAGAGCAGAGAGTCCCATATAGGATAAACCCAAGGAGAAACACTCCAAGACACATATTAATCAAACGATCAAAAATTAAATACAAAGAAAAAATATTAAAAGCATCAAGAGAAAAGCAACAAATAACAGAAGGGAATCCCCATAAGGATAACAGCTGATATTTCAGCAGAAATTCTGCAGGCCGGAAGAGAGTGGTGGGATATATCAAATGTGATGAAAGGGAAAAATCTACAACCAAGATTATTCTACCTAGCAAGGATCTCATTCAGATTTGATGGAGAAATCAAAAGTTTTACAGACAAGCCAAAAAAAGAATTCAGCACCACCAGGCCAGCTTTACAACAAATGCTAAAGGCACTTCTCTAGGCAGGAAACACAAGGCAAGGGAAACAGCTTCAAAAACAAACCCAAAACAATTAAGAAAATGGTAATAGAAACATACATACCCCTAATTACCTTAAATGTGAATGTATTAAATGCTCCAACCAAAAGACACAGACTGGCTAAATGGATACAAAAACAAGACGCATATATATGCTGTCTACAAGAGACACACTTCAGAACTGCAGATATGTACACACTGAAAGTGAGGGGATGGAAAAAGATATTCCATGCAAATGGAAATCAAAAGAAAGCTGGGGTAGCAATACTCATGTCAGACAAAACAGACTTTAAAATAAAGACTATTACAAAAGACAAGGAAGGACACTACATAATGATAAAGGGCTCAATCCAAGAAGAAGATATAAGAATTATAAATATTTATGCACCCAACATAGGAGCACCTCAATACATAAGGCAAATGCTAACAGCCATAAAAGGTAAAATCGACAGTAACACAAGAACTAGGGAACAATAAGTAGAGGACTTTAACACCCCATTTACACCAATGCACAGATCATCCAAACAGAAATTAAAGAAACAAGCTCTAAATAGACCAGATGGACTTGATATATGTAAGACAGTCCATCCAAAAACAACAGAATACACTTTCTTCTCAAGTGCACATGGAACATTCTCCATGATAGATCATATCTTGGGTCACAAATCAAGCCTCAATAAATTGAAGAAAATTGAAATCATATTGAGCATTTTTTCTGATCACAATGCTATGAGACTAGATATCAATTACAGGAAAAAAACTATAAAAAATACAGACACGTGGAGGCTAAACACCACACTAATAAATAACCAAGACATCACTGAAGAAATCAAACAGGAAACAAAAAAATACATAGAAACAAATGACAATGAAAACATGATGACCCAAAACCTATGGGATGAAGCAAAAGCAGCTCTAAGAGGGAAGTTCATAGCAATACAATCCTACCTCAAGAAACAAGAAAAATCTCAAATAAACAACCAAGCCTTATATCTAAAGCAATTAGATAAAGAAGAACAACCAAAAAAAAAAAAAAAAAAAAAAAAACCCAAAGTTAGCAGGAGGAAAGAAATCATAATGATCAGATGGGAAATAAATGAAAAAAGAAATGAAGGAAACAATAGCAAAGATTAATAAAGTAAAAGCTGGCTCTTTGAGAAGATAAAATTGAGAAACCATTAGTCAGACTCATCAGGAAAAAAAGGGAGAAGACTCAATTCAACAGAACAGAAATGAAAAAGGAGAAGTAACAACTGACACTGCAGAAATAAAAAGGACCATGAGAGACTACTACAAACAACTACATGCAAATAAAATGGGCAACCTGGAAGAAATGGGCAAATTCTTAGAAAAGTACAACCTTCCAAGACTGAACCAGGAAGAAATACAAAATATGAACAGACCAATCACAAGCACTTAAATTGAAACTGTGATTAAAAATCTTCCAACAAACAAATACCCAGGGCCAGATGGTTTCACAGCCGAATTCTATCAAACATTTAGAGAAGAGTTACCTATCCTTCTCAAACTCTTCCAAAATATAGCAGAGGGAGGAACACTGCCAAGCTCACTCTATGAGGCCACCATCACCCTGATACCAAAACCAGGCAAAGATGTCACAAAAAGAGAAAATTACAAGCCAATATCACTGATGAACATAAATGCAAAAATACTCAGCAAAATACTAGAAAGAGAATCCAACAGCACATTAAAAAGATCATACACCATGATCAAGTGGGGTTTATCCCAGGAATTCAAGGATTCTTCAATATACACAAGTCAATCAATGTGATACACCATATTAACAAATTGAAGGATAGAAACCATATGATCATCTCAATAGATGCAGAAAAAAAGATTTTGACAAAATTTAGCACACATTTATGAAAAAACTTTCCAGAAAGGGGGCATAGAGGGAACCAACCTCAACATAATAAAAGACAAATATGACAAACCCACAGTCAACAACATTCTCAATGGTGAAAAACTGAAAGCATTTCCTCTGAGAACAAGAATAAGACAAGGATGCCCAATCTCAGCACTATTACTCAACATAGTTTTGGAAGTCCTAGCCATGGCAATCAAAGAAGAAAAAAGAATAAAAGGAATCCAAACTGGAAAAGGCGAACTAAAACTGTCACTGTTTGCAGATGACATGATACTATATATAGAAAATCCTAGAGGTGCCACCAGAAAACTACTATAGCTGATCAAAGAATCTGGTAAAGTAGCAGGATACAAAATTAATGCACAGAAATCTCTTGCATTCCTATATACTAACAATGAAAAATCAAAAAGAGAAATTAAGGAAACACTTCCACTTAACACTGCAACAAAAAGAATAAAATACCTAGGCATAAACCTACCTAAAGAAGCAAAAGACCTGTATGCCAAAAATTATAAGACACTGATGAAAGTAATCAAAGATGATACAAACAGGTGGAGAGATATACCATGTTCTTGGATTGGAAGAATCAATATTGTGATAATGACAATACTACCCAAAGCAATCTACAGATTCAATGCAATCCCTATCAACTTACCAGTGGCATTTTTCAAAGAACTAGAACAAAAAATTACACAATTTATATGGGAACACAAAAGACTCCAAATAGCCAAAGCAATCTTGAGAAGGAGAAATGGAGCTGGAAGAAGCAGGCTCCCTGACTTCAGACTATACTACAAAGCTACAGTAATCAAGACAGTATAGTACGGTCATGAAAACAGAAACATACATCAATGGAACAGGATAGAAAGCCCAGAGATAAACCCATGTACATATAGTCACCTTCTCTTTGACAAAGGAGGAAAGAGTATACAATGGAGAAAAAGCCTCTTCAATAAGTGGTGTTGGGAAAAGATGTAAAAGAATGAAAGTAGGACACTTCCTAATACCATAAACAAAAGTAAACTGAAAATGGATTAAAGACCCAAATATAAGGCCAGACACTATAAAATTCTTAGGAGATAACACAGGCAGAACACTCTATGACATAAACCATAGCAAGATCCTGTTTGACCCACCTCCTAGAGTAATGGTAATAAAAACAAAAATAAACAAATGGGACCTAATGAAAGTTAAAAGCTTTAGCAGAGCAACAGAAACCATGAATGAAAAGACAACCCTCAGAATGGGAGAAAATATTTTCAAATGAAGCAACTGACAAAGGATTAATCTCCAAAATATATAAGCAGCTCACGCAGCTCAATATCAAAAAAAGCAAACAACCCCATCCAAAAATGACCTAAATAGATATTTCTCCAAAAAAGATACAAATAGCCAACAAACACATGAAAAGATGCTCAACATCACTAATTATTAGAGAAATGCAAATCACAACCACAATGAGGTATCACCTCACACCAGTCAGAATGGCCATCATCAAAAAATCTAGAAACAATAAATGCTGGAGAGGCTGTGTAGAAAAGGGAACCCTCTTGCACTGTTGGTTGGAATGTAAATTGATAGGGCCACTATGGAAAACAGTAGGGTGATTCTTAAAAAGCTAAAAATAGAACTACCATATGACCCAGCAATCCCTCTACTGGGCATATAACCTGAGAAAACCATAATTCAAAAAGTCACATGTACCACAATGTTCATTGAAGCACTATTTACAATAGCCAGGACATGGAAGCAACTTAAATGTCCATCAACAGACAAATGGATAAAGAAGACACGGCACATATGTGCAATGGAATATTACTCAGCCATAAAAAGGAATGAAATTGAGTTATTTGTAGTGAGGTGGATGGTCTTAGATTCTGTCATACAGAGTGATGTAAGTCAGAAGGAGAAAAAGAAATACCACATGCTAATGCATATATATGTAATCAGAAAAAAAAATGGTACTGATGCACCCAGTGGGAGGGCAAGAATAAAGACACAGATATAGAGAATGGACTTGAGGACACAGGTGTGGGGCATGGGAAGGGGAAGCTGGGATGAAGTGAAAGAGTCGCACTGACATATATACACTACCAAATGTGAAATAGATGGCTAGTGGGAAGCTGCTTCATAACACAGGGAGATCCACTCAATGAGTGGTGATGACCTAGAGGGGTAAGATAGGGAGGGTGGGAGGGAGGCTCAAGAAGGAGGGGATATGGGGATATATGTATAAATACAGCTGATTCACTTTGCTGTACAGCAGAAACTGGCACATCATTGTAAACGAATTATACTCCAATAAAGATCTGAAGAATAAAAAAAAGAAAGTAAAAAAGAAAAAGAAAAAAGCCATGAGAGTTATTTTCAGCCAAAGTTTTCTGCGCACTAATCACTCAGTGGAGTAACTCACAAAAGTCAGTATCATTTGTCACTGCTATGCTTGTTCTCTGGCTGGAATCCCTCTTGATCTCTCCTTTGAAAAGATCCTAAAATGACTTCATTTTATGAAAGCTCACAGACAAGTAAAAACTTCCCTTTCCCACAAGAGCTGCAAACTCACTCTATTGCCCATCTATTTATATTTCCCCACCTAAGCTAAATTTGTCCTCAGGTGATTAATAGGATTTCTTTTGTCCGAGTAGTGGTGAAGAGAAATATGTTACTAAAGCCAGCATTTTACTAAAACCATGTGTGACCCACTCTTTCTGACACTCGTTGAACAACAACCTACAACACATCTGCCCAAAGTTAATGACATAGGATGAAGAAAGGAAGGGATGACCCAGAACTATGATCCACTCATGCAAAGACAGGAGAAAATCAGAAAAAAATATTATATCATAAATGTGTGGTACAGTCAGGCAGTCTAAGCCAGCAGTCCACAACATTAAGGAGATTTGGCAAAGAGATAAAAGGCGGGGGGAGGGGGGAGGCATAACTAGAGCACATGGCAACTAGCAGAAGGCATTAAACCTGCAGCCAGAAGACAATGGGCAATGAGTGGAAGCAGGGCTCCAGTTCCTGTTTAGTGTTCAGAAGCAGAACTAAAAGTCCTGAAGAGAAGTGAAAAGAACTGAGTGATGTACAAGAAAGCAACCCCCTCTTCTAAATAAGAGAGAGAAACCCAGATTCTAGAACCTCTAGTATCAGAAAGTATAACTTGGTACCAAATTCTCTAAGAATTAAACTAGAGCTTACCAGGCATCCTTGCTGAAGAGCAGGGTTAGCCTTGGAGTTAAGGTGTCAGGTTATGGCTGCATGCCAGAACAATCAGGTGAGCTTTCATCCTTCCAGTTTTATTGAGATATAACTGACACAGAGCACTGTATAAGCTTAAGGTGTACAGCACAATAATTTGACTTACATACATTATGAAATGATTATAACAATGTTAGTGAACATCCATCATCTCTCATAGATACAAAATTAAAGATACAGAGAAAAGAAATTTTTCCTTGTGATAAGAATTCTTTCATCACTTTGACTATATCAAGTCATTCCTTTCTAGCCAGGAGAGTTTCTATTGAAAAAGTCAGCTTATTGCCTTATGAGAATTCCATTATACCTAACATGTTGCTTTTCCCTTGCTGTTTTTAATATTCTCTCTTTAATTTTTGCCATTTTAATTACAATGTGTCTTGGTATGTTCCTCTTTGGGTTAATCCTATTCAGGACACTCTGTGCTTCCTGGGCCTGGATCTTTCCTTTCTCAGGTTAGGGAAGTTTTCAGCCATTATGTCTTCAGATATGTTCTCTGACCCTTTCCTTCTCTCTTCTCTTTCTGGGACCCCTATAATGCAAATGTTAGTACTACTGATGTTGTCCCAGAAATCTCCTGAACTTCCTCATTTCTTTGTATTTTTTTTTTCTTTTTCTTCTGTTCAGCTTCAGTGATTTCTACTACTCTGTCTTCCAGCTTGCTGATCTGTTCCTCTGTATCATCTAATCTACTCTTGATTCCTTCTAGTGTATTTTTTGTTTCAGTAATTGTATTCTGCAGCTCTGATTCTTTATATTTTCTAACTCCTTTTTATAAATTTCTAACTTCTCACTCTGTTCATCCAATCTTCTCTGGAATTCTTTAAGCATCTTTACAATCATCACCTTGAAATCTTTATCAGATAGATTGCTTATCTTCACTTCATTTAGTTCCCCTTCTGGGGTTTTATCTTGTTCTTTCATTTGGAACATATTCCTCGATGCCTTGTTCTGCCTAACTTGCTATTCTTATTTGTATGTATTTGGTAGGTTGTTACATTTCCTGACCTTGGAGAAGTGACCTTTTGTAGAAGTCCTATGCATTCCAGCAGTGCACTCCTTCCTGGTCACCAGAGCTATACAGTCTCTAGGGTATCCCCTATGTGGGCTGCATAGGTCCTTCTGTTGTAGCAGGCAGTTTGGTAAGCATGGCTGGCCCCCAGTTGGGTTGTTTGCCAGGCCTTGCCTTGTACAGAGGCTGCTGGCCACTGGTGGGTGAGGCTGGGTCACAAGGTAACTGGCCACAGAGCCCTGGGTGGTCCCAGGGCTGATGCTGGTCAACTGGTGGGCTGAGCAGTGACTGGCATGTGTAGTTGTGAGGAGAGGGTTTCAAGATATAGTGTCAGCCTGCTGATGGGTGGGGCTGATTCCTGACACAGCTGACTGTGGGGTCCATGGGGCCCAAAGCTGGTGTCAGCCCACTGGTGATTGTTTACTTTAAGGTACTGCCAGTGCACTGGTGTGCAGGGCCGGGTCTTGGGCCCTCTAGTGGACAGGGTGGCTGTAGGCTCAGGGGATCTTAAGGTAGCTGGCCTGCTGGTGGGTGGGACTATGTTCCTGCCAAGGTAACTACTTAGCCTGAGGGTCCTAGCACTGGCATTGACAGGCTAGTGGGCATGGCCAGTTCCCAGTGCTCATAGTCTAGAGGAAGGATTCCAAAATGGCACTTGCCAGCACCAGTGTCCTTATGGTACAATAAGCTCCCCAAAATGGCTGACACCAATACATCCCCAGGATGAGTTCCAGTTTCTTCCTGCCTCTTCAGGAGGCTCCCCAAGACCCGCAGGTGTGCCTGACCCAGGCTCCTTTCAATAACTGCTTCTGCCCTGGGTCTCAGAGCATGTGAGATTTTGTGTGCACCATTTAAGAGTGGAGTCTCTATTTCCCATAGCCTTGTGGGTCTCCTGAAAATAAGCTCAGCTTCAAAGCCAAACATTCTGGAGCTTTTCTTCCTGGTGCAAGACCCCAAGACTGGGAGTCCAATGTAGGGCTTGGACCCCTCACTCTTTGGGAAGATTCTTTACAATTGTAATCATCCTCCCATTTGTGGGTCACCCACCAGGGGTATGGATCTTTTCTATACTGCATCTCAGCCCCTCCTACCCACCATGTTATGGTTCTTTCTTTATACTGTCAGTTGTAGAAGTTCTTTTCTGCTAGTCTTCTGGTCTTTCTCATCAATAGTTGCCCAGTAAATAGTTGTAATTTTGGTGTGCCTGTGGGAGGAGGAGAGCTCAGGATCTTGGTCATTCCCCCTGGGGAACTTATCTTTAACATACAAATCTGCAGTCCCTATTCTAGATATGATGAATCAGAATATTTGGATATAGTGTCTATAAGCCTCTTTTTTTTTTTTTAATGTCTCCAGATGATCCTACTATACAATCACTAGTGGAATCTACTCTTCTAGAGTCTGTAATAGAGATAATTACTCCTGGGATTAGAATTCAAAGGAATAATGCAAAAAATATCTCTCTAGGAAGGGCAAAAGCATAAATTCATAAATGTTAAAATAAATATACATATATTCAGAGTTGGCTTTTCTTCCTTTTTTTCCTCATCTAGCTCTGGAAAATGTTCAATCCTGACCAGTATGTAAGTCAGGAATTATTTCAGCATCCTTGTTTATGAATACCACACCTGTTTTTTTGTTCAACTGGATGCTATATGTGCTCCATTGGTTTCTTTTCACAGCTATCAACAACACTCCCCTTACATCAAATAACATTATACCTTATACCATCAATAATTCATCTCTTTTGTGGGAACCCACAGCTGGTTCTTCTGACTCCCCTTTTCTACATGCAAAGTGAAGTCCATTCCTTCATATTTCCAATCATTCTCTATCATCTCCCCAAAATCTACTCCAACTAAGTCTGAACAACAATAGTGGGGAATAAGAGTGTAGAAGCTGCCCAGAAATGCTACAATAAAATTCACATGTATCAAAGGAAAAAACTCTGACTAGTATTTCCAAATCTACATCTCCTTCCTTCACACAGGAAAATTACCATTTCTTATCATAAAGTTAAGATAGACTTGGTGGAAAACACCACAAGCCAGGAATTGGAAGTTTGGGCTCAATCATACTACATTTGAAATGAATCTATTATCTCTTTAACTACCTACCATTACAGGTAACAAAAATAGCAAAAGAGAACTCCAAAACACCTATAAAATTATCCGCAATACATAATCATAGCTCCCAATATGGAAAATAAAATACATGAGAATTAAATAGGCTCCTAAAAAGCAAATTAAAAAATTTATATTTTTGTTTTTGAAAAATATACTGACAGTGAGATAATAAAGGGAATACACCATATATAACAGTCCTTAATTTGAGTAACATCTTTATTCTGACTCAAAGTTCTATTCACTAAATTAATTTAAATAAATGGTGATAGAAATGTTGTCAAAGACCCTTGAAATTGACTGCACATCTAAACTCAAGGTTAACAAGAATGACAACTCATCCAGCATAAAACCTAGGATATTTGAATTAAACTCTAATCTTATTTAAAATTCTCATTAATTTTCAGGATAATTCAGTAACATGTTATTAAAATTTATAGCCCAGTCAAAGTTAGACATTTGCAGCAAAGAGCAATAAATACAGAGAACATAAGGGACCAAAAAAGAAAAAGAAAAAAAAAAGTAGACCTAAGGTAAAAATAATTAATTTAATGAATAAAAAGCATAAAATAAAAAGAGAAAGATGGGAGGAAAGAAGGTGATATGTTCATTTGAACTAAAAGATTCAAAGGGAGTGAACACAAACCACAAACATATGGAATCTAAATTTAAAACGTAAATATGCCAAATCACTATGAATTTGTTCCAAGAGATGGTAATAAAAATGACCTATGAGTTTGACATACAAAGTGGTATGGGCCCACAATCATCTTTCTCACATAGCAAAGAAAGAATAAACTTCTTTCCAACTCAAAGAAAAAACAAAAATTACTTTTTGTAATAGAAGCTGTAGAGAGGTCAATAAGTAATGCATCAGGTCTTACATCACAGTCTCATAGTCTTCCTGGCTTCCTCACAAGCCCATGCAAAAAACATGACCTAGCTGTGCTTGCATTTCTTCTCAGTCACAGATAATTTTTTCAGGTCATGAATTTTGCAGATATTAAATGGAAGTGATACTATTTCCTAAGAAAATAGCAATAGGAGATTGTTTAAGAGGCTTACAAAGCCTGCTTATGAGAATGAACTGAGTAAAAGAAGGTTTCGTTAAGTCACTGGCTACGAACAGTGTTGAAAGGAATTAAAATTACAGCAATCTGAGGATGAGGGGAGCATAAGCATATTAACAAACTGTTTGTGGGTATCTTATATTTTGAACATCTTCAATAAATAGGATTACAAGTCATATCACTTAAAAGTTACACCTAAATCCCTAAAGTATTTCATTTTCCACTATATAACAGTGGCTGACTCCATTCCAGGGGCTTTTTACCAAATCAAAAATCATACGAAAAATCTGGTATGATTTTTAAGCATACCAGAAATAATTTTTAAAACAGTTTCTAAATTCAGTTATAAAATCTTGGAAAAGCACTCATAATGACAAAACAGAAAAACAAAATTCTTAACTACAGTTTGTATATGTTGAAATTATAAGGAGATAGCAGGTGCTATTTTTCTTTATTAAAATTTCAAGGGAAAAGGCACATCTATTAAAATGACTAAAATCAAAAAAATTTGACAATATCAGTTTCTGGAGAGGATGAGGAGCAAGTGATACAGCCATTTTGGAAGAAACTTTGGTAGTTTTTTACAAAGCCAAACAAAGTGCAGCAATCACACTCCTAGGTATGTACCTAACTGATTAAAAGTCATGTCTACATAAAAACCTGCAGGTGAATGTTTATAACAGGTTTATCCATAATCTCCAAAAACAGAAGCAAACAGCTGTCTTTCAATAGGTGAATGGATAAGCAAATGTAGTACATTATTTATGATGGAATACTATTCAGAGAGAAAAAAGGAATGAGCTATCAAGCCACAAAAAGACACGTATTAATCCTAAATGCACACTGCTAAGCAAAAAGTAAATGAAATAAAACAGAGAAAAATGTGAAAAGGCTACATGCTGTATAATTCCACTTATATAACATTTTGGAAAAGGCAAAACTATAGAGTGGCAAACAGATTAGTACTTTCTAGGGATTTGTTGGGGGAGAGAGGGAGGGTTAAAAAAGTGAAGTACAGAGGATTTTTAAGGCAGTAAAAGTATTTCATATGATATAGTAATGGTGGATACGTGACCCTATGCATTCATCAATACCCATAGAATTTTACAGCACAAAAAGTGAACTTTCATGTATGCAAATTTTAAATGTATATATAGAATATATATATTTATATTTATATCCCAGAAATGGAATAAAAGATCCCAGAATGGGATGAAAAAATGAATTAGCTATCAAGTCACACAAAGAATATAACTATTACAAACTGTATTACAAGTGCATGAAAAAACCCCACTGAAGGTGGTAGAGTAGAAAGGTGCTGACAAATAATCTTGGAAATGAGTGCAGCCTGTTATGAGTCATACATAAATCCATACTCCAAAACTGCTCACAAACACTGTACTCTAGTTGATAAAAATCATTTCCCATGGGAGCATGTATTAACAATTCTGAGACAACTATAATCCTACACTGCAACTGAACAATTATGTAGATGAATGGCCAAAGGGAACCAGGTTTCTCACTGCTGGAGTAGGAGGTTACAGAAAGCAAGGGGGAAAGGTGAGAATGATCCATATAATGGATTAGAGGTGAAGACATCAGTATGAACTCATATTTGGCATAATATAGAAATATAGAAATATTTATAGACAGGCATATATATGCAGCAATCAGTATACAAATATAAATTTCCTTGCTCTGTCAACTGAGAAGGCCTAGAAGCAGCAACTCCCACAAAGCAATGAGTACACCTAGTGCCCAGATTTTGGTTTCCAACATCATTTTGGTCTCCAACAAAAGGAATCAGGACTCCTTTGAGACTCCTTTGAGAAATGACTTGAGAAATGACTGAGGCAGAAAATATACAAGATGAATCTGGAACATCATTTAGAATACAAGATAGTAAGGAAGTGCTCAAAACACACACACACAAAATCATGATGGACATATGTCAAAGTACACAGCAGACAACTGAAAGCAAGCTGATTAGTACTCTTCAAAATTGTCAAGGTCACCAAAAACAAGGAAAGTCTGAAAAACTGTCACAGTCAAGAGGAGTCTAAGGAAACCTAACAACTAAATGTAATATATCCTGAGTGGGATGTTGGAACAGAAGAAGACATAATTAATGATATCTAAATAAAGCATGAAATTTAGTTAATAATAATGTATCAATACTGGTTCATTAATTGGGATCAAAGTATCATATTAATGTAAGATGTCAATAATAGGGAAAATAGGTGTGGAATGTATGAGAACTTTCTATACTATCTTCACATTTTTTCTGTAAATCTGAAACTATACTAAAATTAAAAGTTTATTTTTTTTTTAAACTTAAAGGGAAAAGTAAAAAGCTACCTACTAAAAAATTCAGAAAAGAGAACAATCTCAAGAATTTAGGATGTGAGAGGTTTGCTCTCCCACACAAAAAAGTCCAGGATAGAAAGCTGTTATTGATAGGGAAATAACACATTAGAAATAAACAAAGAAGATTTAAAAAAGAAAGAAAGAAAAAAGACTGTCATGTTTTTCCAGTAAGGAAGAGAAGCTTAGTGTGAAGAAATTTAGCAGGATAAATGGGAAAAGGCTTGTCATAAGATTCAGAAGAAAATGTTCCCAAGAGAAAAAAATATCTAAAGGAGTACAGAAAGCCCTCTACATTTCCTCTCGATATACCTGTATCTTCTAAAACTGGACTGCATAATTTAAGGATCAGTTTTTATTAAAATGTTTTATAATTTTACATGTATTTGAGGCACTGTTCACACTCAGTGATCTCATTTCTTCTCAGGCCTACCAACTATATCTAATCATTTCAGAAAAAAAGTATACAAGCAGAGAGTAGAAAACAGAAGTTATTTTGAATTCACATTGAATCACTCCTCAGTTCTCTATTAGGAATTATTAAATGAGATAACGTGACAATATTCCTAAACTTAACCACTAAAAAAAACCAATGGCATCGTATACACAGCCTTTTGCAAGCTGTGTGCTAGGTCAATGACATCTAACATATTAAATTAAGCCACCAAGATCAGCTTGAAATCTTGTGGCCAACAGAATTGGCATAGGGTTTGCTTCAGCATAACTATAAAACCATATTTGTGTCATGAGCCAAACACTGTCACCCTTAATTTGCACTGTCAATACCTGAAATCTGGAAAAAAAGAAAGTTTCTAACCTATAAATGATACAAATTATAAGAAAACTGTATTCTCCCTAATACTAATGAGAAATAAATTTTATACTATTCATATGTAAACAAGTATTCCTAGCACACTTTTTTTAATGTTTGAGTCTTTTTTTAAGAACTTCTATTGAGATATAATTGACATACAGTAAACTGCATATATTTAAAGTGTACAACTTGATAGTTTTTTATTAGTAACATACATATGGCAATCTCAATCTCCCAATTCATCACCGCGAATACCTCCCCCAGCTTTCCCTGCTTGGTGTCCATATGTTTGTTCTCTACATCTGTGTCCCTATTTCTGCCTTACAAACCAGTTGATCTGTACCATTTTTCTAGATTCCGTATATATGCATTAATATACAATATTAGTTTTTCTCTTTCTGACTTACTTTACTCTGTTTGACAGTCTCAAGGTCCATCCATGTCTCTACAAATGTCCCAGTTTTGTTCCTTTTTATGGCTGAGTAATATTCCACTGTGTATATGTACCACATCTTCTTTATCCATTCATCTGTTGATGGCCACTTAGGTTGCTTCCATGATCTGGCTGTTGTAAACAGTGCTGCAGTGAACATTGGGGTGCATATGTCTTTTTGAATTATGTTTTTCTCTGGGTATATGCCCAGTAGTGGGATTGTTGGGTCATATTGTGATTCTGTTTTTAGTTTTTTAAGGAACCTCCATATTGTTCTCCATATTAGCTGTATCAAGTTACATTCCCTCCAACAGTGCAAGAGGGTTCCCTTTTCTCCATACCCTCTCCAGCATTTACTCTTTGTAGATTTTATGATGATGCCCATTCTAACTGGCATGAGGTGATACCTCATTGTAGTTTTGATTTTCATTTCTCTAATAATTAGTGATGTTGAGCACCTTTTCATGTGCTTCTTGGCCATCCATATGTCCTCTTTGGAGAAAAGCCTATTTAGGTCTTCTCCTCATTTTTGGATTGGGTTTTTTGTTTTTTTCATATTGAGTTGTATGAACTGTTTATATATTTTGGAGAATAATCCTTTGTCTGTTGATTTGTTTGTAAATATTTTCTCCCATTCTGAGGGTTGTCTTTTCGTCTTGTTTATAGTTTCCTTTGCTATGCAAAAGCTTTTAAGTTTCATTCGGTCTCATTTGTTCATTTTTGTTTTTATTTCCACTACTCTAGGAGGTGGGTCAAATAAGATCTTGCTGTGATTTATGTCAAAGAGTGTTCTTCCTATGTTTTCCTCTAAGAGTTTTATAGTGTCTGGCCATACATTTAGGTCTTTAATCCATTTTGAGTTTATTTTTGTGTATGGTGTTAGGGAGTGTTCTAATTTCATTCTTTTCCATGTAGCTGTCCAATTTTCCCAGCACCACTTATTATAGAGGCTGTCTTTTCTCCATTGTATATCCTTTCCTCCTTCATCATAGATTAGTTGACCATAGTTTATCTCTGTGCTTTCTATCCTGTTCCATTGATCTATATTTCTGTTCTTGTGCCAGTACCATACTGTCTTGATTACTGTCCCAGTACACTTTCAAGTAGTAATGGACTAAGTAAAAATGCAATACCATGAAAATTTTCATAATTCAGAGAACTAGAGAGACTTGTGTAATTAGCATTGGAGGTGTAATGGCCTAAGTCAATCTTAGGCCAATGAGCCTTGAAGGCAGCATGAAGCAGGGAAAGCTTTGGAATCATACTGACCTGGGTTTAAATCCTGCTTTTGTGGCTTGTCAGCACTGACAAAGGAAGTTAACAGCAAGTTAATGTCTCAAAATATGTTTCCTCATCCATAAAAGGGAGCAGTATTGACCTCCCAGTTCTGATGGAAACATTATTTTGTGAACATTCAGTAATACTTTAGCATTTGTTACTTATCAGGCTCCTATAAGTACTTTACATAAATTAACTTATTTAATCTTCCTAACAACTCTAGGAGGTATGTAATCATATCATCCCCATTTTACAAATGAGAAATATCTACTATGAAAAGATTAAGTAATACAGTTCATACAGCTAGTAAATACGTTTACATAACTAAGTAGTCTGGCTCTACTGTTTCCTCTAAATTACTATATTATAATATCATTATTAAATTGTTAATAAATCAGTTCCCTTCCAGCCACCCTAACTTCAATTCATCTCATTAAAATACTGACACTATTTACTTTTAATTTGCTTTTAATGAAAGGAAAAACTGATCAGTTACCAATTATAATAAGAAGAATATCCTATGATAAACCATAATGGAAAAGAACATAAAAAAGAATGTATATACATGTATAACTGAATTACTTTTTTGTACAGCAGTAATTAACACAACACTGTAAGTCAACTATACTTCAATAAAAAAATAAAATAAAACAACATTTGCCCCCACAAAAAAGGACTATATAGGCAGAATTTATTTATTGCTATCAATATTAACTCATCTGTAAAAATAATAAGTGGTTATTGTACCAACTAGTTCTCCAATATGCTAAATATGTTAAATATATTCTAATTACATGTTTTAGAGTTATTCTAAGAAAACTCCCAGGTAATCTTAATCCTAAAGTAAGGCTAACTAACTCTTCACAGTTTTATGGCCAATTAAAAAGCTGTTAACTACACAGTCCAAATCACAATAAAACAAAAAATTACATACAAGTTAATATATAAGCAATAAAATATTACTGATATAAAAGCAAGTGACAACAAAAAGTTCCATACCAGCTAATGATTCTGGAATCAGTGGCACTTTATAAGGAGCTCAGGTTTCACAGCATTTCAGAGTCCCTGATATCACGAAAATATTGTGAAGTATATGCACCAAAGGTCATCCCCTCCATCCTCCTCACAAGCATTTTCCCAACAAATAATCCCATGAAAACATTACTCTGACACTGACTTTAAATGCACTAAGTTTTTGGGGACAATAAAGCCCCACTCTAACAGAAGACTTCTGAAACAGAAAAAACCTTTAATGAATATTCTTTCACAATTCACGTCCTTCACCAATTATTTTGAGATAAAATGGATTTCCTTGGTGGTGCAGTGGTTAAGACTCCTTGCTCCTAATGCAGGAGGTTTGGATTCAATCCCTGGTCAGGGAACTAGATCGCACATGCATGCTGCCACTGAGTTCACATGCTGCAACTAAGGAGCCTGCCTGCTGCAACTAAGGAGCACACATACCACAACTAAGGAGCAGACAAGCCACACCTAAGGAGCCCACCTGCTGCAACTAAGACCCAGTGCAACTAAATAAATAAATAAAATATTTTTTAAAATATTTTTTAAAAACTACACTATAAAAATATAAAATATTTTTTAAAAACTGTAAAATATTTTTTATATTTTATAAACTAAAAAATATAAAATATTTTTTAAAAACTATACTTTGTTAATACTTAGTAAATAACTGATGCTTGTTAAAATAGTAAACCTGTGTTTGCTAAAATTCATCAGTAGATGAATTACCTTAGAGCTCTCATTTCTATTTGATTTCTGTCCTACTGTGGAATGCCTTTATCCTACACCATCTACTCCTCCTACACATCTATATCTATGGCTCTTCATGCTCTACAACGAAACACCCACAACTCCTTAAATAGTATCAAAAGCTGTTTAAACTGAAATTCTCATAATTCTCATTTATTTTAAATTGTATTACGCAAAGGGAGCTAAGCAATTTATCATCCCTTTCCCTTAAGTCTCCTTATTCAGCTATGTCTTCCTTTCCCCAACATTACCTAAATCCAAGATACAGGATCAGGTAGCAACACTTCAGCAAAAAACACAGTATAGACCCTTTAATGCTTCAGCATAGATGCTTCATTGTACCAATCAACTGTTACAATTTCCAAGAAAATACTCAATGCTGTACCTCATAAGACTATAAATACATTTTTATACTTAATTGGAGCCAAAAATGAGCTTTGCAGATTATGGCTGGAAAAGGTTTACATTTTTCAGACAATTAAAATTAGAAGATCAGTTTGGTATGCAAAACATGTACTAAATAAAGCAGTATGTTTAACACTAAAAGCCTCCAGTAGGGAGGGCATTGTTCACAACTCTCTCGCTTTGTATATCCTTTTTTCCAGAGTTTAAAAGCCTCCTTAGAGTACTGTACTTAATATCCCTAATTTGTAAATAATGAGACAATATAACAATAACTGGTTTTTAAGCCAACAAAAGAAAATCAATGGCAAAAATGTTGATGTCTAGAAATAGTTCTTTCCCATTACTACAGAGGGCATAAAGCACTTTGTAATGTGCACATGTTTCCAGGGAGTCCTAGAGAAGAGGCATGGAACAAATGTATGACAGAGGCATAACTGGTCTTCTGCAACAACCTTTCTCCTTCTCTTCAAGTTTCTCTTTTTATTCCAAGCCAACCACTTAACTCAAACTTCAACCTGAAGAGCTGGTAACTGATCAAGCTATCTAGAATGTATACTAAGTCATTAGAGATGGTGATTTGAAAGGAGAAAATCTGCTATTCTGATCATATTTTCTGACCTATGACTTAAACTATTTTTTGATCATAAGTGAAATATAAATAACATTCAGATGAGTGAACACAATTCTAGTCTTTACTGTAACCCTGTAATATTTTAAGAAGATGAGAGAAATATGTATCAGCCAATTCTAATCCACCAATATTCTTACCACACCACCCAAAGCTGGTAAATATAAATCGTAGAGTTGGAAAACTGCCCTCTGGCATCCACAGAGAAGGTTTCCAGGCATCAACATTTTTCTTAAATAGTTGAAACTCTATTTCTCCATGCTAAACTCCCCAAATCAAAACAGGCTCCCTTTCCTTATGGTGTTTTTCTTTCTGGTGAGTTAATCAATTTTTGCATTTGCATAAATGATTGCACAGAAGACTTTAAAGGTAATTTTTTTAAAAAGTGAGATCTAAGCAAACCAAGATTAATCATACTTCAGTGACTTATTAAAAATAAAAATAAAGCTTTCATTGACTATGACTAATAAAGCTGTTGTCTTTGTTCTCAGTTTATATTTCAAGAATTATGAAAGGACAGGTATGTCTTAGGCACATAATCATCTGATGGATACACGCCAGCATCTGGTGAACAGGAGGCAGTCATTTACAAGACTGTGCTTTTTACACTTTGAAAATAACTCATCATTACTTGGAGGGAAAAAACTTAGACCTAATACCTCTTTTCTAGAAAAATTTAATATTTATGGAAATCTAAACCTTGTTATATAGTCCCCTTCTAAATTATAAGTACTTATTTAAAAACTATGCTTTCCCTATCATCAGGTAGCATACTGCCTGCTGTTCTTTTCACTCACTAACTTAATCTATCAACTAAGCTGTGCTGGACCAACAATATCGCCTGGTGGTTACTATATCAAATTGTCTAACCTAGAGTTTCTTGTGGGAATTGTGTACACTTATTTGCAAGTCACAGTTCAGAAGTCTTTAGTATTTTTTACATGTTCATCATCGTGTACACCTCTTAGTCCCTCTAATTCAGCAATTCTCAAAATGGGCAGCATAAGGAAAGGAAAGGAAATGTAAGGGGCAGGGAATCATTTAGAAATTTGATAAGTAAAAAGCAGTTTTTCAATATATTAAACATCCCTCCGTCAAGATTCTGATACATCCCTCTTAGTGGGACATCATCTCACCTTACCCTTTCAAAAATCACAATGCATCAAAAGAAATAGATGTTACTTATGGGAGATTCCTGGGAAATACAAAATCAGAAAACTATAAACAGTTCCTGGGTAATGCCCAACCCCACACCCCCCTTTACTCTCACCCCTTATCTTCTCTAATAATAGTCTTTACTTGAGTAGTATGATATCCATGCAGTTGTACTAAGATTGAGGTAAGCAAATATTTGGCCTTCCTTCTCACTGCCCATTATTGTCCTGGACAAGTCACTTACAACTCTATGCCTCCCCTCCCAAAATGTCCATGTTCTTATTATAATATTGTATGTTTACAAAAGTTACCTAGGAAGAAAATGTAGTCAATGTCTAGCTGGAGTCCCAGCTTGAGTGTTAAAGCCAGGTCTGCCTCTGGGAGTCAAATATGTTTAGAAAAATCTGATAAACTCATGGGTTAAGGTCACCTGGAATCTGTTTGTAGGAGGGACTCAGATGTCTCCAGGGAAAGTATTTATTTATCCTAAAGGGAAAGAAAGGGAAACAAGTTTTCCCTAGTCTCCAAAATCTGATTCTGAGAGAGGTGATTCTGAGTTTTGTATGGAGTCAGTCACTAAGATTTGCTGTTCCCTACCACCACTCCCCAGAACTCCATGGATTTCTGTCTGAGTTATAAGGCAAAAAGAAGATTAAAAAAAAAAACTGAAAGAGGTATCTTTCCCCAAAAGCTCTGTAAGATATTAGAGCAAAAAATATTCCTGCTATGGTATCTATTTTGCGTATAATACAATGTAGCTCTCACATACCAAGAACTTCAAATCGTAAGATAGGACATCTCACTTATGGTACTGTAGGGCTGCACGATTCACTGCAATTTATAACAGTATCCCTTATCATGCTGGGAGCATCTAAAACAGCCCTCTGTCATAAATACTAGTATTTTCATAAGTAGGGTACAGAGACTTCCACAGATGACCTGCCTCACTGCCTTTGAGTTATAGAGTCCATTATGAGTATATGTGAGCCAGCTTCCCGTCCCAACCAAGTGTTCCAGAAATAATAGAATAAATAGTAATAAAAATAATAATAACAAAGCATGGACTTTCAGAAAAGAGGAAGATCCACAATTTCAAATGAGAGTAAGAGCCAGAGAAATATGGATTACAGGAGACCAATAATGCTCATATATGAATATTTAGAAAAGTTTGCCTGGAATGTAAGTATTTTTAATACAACATTTTCCAATCGCCGAGTAAATGGTATGCATGTAATTTCCATTTAAACATCAGAAGTATTGAAATTAAGTCACTTGAGACAAGGCCTTGGTCTCAGTTCGCCATAGTCTCCAAATCTCTCTTTAGTAATGAAATAAAACATTTACTCTTTTTCTTTTCCTCCTTCCCCTCACTCATTCTCTGTCAAACTTATAAATATATAGATACTATACCGAGTACATTAGCAGTACACTGAAGAATTCCTGAGACCTCTTCAATGTCTTCTTTGTTGAAATGGTCTGCATAGGAGCATCTGTTAGAGATATTGTAGAAATTCTTTTCTACATCCCTATAACTAAGAAGAAAACAAAATTAGCACATGGGGAAAGTTTTAAAAGCCTCTGAAAATGCACTCACATACATACACACAAACACATATAGTTTATGCTCTTAACACAATGACATTTTAAAATAACTGAAGCTTTAAGACATAATTTCTGGCATAACCCACCATTAACATCAGCGTAAGCAATATGGACCTGGAACTGGAGGCAATCATTAATAAGAAAGCAGTATGTGGAGAAAAAAAATAAATGATGAGAATCAGAAAGTATATCGGTTTGTATAGCTAATGTTTCTTCATTTGAGTGCTTCATAGCTACTGGTAATTTGTTTCTGTAATGAATTTGCCTAGAAAAAGAATAATTAACAGTGCTATTTTGGTGCATTGGCACTAACTGTGTTGAAAGTAAACACATCTTAACTTCTATCACAATCAAGAAGATAGCAGTATGGTGCATGGATAACAAATAAGCAAATAAAGTGTTTGGTGTCTGACAGAATTTGAATCATGGTCTTGCCTTTTCCTATCTGTGAGACTTTGGGCAAGTAACCTAATCTCTCTTAGTCTAAATTTCCTCCCTCATAAAACGGAGATACCTCCTAGAGTTCTTATGAGGACTGAAAGATAAAATGCCTGTGTTAACTGAAACTTTTCGAGTTTCCTCTGAATTAGAGCTAAGGCCCCAAACCTATAGACAATAGGGGCCAAATGCTCCCACATTCCCAAAAAATAGACAAGCATAGAAACCGCCTTCAGAATTTAAGAAGTGATAAATAGTCACTGCCACTGTCACCTCATCACCAGCATACAGAAGCAAAGGAATAGGGAAACTTTGAAAGAAAATAATCAGAAGAATGAGTTATTGGCCTAGGAAGAGAGCACTGCTGTTCTCTCACCTCGTCCCTCACACACACACACACACACACAAGTGAAAGAGAGAAGGGGAATGTTCCCTGCAGAAGCCCCATTGGTGAAGAGGGATCCACTCTATAGTGAATATCTGCTGAGGTGGCGGAATTCCTGATCAGCCCACTTTTCCTGAACGAATGGAAGAAGATTCCGGAGAGAGTTAATAACAGGTAAAATAAATAGAGCCAAACTGAGACCGGCCTACAGTCCTACCATTTGGCAAGGCAAAAAAATATGAGTTTCCCATGGGATATGGAGATATCATCCTATTGCTTTCCCAATCTAGAGGCTGCAGCCAGGGGCAGGGATTCCACCAGCAAGACTGTGGAGTAAAATCCACAGAGCTGGGAGCCAGGACATCTGAAGCAGCAAAGGCAGAAGCTATGTATGCACCTCTCTGAGGGTATCACAGCCAAGAGAGGATTATTACAAACACCAGTGCAGTAAACGAGGCTTCTACTATTTCCCACTGTATTCATGCCTGATACAACACATCAGAAGAGAAAAAGAACCAGAAAGGATTGGCCTAAAGCAGAGGAGTCAATAACACATGATATCATCTCTATATGGCATTCCAAGTTGCTCAGACCAAGGCCTGACCCAGGCAGACAGTGTCAGAGAATACGATTGGATATGAGACTGAAGTATTGAATTGGTCTGGAGTGGACTTTAAACTCCCTGAAAGTACTTGGAAAATAGACCAATCTGCCCAACCTAACATCAAAGAGGGCTCATCCTAGCATGTTTGAAATGATTGGAGAGAAAAAAGTAAAAGGGTTTCATGTTTGTACACCTCACTAAGATTAGACTCCAATAAATCAATCAAGCAAAATGCTTACTATGGTTTCTAGAAAGCCGGAATTACTCAATAAAAGGTAGAAGGGGGAGCACAGTCATTAAGCAGACAAATACAGGTCTATTTTTAAATCAAGCTCCACCATTTTAATCAGAATGACCTTAAACAAAATATTTTTTCTCACAGCCTCAATTTCCTCATCTGTAAAAATGAGCTTAATACAATAATCAATGAAATAGATTGTTAGTATTAAATAAAATAATATATAAAGTGCCCAGTATATTGCCTCAAAAACAGAGAGCAATCAATACACATTAACTTTTACCTAACTTATTGTTTTTATTCAGTAAGATGATAGATGTTATATGTAAATATATCAAAAAAGAGATCTTTTTTTGCTTTTAATTTTTTATTTTTATTATATTTATTGGCTGCTTTGGGTCTTCATTGCTGCGCACAGGGCTTCCCTAGTTGCAGAAAGCAGGGGCTACTCTTCATTGCAGTGCATGGGCTTCGCAGTGCATGGGCTTCTCAGTGCAGTGGCTTCTCTTGTTGCAGAGCACGTGCTTTAGGTACGAGGGCTTCAGTAGTTGTGGCTCATGGGTTCTAGGGCACGCAGGCTTCAGTAGTTGCAGCGCATGGGCTCAGTAACTGCGGCATGCGGACTTAGTTGCTCCGTGGCAGGCGGGATCTTCCCAGCCCAGGACTCGAACCCGTGTCCCCTGCATTGGCAGGCAGATTCTTAACCACTGCACCACCAGAAGTCCCTAGATCACTTTTTGGATAAAATAATTTACAGCCAAAATATCTGACCATGACAGCTTAAGTAACATCACTGAAGTTTGTTTCACAGAATAATCAGGGTTAACCCACTCCTAATTTCACTTCTAATGTTCTACTGAAATTATTCTAACTTAGTCCTTATTAAATTGTCAAAAAAAAAAGAGAACAGAAGGTGGACTGTATAAAACAAAGATAGGGCCCACAGTGATAAATGGATTAATAATTTACTTTTAGCTTATTATAGGAAATGGTGTCCCAGACCAATATGAGGTTGGCAGCAGTGTTACCGGTTATATTAGCAAAACAATGCTTATTCTGGCAAAAAGCATAAAATGAATGGCATGATTCTGAATACATATTTATCTATACTTTGGGGTTTAAAATATAAAATGAATGAAAATTATGTTTCAGAAAGATGATCATGTATTTTCAAATATGATTTAAAGAAATCTCTGCTTTGTCTTCATTACCATAGCAATCTGTTTTTCTGAGCTAAAAACCAGCAGGAGTTGTATAGTATAAATATGAGTAAGAGCAGTTGGATTAGGCACTCTAGAGGAAGAAACTTAGATTTTAAAAAATCCAAATACTCTGTAGGAAGAAAACTGTAGCTGCAACATGAACTGGGCATGTTTAACTCCTGATGCTAAACACATGATTCCAGAGTTTTAAAGGCTCAAGAAGAACAAGTAAAGGAGGATAAAAGGAAAGACAATCAGCAAAAATTGAGGTGCAAAAGAGTCAGATACAATAATGGTAATTATAATTCAACAAACATACTGATTACCTATGTATACCAGGCACTATACTACTTTATATGATTATATTACTTACCACATTATTATCATAAATATTTCATTTAAACGTCACCCCTACCCTTCTATTATTCCCATTTTTAAAAATGAGAAAATTGAGACTCAGGAAGGTTAAGCAATCCGCCCATGATCATTCAAAGGCACAACCTGACTTTAAATCTGGTATGTCTACTTCCAAAGCATATTTTCTGAGTCCCGTGCTCTATACTACACAATAAAGCTGCACAGAGAGAAGGGCACGAGATAATCACTAGAAAGACATCAGAAAAAAAAGTCACCATAAACCAGATTTCCCTCAATCTTGAGTTCCTTTTGATTTTGAAGGAAAACACTGCCTGTCCCCTACTCACCACTTTTGCTTCTCACTATTCTTCCCACCCCACACTGCCTCAAAAGCTAGTCCATTCCCTAGAAGCTTGAGTTAAAGAGAGAGTAACATTAAGACGAACACTTATTGCCCTCTTTTTCTCATTTTAGACTGAGGGAAGAAGACTGTGCTACATAAACAAGAAGCTATCCAAGTGAGCATGCATATGTAGAGTTTACATAGCAATTAAAATTTACCACAAAGTGTATCTGACACACACCAGCAGAACATCAAGCATAAATGGAAAACTATGCAAATAATTCAGTATAATTTATGCCATAAAGAGAAGGATTTTGGAAACTAGAACTATAAATTTTAGAACTATAATGGACCCTAGAGATTATCATTTCAACCCCTCATTTTACATCCCCTTCCCAAGCATAATTTACTTTTTTATCCACTATATACATACCTCTGTGTACATACCTCTAGGGTACAATGTATTCATTTATCCACACTCCTCCCTCTCCTTAAAAAATTGTTAGTTTCTCCTAAGTACCAAACATTTACAAAGACAATAAA
This sequence comes from Hippopotamus amphibius kiboko, assembly GCF_030028045.1. Lineage (NCBI taxonomy): Eukaryota > Metazoa > Chordata > Mammalia > Artiodactyla > Hippopotamidae > Hippopotamus > Hippopotamus amphibius. Next base: position 45,670,139 of record NC_080194.1, on the reverse strand, counting down.
AGTAAATAAGAAAAATAACCAAATAAGAAAATAAACAAGATAATATAAGCTAATGATAAGCACTATGAAGAGAGATAACAGAGACTAACGTAATAGAAAATCATTGGGGTTGGAGACTAAGGTAGGGGATAGAGGCCTACTTTAGGTCAGGTGTCATATCTTCCTGAAGATATGACATTTAAACAAAGACTTAACTCTATAAAAGAATAATCTATGCAAACATCTGGGGACAGAGCATTCCAGGTATGTGAAATAGTATGTGCAAAAGCCTTGAGGCTAAGCAAGCTTGGTATAGTTGAGAGACCAACAAAAGCCTGCAGTGGAGTGAAAAGTGGGGAGTGGAATAGGATGAAATCAGAGAGGTGAGCAGAGGCCAGATCACAGGAAGAGCTCAGATTTTATTCTATCACAGTAAGTTATTACGTGGTTTTAAACAGGGATTTCAAAGCATGATCCCTGGACCAGAAGCATCAGCAGCATCTGGGAACTCCTTAGAAATGTCAATTCTTGAGTCCCACCCAGACATACCTGATCAGAAACTACAGGAGTAGAAGCCAGAAAACTAGACTGGCATCTCTATCTGAGAGACGATGGTGACAGCAGACATGAAGAGATGAAGATTTATCACACTGCATGAATAAATCATTTAAGCACTTATTTTCCCAACTTGAATGATCTCTATGAATAAATAAATGAACAAGTGAATGGATAAGTTAAGGAATAGAATAAATGTTTAAAGATAAAGTTGCTGAAGTACAGAGAGAATATCTTACTTTCTAACAAGAGGTACCATTGCTACTCCGTTCCAATGCTCCATGTGTCTGATCCTTTGAACAGCTGCTCACTGCATTCAAGTCTAGGTCTTGGAGACTAAAAAAGCCTCAGAGAGCCTCTATGGGCTGCTGGTATAAAAATTCATTAAGGAGCAAGACTATACAATCTTGGAGCTCTGATAAATAACGCAGATCCAAAGGCAGAGTATCAAAACAGAGAAAAGGAAAGATGGGAAGGGTAGCAGTTGAAGGCTGAATTAAGAAATTAAAAAGAAAAAGGCAAGCTCCTACTCCCTGTTACCCATCGTGATTCATCATCCCAACCCAAGGCATCTAAAGGCTGAATTGCTTCAAAACAAGCTTGAGGGCAAGACCCAATTTCAGGGATTAGGAAAAGCACCTCTTTCCCACACTCACCTCTGCAGAAGCATGTAAGATATACTTGCCAGCCCTTACTCTCAATTGCCCGAAATCCCTTTAACTGTAAGAAACACATTCCTTTTCACAGAGATAAAATTGTGTTTTTTTAAGAGGAACAACACATACAAATGAATACATTTTAATCCAAGTGTTAGTAATCTTAGATGCTCCCCTTGAAAAAAGAAATTGAAAGCAGAAAGATGGACCAAAAAAGGCAAAGAGGACACTGGACAGGAAAACCATGGCCCTTTTTGTCTTCATCAATATGAGCACAAAAAAAGACAGTGAGCACAGGTACTTCAAGTTCTCATACGGTAGCCAAAACTCAAGCAAAAATATGCTACTAGGTCTTAGAACCAGTAGGACATTAAGACACCTCTTTATATGAAAGTCCTATACCCTGTCTGTTTTATAAATACCACGTCTGCAATAAATAGAACTAGGGAAAGACCATTTAGGCAATGAACAAAAAATCACGGGCTATGTCTACATAGACTGAAGGAGAGTTGAGGCAGTTATTTAGATAAAAGAGAGCTCCATCCTACTAATGGGAAAAAATAATTTTCTCCTGATTAAAGGAATACAGTTTAGTTATCTATTTTGATCATGTTTATAAGATTCCCACTCAAACTTGCCATGAAGACATAGTTTAGTTCACAAATAAGATTATTTCATCAGTTATTATTTGATTTCAAAATGGAGAGGACACTCATAATTCTAGAAAATGATTTTCATTTCATTACTTGTATTGTCATTAAAATCTTAAAAATAATGATGGTAATAAGTAAGAGTAAACAAGCATGACAAGCATGTGGTGCTGACCACATACCACGAACTGTTCTAAATACATTGACTGCTTTAATCCAAACACCATACTTTGAAAGCATCAAATCCAATGAGAGTGACTTTTATTTTAGAGTATGTGGGGAGAGATTAGCTTGACATTATTTATCTCCCTTAAAATAAACCATTTAAAAGTACTAATAGCCTCAAATTAAAAGCCATCTCATGAGTTTAAATAATATGTTTTTCCTAGTACTGTACTCTTGAGGATTTAATACGACAAAGTTTCAGAGCAATTCCCTTTGAAATGACAGTTAACATAATTATCAAGCACTTAAAGTATATGGCATTACACTAGGTACTAAGATTATTTTTCCACTAAGTTTTCTTCCCTTCTCTTCTGTTAAAAAAAAATTACACTGCATTCTAACAGCCAAAAACATGTTCTTGATCCCCATGGTAATGACTATTACCCATAAACGTTAAATGATTCTCCTTAGCATTTCAAGAGGTACCAGCCTTTGAATCTTGACTCCTCAGAAGTTCTTAAACTCCTACAAAAATAAATAGCTGCAGTACATTGTAATTAAATGTAAATTGCTAGAGGGACTTCGTAGGTTGCTCAGTGGTTAAGAATCTGCCTGCCAATGCAGGGGACATGGGTTCAATCCCTGCCCCAGGAAGATACCACATGCTGCAGAGCAGCTAAGCCCATGCACCACAACTACTGAGCCTGTGCACTAGAGCCCACAAGCCACAACTATTTAGCCCACATGCCATGACTGCTGAAGCCCATGTGCCTAGAGTCTGTGCTCTGCAACAAGAGAAGCCACCGCAATGAGGAGCCCACACACCACAATGAAGAGTAGCCCCCACTCACCACAACTAGAGAAAGCCCATGCGCAGCAACAAAGACCAAGACCCAACGCAGCCAATTAAATAAATAAATAAATAAATAAATAAATAAATAAATAAATAAATTTTTAAAAAGTTAAAAAAAAATTTAAATAGCTAGATTGCATCAGAAAGTGAATTGAGGCTTTTGTATTTGCCAACTGCTTTCTGCCACAGCCAATCAAAGATATACCTTACACTTATTTGGAGCTTCCTGTTTACAAAATATTTTCATTAAAATTACCTCATTTAATAATGACATATAATCCTTGATTTAGTTATTATCATCACCGTCACCCTCTAAAAGAGATAAAGTTACTTTAAAGTTCTACGTCCTGATGAGGCCTTGAATTCCTGACTTCTGACCTCAAATCTTCTTACTTCATTCCATACTACAACCACTTCAGGAAATGGTGAATAAATAAAGGAAAATATGTTGCATGTAACTCTAACTAAATGGACACTTCTCACTGAACTGTGTTAAGCTTGTAGTGATTTTGATTAAACTTTACTGAAGGATCCTAAAAATCCCATTTAAAGCCTCTCGGTTGGTACCAATAAACCTTACCATGTTACTAAGGCAAAATATGATATTCAATGGATGAAAATGAGAGGGTAAGACCACAAGGAAAAAAAAGGAAAGCAATAGCAAAATGGATTTTATTTAAAAGGATTCAACACAAACAAACTAAAGGAGATCACTCCATGGAACCCCTATGAGCCCCACTCCACACTGAGAGCATAAGCACTATGCAATAAAGTTGACTTGGTTGGCAGAAAACCACATGTTCAACAGCTATGTTTGAGTAATTATATTTTTTTAATTGAAGTATAGTTGATTTATAATGTGTTAATTTCCACTGTACAGCAACGTGATTCAATTATATACATTCTTTTTATACATAATCTTTTTCCATTGTGGTGTATCATAGGGTATTGAATATAGTTCCCTATGCTATGTAGTACGACCTTGTTGTTTATCCATTCTATATACAATAGCTTACATCTGCTAACCCAACCTCCTCTTCCATCCCTCTCACAACCCTCTCCCCTTTGGCAACCACAGGTCTGTTCTCTACGTAGTAATTATCTTTAATTTGTCCTCAGTAATAACTAAAACCCACTTTTACTTACCCAATAACTTGGTGCTCATAATACTGCAATGTCCTCTTGAGAGTTTGCTGTATCATCTGGGGCTACAGAATAATAATAATAATAATAATAATAATACATTATCAGCAAATCAGTGTCATTCCCATTCTGAGTATCATAAGCAAATATGTAGCTTCTGATTCACCTCATAAGAGTTTTCATTTTACAATATAAACCCATTATGAATTTTGCCATGTATTTCCCCCACAGGAACTAATAACATGAGGCACTCAGCAATTACCCAGAATTTCCCAATTTCAAATATGATAGCATTTCCTGGCCATATTTTCCCCAATGCTTTTGTACCAGCTGTTATGTTCAACAAAATACTCATTGGCTGCCTACAATAAACCTAGACACTGGGGACAGTGGAGAGGGGGTGTACTAAAGAAGATAAGCAATGCCCAGGTCAAGCTTGACTTCCTCAAGAGATTTCAAGCAAGGGTTCTAGAGCTTCCTGCAAGGGCCACAGTGTTTGAGGCAAGAAATAGGATCTGCAGAAAATACCTAAGCAGTTCATGACTTAATTTTATAATCCTCTCCTCTTTATGACAGCTAAAGACAGAGTTTCTTAATCCCAGACCAAGAATTACTGTAGACTTATTTCAGCAACAGAGCCTCATCTTGGAGTCTCGGACCTAGGAAGGCATGAAAGTGACACAAATATCCTAAAACACAGATTTTATTAACAAATTATCATAAGAACCAAATCCTCAGTGGCAAGAGTGTGAATTTTTTAAATAATACAAACTAATCAATCAAGCAGGAAAGAAAGCTTATCAAAGCACTGATCTACTACAGCCACGGATGAATTTTAGGGGGTTATAATGACTCTAACACAGACCCTTCAAGATGTGAGGGCAGTCTGGTGGTTTGGTAATTTTGTGGGCTGCCACTACAGAAACCTAGGTAAATCTAAAAAGGTAATCTGCAGAAAGACTCTAGGAAAATGCTGGTACCTAAGAAGCAGTTAATAAATATCAGTTTATTTCCCATCCCTAATCCTTCAAAGTGATTGTCTTAAAGATATATAATTTAAAGGATACTACAGACATTGTTGTCAGGTTTCACTTGAACCCCTTCCCTGTTTACCTCTCTATGAAAATGTCCAGGATAGATGTAAAAATCTCCCTACATAATACTCAAAGCTTCAACATCCTCCTTGGTAGGAAATGGTTATTTTAAAGCTTGAGGAAACTGAGTTTCAATTAAATCAAGTGAGAACTATCCTATACTACCAATTAGGAGAACATCTTCACCAAGCAAATCTAAGAGTTTAGACATATTCTTCACTTTAGCCAAGCCATTTCAGAAATTAATTTTAGGAGGAATCAGCCTCCAAGTGTTCAAAGAAAGAGGTACAGGATAACTTCTTTCAACAGCTGTTTCGCATTTATACTAGTTAAAGAGATGAACATGAGGCTTCAAACTGGTACAGTTGTTTCTGTTCATCAGAATAGAGTCAAAGCAGAATAACACACCTAGGAAAGGAAAATCATTCCTGACCCAAGAAGCACTGAAGCTGTTGAAAAATCTGAAGAGGGTGAAACAGACACAGCAATCCTAGTTCACATAAAAAGTATGCTTTAAAAACCCAACCCATGGCCAACCTAAAACAAGTCATTATCAGCCACTGGCTCAGTGCCCCTGGGATCTGAGCCTTCTGCACTGGTTTGGCAGTTTCTGAGCTAAGATAACTTTCTCTTTGGCAACATGCCCTAAAAGCAGTGAATAAGCATAGAGGGGTTATCCTTCCAATAACCTCTGGTGACAAAACATGGAGCAGGAACTAGAGTGACAGTTAAGACCAGAATGACCTCATTTGTACCAAAGGACATTTTATTTTCCTGTACCAGGGATTTCCCAGTCATTAAAAAGCAAATGTTTATGAAAGGAGTTAAGCCTTTTAAAGAACTAACTTTTTTTCTTTTCTGAAGCAATTACTTTTACTCCCCAATTGGAATCATATTTATAGTTTCCAAATACATTAAACGGAAAATGTTCTCTGGGAACATTCAACAAAGCTTCCACTTTGTAAAGATTTATATACTTCTTACTGCTTGCCAAATCCAGTGGGCACATTCTGGTGGTCTGAACTATAAGCATAGAGGCTGAATGCAGAGTATCTCCTGATCTTCAGAAAGCAAAGCTGACTTCAATACAGACCTGACTCCTCACCATGGATTATCACCATGGATTCACTCCAATCTTCTTCAGAGTATGCCTATTCTGAGATATATTCACATAATCTGAGCCTCTCTGACGTGAATAAAAGCACAAAGTAAAGACCTGCATGTGGGCCAAAGCCTTCAGAAGGGGTGACTTCTGGTTTGAGGGTTGTAGGGTCCATCTACTAAATGTCCATGTATGCCAGTGACACAACTCAGTATAGGTTAGTGGGAAAAGCAAGGGGATCTGCAGATCTTCTCTCCTTTTCTTTAAAAATGCAACTCCATACCAGGTTCTATTCAACCTTGTGCAGGCCAAAATCCCATTCCTCTTATCTGTATCTATCCTTTCCTTTAAGAAGGAGTTTGGAAAGATGATTTAGAAAAGAGGATTTAAGATCAAACAGAGCTCAAAATCCAGCTCTGACTCACGAACTAGACGACCTTGGGCAGTTTACTTAAGCTATCTGAAATGATTCCTTATGTACACATTATTTTTACGGGAATTAAATGAAATAAATTGAAGTCTCTGATACATAATAGGTGCATAATAAATGATACTTATGACAATGTTCAGCTGAAAAATATGGTTCCTACCCTCAAGAATCTCAAACCTAGTGGAGGAGCACAAGGTTTATGTTAGAACACCCACCCCACAAGTATAATTTTTCAAGATCTTCATCACCTAAAAAAAAATCAATAAATTTACCACTAATCCTAATAATGAGAAGACAGTATCTATTCCAATAGAGGGGAAAATAGGAAAATGGTAGCTGAATTTGTAAGTATTTCCAATAAAACCTTCAGATCAGTCCAGAGAGATGGTGACAAAAGCAGAATTCTCAAAAGTAAGATTGAGAATAGATCTAAAGCCAGACCCATAAGTGGGAAGGACATTGATGCACCATAGCTAAGATGAGGACCTCAACCATTATGCTTTATAACTAATAAGAAGCAACTCATGAACCTCCTTCCTAGGACATAAAGAATGTGCCACGGAGAGCTGGATAGTCTGATACTTTTATAGCAATGTGCTACAGGATCTGAGAGACAGGGGTCATGAAGGAGACAAAATCCACTGTCCCTATCATAAAAAAGAAAATCAAAGAGGTCTGTAATTTTTTCCCTCCTTCCCCCAAACTTAAGATAGAGATAGTGGGTTCCTACTGTTCTTACTCAACACAAAGAAGCAATGGATAGGAAGACAGCTGGAAAGAGAAAGCAGCCATGTGAGTCCTGCATATGTATTGTCTAAGGCTCAAAGAGGAAGTACCCAAAAGCGTCCATCACATGGCAACAAGAAGCCGTCTTCATCTCCACTCTCATTAACAGCTTCACTCTACTTAGGCAGCAGTGACTGACCCCTACAGAAAAAATGTTATGCTCATGAAAAGTCATGGGATCCAAACAGCCAGCCATGAAATAGTCCAAACAGCCAAAGAAATGATCCCTGAATAGTGGGAGGAAATGGTTCCCAGCAACTGGCCCTGCAAGCTCAGACAGCCCTGCAGAGGCTCCCATATAGTCTCTGCTCCAGATATCTGCACAGATGGTATGGGGATCAGGCAGGAGGCAGGGAGTCAAGATGTGTGTGTGTGTGTGTGTCACATGAAATGCCGTTATCATACAAAATACACGTTCATCTCAATTCTACAGAGGTGAAGTTGTGGCTCAGACGGATTAAGTAAGTACCCCACGATCATATAGCTTGTAAGTGAATGAGTCACTGTAAACTTGGCTTCCAAGGACTGGCTTCAAAGTGTGCAATCTTTCTACTAGATGCCTTGAAGTTCCCCTCACCTTTAATAGTCTGTGATTCTATATATTTTTCAAATATATACAGCCTTCAGTATGCCAAAAACAAACAAAAATCCACAGATAATTTAAAAACAAACTTCTCACTTCTGATTTATAACACATACCCACAAGCTACAGAATTAATGGAAACAATAGGTCTGCCTTTAAAGAAACATCCATAAATAGTCATGTCATTTTATTTACTTAAGTATGAGAAAATTATATTTCAATGTCAGAAACTAAATGATACGGATATATATTTAATTACCATTGCGTTAGGCCAGCGATTTTCATGTCTGCCTACACATTAAAATCTTCTGGGGAGCTTTTAAAAAATGCCAATGCCCAAGTGCCACCCCCAAATTTTCCAATACAACAGGGAGACCCTTTTGCTTCTAATGTTATTCAGGGTTGAAAACGTTTCATTTAAGATATAAACATGATGATCAAGACCAATACTCTATAAAAGTTATCTGAATAAGTCAGCATTAATGAGAGTAGTCTCTTTACTCAAATATCAGAAGAAGCAAGCTTCTGAAAGATGTTCACACATAACTGCTAAATCAACACAGTTCCACTAATAGCTTACAGTTAAATAGGATTTGTTAGATAGACAACTATATTTTTGAAGTATTTACATAGAATTTTTTTTAAATTTCCAAGTAATTCACTCCCATACACTATATCAGTATTCAATTTTGTGCCTACATATACGAAACAACACAACAGTTAATAAGATTGTTGCATTTAATCTATGCAAGGCACTGCTTTAAATCCATTACATATATTAACTCCTTTGATCTTCACATTAAGATTATGAGGTAGGTTATTATTTTACAGATGAGAAAACTGGGATACAGAAAGTTTAAGTTGTCCTATGTCAAACAGGTAAAAAGAGACAAAGCCAGAGCTGAAATTCAGGTAGTCAGTTCCAGAATCCAAGCACTTAATCTCCAACCTGTACTGCACATAATTTTTAGTACCTTGTATTTGGTTGAGCACTTTACAGTTCATGTTTTTAATGCACGTTATCCCAGTTGATCTTTACACCAATCCAATGAAATAGTTAGACTGATATCATCACCATTTGACTACAAAAGAATCAAAGTTAGAGAGATTAGAAGCCCTCCTTTACAAAAGAGCATCTTTTCCCCTAGGAAACTTTTATAATAAGAAAGCACTTTTTTAACGTCCACATAAAAATGAAGAATCACATGGATTCAAATTAATTGTTTGCTTCTTGACAACACAATGTTTTTTAAACTTACGTACACAAAGAAGACCGTAGGCAAAAAATCATGAATGTCTTGTCTTAGATGCACTTTCACTTTCCCTTCCTTAGCCTTCCCTCACCCACTTCCCTCCCCTCTGACTATCCAGTGTATTTACGTTGCATTCTGATAGGACAAACCCCCACCACATCATTTAAACTCCCAGAACAGGTCTTCAAAAATAATTATTGCATATTCTCTTTCCTTGCTTCATCAGAATTTGAAATCTCCTTAATACCCTGACCCCAGATGGTATTCAGGAAGAATCCTACCTAAAATTGATCCTCAATTCTTACTAAGGTGAGATGATGGTATAAATGAGCTTTCCTACTTTATATAAGATGGTCTGAATCACTAAAGGTGGAATCTTGGTAAATAACCTTGTCAGTGAGAGATAAATTGGGGAGCAAGGAACCTTTTCATCATCCTCCAAATCACAATCCAAAGATCTCTACTTTCTTCATAACATAAGAGCATTTTGCTTATAAGGTCATGTTATGCCAAATTCCTTCACTTAAAGTGATCAAAATTATAATGTCAGACACCCTTTCTTTATGGGTAGGCCTGTAGACACCAATGGATCAAATTATATGACTGGTATTTTTAATAAAACTAGTCAAAATAATAAGTCACTTCAAATAACCAGTGTAAGTACTTCTGAAAGACATGTAATTGTAGTAATTGTCAGCCTTGCTAAAGATCCAGGCATAATATGAATTTTCCCAACCTTTGACTAAACTTACTATATATAAGACAAATAGAAAAAAAAAAAAAAACACTGCAAATTAAATACAGAACTTTGAGTCAGGATCTCTGTATTTCAAGCCCAGCTGTGCTACCGACCTTTTTATAAAATTAGCCAAAATCTCTTCACCTGGGAGTAAGAAACCTTGGGGAAAAAATGCCTCCATTTTCCCATCTGAAAAACACATATAAGAAGCTCATGGTTCTCAGGGTCATTTTGACGTAAAGCATTGCAAAGGTAAGCGCTTGTAAACAGAAGGTCAGAATGTACCAGAGATTAAACCACCTTTCAGGAACTTGGAATACCATTTGTGAACTACACCAGTAATTTGCTAAAGAAAATTGGTAGTCCAGACAATTAATTACAAAAAACAAAAATAAGTGTGCTAAAAATAAATAAATAAATAAATAAAAGTTGGAGATGCATTAGAATATACAGTGCTATTCATAATGGTTGAAAATCTGCATGATTTCATCCAATCTCCACTTTATTCTCCTATGAACACGGGTACACATTTGAGTGACCTCATGAAAGCTTAGGGTGAAGGCTGACATTATGCTTATTGACCCATAAAGGGATTCAAACTGATAACCTTGGCCTTATTAGAAGTATGTTCTAATTAGCAAAGCACAGTGTTCATTATCATTTAATTATTGATTTTAAACTGAATATACTTAACATATACTCAATGTGATAATTCTTTCTATACAAAATATCTTTGCTTCCCAAATATCTTCCCCTTTGTTATTTTTTTAATGGCTTTCCAAAAGAGCCATTGAATTTCAATTTGACAAGACCTAACACCATCAATACTGATTTAACCTGAAAACATATATTCCTTGCACTGAAACAGATCCAAAGGGCTATTTATTAGTTCTTTTACACCTCAGGCAAGAGCACATTTAAGTAATCTAAGAATTTCTGTTTTCAATGAACTCCAGAAAATAATTAACACCACCTTCAGTTTGTATAACACTTTACAGTTTACAAATCACTTTTCCTTCATCTCATTATATATTCACAACAACCTTGTAAGTCTCAGATATAATTATTCACATTTTACAGAGGAAAATACTGAGATTCAGAGAGGTAAAGGTGTTTTGCCTCAGCTACATGCTGAAAAGAGATGTCAACTAAACAAGAACTTAGGTCCCCTATGCTTTTTCTTCCACAAGCTTCCGCGTCCATTGGTAATTTATCTCACTTTGGTGACCATTAGTAAATTACTCCATGTACCTAACTGAAATCGCTTATTTCCTTTTATTTTTTCCTGTAATGGATATGAAAACAATGTTGAAAATTGCTTCCGCAAATTTGTAAGTGTTGTTATTGTTATTTAAATAGTTCTGGTAGGATCATTAACTTCTTAATAGGGAAACTTCAGGAGAGGCATGCTTTCCTGGTCACCATCGCAGCCAACTTGGCTGTCTGAATAAAAATCTGGCCTATGAGACAAGATGGTACTGCTTCTAGACATCTCAGGAAAATTGATATTGCTTTACTGCAAACCTTTGGAAAAACATGACTTCAGTCCTAAACCCTTAAATCAAACAGGTCCCCAGAGATGACACAGGGCTGACTCGGTCTACAAAGTGAAATAAGAGTAAACCTTCTGGATTCAACACTATAATAGCAGTTGACTGCTAATGTGTTGAGTGCTAAATGTCAAACATTTGGCCCAACATGTTACATGCCCCAACTAATTTAATCCTCACAAAAATCCTGTAAGACAGGAAGCAGTACTATCCCAATTTTATAAATGTGAAAACTGAACACAGAGAAGTTAAGAAAAAAAAAAAAAAAACTTGCCCAAAGTCACTTAGGTAGCAAGTATCTAAGTCTATTAAGTTTCTGATCTATATCTGACTGCCTCTAAAAGCCAAGCTTTCAATCTGCTCCTCTAAACTGAGATACAAAGTTCTATATTTACAAAGGCAGAAAAGGTTACAGTTGAAAGTGATAACTACATCTTAGCTAGATTGCATGATTTTGGATACAGCATTTATTTTTCTGAACCTCTATTTCCTTTATTATAAAATAGGGGTATTCCTAGCATAACTGTTTCTCACGGTTGGTGCAAGCGCAAAATGAAATAAAACCATTTATTATTAAACAAACGTGTTATATGTTAATTCTGTGCAAAAATCTGTTGATGAGGAACTAGTCAAAAATTGTTAAATTGAACTAAACTGACTATGTCTAATACCTAGGACTGTTTCCAGGCATGCCTCATAGCCCAAAGATGCAAATTATATGCTGCAAAGCTAATTAGTGCCATTTCAACTCCTGTATAGCAATGACCTTCATGTCAGGAAATAATTTCTAGCCTTTAAAACATCTTTGCAGCCTCCACTTGAGCATTTCCAAAGAATTCCCTATTGTTTCCAGTTACAGTGTTGGGAGTTACAGTGAGGTGCTTCCCAACAAGAGTCTGGAAATGAGGGAACTGATATTTCTGACAGTTAAGTTATAAAATTAACTCATAAAACAGGGAAATGTTTTGTCATCCCTAAATGCACCAACTTAAACAATGATTTGTAAATGGGTGATTGAGAATTACCTTCAAATACCAGCCAGGGTATAGCTCCAGGCAAAGTGGGCCACTGAGCAATAGAAAGCAGGTAAAGTTAGAGGGGGCAATCCATAGGAAAGAGAAGGGAGGGGAATAGTTTATGAAGCAAGGGCATATGGGTCCTCTATCACATTGAGAAAAATCATTCTTAAGGTAAGGAAAATTCTTCAACCATCTTAACTAAAATGAGAGTCTTATGAATGAGCATGGAGCATCAGGTCTCATTGTCAAGGCCTTCCCTACAACCAGATGGATCCTTAAACTGGATTAAAGAATTCGGCATGAAGTTCATTTTGCTTTGGCTCTACATGGATTAAAGCAAACTTCCGGTCATGACTTGGCTCCTCGCATAGCCTGAATAGGTAAGAAATGTGCTGACCATCTAGACTTTGAGTAATAAGCTTCATTTCACAGTTATTGCTCACTGTAAATAAGTAAATTGTCATACAGATGCTGGCCAAAGTGCCATGGGCATTTTGTTTAGCCAGTCAGTGGCTAAGAGTCTGATTATTTCAGGACTCTGACAAGATCAAATCCTTGGAGTTTCAAAGTTTCAGATGCTGAAGCATGCAGAAACGACCAAAATACTACCCAGGGACAGTCCTGCTCAGCTCTACTGCTTCAGCCTCTGTTGGAAGACAAAACTCAACAAGCATCGATATATAACCAGATCTAGTGTTGACTATAATCTGATGATCTAAACGGATATGAAATCTGCTTACCAGGCAGGTGTTTGGCAGATAGTGGCTGCCATGTCATTAGTATTTATGATGAACTACATTCCTAAGCTAGAGGTACAGAATAATCACACTTCTTTCTGGAAAAAAGTCAAAGAATACTAATACTGCATGATATGAAAAGTCTTACTTCTTTTTTCATTTAACTCTGAGCACATTTTTTAACCTAGATATTACTCCATTGTGTAATATCTATTATATTGCTTTCTCATTCCTTCTGGTAAATTATTTAAGTACAGCATAATTATGTACAATCTATGAAGAGAAACATATACCCTTACAAGTATAACTATTTCTATGATGATCATGACTTCCTTCATATTCAGAAATTAAATGACAAGTAACGTCTTTGCTGTTCCCAGACTGCAGCACAAGTTAAGCTGTTGGCAGTGAGGATGGCTTTTGTCATTCTGTTCATAGCTGCATCACCCATGGGACCCTGGAGCATACAAACATGACAGTGGACAGGCAAACTAGGTCAGCCTAGAGGCAGAGCTCTGATGAAGAAAGAACCCTTTGTCATTTTTACATAGGTCTATGTTATATGAACTCATAGCACAGTCAGAAACTAAGCAATTAGTGAGAAGAGGTAAGGTTCAAGAAAACCAACAGGAAATTGCTATCAGCCACTCCTTAGCAAGTCACAAAGTAGGAAACATATGGGATGCAAAATAGGAAATAGAGAGTCTATGCTGAACAATATTGTACATTGATAAATTGAGGATGGAACAATTCATGGACATGTTGAAAGACACAGCATGGTGAAAAGAGCTTACAGCCTGAAACAGGAAAACCAGGCATTAAAATAGGTACTTACAAGCTTCTTGACTTTTGGAAAGTTACTGTTCCCCTCTGAACTTCAGTTTCTCATCCTCAAATTGGGTCTAATGATAATCCTTGTCCTGCTTACCTCATATATTTCCTGAGTGAATCAGGGTGAGGACATGAGTGTTAAAAACATGCTTTGTAAAAAATTAAAAAAATTAAAAAATTTTAAAAACATGCTTTGTAAGCTCTAAACAGATATCACTTATTTCTTGTGGCTTTTCTGTATGGAAAGTACAGGTTAGCACATCATTCTCTCATAGTCCTAAACTGGGGAAAATCAAGAAGAAAAAAAAGATGATGTCACTAATGTTTCGTGTTCTTAGATGTTAAAAAATACTGTTGGAATAAGCCCTGTTTTTTTCAAAACTCTCTTCAAATCTGCTTACACTAAAAACTAATCAAAATAAGCCATTTATCACAAAATTGGTTATAATAATGTGAATTGATATAGAGGTCATTGTAGAAAAACTCCAACAAAGAACATTAAACTTGCTCTCATTAGAACCAAATTTTTATCTATGTAGTATTTCTTAGTTATTTGTTTGCCTTATCATCTAACAAAAAATTAAGGGAAAAGGGGAAGAGAGTAAAACGATGTGAACAAGAACAGTTGCATACAGAAGAGGGGAAATGTTTCTAGCACAGTATTTTTTTTTCAAATTCTTTTAGACTACTGCAAGAGTTTTATGTAATCTTGCTCTGGCATTCAGCTTTACAGATAACAAATGCTGACCCACACAAGTCATGTACACACATTTACACCAAACAACAGAAAGTTTTAATGATATGATGCTTAAGAACAAGGTACTAATTAGATATCATTCAATATTTTTCAGTTTTAATAAAACATTTTCATTTCCTTGCATGTATAAGGGCTCTTAATTGGAATTTCCAAGGCAAATTCAGTGCAGTGCCATCCATAATTGGCATAATACATATTAATCCATAGATTATTCAAATAGCAAAATCTCTGGAATCTCTAGGCATTATAAAATATAAGGACAATGTCAGCCCTATTTATTCCTATGGGCCTTCTTTTAAATGAACCCTGAAGTAGCAGTAATAGTTCTTAAAAGTAACAAAAATAGTTTATGATATAAAAATAAGTATAATGCCACGTAATCTAAGGTGCTATGTATTATTATTTTGTTTTTATCCACCAATATATTTACATCATTCATACAGACCAAGAAAACTAAATAATTTACTGTGCCTACAGAGATCTTTATATGGCTATATAAGAAGTGCCCAGACATACACATTTCCATATAGTCATCAATGTATGAGAGAGCCTTGTGGAGCCAGACACCAAATTTGATCTTAGGAGCACCAAGAGAGCTATCCCCATCCTAATCATCCTCGCTATGCTCCCCTCAAAACTTACTTTTCACTCCTCTAAAAGCTCTTAAAATAAAGAGAAGTACTTTTCAACTAACAATTTAACATAAGGTATTTGAAATGCATACAGCTCAATTTGTCTGGTGGGAGAGACTCACAGCAAATTTTTGTGGCATGAGATTTTGATACAGGAATCAAAAGAGATAGACATAGAGATAGAGATGGGGAGTGGGGAAGAGAGATTGAGAATAAGGACTACCAAAAGTAAATGCTTCTACTTTACAATTTTTTTCTCAAACTTAACCCATAATATATCAGAGTTTACACTAGTATAAAATGCCAAGGCAGAGATGGTGATATGCTTGACATTGATATAACTTTGCTTTCCTTTCTATTAGTTATTCTGGAAGAGCAAAATAATAAACTTTGTTATTTTAGGTTTTTAAGATATTTCTAGGCAGGCATATCTTGATTTGACTATAAATCACATAAAATGGCTGAATACCTTATGTAATGGCCAAAAATTGTTGGTCTGATCTTATTTTTAGATTCATATTTGTAGATTCATATTTTACAGTTTTATAATTGTAACATTTTCATTGACCTGTATTTGAAAGTCACTTACCCATATGCATTCTTTGAAAAATTATGTCTCTTGGGGTAACTTGTAGTAAAATGCTTTTTCCAACTAAATATCCAACGGAATTGTTAATTTTATTACAGTCATCATTAATGCCATTGATTAATATATCCCATTGCTATAATCAAAATAATTGGGTATCTATGTTAACTATGTATTTGAGACTGAGACTTTTTTCAATAGTCAAGAATGCTAAGTTAATGGTGGAAAATTATATTTACAACTTAAAAGTAGTATTTGATTTCCTCCATCCTCCCCGAATCCCATCCCAAGAATGCAGTTGAATAAGGAGACAATTGCCTAAGTGCTTAAAGAACCAGCAAGCAGCAGCTCACAAACCACAATTCTCACAGTTAGTTCCTTGAAAGCTGTGGAAGAATCTCACCCATTCTCCTCGAGCAGGAAAGTTATGTTTGTACTTTGCAAGCACACTTTTCGAGAAATTTAATTCAGAACAAAAGGAGAGATTGGGTTTCTTTGAAATGTGTTTACAATGGCAATGAGTTAACACAAGAGGGAAAAAAAGGGAAGCTTTATAGCTTGCAAATGCTGTCATGTCTACAAAGTATTTATTGATCTTTGTATCAGGAAGAAACAATAAATCGCTCTTCACCAGCAACCACACTAGAAACTTCCTCATATCTGTCTGAAGCTTCAAGTAAAATTACGATAATATGTAGCTAAAATTTATTCTTTCCCTCAGTCTTTGTTCCATTACAAAATAATCACCTCATCATTACCGCTACTTACAATAAATGCCTTTGGAGGCAGATTCTTTGATAAAGAGGTAAAAGACATTTTCATTACTGCAGCAATTTTTTTTAAAAAGACCCAATGAGAGTAATTATACCTACTCCAGATTTCTACTGAATTACATTTTAAAATTCAGAATCAGACAGAGTCGTTTGTTTTCTGCCCTATATAATCAATAATAGATCAATAGATAGATTGATAAACAGATTTTAAAAATGCTATTAAAATAAACTCACGTTTATATCTGTAAATATATGATAAAAATACAATTTGTGAGAATCTTTGCATTCTTTTCTTTCTGAAAACAAATTACTTCATTTAGAAACCAAATATTTGTAAGACAACATTCAAAAATCATCTCCCATATGCAAATTAAACCAATCACACAAGCAAAAAATGAAATTGGAAGACAGGCTCAGAGGAATCCTGCACTGAGAGAAACTGGTCAACAGGCACTTAAAAGAGATGTATTTTTCTTTTGTTGAGATCTACAGACACTTACTAAATTAAAGTGACAGGGTTATTACTAGTGCAGCAACAGGTACTCCCTAAATTTGCTGTTGGGATAATGTGAATTTTTCTTCCAAAAGTTCTTACTTTCCCTCTGGAAAACTTTATACAAAAAAGAGGTTGGAAGAAAGATTTATCTTTCTGAAATTTTATTCCTGAAATGTTTGCAGCGGAAGCACAAGAAAAAATGCTAAGGGGGGACAGGGAGTGGTGGGGAGGGCAGATTTTAAGTACTTTCTATAATTGAGACATCTCAAATTTCTGGAACAGAAAGGCAACAACAAATATCTGTTTAATAAATTAATGTCTATTTTTAAAGATATATATATTTAGGTCATGTAGGAAAAAATGTATTCTTTCTTCCTAATATATAATGTAACTTGACTAGCATAGCAGATTACAAGAGTATTTTAGCAAAATCCAGTACATTTATTTTTTAACCCTGCAGATGACTAGAGCCATTTTATGCTCCATAGATCTTATGTTTTGTCTTAGGATACAGTAAAGTCAAGCATGTATAGTAAATTATGATAAAGGTATAATAGGATATAATAATTATATTATTATCATAATAACAAGATATAATAATTATTTACATTAGGATAATATGTGTTGTCTATTTTGTTTTTGTATGGTTATGTTTTTTGTTATTGTTATGTTTTTGTTATGTCTATTTTGTTATGTAATTGATTTTATTTTTCTAAAATGCACTTGTGTTTATCATCCTACTTATTTTCTTACAATATTTGTGTAGTATAGTTAGAATAAATACCTTTATATTTGCTCTAAATTTAATCATTTAACAAGTACTTACTGATAGCTACTACATGCTAGGCACTAGTAAACTCGGAATTTCACAGCATATAAAAATAGACAAAAATCCTTGCTTGCTGAACTTGAGTAAAATTCCCCCAGAAAAGAAAAGGGAGAGGGCCAAGAAGCACCGTTTGATTATGTGTTTCTTGTTTGGCCTTATTTTGCCTTCCACACCACCTTTCAACTATGAAAAACATATTCAGTATAACAACAGAGTCCTATTCACTTGGCTCCAAATACCTCAAGAGTTCCTCTGTTTAGCGACCTTTTCATCAATGTCAAAAAGAGGTCCAACGCTAAACAAAGTCATATCAGACACAGAGATGGTAAGAATATGGGATTACATATATAAATATATACTTCAAATTTCCTTTAAAACTAAAAGAGAACAAGCTAGTACAAGCATAAGTCAAAAACAGTTCCCTCCACATGGTGTTCAATTTATAAAGCCTTATCTTTGGAAGAATAAGAGAAAATCTGAAGTTTTCAAAAATGATCTATAAGAGAATATACCCAAAAATGTACAGTTCATGGTTTAAATATAAAATTTTTGAAGAATGCATTACTAACATTTGAGACCTCATTTAATATCCCATGGTCAGTGTAGCTCCACAACTAAGGTATACGTAGAGAACTGCAATGTAAATTTGAGTCATTAGATATACAAAATTACTGACCAATCACTGAGTTATAGTGATAAAATCGAGATAAGATTGCAAACAATTAGGTGTAAATAAAACCAAAATCTGATAGCTGTCTTTGCACTATACTCCCACTATGCCATACTGTATTCTTCTTGGGTACAGAGAAATAGGTATTCTCTCTTTTGGCAAAGGAGCTACAGAATGGCTCTAGATCAACTCTATCCTTTCCCAAAGCCTATTTATCTCGTCCACCTACAGCTTTCTTGTCTACTCCATTTCCTTCAAATATGAGTTTCCATTTATTTAATAAACTTTGATTTGACCTCACAGGCCCTGCCCACTACCTCTATTTACTTACACTGCCAAATGTCTTGGAAGACAAATTTATGCCCATGATATCCTTTGTTTACTCATCATACATTCTCTCTTTAAATCTTGTTAAACAGGTTTCAACCTCAGTTGTAGGACTGACATCACTTTTGAAGGCCACCAGAAACCTCATTCATACTGGGTTTGAAAGTACCATTCTTAAATTCACATCATTTTTCAAATATCAACCACTACAACAGGTGCTTCCAGCTGCTCTCCAGCCACCTCCCACCACACAAACAAAAAAGCATCCTAGCACCTACATTCTTCTGATTCCCTTTTGTATACTGCTTCTCAGTTCTCTATTGTTCTTATTTTTCCTCTCTTCTCCAATAAAAGAGCTTGTCAACTTTCAAGATATTTGCTATTACCTCCATGAACTGTCACCCAAACCCCAATCCTAAATCTTTAACGGTCTATTTATTGTCATCTGCCTACAATGTGACAGTCACTGTGCTGAGGCTGGTGATTCAATAATACCAAGCTCACAAAGAACTCACAGTTCAGAGCCAACCATTTGCACCTAAATTCAAATAATCCAAATCTGAGGTTATCATTATATTCCTTCCAAATACCACCTTTCCACTGCTGCCTTTTGCACTTTTATGAATGCCATCAAATTCTCAAACTCTCTATTGCAAGCAGGGTTCTCTGGGAAGCAGACTCTGAGAAGACTAGCATGCAGAAAGCTTATTAAGGGGTACTCTGGGGATCGATACCCATGAAAGAGGAAGAAGCTAGACTGTGATGCTGTCTTAACGGAGGCCACAGCTGACCCTACATGGAGTTCTAACTTCAGAGTCAGCTGAATTAGGACAACAGGGGCAAGTCTCCATATCCATATGCTGATGAGTCACTGGAATGAGGAATGACCTTGGGCTAGACATCTCTCTTTAGTCCAGGCAATACAAACAGGAGACAGACAGCTGAGGGTGACTGTCAGCAGCACTCCTAGCATCTAAGGAAATGTCTATCATTACTAAAGTAGGGGCATCTAGGCAATGCATCGCAATGTATACCACACTCACAGAGGTGTGAAATATATAAATATGGTGGAAGAAATAGACTTTGAAGCTAAACAGATCAAGATTTCAATTTTACCTCCATCAGTAAGTAATTAACAGTGATCACAAGCAAGTTACTCAACTTCTCTCAATCTCTCATAAGGTTATTTTGAAAATTCTATGATACATATTATGATAACACTTAATGCTGTGTCCATACTAGTACCTAACACATGTTAATTTTTCTTCTTCTTCTACCCTGTAAGGTTTTTTTTAACTAGGCTTTTTCTTTTCTAGGTACTAAGACTTCTTTCAAAATGACATTTATTCATTCAGTCAATAAACAGGTACTGAGAACCTGCCTTTAGCCAGGACTATTCTAGGTACTACAAAGACCACTATGAGCAACTCAGACAAGGTCCCTGCCCTTGCACAGCTTAAACTACAGTGAGGGAAGACAAATAACACATAAGCAAGTAAATAAAAAGATAACTTCTGACAGTAAGTGCTATGATGGAAATAAACGACGATGTTAAAGAGAATGGTTGGTGGGGGAGAGCTACTGTCTGATGGGGTGACACGGAGCTGAAATCTGAAAGCCAAGAAAAGGCCAATCATTTGGAGAACTGGAGTGAGGGGTATTTCTGACACAGGGGATATAGAACAAAATTCCTGAGGCAAGATAATACTTTCCTGGAATGTTCAAGGAGTGTACTCCAGAACCATGAGTACAGATTACAGTTCATGAGGTGAGGTCAGAGAGGTAGTCTCTCGGTATGTTGTAGACCATGGTAAGGCATCACTCCTGCATTACTGTTGCTAGTATGAAAACAGAATAAAACGTGTAGAGCATTTAGTACAGTGCCCAGTACATAGTAAGAACTTGATAAATCATCAGTTATGACTACCATCATCACCATCATCACAGTTTCCACTGATCCTCTTAAATACAGATGCTTTCTTTGTCCATATGTCCTCCGTATTTCCATATGCCAAATAAGGAACAGTTGGGATAGGATGAGAGAGAGGGGCAGAAATAGCTGTCATGCATATTATTTGTTAGTTTTTAAAAGGGAGTTTTACATTTTTTAAATCCAAATGGATCATATCAAATTTCTGTCTGAATGCCCCACTTCTTGTGTGTGTTTAATGCACATTGAGTGCATGCTAAATGAATCAATAAGTGCTCATTTGCTAAATAAATGCTGTCTGAATGAATGAATGTGAAGGGTAAGGGAATGAGTGAATAAACAAGTGACCAGTAAGAACACATTTATTTTTAAGATTTCTGGGAGGGAATTTCTGAGAGATTTCATAACTCTAAATGTTGTAAACTCAAGATAGTTAAAAAATATTTACCACAAAAAGCAGGAGAATGCTAAGCAACAACTATAAAGAAGAAAATTTCTACAGGTTTTGGAAAAGATGTGGCTGAAGGTAAATCAAGTTATCAGGAGATATGATTTACAATATGCAGATCAGTAAGATAGCTGATATGAAAGCCACCAAAATTAATTGATAGCTTAATGTATTCCAGTTATCTTGTAGACATTATACTTTTAATCTTCATAATACTATAAATTATTACTTTCATTTTATAGATAAGAAAATGAGCCTTATAGAGGCTTATCCAGAACGCACAATGTAAAGACTAGGGTTAGTGTCTGACTCCAAAACTTGTTCTTTTCCCAGAATCTACAGAGTGAAGGAATCTGAACCAATGCCTTAGGCCTCAAGGATTCAGCATAGCAGCATGATGGAGTAATTAATAACTTAAACACATTTTCTTCAGTTCACTATTCACATTTTACTACATGTTTACCCTCAAGTGAGAGATTAGTATTACTATATATGATTTCAGAGATGGGAAACAGAGACAGAAAAGTTATTTCCCCAAAGAAAATTAAAACCAAAACAGAATGCAGCATTAATTGCGTTGTAGCCTCTGCCCACCAGCGCCCCCCTTCCCATCCATCCTGCACACACGCACAATAACGGCATGTTTCAAGAAAAGCAAGACAAGCACATTAACCAAATTACACACAGAACTCCAAAAGTTAAAAAATCTTTTTTTTCAGATCATGCCTAATTTGCCTTCCATTACCTGAGACTCCCTGGTGGAAGACGAGAAGCTGAGCAGGCATATTAATTCTTTCAGACCACAAGGACCATTTAGTTCCTTAGCACTCCTATGTAGAGGAAATTTCATAGTATAAAGCATTTGGTTATCTAAAACACTCCACTTACACGGTAACTAGACTCACCATGATGATCATTTTGAAATGTATAGAAACATCAAATCGCTTATAGCTTATAGTACTTATATGGCTTATAGTATTTATAGACAAATAAGTACTAGGGATGGAATGCACAACATGGTAAATATAGTTAACATTGCTGTATGTTACATATGAAAGTTGTTAAGAGAGTAAATCCTAAGAGTTCTCATCACAAGGAAAAAAATTTTTTTTTGTATACCTTTAATTTTGTATCTATATGAGATGATGGATATTCACTAAACCTATTGTGTTAATCATTTCATGATGTATATAAGTTAAATCATTATGTTGTACACCTTAAAATTATACAGTCCTGCACATCAATTATATCTCAATAAAACTGGAGGAAAAAATAATAAAAAATCAATCAATCAATCACTCCAGTTACGAGGATGTCCACACATCTATAGCACAGCGATAATTAAGACTCATAATGATGACACTAAGTCACTGAAACACACAGGAGAGTCTTTGGGACTATCGAAAACTGATTAACGAAATGAAAATTGTTTAACTCAAGTGTATTTTATTGAATTTCATCTACTCATAAATTGATACTGCATATGTTTTATTTAGACTGTTTATTTAGACTGTTTGACTCACCAGAACTAATTTTTACCACTCAGATAAAAAAAAAAATCTGACTTGTTCTCCAATACGTTAGAAAATATTTTGTTTTGTTTTGTTTTCTTGCTAAATTTTTTAAGCTCTTTATTGGAGTATAATTGCTTTACACTGTTGTGCCAATTTCTTCTGTACAACAAAGTGAATCAGCTATATTTATACATATATCCCCACTCTGCTCCCTCCCACGACTCCTTCCCACCCTCCCTATCTCACCACTCTAAGTCATCACCAATCATCGAGTTGATCTCCGTGTTATGCAGCAGCTTCCCACTAGCTATCTATTTTACATTTGGTGGTGTATATTTGTCAATGCTACTCTCTCACTTCGTCCCAGCTTCCCCTTCGCCCCCCACTACCCTGCCCAGTGTCCTCAAGTCCATTCTCTGCATCTGCATCTTTATCCTCACCCTGCCACTGGGTTAATCAGTACCATTTTTTTAGATTCCATATATATGCGTTAGCATACGGTATTTGTTTTTCTCTTTCTTGGTTACTTGACTCTGTATGACAGACTCTAGGTATCTAGAAGCAATAAATGCTGGAGAGGGTGTGGAGAAAAGGGAACCCTGCTGCACTGTTGGTAGGAATGTAAATTGGTACAGCCACTATGGAAAACAGTATGGAGGTTCCTTAAAAAACTAAAAATAGAACTACCATATGATCCAGCAATCCCACTACCCTGAGAAAACCAAAATACAAAAAGATACATGTACCACAATGTTCACTGCAGCACTATTTACAATAGCCAGGACATGGAAGCAACTTAAATGTCCATCAACAGATGAAAGGAAATGCTTCGCTATCTACCCATTTCTCTAAATCCCACAGGCTCTCATACTCAAGAAGCAATGTACCAAGTCTGAGTCATGGAAACTTTATTGTGTAATAACTCAGGCCCATAAATAATGCATTGAGTGATATAACTGAATATCCTTATTTTTCAAGGATTAGTTCTAACTTTTAAAATACAATGTAAATAGTAATCAGGAAGCTAGATCTCAGTTTCTTAAAGACTTACTAGTTACCAGTAATCAGTCTGGTAGACGGGGATCTGGGGTCCAAATCAGCTATTCTATGAGAATAAACAGTGAAAGGACAGGACCCAGATATACATTAAGTAAGCTTAACATCAGATCTCTGTCCAGTACAAGAAGGCTAGAAATGCCTTTGAAGACTATAGTCTGCCCCATTTGACATTCACTCTCATTGTTTCCCAAGACCCTTCTCCACTAAACTGCCCCTTAACAGCTCAAACTCAATCTGACATATAGGCCCTTTAATATACAATAAATACTTTCACCATTTTATACCTCTCCAAGTCATACTCATCCTCTCAGTTTAGACTACAAATTCATTACTGTCACCCTCAGCTGGGCCCTCAAAAAATACCCAACAATACATTAACCTGTTCCTGGTCAGCTTTCTCCCCCATTCCTTAAATCAATAATTTCTAACTTTACCACTATTCCCAAGGACTCTAACCATTCATTACCATTATTATGTCTATAATGATACCTGTAGGACAGATATGTGGATGTGCTGGTTTGTGGAGATTTTTAATACAATGTTTGATAACACAGGATATTTTATACACTGAAATTAGAATGAACAGAAATGCATGATAGAGATACTGTCTCTGTATAGTATAAAAAGCTTATAAGTGACAGCACATATTCTCCCCCAAATAGTTACTATGTCTATGGGCATTGCCTGATAGTCATACTAACTAAAGATACATGGCAAAAAATCTAATGATTATTGTGAAGCTCCAATACAATACCCAGTAAGAAAGTTTTTTTTAAATCTTAAAGCATTCTAAAACAAATGATTTAACTATCTTTACTCTTATTTGTATCTCAAAAAAAACTACAAACAAAACAGTTAAAATAATCGACTAAAATATGACAGCACAAAATCATTGTAGCCCACAGAGCATTACCAGATACACCACAAACTATACAAGAATATATGTGATCACTTATTTATTACCCTAACAAACATTTATTGAGTGTCTTTATAAATCAGACTTTCTGCTAGGCATGGGCATGCATAGATCTCTGTCTTAAGGAGGCAGAATAAACCAAAATCACTTGTCAACACAATAAGTCCTATTATTCAGATCTGAGCAATAACTTAGTATTCTATACGGAAGATATGCAGTGACAGAAAACAGGACGGATGTGTCTGGGTATGGGTGTGTCTGTGTTTGTGTGTGCACAAAACTAATCAGAAAAACCATTTTCTCCCAATATTAAGTTGAAGGGTCCATGCATGAAGAAGCACAGGTATAAAGTAGCAAGGAATGGAAGCATTTTTTTAGAACATTTTAATTTCCTCCACTCAGCACAGCAGACTCACATATCACAAATATAATGGTGAATGGAAAAGAAGTCAAGTGGACTTCAAGGACTTGTAACTAAGGTATGTCAGGACTTCCACACGGATAGCCTTCTCTCATGAGAGGATGGTTCTAGAGTTCTCTGCAGATGCAAATTTCTTCAAATGTTGGATCACCATTTATTTGGAGACTTCAACTCGACCCCCACCTACCTTAGTCACTGAATTAGGGAAACACTAATTAGCTAAGGATGCAGAGTTCAGCAACCATTACTACATTTGTCATATTTTGTTACGATTTGAGAGGTGGTTCTATAATCTGATATCTGAACGTTCTAATGCTTCCTTTCTAGGCAAAAAAAGTCTTCTCCATCTAGATGTTTCTTTCTTCACCTTTTTAAAAATTATCCATTGGCACAAGAACAAGTCATTGCTTCAAAATGAACCAACTGATGGTGCATTTGTGAAATGTCATGTCAATGTTGCTCTAAAAAACACAAATACTGATAAAAATAACACAATAATTTCAGATTGACCATCACAACAACCCTCTTCTCCCTTCTCTATCAGTCCCAATATTTTTGAATAGCTGCTTCTTTATTTTGAATACAGAGGCCACAGGACATTTACAGCAATGACATGTGACCTACTAAACTTAAACTTAGGGGAGACTCCTCAGGAAAAATGGGAAGAGTCCACAAATAATTAAAACTACAAATGGCTAAACCTCAAACATCTTCCAACACAGAGCTAACAAAATTATCCTGAACACGAAGGATACAGCAATAGGACATGGCTCCAAGTCACCTTCTCTATTCTATCCCTATTAAAGCAAAAATTTCCTGTGATACAATTATTCCAAAGGACCCACTTCCAGGATCATTCTTTCCAAAAAATGAGTCTTCAGAGCTCACTGAATCTAGATCAATGATCCCAGAGGTGTGGAATTCAGTAACATTTAAGCACAACTTTGGTGGGCCAGTGATCACCTGGATTTTTGTTTGAAATACAGAGTCCAGGCTTCTTCCTAGAGTTTATAAATCAGACCCTCTAAACACAACCATACAAAATCTATGGGATGCAATAAAAGCAATTCTTAGAAGGAAGTTCATAGCAACAGTCCTTCCTCAAAAAACAAGAAAAAGCTAAAACAAGCAACCTAATCTACCACCTAAAAGAATTCAAAAAAGAACAAACAAAACCTAAAGTCAGCAGAGGGAAGGAAATAATAAGATCAGAGGGAAATAAATAAAATAGAGATTAAAAAACAATAGAAAAAAAAAATAAAACCAAGAGCTGGTTCTTTAAAAGTATAAACAAAAATGACAAACCTCTGGCCAGGATGACGAAGAAGGAAAGAGAGAGGACCCAAATAAACAAAATAAGAAATGAAAAAGGAGAAATAACAACCAATACCACAGAAATACAAAATAAATAAATAAATAAATAAAGAGAATACTATGAACAACTGTATGCCAACAAATTTGAACACCTAGAAGAAATGGCAAAGTTTCTAGAAACATATAGCCCACCAATATTGAATCAAGAAGAAACAAATAATTTGAACATACCGAACACTGGAAGTGAAATAGAATCTGTAATAATAATAATATAAAAAAAAACTGGGATTTCCCTGGTGGCAGAGTGGTTAAGAATCCACCTGCCAATGCAAGGGACACAGGTTCTATCCCCGGCCCAGGAAGATCCCACGTGCCATGGAGCAAATAAGCCTGTGTGCCACAACTACTGAGCCTGTGCTCTAGAGCCCGCGAGCCACAACTATGGTACCCAAGTGCCACAACTAGTGAAGCCCGTGTGCCTAGAGCCCATGCTCCACAACAAGAGAAGCCACCGCAATGAGAAGCCCACGCACCTCAATGAAGAGCAGCCCCCATTTGCCACAACTAGAGAAAGCCCATGTGGAACAACAAAGACCCAACATAGCCAATAAATAAAATTAAAAAAAATAATAATAATAGTAATAATAATAATAAAAACTCCCTACAAACAAAACTTCAGGACCAGATGGCTTCACAGGCAAATTCTATGAAACACCAAAGAAGAACTTATACCAATCCTTCTTAAACTCTTCCAAAAGATCGAAGAGGAGGAAACACTCCCAAAGACATTCTATGAAGCCACCATCACCCTGATACCAAAACCAGACAAAGACACTACCAAAAAAGAAAATTGCAAGCCAATATCTTTGATGAACATAGATGAAAAAAATTCTGAACAAAATATTAGCAAACCAAATCAAACAACACATAAAAAAGATCCTACACCACAACCAAGTTGAATTCATCCCAGGGTCACAAGTTTGGTTCAACATATGCAAATCAATTAATGTGATACACATCAACAAAAGAAAACACAAAAACCACATGATCATCTCCATAGATACAGAAAAATCATTTGATAAAATTCAACATCCATTCCTGACAAAAACTCTCATCAAAGTGGATATAGAGGGGACAAATCTCAGCATAATAAAAGCCATGTATGACAAACCCACAGCCAAAATAATAGTCAACATTGAAAAGCTGGAAGCCTTCCTGCTAAATTCTGGAACAAAACAAGGATGACACTCTCACCACTTCTATTCAACATAATAGTGGAAGTCCTAGCCAGAACAATCAGAGAGGGAAAAGAAATATAATGTAGCCAAATTGGAAGATAAGAGGTTAAACTGTCATTATATGCAGATGACACGATACTCTATATAGAAAACCCTAAAGACTCCACACAAAAACAACTAGAATTGACAAAGGAATTCAACTAGGTAGTGGGATATAAGATTAACATACAGAAATAGGTTGCATTTCTTTACACTAACAATGAAATGTTGGAAAAGGAATGTAAAAAAGCAATCTCTTTTAAAAATTGCATCCAAAAAATTAAATACTTAGGAATAAACCTGACCAAGGAGGTGAAAGACTTGCTGAGACTATAAAACATTAATAAAGGAAATTGAAGATGATTCAAAGAAATGGAAAGCTATCCCATGCTCTTGGATTGGAGAAATTAATATTATTAAAATGGTCATACTATCCAAAGCAATCTACAGATTTAATGTGATCCCTATCAAATTACCCATGACATTTTTCACAGAACTAGAACAAATAATCCTTAAATTTATATGGAACCATAATGACCCAGCATTACCAAAGCAATCCTGAGGGGAAAAAACCAAAGCTGAAGATATAACACTCCCAGACTTCAGACGATACTACAAAACTACAGGAATCAAAACAGCATGGCATTGGCACAAAAACAGACATATTGATCCATGGAAGAGAATAGAGAGCCCAGAAATAAACCCACACACTTACAGTCAATTAATCTTTGACAAAGGAGGCAAGAATATACAATGGGAAAAAGACAGTCTCTTCAGCAAGTGGTGTTGGGAAAGTTGGACAGCTTCATGTAAATAAATGAAGTTAGAACACACCCTCACACCATATACTAAAATAAACTCAAAATGTCTTAAAGACTTAAATATCATACAACTCCTAGAAGAGAGCACAGGCAAAACATTTTCTGACATAAATAGTACTAATGTTTTCTTAGGTCAGTCTCCCAAAGCAATAGAAATAAAAGAAAGAAAAAAAAAAGGGACCTAATCAAACTTACAAGCTTTTGTACAGCAAAGGAAACCATAAACAAAATAAAAAGACAACCTACAGAATGGGAAAATATTTGCAAAAGATGCAACAACCAAGGGATTAATGTCCAAAGTATACAAACAGTTCATACAACTCAATAACTAAAAAAAACAAAATGGGCAGAAGAACTAAACAGACATTTCTCCAAAGACATACAGATGGCCAACAGGCACATGAAAAGATGCTCAACATCACTAATTATTAGACACATGCATATCAAAACTACGAGATACCACCTCACAGCAGTCAGAATGGCCATCATTAAAAAGTCTACAAATAAAAATGCTGGAGAGGGTGTGGAGAAGAGGGAACCTTCCTACATTGTTGGTGGGAATGTGAGTTGGTGCAGCCATTATAGAGAACACTACGGAGGTTCCTCAAAAAACTACAGTTGCCATATGATCCAGCATTCCCACTCCTGGGTATATACCCACACAAAACTATAATTCAAAAAGATACATGCACCCCTATGTTCTTAGCAACACTATTCACAATAGCCAGGACATGGAAACAACCTAAATGTCCATCGGCAGATGAATAGATAAAGATGATGTGGTACATATATACAATGGAATACTACTAAGCTATAAAAAGTAATTAAATAGTGTCATTTGCAGCAACATGGATGGACCTAGAGATTATCATACTAAGTGAAGTAAGTCAGAAAGATAAAGGCAAATACCATAGTATATTACTTATATGTGGAATCTAAAATATGACCAAATGAACCTATCTACAAAACAGAAACAGACTCACAGACACAGAGATCAGACATGTGGTTGCCAAGGAGGAGGGAGGGTGAGAGAGGGATGGAGGGGGAGTTTGGGACTAGCAGATGCAAACTAGTATATATATAAAGGATAAATAACAAGGTCCTACTGTACAGCGCAGTGAACTACATTCAATATCCTATGAAAAACCATAATGGGAAAGAATATAAAAAAGAATGTATATATATGTAAAACTTCCCTGTACAGCAGAAATTAATACAACATTGTAAATCAATTAAACTTTCAATAAAAAAATATCAGGTGAAAACAACAACAAAAGACCCTCTGACAAAGAGGCCCAGGAACCTGTATTCTAATAATTTTCTTTAGGTATTTCTTATGTTCTCTGAAGTTTGATAACCACTAGCTCAAATGAAGAACTGTTTAATAAACCTCAAGTAAAGCCTGTACAGGAAGTGATTTCTCACTGTTCTATTTATAAGAACGTTCACTCTTTCTCAGTTCCCCACAACAGCCGCAACAAATCTCCAGTCTTCAAAGATATTTCCAGCTCCCCTACTTCCTAAATCACTCTAAGCTAGAATTTTCAATTTTATGAGATGCTCTGAGCTTACAGCACATAATTCTGGATTTTCAGATCCTGTCCTGAAATGAAGTGATATTTGAAGAGCAAGATTTTTTCATTCTGTCTCCTAGCAGTGCATTTTTGGCAACAGTGGCCCACTTGCTGACAACATTTCTCACCTGATAGATAACTGTACAGAAAATATAAGCAGACTCATTGGAGACTGGAGGAGAGTTTTTACATTTACCTAACTTCTTAAAATATAAATGGGCCACTCAAGGAGTTCCAGGAGAAGGATACTTTTCCATTTGCTCTCTTTTTAACACAACTTCATTCTGAAGTTTTGCTTCAGAATGTAAAAGTCAACGTAAGTAAAATTCAAACAGGTTTGCCTACTTGAAAGTATCTCTCAGGCTGGGTATGAAATCTAAATATTTTGTTTCATTGAACCAATTATAACACAGAAAAAAAATCAAACAAAAAAAAGAAATAATATAATTGGATAATGTTAAAGAATAACACCCATTCATTTATCCTGAGCATTTTACTGAAATTCCATTAAGTATCAGGCACGATACTAAATACAACAAAAACACAAGAAAATCAAGATTAGAGTCAGAATTTAAACAGAGGAACTTTGAATTTTGACCTAATCACTGCTTCATGTATCAAATAAGGGCCTGCAAAGAAAACTTAGCCCCTGTTAATATTCTCCCTACTTATGCCACTTAATATTTTTTTCCCTAGATGTGTGTGAAATTCACAGTTAACAATGTGTATATCTAGAGATAACCCATTGATTTTACTATCATATTCAATAAACATGTAAGGTTTTTTTCTTTTTTGTTTTACCTTCAGCTCCCTATGATAGAGGAAACAAAACAGAAGTGAATGAAAATAGCAATGATGATATAGAGGGGAAAAACACATAATAGCTCTCAGGTACTCTTCCCACACATCTTAGAGTACTTCAAGGTAGATAAATTACACACTAAAAAGGAATATATAATCACATCACCTCTACCTACAACCTAATAATCACTGATGTCATTTCTCACAGTCAAAATTTATGTTTAAAATGAAGGTCTAACAATTGAGCTGGTAGCCAAACAAGAATAGAGTGCTGTACACAAAATGTAAGTCATTAGCTGGGTAACTGTTGCATCTCACAGCCTAAACCTTTGAACACACATACAAATTAGTTTGAACACAACGGATGGGGAACGCTTGAAATTCTCAGGCAAGTGAAATAAGTAGTTTCTATTTCACTGAATTTTTTTTTCTAATTTAAAAATAATTTGTCGTGAAATACCCATATTCTACCAAATATATATGTTCTAGGATTTTTATAGAATTTATAGTAGTGGTACTCATCCTGCCACATAACATTCAGCAGTTTGATAGAAATGTTTGAATCTGCAATGATTTCATTTACTTGTGTACACACATGAGTCATATCCAGGGAGCCAAAAAGGGACTCCGTTTTAATTTTTTAATGGATTGACTGGGCAATGCCAACAAAATTAACTCCTTATCAACCTTTTTAGGTATATGACATCAGTTAACCTATGAACTCTTTTAATAAGGTTACTAGCAAGTAAATTATTGAGAAAAAACAAAAAATTTTAGATCATTTGGAGGCATTCAAATTTGATTGAAGTTAATGGATCTCAGTATGAAACTATCATTTATTGAGTTCAAAAAATTTTACAAGGAATATTGCTCCTTTTTCACAACAAATCTATAAGGCAGTAGTTATTCCTATTTCACAAAATAGAAAACTAAGGCTCTGAGGAGGTAAGAGTTGGCTTTCCTAGGATCTTACATATAGTAAGGGGCCCAGCAAGTAGTTATTCAGTTTGTCTGTCAAACTGCAAATCCTTGTTCTTTCAACTCTTCCATGTTGTTTCTGATGACTAGGGATGAGGTAGAGAAAAGCAACAGATGGCCATTAAATTCTGATTTCAGATTACAATACCTAATTTCTACAAAAGTGAAAACACTGAATTACTAGAATATATTTTATTTAATTTTTAATTTTAATGAATCTATTGCTCAGAACTTTTTTTCCCATATTGAGCCCCAAATTTTTAAAACTTCAATTAAAACACATAAATTTATCAAATATCTTACCTCACAAATATATTTTGTATATTTTTCATTATTTACATGTTAGTTATACTCACAATTTCTAAGGTTTTATTTAAGGCTTTACATATCAGAGATTTCATTTTATTTAATATTAGGAGAGGCTAAATATGTATTTTTAATGTCCTTTCACTTTTTCATAGGCAAGTATCAATATAATTTCCTTTCCAAAAATAATGAAACAATATTTGGTTTTTTGCTACTTGAATTCAAGCTTCTCTTCCATTTTCTTTCCTGACCGTTCTTTGTTTCTTGGACTATTCCCTATGTAAGTAGCTTTCCTTCCCTTGTATGCCATTCTTACAGTTCTATTACTTCTCTTCCTGCCATTCTGCTTTCTGTATTTTCTGAGGTCTTCAAAGCCATCTGCAATGCTGTAACAGCTAGTAGTTCTCTGACAAGAAACCTAGGAAAGCCTTGCCCCGAGTTGGTCTCCTAAAATATCTTCACTGACAGGCTGACATTAGCAAACCCAAAATCAATGTCAAAGTGATAGGGGTGTAAGCAACACTCATTTATAAAAGTAAAATGGAAATAAATGAGATCCTAAATTCACCTTTGATGTAAAATCCCCCACTGTGTCTCCATATGTGTTCCCAAGTAAATTATTTCAAAATAAATAACATAAAGTGATTTATGCATCTTCAGCCAGGTCTTAAGGATTATTTTTTATTTTTATGGCTGCACCCCAGAGATTTATAGTGAACAAAACTAACTAAAGTGGATGATAAATAAAACTTCCCCTGGACATCTCTACAACAATTGGCGTTCTTATATTTTCCCTCAATACAGTTTCCTTAGAATAAAGGCTATAATTAAGGAAGTTCCATGAGGTCGAAGAATGGGAAAGTTTTGTTTGGCATTTGTATCACCAGTGTTTTGCACAATACTTGCCACATTGCAGACCCTCGGATATTTTTTAACAACTAGGTGGAATAAATAGTACTTTGGTGCCCCTACTTAAGAAAGTAATCTACTTTCCTCAGTTTTAAAACTCATAATATGTCCTTGCTTTTTATTTCTTATGCCAGTGTGATACTTTATTGAAAGCTTGACAATACAATATGTCTTTGCAGAATGTCAGAACAGGAAGGGACCCTAAATATAATAACTTAGAGATGAGAAGGATCCTAGACAGTAAAAGTAATATGCACAGTGATATACAAGTATTTAGTTGTCCAAGGCACAATGAATGAGAACCAGATCTCCTGAATTCCGGAATTTTTTCAATGTCATCAATTCAATTTACTTTTAT
This sequence comes from Hippopotamus amphibius kiboko, assembly GCF_030028045.1. Classification (NCBI taxonomy): domain Eukaryota; kingdom Metazoa; phylum Chordata; class Mammalia; order Artiodactyla; family Hippopotamidae; genus Hippopotamus; species Hippopotamus amphibius. The sequence goes on along the minus strand of NC_080194.1, from coordinate 45,636,318 downwards.
TATTAAAATGGTATGAAGTATTATAATCTTTATAGCCAACATCAATGTACCTAAAAGTAACCCTTAAAATATTGAAAACCAGAGTTTGAATATTCCATTGATTAAATTACTAGCTGAATTACTTGACAACATCCTAGTATGTATTAAATTCATTTCCATTTCCCTACTTGGAAATTATCCTGAATAAAGAACAAATAAATCTCCAGTGATTGAGACAATATTCCACGATGAGACCACTAAGGACACAGGAGCTTCCATAGCAATGCAAGATGGTTTGCTACACTCAAAACAACTAGAAATTTCCATCTAAGAACGCTCTGGTAATGGCTGTTCTCAGAGGTTTTTTGGGTTTTTGTTTGTTTGTTTTAAGTTGTTTGGCTCTAATGAAAGGACATTAGATAAGAAGTAAATGTTTTCAAAGAAGTCTAGAATGCTGACAATGTAGGAAAACTAATCTACTGGAACTTTTTGAAGCTGTATTCTAGCTTGCCAAACAAAAGAAAATGGGGGTGGAAATAAGTCACTGCTTTGAAATATACTCTCTGTTTTCTTTGTGCTACCAAGTCTGTTGGTGACATGGTTAACCAATGAGAATTCATTTATACATGCCTTATGAAGTTGGAATTGTTTACACTATATTCACCTGTATGTTTTCAGCATTACAGCTGAAAGGCCTTTTTCAAAATAGAAAATAATTACAGCATGGAAAGTACATACAGCTGTTGCATATTTTTCATTATCGCAATTATTTTCAAATTTCTTATCCTGAACACCATTATCTGATTACATGCTTTTTTTATCCAGCACAGTGCTCAAGTAATTCAAATTTCACCTTTATAAAAGGTAAAAATCAGAGACTATTTCCTACCTTTTATTTTGGCATTAAATACTTGAGTGCAGTTTATTTTATCTATTTCTCACGTAAGTTGCTGGGAACAGTCTTATGTTAAATTGGCATTACCAGAGGCACTGCCACAACTTTTTAACAATTTGTAAATTCTAATTCTTAGGCAAAAAGAAAACTCCAAGATTATAAAAACAATTCCCACAAAAAAACTAATAATTATCTGTAATGAAATCATCATATTAGATATGAATCCATTATACTGAAGAATTAGTATATTGCACAAATATTGCTTTAGGTACTGACACAAGACTACAGATGCACAAGATTACTGGACTCTTTTTATAAAAGCTTATGTTTAACAATTTGCAGCATCAAATAGTTCCTAAGATTTTGCTTCCTGATAAATATTTGCATTAAGAATAGCAAACAGAAGCCAAACCTTTCTGAGTTTTGTTTCCTAGGTTATCAATGGAAGAAGCAGCAAAAGGTAAATTGAAGGGAAAACGCACACAAAAAAAGGAAGATGACCAAAGAGTAATTTCATTGCTAAAAGAAAAGGTCATACTCCATTAATGCAACAGCCACAGGACATTTGAAGGACTGCCTGGTACTAGGTCCCAGTTTCTCTGGATCCCATTCTTTCTCAGGTCCCTCCTACCATCAACTGCAAGAGTACTTTCAAAAGGGAGACTCAAAAGTGGTCAAACAAGATCAATGTTCAGATTCATTTTGGAAACTTTAAAGAAGTAAAAGTCTCAGAGATGTGTAGGTAAAAGTGGTCAGGAGTTGAAGTCCTTGTAACCAATCAAAGGGAGAATAAAAGGTGGATGGTGGTTTGATACTGAATCTCTTTAGGATTCTGTGTGGAATGGAGTGAATTCCTTCAAAACAGAGCTCATACAGTCAGAGAAAGACTGAAAACAGAGGTCTGGCATTACTGCAAAGAGTAAAAGTCAAGAGTAGCTGAAGTGCCTGAGCAGGAATGAGGCAGCAGTGCTCTGGAAAGATGCCTAGAGCCAGGGGGTGTCTGGAGTACACCTGGAACTGCTGAAACAGACATCCCTAAATGAGCACAAGTTTAGAGAGAGCTAGGAAGGTATTTATTCATTCAACAGGTATTTATGAAGGCCTAATAAAAGGGAACCATAAAAAAATGAGGGAGAAAGCACTAAAGAATCCAGGGGAAAGAGAGTGAAGGATGAGGTAGCGGTGCAAAAAATATCAGAGAGGTTTAGAAAACCAGGGTTACCCACAGAAGAAGGTTGAGCCAATATACTAAAAAAAAAAGTACATGAGATGGTGAGAAAAGAGACTAGCGGTTTCTTCATCAGAAGACAACTCAAAAAAGTATCTGACAACCAGTTCCCAAAGATTTGAGAAAAGGAATGCAATACAGAATGCAGTTAGCCTGCAGAATTCAAAGATGTCAGAGAAGGTCAGGCTAAGAGAAAGAGAGTGTGGGGAAAAAAAAAAGAGAGGAAGAGTTTCCTGGAAGGCAGTAGGGGTTCCTCTGGGATACTGGAGACCAGAGATGAAAGACATGGAAATGGCAACTGCAGAACACAGTGCCTGGGAAAGTTTGGGGGAAAGAAAACAAGTGGTTGTGAAGGAGGTCATGAAGGGTTCAAGGCTGTAGGTGGGCAGACAGACTTCTCAATCAGGAGACCCCGGAGGGATGAAGTCTCACTCCTTTCCCCTGCTCCAGGGCCCCTTTCCACCAGAGCCCAAAGCCCGGGTCTCGCCCGGGGCCACTGGGAAGCGCAGGCCAGGCGGAGCGAGGCCCGGCCGCCCCCCAGTGGTGGGGCTCTTCGCACACGCCCCGGCTAGCCTGGCGCCAACTTGCCCGTTCCCTGTCCTCTCCCCCTGAAGCGCGGCCCTCCTTCCTCTCCCCGCTCACCGAGGGCGCCGTCAGGCGGCTGATGCTCTCGCCCAAGGAGTCCAGGTTGACCCGCCTCCGGCGCTGCGCTCTCCTGGCCCCAGCCGTGGCGGCGGCGGCGGCGGCGGCGGCGGCGGCCGGGGTCGGGGTCCGGGCGGCGGAGGCCGTCGCTCTGGGCTGGGGCGGCCCGGGCGGACTCCGGCTGCCGTTCCAGCAGAGTCTAGACAAGGGGCACTCCCCCTCCTCCTCGGGGCTGGTCTCCAGGTAGTCGGAGCCCAGGGAGCTGAAGGACTCCGACGAAATCTTCCTTCGAGACATGCTGCTGGCGGCGCTGCGGCGGCCGAGGCGGCGGCGGCGGCGGCGGGGGGGATTCGGGCGGCGGCGGCGGCGGGACCGGCGAGCGGCGGCGTTAGGGGCGTTGGGACCGCTGGGCGCTGCGGCCTCGCTGGACCGGGAGAGAGTCCCCGGAGCCGCCGAGCCTCCAGAGCCGACTGCTCATGGCGGGAACTTGGGGCGCCGCGGCACCCTGGGGCCGGCGTTTGGCGGGGGCCGCCGCCTCTGCTGCTGCTGCTGCTCGCGCGGCGCCACCTCAGCGCCCGCCTCGGCGCATCCCGGCGGACGCTCTCCCGCTTGAGGGGAGGCTGCGAGTGTGTGACCGGAGGCGGCAGGGCGGGGAGGCTGCGGCCCGCGCGGTCGCGGCGGCAAAGGCTTCTACTGCCTGCGCGCCTATCTCGCCCCGCTTCCCCTCGCTCCTCCCGCCTCTCTCCACTTGCTGCCCGCCTCCTTCCTTCTCCCTTTAAGCACCCCCTCCTCCGTGCTCTCTCTCCGCCAGCATCACGTGTCACCATCATACTCATTGGGAGTCTCTGCCTGGCCTGTCGCCACGTTTCAGGAGCAACCAGGACACTTCGTCGCTGTCCCCTGAGCGCCACCCCAGCTCCCACCCTGCTCTCCTCCTCCGAGGAGCGCACGTTGGCTTGGATCAGACCAAAGGGCCCCAACCCCAAACGCCCTACCCCTCTTCCGCGGAAGAGGCAGCCGAGGAGCAGACAGGCCCGGGTGGGCGCTGGAAGGGAGAGGGGCGCGGGGCCGGGCACGCAAGACCCCCCTCTGGAGCCACCGCGGGGAAGCCTGCGAGCATTGAAGTGGGGGGTTAGGGTCCGTAATTGACCTTTCCTTCCGAGTTTATTTAGGAAGTTCTGAGGCCAACGGGAAAGGCCGAGTGGTCCAGCCCGCCCATTCCAGAGGAGTCGCTTACAAGGGAAGGGAAGGGTCAACATGTTGGCACCCATCCTGCTGGAGCAGCTGGTGAGGACGAGTGTTCTCCTCGGGCGAGGCTGCGTGGGCTCGTAGCGAGCCCAGAACCGGGAGGCAGTGAGTGAGGACATCGTCTGCTCGGGCGAGAACCCTGTTGCTGAGCCATCAGCCGGGCTGGGCTCGCCGGGTTCCTGCCTCCTGCGGGCTCTGCACTGGTGCTGGACAGCTCCGCTTGCCACCTGCAGCTGCGTTTGCAGGCGTTGGAGACCCAGGGACAGTTCCTCTACAGACTCCACTACCTAGGACCCGGGGAGTGATCACTCATTATCCTGGCTCTTTGCACCAGACACGCGATCTGTTTGCACTAGGCTACAAATGCTGTTCGGAAAGCCAAGGGAAGTGGGAGAAAGGCTTTTCAAAGCCCAAGAACAGCCTCTCAAGTTTGCGGTGGAGCTGCTTCTTTCCAAAGCTGGTCTCTTGACAAACCACCAGCCGCTCTTAGTGCCTGTCCCCACTACGCTTGCTTTAGTTCCAGGAAGGCCCGGACTTGTTCTGACATTGAGATGGGGCCAAATTAGAGTCCCTAGCTGTGTGCTTCCCCCGGAAAGAAAAGTTCAGAGGCTCTGCCTTTAGCTCCTCAGAGATACAAAAGCAAAAGCAGTTTTTTGTTTGTTTGAAGTTTCTTCCAAGGTAAAGGCAGATAGGTTTCTGGGTTGTGTTTATTTTAAAACTAATAGACAAAAGAGAAACCTTTGCTGTACCACACCCCAACTTGCTTTTAACTCTGAATCTTCCCAATTGTTTATGAGGACCCAAATAAATATATATGCTGTTTGAAGATTCCATTTACATTTGGAAAAATGCACTCAAATCAATTCATAAATATGCCTTAATCTCAGATTTGAAATAGGTGTTAAAGACAAGAAAAGTGTATATTATCACTCACATACTCCCCTTCAAATACACATATATATTCTTTCTCAGCCTGCTGAGTAAATTGCTAACTGCATAATTTCCCCTCTTAGCAGAGGAAATTCAGGCCTCTTTTTAAAAATAATAATAAAAGTTGTCATTTGTAGTTAATATTAAATAATAAGTTTATTATTATTTTGATATTGTGGTGTATCTGCTGTTGATTTCCCCATTACTTCACTTAATTCTATATGCATGTGTTTCCACTGGAAATTAGATGCAAATTATATTTTTTATCATAAAGAATAGCAATCAATTGTGCTAAAAACTTTCACTGGCCTTTTTTTTTCCTGAATTTTTTTTTTTTTTGGAACTTACATTATTCCAACATTGGGGAAACTGTTTAATACTTTTTTTGTGCTGTATCAATCATAGCATAACAAACTGGAATTTTTAGTTTTCTTTAGTAATAATGATATAACTGTCAAGTTCTCTAGAGTCATACACTTTTAGAGCTTCTATTCAGGATACTAAATAGCATATGCCCTTCACATTCTTTTAATAACTACTGAGGCACACACTCACACAAAAGTTCTTTTTTGGTAATGGCAAATAACCTTTGCACTGAACTTAAAACGAATTTTTTTTACTAATCATTCAAACTCTTATCTCAAAGTCAAAATGACTAAGTGCAAAGCAATGAGTATCATTTGTTTCCAAAATTTACAAGAGGCCCAAGAGTCTTCCTGTTTACACTGGAAGTTTATTACCAGAAAGAATTCTGAATCTACGGGACATTTTTGCTCTGTGTGAACCATTTGAATCAGACTCTTTGTAGGATCTAGCCAGATGAAATGGTCTTACAACTTTCTGTATGAATTGATCATGATTTTCCCACTGATTTTTAAACTATAAATAGAGGCCTAGATATAGACAGTATATTCTCTGCATTACTTTCAAAGTTTTCCTTTATCTTTCTGTTCAGGAGCAGGGTTCAAAAGTTCTCAGTATGAAGAATGCTGGGTTCTATATTAGAATTAAAATCTTTAAAAGAGAGTATAACATACTCTCCATAAAACAAAAAATTTAAAGCCTTAAAGCTAGTAAAAGGAATCCAAATACTTTAAGAAAGAGTAGTCTACTGAAAATGAAAGATTTGTGCTCTAATTTTAGGGGGGAAAAAAATCTTGCAAAGACTCATGCCCACAAATCTGGTTCTGCTGGATACATTGAATTTCAATAAATTCCTTAAAGTGCAGTCTCTTATTAGAAAAGGAAAATGCAGGAATGTATTTGGTTTTTTTGTGAAGTCAGTGAGGGCACTTGAAGACTCACTTCAGATTGATCAAGCATTGGGAAGGACTCTTTAAGAAAGCAGATTCCTCATCTTAATTGAGATGGTGACTATTTCCCCTTTAAACATTAAAAGAAAAATGTTGTGTATGTCTTACCTTCATATACAGCATTGCCATTTATAAACTCCTTTCACTTACATTGCCTCATTTAATTTGATTTTCACTATGTCCAGAGAAGTAAAGAAAAATCACCTCTGTCAAGTTCAAAAAAGAATTGCCATCAGTCCTTACTCTCCAAATTCTTTGCACTTCAGAACCTCAAACTCTTTCCTAATTTCTTTTCATTCATGTAAGTCTTCAGCAAGAAAACCTGCAACATATATCTGCTTAAGTGTTCCATGGAACAGAGTTCTTGCCTGATATCAGAAGACTGAGGAAATCACTCCCTGTAGTCAATCTTTACATAAATCTGGTAACTCACAGGAACTATAAATGTAATATTAGAGCAGGTTCTTCAAAGAAATATAGTAGCTGGTGAATTCTTAACTAGGACAAGTTTTTCTGTACCCCTAACTTAGAAAATTACACACACACACACACATGCACTCCACACCTGCAGGTTAACCCTACGTACATGTTCCCTGAATGAGATCTGTCTACCTCTCCCACTTTCTCATAATCTCTTTTTTATAAGAGAGCAAAAGTACTTTCTCAGTGAAAGATTGTGAACAAATAAGAGCAGAGATATCACGCTTCATATTCTTGCATAATTTTATTATTTTTAAGCCCTTTATTGGAATATAATTGCTTTACACTGTTGTGCCAGTGTTTGCTGTACTCTTGCATAATTTTATAAGTAAAACTAAATATTAAGGAAACTTTCAAAATGAGAACCACCTGCTTTATTCATGTATAAAGGGATACATGGAAGACAGTGCAACCCATCATCCTATGGTTATATTTCATCATAACACCATCAAGAAGTACTTCTTGCTCAAAACAAAAAGAAGGGTGGAGGAGAGGAAACAAAGTCAGTGTAACACTTGGTAGATTTGTACCAAAAACATACTTATGAATTATAAGTGGGACAGCTGCCTCATTTTGATGCTATCATATCCAAGAAAGCAAGAAAGAGGGAAAGTAATCATTGTCTTTTCGTGCCTCAGACAGACAACACTCTCTTCCTTAAGTGGCTTTAAATGGCTTTGCACTCTCAATCATGCACTGCAGAAATCTATCCTCTGAGAAGAGACCCTATAAGTCAATGTCTCCTACAATTTCCAGCCTTTTTGTTTTCAGAATCATTAGCTCTCTACCCCTTTTATTTAAGTTGGGATTCTTTCTTGGGTAATAAGTACAGACTATATTGGAAGATTATTGTGTCTTTCTTTAAATATTTTTATAAATCACAGTATTGTCCTTATATACCAAATAAGAGCAATATTGTGTGCTAAGTGATTCAACTGTGGTCCATTGTAGCCTTTAATCATATTTTTAAATACTTCCTTACACATTGTACCCAAACCTTTTGCCTTTCACATTATTTCCAAATTTTTGCCTTCCAAATCTATTTAGTAAAGATGAATTAACATTTGTTGAGAACTTACTGTGGACCAGGGTCTTTTTACTTGTTGATTCATTTAATCTTTACAATGCCACAATAGGACATATTTTTACAGTTTTACAAATATGAAAATTTTGCACAGAGGTTTTAAACATTTTCCTCAAGGTCATGGAGCTGATAAATATTATTCAGAATTCCAGTCCTGACTCCCAAGCCCATGTATTTTCATTGAAACCTGTTTCCTGCCTTCCTCTTGTAATTGACCTCAAATGTCCTAAAAACACAGAGAGAAACAAATCTTATGAATTAAAATCACAATGTGAGTGGTTTATTGCATTACAAATAAATATTACACATTGGAATTATTCCCAGGAACACAATGTCATGGAAAAGCACTGATCTGTGCAGAAGCTCTACTTTCCAGTAGCTGTTCTGCTCATAACTAGCCATACGACCCAAAAGCAAGTTGCTTAAACTCTCTGGGTCACAGACCTCTCACCTCTAAATTAAAAGTGTTGAGTAAAATCTTCAGTATCATCAGTCCCCAAGATTTTATAATTTTTTCTACTTGTGAAGTTATTCATTTTCTTTCCAGATATGTCTTATGCCTAGAAAAATTTCCCCTCACACATTATAAGTTCAGTTCCTATTTTTCCTCCCTATCGCATCCATTCTGAGAATGCAATTGCTCTGCAAATTCCTTCTTTATCTGCCTAAAATCTTCTCCTTATATAAATCTGCCATGAATGTGGTCCACAGAATTAAATGGATAAAAAAGAAAAATTTCAGCTCAATTTTATTTGGTTACATGTTCACCATCTCTCTGTCTTTTCATAACCTGATTCTTCTGTCTGCTTTATTATATTATAGAAAGGAATCATATCTTCCTGTCTGCAACTTATTAAGCTTGACAGGGAACAATAATTAGTATGAATTATCAATGAGTGTCTTTATATAACCTTGTTAATGTTAATAGACATTTACTTAAGTATGTTCAATTTGTCATTAGTATGCAATCCCTTATGTAATCATTTTAAATTAATAATTCTATTTTTAATCCAATTTATAATAAATTCTAGAATTCTTAAAATCATTAGCATTAAGAATCAAATGTTATGCCCTTGTCACTAGATATAAAATAAACATTATTAAAGTGTTAGTAATAATGATTAAATGGCAAAGTACTTAGATCCCTTAAAGTAACCAACAGGAAAATTGTTCTGTTTAAAATTAGGAAAGAAATCACAATTTATACTCACTTATGGGATGATCATTTCTGGAAAGCATTTCAGGGCGAATATTGAAATGACCGACCTCTGTAATGAATAGATTAGTTCAAGCCTTAAAAAAAAGTTAGTGTTAATTCTAAAATATTTCCCCACCAAAAGACATGAAATTTTAAAATAAAACATATGTTTACTCATTTCTGACAGTTCTTCTTTTAATGAGCAATATGAGCATTAATTCCTTTTTTGGTATGCAAAAATGGACAGGCATCTGTACGACCACAGTGAACTAAAATAAAAATGTTCCAATTCTCTAATTCACATGGGGCGTTATTATGGTCACATAAGTAAAGGAATACTTGTTTCCAAATAAGCAGCATGTAACTGCATAGACAGTCATTCCAAAGCCTCTGCACCAAGACCCTACAAGTGAATCTGTGTTTCCTTCTAGGTTATGTAGACATAAGCTGGACCTACATTTGCCCAATCCAATAAGGTCTTTGCACTTCTGCCTCAGAGAAGATCCAAATTTTCTTGGATTTTAGATTTTCTAGGTAATTTTTCACAGCGCCCTGAACCAAAAGAATAATTAACAATTCAGTGTATAAGGTAGTTGTACCCAAATAATTTAAAAAGGACTTATGTCCTAAGAACGTAGTACCATTTAAAAATACTATATGTATATATATATACATACATGTATATAAAGTGTAATTTTTAAATCTCATTCTTAAATAATTATAATTATAGTTATTTCATTAATTATTTTGCAGTTGGGCACTGCACATCTTCTCATATCTTGAGATGAGATTGAATATTGCCACTTCATTTCCTGTTCCACATTGATTTTCCTGTGGTAGCAACTTCAATAAACCTGGCTTTGCAAATGTATGAATTGACTGAAACAATGTAGCACAATCCATTGTTAAAACCTCAAGCTAATAATTTTCTCAGTTTTCAACAGATGTTAAATTTTGCTTTGTTTCCCTCAAAATTTTAAAATATCCCTGTGCACTCCTGTGCATTCATTACATTGTCCGAGGCCCCATTAGTGCACACTTTGGAAACTACGACTTCGGTTGTTCAGCCATTCCAAAGTTCTCAGGGCTTTTATCTTGATTACAAACTCTGAGTAAATAGGCAATAACAGCTTGCAAATGTAAAATGAAAATTATGCATTTTAATGTCATTTTCTGTAATAATAAATTTGTGTACAGTATATTACCTAAAGTTTAATTTATGTGTAGTGCAATATTCTGTAATTTAAATCTGTATAATGTTTTGCCTCATTAATCATCTATCAACTAAGCTTTGCACATATAATAAGAAACAAAATAATTTGAAAAGACACATAATATGTTTGCTTTTGATATTTCTAATATAAACAATCTTTTTACCAAGGGTTGTATTTGCTGAAAGTATAGCAAAACAGTATTATCTCATGTGAAATTTTTTTAAGATTTTAAAATATTTTTTCTTTTAAAAACTGACTCTGGGGAATTCCCTGGCTGCCCAATGGTCAGGACTTCACGCTTTCATGGCAGGGGCCACAGGATCGATCTCTGGTCAGGAATCTAAGATCCCACAAGCCTCACGGTGCAGCCAAAACAAAAACAAAGAATACTTATCAAGATCCTGAAATCTTAATAAGTATTCTTTGTTTGAAAAGAACAGGAAAGACAAAGGTAAGGTTGATTATTCCCTATAACTTCTACTGTCAAGCAAGGGAAAGAAGGCACTTCATTGCATTTTGTTGATAGAGAAATAAAGGCATTCAAGATTGAGGGACCTGTCCATGGTCCCACAGCACATAGTTGATCACAGGTAGATCTAGCATGGCAAAATCTTACTCCATAGTTCTATCATAGAAGACTGTACCTAAGAATGACTATCCCTTGGGAGGTTAAAAAAATGTCTAGCTCATTATTTGTAAAGAATATCATTTGAGTTGTTTCCTCAGGTAGTAAGAATAGATTTGCATTAATCCAATTACACATGCCCTCCATGGTTAATTCATCCATATCCATTCATCTCATCACATATTTGAGTAACTAAAAGTTTAGTATTAAATCAAGCACAGTAGATATTATAAAGATATTATCCCTACTTTTGGAAAATTTACACTCTAATAAGCCTACGGAAAAGTTAAATAATATCAAAAAATAAATGGCCATACAAAATAGAACCAGATTAGATGTCATATGGAAAACAAACTATAATATTTTAAAAGAAAAAGAAAGGTGAACTCTATTTCTTATGAAGGGAATGGGACTTGAATTGGCTTTTGAAAAATGGATAAAATTTGAATAGATGAAAATGAATGAATTGGACATGGAGAAGAGAGAGAGAGTATATTGTGTTTGGAAATACTGTGTATAGCATCCAAACTGGATCAGAGAATAAATACTGAGGAATCATGAGAAGTAGAATAAGAAAATAAAGACCAGATTGGACAAGGCCTTACTACGGACTTTCTCTGGCAGGCATTGAAAAAAATTATTTTAACTCTTTGACCTTGCAAGTGACATGAAGATAGTGTTATATAGGTCAAGAAAATCTACCGAGATAAAATTCATCTATACAGTCTATTATCCCAAGAACATAAACCAGCAGGGCAGACTGCCTCCGTTGTCCAAGAAATCTGCTCCATACCATTAAAACTAAGGTATATGGCCTCTTAACGATTTCCTCCTTTACACACACACAGAAAGATTTTCTCTATCTTTTAAATTTGGGGCACATTTGTTATATATTATATGCTTATGATGTTGTCCAAGAATATAATCCAAGTCAGTAAAATATATCATCTCCCTATTTCAGCTTCCTATTGTCTAAAATAGCCAATTTTCAAAGTATATCGGTCATTAAACCGATAATAGGAAGAAAGCTATCTCCTACAGAAACTTTTTTTAATTGAACTCTCAATAGATCCAATAAGTGCCACCTCTGTGTTTGGGTCACTGGCGTGCTTGTACTTAACAAACAGACCCCAAAATCCTTCATTTGCTGTCCTAAGACAGTTGCTTGGTCGACTCAGGGAAGAAGATTCTAAAACAAATTGGTCAAGAAAAATCATCCCATCTTGACTCATACTAAATATATTGTGCTTTTACATCCAATCTAACACATTTCCTTCTTCTAACAGAGAAAGATTTTAATTAGCTACCTTTATTTCCAAGAACTGAAAGAGAATGTTCATTCATACCAACTGAGAAGACTGGCTTTCAGGAACTTCTTGTCAGTTAGCAGACCAGAGCAAATATACACTTGAAAGCATTGTCAGCCAGGTCCAAGAGATACTAGAACCCAGGGGGAGATTAGAAAAAGAGAGGTCGTTATAGGATATTCAGGGGGGATATCATGTGGTCAGCAGTAAATACAATACCAGAACAAAGACTGATCAACAGGAATGAAGATGCAGTATTTGAAATGAACAGGCTGGAATGATAATGAAGCACACAAGGTAAGTTTGCCAACTGAACACAAAGTGAAGAATGAAAATTTTAATGAATGGGATCTTTGTTTAGAGATGGCACAACCGAGAGTGCTTACTAATTGGGCATGAGAAAACAAATGAAAAATGATTTTGAAATAAAGTTAAATCTCCACAATTTCCCATATGCACTGTCCATTTTATAAGGCAGTGGCCACCATTTTCAACTTTGTTTAAAAGTACCTCAAAAAGTACTTCAAATAATTTGATTAGAGTGTAAATAGAAATGCCCCATTCAAATATCACAATATAATAGTTCTAATATGTTTTTTAAAAGATGACTAAAGTATTTTGAAATCAAAATAGCATTAAAGTCACCACAGGAAAATGCTCAGTTTGCTCTCTATCCATCGTTCTTCTCATTGCTCCATCATTTCTCTTAGTTTACATGGTGCTTGTATTTTCAGGAGGTTTTTTAACAAACCATAGTAAAATTGTCTCCAGGCTGACGAGGTCATAGATTATCAGTGTTTTCAGCTTCCAATTATTCCAGCATAAATTCTTCCTCAATTGTTCCCTGCTCTATTTGATGTGCTATTTCAAAAATGAACACCTGTGCTTTTTGCTGTTTGCTTTTTGTTGGTAGTTTCCCACTAGAAAAAACCAAATACCTTATTATCATTATTCAAATGACAATATAATTTCAGGGCAATCTGACCAGAAGTTTTAAAGACCAATATTAATCACTAAAAAATAGTGTAAATGTATAAAATAGATTATAATATCTTTCATATACTTGGGAATTAAGTAAACATGAGCATTGCCAAAACTTGACTGTCACTCAAATTAATTGCAGTAGAGCAATCAATACCAAATTGATATTCTATCAACTTGTGTCAACTTGTGTCAAATTCCAATGTTCTAAAACAAAGCTTTCCCTTTTTTCCCCAAAGAAAAAAAATCTTTTCACCCAAGTTATTGGTACCTGGTTCCTAAGATACAAACTAGACATATTTCTGTTGAGTAAACTGACAATTTGGAACAAGTTATTGGTACTTTCATATTTGAATGAATACATATACAAACAAGGAAAAATTTCACATCTATCATTAGTTATGAGAAATTTAAATTGTATACATAAAAGTTCTTTACAATTTCTCTTCATTATCCCTTCATTTATTTAAACTGAACAGGAAAAAATAGAAATTGCTTTCTTAAGGGTAATGAAAGCATTCTTCTTTCTTTTAAACATTATTTCATGATTTACTTTATTTTTGTTATTTTGTGTAAAACAATTTCTTATTAAAACAAGAATCTGTATCACAGATGGAATTAGTTTGCTTTTCTTCAGCATGGTAATTGCCTCTGCTATGATTATTATCTAAAGACTTAAAGATAATGACTTCATGCCAAAAACACAAAGAATGTTTCTGGTTTTATTGAGAAAAATAATAAAGCCAATGTATATACATTAATTCAGTCCTTCAACCAACAAGAATTTATTCAGTAATATTTTGTGTTAGACAGTGTAATAGGTATTGTGAAGAGAAAGGAGCATAAAACAGTCTTTTTCTTCAAGGACCCAGCAATAGAGTTTAAAAAAACACATTGGGAGAAACAAACACAAGAACTGATATCGATTTTTAAATGGCAAGTGTAATAATAGAGATACGTATGAGGTACAGAGAGACACAAAATACAAACTTAGAAAAATGAAAGTTTTAAAATGTCTTCTTGGAAGTAAAAATGTTTAAGCTGGGTTTTAAAAATAAATAGAACTTTGAAGACAGAGGAGTTAAGGGCAGGGTATTCTAGGTATTCTAGCCAGAGTAAGGGCACAAAACTGAGAAACAACAGATGTGCACCAAGAAACACAAGGAGTTCAGAATTGCTAGAGTGTGGTGTTAAAGCAAGGCTCAGCAGAATAAAGCAACAGGTCCCAGATCACAGAGATATCTCATGGAGAAGTCATGTTCGCATATTAGAAAGGTCACATGACTATGTGATGAACAAACTTGAAGAGCCAAAACTGTTAAAAGAAGAGAACAGTTAGGAGGCTGTTTGAGTAAACCAAAAAAGAAATGAGGAATTTAATTAGAGCTGTAGAAGAAGCCGGACGTTGTATTTAAATCCCAACTCTCTTCTGTGTAACTTTGCACTAGGCCCTGATCTCCCTATGCTTCGATTTCTTTATCTGTAAAGTTGGCATAATAATGCTTACAAGAGTTATACACTATCATCCCATTTTGCAAATGAGGAAACTGATAGCTGAAATAAGGATTAGAGGGGACAGTTCAGACACGTATATAGAAGTTAAGTTAGCAAGACATGGAACAGATTTAATATAGGAACTGAGAGCGGAGTGAGATTTAAGAACGGCCCCATGTTTCAATTTTGGAGACTATCAATTGATACTGAGAACACAGGAAGATGAAATGATCTGGTGAAAATGATAAGCTCTATTTCTTACAATTGAGTTTGAAATAGATCCAGATGAAAATATCTAGCAAGCAGTTAGATATATGGATCTTGAATGCAGGAGAGAAAGCTAAGTAGGAGATGCAGATGTGGAAATCATTAACATTTAGGTATTCATCAAAACCATAAGAATGAAGAAGAATGAGTATAATGAGGCTGAACAATGACCCCCCCCCCCCAAAGATCTCTACATTTTAATCTCTGAAATTTATATGTTACCATATATGGAAAAAAGGAATTTGTAGATGTGATTAAGATAAGGAATTTGAGATGGGGAAATAATCTTGAATTATCTGGGTAGATCCAGTGTAATCACAGGGTCCTTAAAAGAAGAATGCAGGAAGAACCAGAGTTAGAGAAAGAGGTGAAGTGATGACAGAATCAGAGATTTGAGTGATGTACTTTGAAGATGGATAAAGAGGCTACAGAATACAGGTTGCCACTAGAAGCTGGAAAAGACAAGAAATGTATTCTCAGAGTCTCCAGAAGGAATCAGCCCTTGTGGCATCTTGGCTTTAGTCCAGTGAAACTGATTTTGGATTTCTGACCTCCAGAATTGTAAGAGGATACATTTGTGTTGTTTTAAGCCATGAAGTTTGTGGTGATTTGTTACAACAGCAATAGGAAACTGATGCACAGAGAAAATATAGTGAAAGTAAAAACTAACAAAAATACTTGAGCAGCACCAAATTCTAAGGACAGCTCTCAGAGGAGAACGAGCAAGGGCCAGACAAGCACTAGGAAAAATTAGGAGAATTTTATGTCAAAGAATTTTAAGAACTAAGGACTAAATAGGTAAATATGGTGGAGCAGTCTACTAACAACTTTCTAAAATGGACAATAGTCACTGGATTTAGTAATAAGAAGTCTTTGGAAAGCTTAGAGCAATTTCAGCAAAGACTTAGAAACTAGTTTTCAGTGAACTGAGAAAAATGAAAGGGAGGAATTGGAGATATCAAATACTGATTATTTTACATTTTACCCCTATTTTATATGGAGATAATATAAATATAAAATATAAATATCTATTGTGATAATAAAAAATAAAGTTCCTGGGTATCTAGTCAAATACTATAGAATAGCAGCAGCGTTTGCACATGTGCAGAATAATTATGTGTAGAAGACGGGAAAAAAAGAAAAGAACAAAGCCCTATAGTAGAGACAAGTGCATAGAAAAAGACATGAAGACAACTGCAACAACAACAATCGGTAAGGAGTAAGACCCTCAGATACCCAAACTTAACCATGAAAGAAAATGAGGAAAGAGATAAATGTCTTGAAAATCTTAATAACAATAAACATCACTGGAGTAAAGCACAAAGTACTGGAGCAAGGTCAGGGTATGATAATCTGGTTTAACCAGCTAGATTGATAGTTGAAGGAAAGTGGAAAATAGCTTTGGGTATATAAGTAAGGTTTTATTTATAGCTTTATTCGCTGAGGTTTTTTAAGTGGTGAGAATATCGGGATTTATTAAGAAAAAATAGTTAAATATGGAAGCATAAAAGATAAGAGATGGCAAATAATCATAAGAATAGCCTGAAGAATTAGTAGAAAAAGTACTAACAGAGTAACTGTGACAAAGACAGTTTTCAGATTAAAATCTTAAAGGAGAAAGAAGAGACATTAAAAATAATAAATTCTGTTTTGAAAAAATAAACATCAAAATATAATTCAGCCACTTGAAAAGTTAGCCCAGTGCTCTATCAATGATTTGTCAAGCCCCTAGCACACATGTCTCTCACAAGAAACACTTCAGGAGGGATATCTGGCACAGAGTGCATATTTTCTACCGCATTTTTGACTTCCATAATATCAATATTTCCTTCTATATTTCATGCCAAGGTATTTTCCAAGCCATTGTGAAATATTCTACTCCCTGAGAAAATGTTCCATAATATAACTTAAATTTCATAGAGAATTTAGAATACATGAGTCAGTCCTCAAATTTATGTCTCACTACTCTATCCATGAAAACTATATTTTGGTTACAAAAATCTCTTGAAAATATAAAAGATCCCAATATATTATTACAACTTATAACACATAACAACAGAGAGAAAAATAAGCATTTTTATACAAAAAGACGATTGGCATAATGAATTTATTTGCAATATAAATGTATGACATAACCTCACTGAAAGTGGTAGGAGAAAAAAAGGTTTCCTTAAGTCACTTAGAAAAATTGTGCTTTGACTAAGTACAGACTAAAGACAAGCAAACAGACAAACAAACAAAAATCTGTATGTAAACACAGTATGCTAGTTAGTAAATTTAGTTCTCATAGGAGTACCAGTTAAGAACTCTGAAACTACTTTACACATTTACTAGGATTGAAAAATAAGAGAATAGAGCATCTAGAGTATTTTTAATTTCAGTTATTTTGTTATCCATTGCTGTTTGTTTTTTTGAGTTCTTATGAACTGTTTCTTGTACTTTCTCATTTTGTTATCAAGATTAATTGATGAGTTTAGTAAAGTAGCAGGATACAAAATTAATGCACAGAAATCTCTTGCATTCCTATACACTAACAACAGAAGAGCAGAAAGAGAAATTAAGGAAACTCTCCCATTCACCATTGCAACAAAAAGAATAAAATACCTAGGAAGAAAGCTGCCTAAGGAGGCAAAAGATCTGTATGCAGAAAACGTTAAGACATTGATGAAAGAAATCAAAGATGACACAAACAGATGGAGGGACATACCATGTTCCTGGATTGGAAGAATCAACATCGTGAAAATGACTGTACTACCCAAAGCAATTTACAGATTCAATGCAATCCCGATCAAATTACCAATGGCATTTTTCACAGAACTAGAGCAAGAAATCTTATGATTTGTATGGAAACGCAAAAGACCCCAAATAGCCAAAGCAATCTTGAGAAGGAAAAATGGAGTTGGTGGAATCAGGCTTCCTGACTTCAAACTATACTACAAGGCCATAGTGATCAAGACAGTATGGTACTGGCACAAAAATAGAAAGTAAGACCAATGGAATAGTATAGAGAACTCAGAAGTAAGCCCAAACACATATGGGCACCTTATCTTTGACAAAGGAGGCACGAATATACAATGGAAAAAAGACAGCCTCTTCAATAAGTGGTGCTGGGAAAATTGGACAGCAACATGTCAAAGAATGAAATTAGAACACTTCCTAACACCATACACAAAAATAATCTCAAAATGGATTAAAGACCTACATGTAAGGCCAGACACTATAAAACTCCTAGAGGAAAACATAGGCAGAACACTCTATGACATCCATCAAAGCAAGATCCTTTTGGACCCACCTCCTAGAATCATGGAAATAAAATCAAGAATAAACAAATGGGACCTCATGAAACAAAAGCTTTTGCACAGTGAAAGAAACCATAAGCAAGACTAAAAGGCAACCCTCAGAATGGGAAAAAATAGTTGCCTATGAAACAATGGACAAAGGATTAACCTCCAAAACATACAAGCAGCTCATGCAGCTTAATACCAAAAAAGCAAGTAACCCAATCCACAAATGGACGGAAGACCTAAATAGACATTTCTCCAAAGAAGACATACAGATGGCCTACAAACACATGAAAAGATGCTCAACATCACTCATCATCAGAGAAATGCAAGTCAAAGCCACAATGAGGTATCACCTCACACCGATCAGAATGGCCATCATCACAAAATCTGGAAACAACAAATGTTGGAGAGGGTGTGGAGAAAAGGGAACACTCCTGCACTGTTGGTGGGAATGTAAGTTGGTACAGCCACTATGGAAAACAGTTTGGAGGTTCCTTAAAAACCTACAAATAGAACTACCATATGATGCAGTAATCCCACTCCTGGGCATATACCCAAAGAAAACCATAATCCCAAAAGAAACTTGTACCATAATGTTTATTGCAGCACTATTTACAATAGCTAGGACCTGGAAGCAACCGTAATGCCCATCAACAAATGAATGGATAAAGAAGGTGTGGCATATATATACAATGGAATATTACTCAGCTATAAAAAGGGATGAGATGGAGCTATATGTAATGAGGTGGATAGAACTACAATCTGTCATACAGAGTGAAGTAAGTCAGAAAGAGAAAGACAAATATTGTATGCTAACTCACATATATGGAATCTAAAAATGGTACTGATGAACTCAGTGACAAGAACAAGGACGCAGATACAGAGAATGGACTGGAGAACTCGAGGTTTGGGAGGGGGCGGGGGGTGAAGGGGAAGCTGAGACGAAGTGAGAGAGTAGCACAGACATATATATACTACCAACTGTAAAATAGTCAGTGGGAAGTTGTTGTATAACAAAGGGAGTCCAACTCGAGGATGGAAGATGCCTTAGAGGACTGGGGCGGGGAGGGTGGGGGGGACTCGAGGGGGGGGGAGTCAAGGAAGAGAGGGAATATGGGGATATGTGTATAAAAACAGATGATTGAACTTGATGTACCCCCCCAAAATAATCAAAAGATAAAAAATTTTAAAAAATTAAAAAAAAGAAAAAAATAAGAAAAATAAGAGAATAAATGCTAAGTAAATAGGATCTAAGTTTCTTACTATCAGAGAAATAAATTATAAATAAGCAAGGGGGAAGTCTAGGATAAACCCTGTGGTACTTGTTTAGAGACATCTGTATGAACTCATGTTTAGGAGAGATAGATAAATAGATAGATGATAGATAGACAGATAGATAGATGTGTGTGTATATATATATATATGTTTTTAGTGTTTATACACATGTCCTGGCTCTGTGCTCAGAAAAAGCCTAGAGGCTATGACATCCTAGTAGTGATAAGCACACCCAGTACTCATATCTTGGTATTATAAATATAAGTTTCCAATAAAGGAACTAGAAAGCCTTAGAGAAATGGCTGATTCTAGAGCTAGTTCAGGGAAAATACAAGATGAATTTAGAGGATCTTCTAATGCCAGAAAGTAAAGAAGCACTAAAAGAAAAGTAAATAAATAGCGGGTATGTATATCAAAAGCACACTGGAGCCAACCTAAAATAGTTTCCAATGGTCAAGTCTGGAAGAATTTGAAGAATAAATAATGTATTATTAGACTATAACCCAAAGTATAAAATAAATATCGATGAGTTTATACTGATATAAATAAATTATTGAATAAATAAAGAGAAGATATGTCTTTCTTACAAAAAAGTCCCAAATAATACATGTAGATACTTTCCCCTCCATCCTTCTTCTTACCTTCTTCCTTTCTCCACCCACACCACGGGCACACATGTGTTAAGTATGGACTGAACTTAATGACACAGTTCTGAAGAATGGCGTATGAAAAGGGAAAAATGGTAACCTCAAAATGGAGAAATCTGACAGATACAAATATCACCAGTAATAAGTCATGTAGATATCATGTATCTTTGCCATGATGTGATGAGAAGGGCACTCTACCTATGTGATGCTTGTCCCCCCAAAACCATAACCCCAATCTAATCATGTGAAAAGCATCTGACAACACAAATTGAAGGATGTTCTACAAAATCTGTAACCAGGAATCTTCAAAACTATCAAGATCATGAAAAACTAGAAAACACTAAGAAATTGACACAGACATTAGGAAAATAAGGATACATGACAACTAAATGCAATGTGGTATCCTGGATTGGCTCCTGGAACAGACAAAGCACATTAGTGGAAAAACTGGTGAAATCCAAATAAAGTCTGAAGTTCAGTTGGTTATTAACATTAAGAGAATCTGGGTGATGGGTATATGGGATCTTTGTATTATCTTCATAAATTTTCTGTAGATCTAAAATTATTCCAACATAAAATGTTCATTTTTAATAAAACTTGATTGGCAAGTTTTAAAATGCAGAATTTAACATTTGAGATTGTTAAATGTAACCACAGTGATGAGCGATTTTTTAAACGCCAAAATCTAAGTATCCATCATACCTAGGACCAATAAAAGTCCAGTAAAATGTTTTTATTTTCTAGGGTAACAATAAAATCTATGTTCTCCTTTTAGTAGGCCTTTTGTTCATACTACTATGAGAAGATCTAGAGAAAGCCCTCTTTTCTAGCTATAATTAAAAAGAGGTTTCAGGGACTTCCTAGGTGGCAAAGTGGTTAAGAATCTGCCTGCCAATGCAGGGGACACAGGTTCGAGCCCTGCTCTGGGAAGATCGACATGCCGCAGAGCAACTAAGCCTGTGCGCCACAACTATTGAGCCTGTGCTCTAGAGCCCATGAGCCACAACTACTGAAGCCCATGTGCCTAGAGCCTGTGCTCCACAACAAGAGAGCCCACCACAATGAGGAGCCCACACACCACAACGAAGAGTAGCCCCCGCTCAACGCAACTAGAGAAAGCCCGTGTGCAGCAACAAAGACCCAACACGGCCAATACAATAAATAAATAAATAGATTTATTTATTTAAAAAAAAAAAGAGGTTTCAAACTGGAATATCTCATCTGTAAGTTATTCTGGTAAAGGGCAAAGTATGAAGGGTATTTTTAATATAAGGGTACACTTTAGGATGAAATGTTTCTATAGATAGATTTAATTACTCTAACAGAGTATGACCATCATTTTAAGATACCATAAGAATGAGACCAATGAGAGATTCTGGGCTATAGTAGTTCAAACATTCCACCACCATGTAGATACTTTGTAAAGTTTAAGCTAACTATTAATTAGACTTCACACAGCTAAATGCACCACATACCTGAGGTCTCTCCCTGCTCCTACCTGCGCTTTTAATAAATTATACCTCTTTCTTAACTACTCAGGATGAAAGGCTCTGATTGCCCTCACTCTCACCACATAGTCTCATCCATATGCTGCTTTGTTTTTCCTCTCCAAGATTCTTCTTTTCACTCTTGACCTCCCAAATTCTCCCACTATACCCTCTAGGGCTTTGATAGTATTGTTAATAATTGAGTTAGGTGCACATCTTTACAATGAAATATTAGCATTTATATCAACTAGCATGGCTAAAATTGACTGGCTATATAAAATTTTGTCCAGTATGTGGACATTCTTATATTATTGTTGATATTATAAAACAGTATAACTACTTTGGAAAACTATTTGACAATTTTTTGTAAAGTTAAAAATACACTTACACTGGAACCCAACAATTCCATTTTTAGGTATATATCCAAAAGAAACAAAGGCATATGTCTGCAAAAAGATGCAAACGAGAAAGTTCATAGCATCTTTATTCATGATAGTAAAATATTGTCAGCAACTGAAGTGATCATCAATAGTACAATGGATTAGCAATTTGTGGTATATTTATACAATAAAATATTACTCACAATAAAAAAACTTAGTATTGATGCACCCAGCAATATGGATAAATTTCAAAACTGCTACGCTGAGTGAAACAAGACACGTAAAATCACATTCCATTTATATGAAGTTCAAGAAGAGGCCAACCTAACCCATAGTGATAGAAATCAGAATGGTTGCTGGAGACAGGGGGTGCTCAAGCAAATGGACTGAAGAGACATGAGGGGACTCTCTAGGGTGATTAAAATGTCATCTTGACTTGGATATTAGGTACATAGTTAATTATATTTGTCAGAACTTGTCCAACTAAAAACTTATCTGTGCATTTATAAAAACTTGATTAGGAAATAACTCATGTCTGTCTCATTAACTTAATATATGCTTAATACCTATAATTAATTTATACTTAATTTAATACTTAATAAATAATATTTTAATATATAGTATAATACTAGCCCACAATCAGTGCTCAATGAATAATTGATTAATTAATCATTGTCAATATAATTTGATTTTCATCAATATTTGGCACATAAGATCAGATCCCAAATCCTTTGGATATACACTCCTTCAGTTCCATCTGAGATTGGTTCTATCTCAATTCTATCCCAGCCTTGCCATTCACAATGTTGGGAGGAGGTATAGGAAGTGTAAAAACATACTTAGCATGTTAGTCATCTGGTGAAAATGGGAGACAGATGGAAAGGATACAGAAAAAGAAGGAGGAGGAGGGGGAAAGGAGAAGAAGGAGGAGATGAAGGGATGGGGAAAGAAACAAAAGCTAGGAAGAAGTATTTTAACCCAAGGAATGCTATAAAAAAGGTTCTTTACAAGTATCATTTTACGTTGTGTTTGCAGATACACAATCAGTATAATAATTCAGAATATCTATATAGTAAATGCAAAAACTCAGACTCACTATTTGGCAAGAAAAAGTTATATACGCCCACTAAAATTAAGATTATTTGAGAATAAAAATACTTCTTCAACAGTTGTTTTAAAAATATTTCAGTTGCTAGTTAAAGTTTATAAGTTTTACATTGTTACAAACTCATTTCCCCTCTCATAACAACAGCAACAACAGCAAAAATAAAATTAGATAACTACTTACTCTGATAGGCCAGTTAGCTGTCTACTATAACTTAGCCCCATCTTGTGGCAGTCTAGGAAATTGTGACTAAATTCTCTTACTGTCCTATTGTGTTTTTGAAACTATAGGCATAAATGATACTATCCCTAGTAATGTTAAGGTAAAAGGAAACTAGGCTAAGGGAAAGACTTGGCCAACGAGAGAAAAGTTTCCTAGTTCTTAGCTATACCAATAAAGACACTCAAAGGTGTTTGTGAACTACTTTGGATTCCTTGAAAAAAAAAAAAAAAAAACACTTCTTTCAGTATAATTGTTTTCATACAAGACCCGTACTGAATAAAGGAAATCTTCATGTAACTTCTGGGTCAACAAACCAAAAGCAAAAAAGCTTAAAAGGCATTTTGGGGAACTAGATAGGGAAAGTTAAGCCACTCAAAAAGAACAGAATGATGTTGTTCTACCATCTCTATAGCCATTATAATTTTGGAGCAAATGATAGTTCACAAAGCTATTAATTTTAGCAAAGATTCATGCTGATCAGCGACATTCAGCTAAAAGATGAAGTTGGAATTTACTTCCTTGATTTCCATTTTTTACCTTCAAAATTATGTGGAAAAATGCAATTTTTTTACTGTCTTTTGGCAATAAAAGCACTGCAGTTTTTGGAAGTGCCATTTAGAAATGTTTGTAGCCTGCCCTTTCAGTGCTAAATCAAACCTGTTCTATGCAATCCAAAATAGAATTTGTTTCTATCTAGTTTACATAGTTAACCACAGTATCATTCTGAATATCACAATTACTCATATATGACTATCAAAATGAAAATTACTTAGACACATAACTAAACTTGATCGAATTAGACACTTTAGTAATTCACAAAAAAACTTTTATTTGAACTGTGTCAAACTAGCCTGCAAATTTAATCATGAAGATAAACATGAATTTGAACACACTTCAAGTAATATTGCCCAGTACTTGATTTACTGCATTGTTGATGTATACCTAACAGTTCAAGAATTCTTTTCATATGCTACCATTTCACTTTAAAAGGAAGACTATGTAACCAATGTAAATGACAAAACTTGGGAGAAGGAGAGGTACTCTCCCTTAATGTAATAAGTTCTTAAAATATCATATCCAATTCCTTTGTAGGTTGGGTAATATTTTCGTATTAAGTATATATTTAGTCATATGTTTTCACAGACATTTTTTTCTAATTGATCATAAGTTCCCATATAAATGTGCTAAGATATCCATACTTTAAGAAGTTCCCAGAGATAAGATCATGATGATGGAGTAGGATGACATGGAGCTCATCTCCCCAAAAAACACATTAAAAATACATGTGGAATAATTCTCATGGAGAACTAAATGGAAACTTGCACAATTCTTATACAACAAAAGCTGCAAGAAAGACTTCCACATAACCCAGTAGAATGGGAAACAAAAAGCATAGAATAAGGACCTCCACCCCGGGAAGGATCTGAAAGGAAGAGAAGACCCACACAGGTGGACTCTTGCCCTGGGGAGTAAGTGGGTCAAGCCACAGAATAGGTGTCCTCATTCTACATTCCTACACAGAGGAGAAAAGCCCCCTTGGCTTCCGAGAGAAATGTTGGGACAGATAGAAGGGTTGAAGTAGCCTAGACTCTACTCATGAAGAGTGCAGAGGTAATGCTTTGCCAACAAACAGTGGCGAGAGCTCTACACTGGCAGCCGCCACTTTGCCATGTTCCCCAATTCAAACATGGCAAACAACCCAGCTCTGCTCATTTCACACCACAGCTTGGTTCAGGATCTGGGCCAGCAAGCCACTGGGAAAAGACTTGGTCTAGCTACACAAAGACAATGGGAGCCTTGGTTGTGGTTCAGGTGGGGCAGCAGTGGCCATTGTCAGTGCTTACATGGGAACAACCCTGACCAGCGTGCCTTGTCCCAGCTCTCAGCAAACACTCAGGCTCCACCCACTCCATACCACAGCTTGACACTGGATTTGGGGCAAGCAGGTCCTAAAGGAAGACTCAATCTTAGGATGCAGAGGAGGCTTAGTGGCCTGGGTGTAGTCTAGGTGAGACAGTGGCAGCCAGTGGCAGCACTAGCTCAATCAGTGCCACAGAGGCAGCTCAGATCTCTGGTGGCAGCACGGCCACTTTAGATTCTGCAGCCACAATGCCTGCACAGTCTAACAAGCACTCCAGCTTCACCTGCTACATGCCACAGCCTTGCACTAGATCTGGGAGGATGACAACAGAGAAAGGGATGTGACCTTGGGCTGTATCTGAGCAGAGCTGCAAATGCCTACATAGGTGGTGCATCAGACCTCTGTGAGTGCATGGGCCTCACTTTCTTCAGCACTCTCCTACTTTTGGGCATGGCACACAGGAAAGGGGAAAAGAGCCTGCTCGATCCTGACCCTCAAGGCTTCTGCTCCAACAACTGGGGAGCAGATCCTGCCTCTGATAGTGTGGCAATAGCTACCAAGCAAAGAAGTCTTGCCTCACACCCTGCACAAGCTTTAGATCCTCCAGTACCCCTTATCAGGGTGACAGCACACCCTGAGGAAAGATTTGGCTGGCCTCCACATCACAACCACTCTCATACCAAAGACATTGGACACCCACAGTCTACACAGAGATGCTCTGACATAAAACACCCCTTCAAGGCCATAGACGATAACCTAAATTCATAGAGACAGAGAAATTAAGTAAAATGAAAAGGCAGAGGTACTATATCTAATTAAAGAAACAAGAGATAGCCCCTGAAAAAACAAATAATAAAATAGAGCTCACCAATCTACCAGACCCTGAGTTCAAAAAAGTGGTAATAAAACTGCTAACTGAATCAAAAAAGATTATTGATAAAAAAGCAGATCACTGTAACAAGGAACTAGAAACTATAAAGATGAACTAGTCAAAAACAGACAATTCAATTGCTGAAACATAAACCAATCTAGAAGGAATAAATACCAGACTAAATGACACAGAAGAAGGAATAAGTGGTCTGGAAGATAGAATAATGGAAATCACCGAATCAGAACAGCAGCCAGAAAGGCAAGTGAAAAAATAAATGAAGGCAACATATGAGATCTATGGGATAATATAAAACATGCCAAGCTTTGCATAATAAGGGTACCAGAATGAGAAAAGAGAGAGAGGGGATCTAAACTGCATTTGAAGAAATTATGGCTGAAAAATTCCTAAACCTAAAGAAGGAAACAGATACAGTAAGCCCCCTACCTATGAGTAAGTTCCATTCTGAAAAAATGTTTGTAAGTCCAATTTGCTTATAAGTCCAAAAAAGTTAGCCCAGGTACCCAACAAATACAATCAGCTATGTAGTACTGTACTGTAATAGGCTTACAATACTTTTTTCACAAATAATACAAAAAAACAAACACAAATAATAAAGAAAACATTTTTAATCTCACAGTACAGTACCTTGAAAAGTACAGTAGTACAGTACAACAGCTGGCATCCAGGAGATGGTATCAAGTGAACAGGCAAGGAGAGTTACAGACTGGAGGAGGGAGAGGAGGTGGGAGATGGTAGAGCTAAAGATTGTCAGCAATAGCAAAAGCTGCAATTTCACTCACTCTTGATGGAATGCACATTTGCATCTTTGAAAGTTAACAACTTGAAGGTTCATGTGTAGGAGACTTATTGTATCTAGGTACAGGAAGAACAGAAGTCAGCAAATAAGATGAATTCAAGAAGACCCACACCAAAACACCTCATAATTAACATAGCAAAAGTTACAGATAGAGAATTCTAAAGACAGCAAGAGAAAGACAAAGAGTCATATACAAACAAACCTCCACAAGGCTAACAGAACATTTCTCTGTGGGAACTTTGCAGTCTAGAAGGGAGTGGCATGATATATTTGAAGTACTGAAAGGGAAAAACCTACAACCTAGGATATTCTACCCAGCAAGATTATCATTTAGAATAGGAAAGATGAGAATTTATCAGACAAGCAAAACTAAAAGAATTCACCAACTCTAATCTTACCCCAAAAAAAGATATTGAAGGGTCTTCTCTAAATGTAAAATAAGAATCTATAGAAAAGGGAAAATCCTACCAGGAAAGACAAATATATAGTAAGGATTGAATATCACTTCAATAAGCCAGTATATACATTAAAAACAAACAAAAAAATTGTAAAAGCAACTATCATTACACTAAACATAAAAGAGATAAGCATGAAGATGCAAAATATGACATCCAAAACACAAAATGTGTGAGGGGGACTAAAAATTTTGATCTTTTAGAATGTGTTTGAATTTAAATGATTATCAGTTTAAAGCAAATATCATTATGGATCAACATGTATGAACAACAAATCAAAAACATACAACAGACTCACAAAAGCCAATGACACAATAGACCAGTTGGACTTAATTGATCTACAAGATATTACTTGCAAAAAAAAAGCAGAATACATAGTCTTTTCAAGTGTGCATGGGATATTTTCCAGGGTACACCACATACTAGCTCACAAAACAAGCCTCAACAATTTAAGAAGGTAGAAAATATATCAAGCATTGTTCATGAACACAACTGTATAAAATGAAAATCAACTACAGAAAGAGAAAAGGGGAAAGAACAAACAGGTGGACACTAGATAACCTGCTACTAAAAAATCATTGCATCAATGATGAAATCAAACAGGAAATCAGAAAATATCTCATGAAAATATCCATGAAAATGCTATCTTACAAAATCTGTGGGATGCAGAAAAAGAAGTTCTAAGAGGGAAGTTCATAACAATACAGGCCTTCCTTAAGAAACAAGAAAAAATCAACCCAACCTACCACTAAAAGAATTAGAAGAACAAAGTGCAAGGTCAGCAGAAGGAAGGAAATAATAAAGATCAGAGAGGAAATAAAGTAGAGATTTTTTTTTTAAAAAAGAAAAGATCAGTGAAACCAACAGTTTGTTTTGTGAAAAGATAAACAAAATTGACAAACCTCTGGCCAGGCTCACCAAGAAGAAATGAGAGAGGACCCAAATGAACAAAAAAAGAAATGAAAGAGGAGAAATAATCAATACCACAGATATAAAAATATATATAATATATATATATTATATATATATATATATAAAAGAGAATACAATGAGCAGTTCTATTTGGGCAACCAATAAGAAATGGACAGATTTCTACAAACATACAGTCTTCCAAGACAATCAAGAAGGAACAGACAATCTGAACATATTGATCACTAGAAGTGAAACTGAATCTCTAATTTAAAAAAATCCCTGCAAACAAAAGTTCAGGACCAGACAGCTTCACAGAGGAATTCTTCCAAACATATATAGAAGAATATATACCTAACCTTCTCAAACTATTTCAAAATATAAAAAAGCAGGGAACTTCCAAATTCACTCCATGAGGCCACCATTACCTTGATATCAAAATCAGACAAAGACACTACAAAAAAGAAAATTACAGGCCAATATCTTTGATGAGTATAGATGCAAAAATCATCAACAAAATATTAGGAAGCTGAATCCAACAATACATAAAAAGGATCATACACCATGATCAAACAATTTATTCCAGAGTCACAAGGTTGGTACCACATATGCAAATCAATCAATATGATACACCACATTAACAAAAAGAAAGACAAAAACCATATGATTATCTCAATAGATGTAGAAAAAGCACTTGACAAAATTCGATATCTGTTCATAATAAAAAGCTTTCATCGAAGTGGCTGTAGAGGGAACATAACTCACCATAGGCTAACATAGGCCATTTATGACAAACTGACAGCCAACAGCTTTCAGCTTAAAAGCTGAAAGCCTTCACACTAAATTTATGAACAAGACAAGGATGTCCACTCATCACTTCATCATGGTATTGGAAGTCCTAACTACAGCAATTGCTGCTGTAGTATCCGTCTAGGGAGTGGGTACGTGATCTCCGAAGGAAAAGAATTTCTCCTCGGGATCAATAACAAGCCACTGCTCAGATTTAAGCCACAGAATAACAGTTTATTAAGAGGAGAGTACAGCAGCTTCTGGCACAGACACCAGAAGGGGGTAGAGAGACCCAAGAAGGGGTTTTACATGAGTAGGTTTTATAGCATCCACCTTTGCCTAAAGTTTGTTTCCTTAGGAATTTACAATCATTGATAATTATCAGAACAAAGACTTTCATTACTCAGTGATCTGCGACATCCCAGGTGACCACCACCCTAGTTGTTAATCGAGATCACAAAGGACAGTCATAAGACTCAGTCTTAAAGAATGAGTGAGGTTAAGTCACGTTTTTCCAGTTCTTCCACCCCTCCCCCGGCCAAGTCAGCCCTTGGAACTCTCGTGATCCCCCTTATCTGAGATGGAAATTAATGCTGCAGAGAAAAGGGTACTGTGTTCCTCTAACTTCTTCTTGCTGAGAAGGGGCATTGTCATTCAAGGGAAAGTAGCATTATTTCCACCATCTTTTTCGGGGGACCCCAGATCCAAAGGGCCTAAGTAAAATCTAGCATAGCCCGGGGGATAAATGGAAGAATGCTCCACAACCATCTGTAAGTTGAAGGCTTGCAGCCTTCTGGAAATCAATCTCCTTATACAAATAAAAAGACAAGGAACAAACAATAAGAATAAAATGATACATATAGTAGCAGTTAATAACATCCTTCCCCATGATGATCCGGTAATCCAGGACCTAAAGTTATCCCAAACAGAGACCTCAGGTGAGTTTAAAGACTTTATCATTTCACTTATATGGTTAGTATAATGGGTTATGTTGGAACTTTCATCTGGAATATAAGTACAACATTTGGTGTGAATGACTGCACAAGTTCCCCCTTGAGCCTCTGTTATTATGCCTAATGCCATTCAGTTTTGTAGCACCACTTTCCATATTTGAATCTGTTCTGTATTAAGGGCTTTTATGGCCATCAGGCTGTCATTTAAGGCTTGCTGAGTAACATTTGTCCAAAGATTACCTTTAGAGTTAAGAAGTCCAGATACATCATGGGAAGTCAGAACTGTGAGGTTCTGACCATTAGCAAATTTGAGAGCTTCAGGTACTAGCAAAGAAATAGTGGCCACTATCCTTAGACAGTGAGGCCATCCCTGAACCACCACATTTAAGGTTTTACTTAAATAAGCCACCGGGTGTTGTTGGGGTCCTTTAGGTTGGGTAATGACCCCTAAGTCTATTCCCTTTCTTTTAGTAATATACAGATTGAATACCTGTCCGGTCGGGAGGCTAAGAACTGGAGCCTGTATTAAGGACTGTTGAAGAGCCTTGAAGGCATTTTGGGCTTCTGGCGTCTATAGTATCCGATCTGTGTTAGCCTCCTGGGTGTCAGTCAAGAGCTGATATAAAGGTTTAGCTAATTCCCCGCACCCAGGAATCCAGATCCTGCAACAGCCTGTAAGACCCAAAAACCCTCTCAACTGCCTCAAAGTGACAGGTAAAGGATGTTTGAGAATTGGCTCTATTCTCTCAGGCCCTTGTGCCTTGAGAAATTATAAGACCCAAATATTTAACAGAAGATTTACATAGTTGAGCTTTGGTTTTTGAAACCCGATAACCACAGTCTGCAGGGAAATTTAATAAATTTTCAGTGATACTCGAGCAGTGTTCCTCAGTATCTGTACAAACCAGAATGTCATCTACATATTGTAAAACAACTGTTCTGGTGTCTGAGATTCTTTGTAAATCTTGGGACAGAGCCTGTCCTAATAAATGAGGACAATCTCAAAAGCCTTGGGACAGCACTGTCCAAGTGAGTTGAACAGCCAGTTGGGTAGGGTCCCCAAAGGCAAACAGAAATTGGCTTTCGGCCTCCAGTGGAATACAAAAGAAAGCAGCTTTTAAATCTAAGACAGTAAATCAGGCTGCACTTTCTGGTGTGTGGGAGAGCAAGGTATAAGGGTTAGGAACTACAGGATGCAAAGGAATTACAACCTCATTAATAATTCTCAAGTCCTGCACCAACGGCCACTGACCATTGGGTTTCTTAATTCCCAAGATTGCAGTATTACAAGGACTTGTTACAGGGTATTACTAGTCCCTGTTGTTTTAGATTTTCAATGATTGTCTTTAATCCCTCTTTAACTTCTGGTCTTAGAAGATATTGTTTTTGATGGGGAAAAAAGACTAGAATCTTTGAGCTTTATCACCATAGGTTTTGCATATCTAGCCTTTCCAATTTTTCTTCCTTCAGCCCACACTTCAATCTACTTGTGTTTCTACCAGAGGAAAACACTGAGGAGCAGAGGCCTCCATATTCATACCTACCAACACTTGAACTTTCATTAATATGTCTCATCCTAATAGGGGAGATGGAGTCTCAGGCACTATTAGAAAGGCATGAGAAAAAAGAACAGAGTCCCAATTACAACTTAAAGTCTGAATAAAGTAATATTGTTTTGTTTGACTAGACAGCCCCCTTATGGTCATAGAACGACAAGAAAGTGGACCAGGGGTCTCACCAAGAACGGAGAAAGTTGCCCCGGTATCTAATAAGAAGTTGATAGATTGGCCGCCTACTGTTATTTGCACCCAGGTTTCCTCAGATGTTATCATGACAGGGGCCTGTGTGGGGACCCCTGGGCCCCATCAATCTTGGGTTTCTGAGAGGTTTGATCCCTGAGACCTTCGCCCCTGCCTGGGGGCAGTTCCTCCTCCAGTGCTGCCCCTTGAAGATAGGACAAGGAGCTGGGGGCAGCTTTACAGCCTGGGGACACTCTCATCTGAAGTGCCCCTCCTTTCCACACAGAAAGCAGGTCAGTCCCTTGCCAGGGAGGCCCCAATTTGAGGAACCTCCTGGGGCTCCGGGTTGTTTCATTACAGCCTGGACTGCCATCACCAAGGCTTCAGCTTTCTCCTTAGTTCTCCTTTGTTTACATCTTTCCTCCTCAGCATCTCAACAATAAATAAACTGTTTGTGCCAACTGTAACAGTTTGTCTAAAGACTGGTCTGGTCCAAAAGCACGTTTCTGTAATTTCTTTTGAATATCTGGCGCCGATTTAGTGAGGGATTTATCCTTCAAAATAACTTTGCTTTCAGGGTGCTCAGGGTCTAAATCAATACATTTTTGTAGAGCTTCTATCAGCCTTTCTAAAAATCTGCTGGGAGACTCCCTCTCTCCTTGTTCAATATCTGCCAATTTAGAGTAATTAAGGGGCTTAGCTCTTGCCTTCTGTAGTCCCACAAGAATACATGTGACAAAATGATTTCTATACCATTCACCCCTTTCAGTATCAAAATCCCAATCAGGCTCAGTTGGGGGAAGAGCTTGCATTCCAATGGGAAGCGCCTTACTTTCTTCCTCAGATTTCCCCTAGCATTTGATTGATACCATTCATCCCTGCACCTCTGAGCTTCAGATAAAACTCAGTCTAGAGAATCCTGGGTCAGAGTCTGACTTAGTAACATCATCACATCTTTTCAAGTCAAATCATACAATTGACTAAGAGTCACAAAAGTCTTTAAATATTTATCAGGATCTTCTAAATAGTCTCCCAAGTCCCCTTTCACCCTTTGTACTTCCTGATAAGAAAAGAGTTTTTGAATTTTTGTGGGTCCAAACTCTCCATTAGCCACTTCTTGAAGAGGCATCATTTTAGGAGGTTCGGACTTGAGAGAGGTCTTAAGAGGTAACTTATTATTTTCTCCCTGATTGGACTGTACCTCCTGGTCTGACTCCAGGGGAGCCGAGGGTAATTGAGGCATCTGCCTAGTTCCCTTAGGGGAGTCAGAATATGGGGGTAACTGAGGGGGGGGGAGTCATCACCATGATATTATTTTTAGCACACATCTCAAGTTTATCCCTTAGAGTAAAAAACAGCACTGCATAAGGAACTTCTATCCATTTCCCTTTTTTCCTACAGAACAAATCAAGTTGAAGGGTTGTATTATAATTAAGCATCCCTCCCTGGGGCCAACGTTCACCATCTCCCAAAGGGTATTGTGGCCAGGCAATATTACAAAAGAAAACCAGGTGCTTCTTTTTTAGACTTTGTGGATCAAACTTGTCCCAGTTCTTCAAGATGCAATCCAAAGGGGTGGGACTGGAACTTTGTGAAGCTCCCATCTGTAAGACAAAAATACGGTGTCCAGCACCAATTTTCCCCCAGGAGGTGTCCCTCCTAATCCCAGGTTGGGGATGGAGGCAAACTTCCACCACAAGCTTCCTCCTGCCCTCTGGTTGGTCTTAATTTGCCCACTTTTTACTGACGCAGGTGACCCTCCTCCCCACTTGTTCTACCAACAAGTGGGGGTGGGGATGAGCCAGTGGTGGATCTGGCATCATCCCAGATATATTGCCAGTTCCTCACCATTAAAACTTTTATAGGATTGCCTCATTGCCTAACATACCACCCTGGATGTAATATGGTAGTTCGTCAATAGGCTTCCCATGCCAACTGCCAAAGTGAAAGCACCTGAGTTTTCCTTCTAGGACACAAAAATGGAGGGGCGTAATCTCTGTGGAAGAGATATACTTTTACCGGCCTGTTTTGAATTCTATAATGTTGTACCCTGGGATTTCCACACCACGTTAGATGATAGCAAAAGAAATGGTGCAGAGACGGCCATGGCGGGGGTGGGGGGGTGGTGGACAACCCAAAGGAAAGTCCTTGGGGGCTTCAAAAGCACTCATCTTTACACAACAGATGGAACAATAAGAATACCATAGCAGCGTTTTCAACAATAATTTAGGAGCATAAGGTGGTCCACTACCGGCCAGAGAGACCAAGAGAAGAAGTCCACTGCATTTCCAATCTGCCCATATGAAGGGGCTCCCATTTCAGGGTTCTGAGAAAGTCCATACAAGTCATAAGGGTCTCTATCCATATAATCTCAAGACACAGCCATTGAAGCGAACAATCTCTCCTAGGCATAGCTTGGCTACTAGCCGCTAATAGTGTGATCTCTAGCCGCAAAGCAGTGCCTAGGGCTAGGGTGCCTCCCAACTCTTTAACACGCCTCTCCTGACAGCGTATCAACAGACAATGTAAATGGAATCTTATGTCTCTATGGGGATGAGGCCGACTGAGCGACATTACCTTGTCATTGATCCCGGACGAGCCTGCAAAATGTTGCCATAGAATCCGTCTAGCGAATGGATTTGTGATCTCTGGAGGAAAAGAATTTCTCTTCGGGATCAATAACAAGCCGCTGCTCAGGTTTAAGCCACAGAATAACAGTTTATTAAGAGGAGAGTACAGCAGTTTCTGGCACAGACACCAGAAGTGGGTGGAGAGACCCAAGAAGGGGATTTACATGAGTAGGTTTTATAGCATCAACCTTTGCCTAAAGTTTACCATTTCCTTAGGAATTTATAATCATTGATAATTATCAGAACAAAGACTTTCATTACTCAGTGATCTGTGACGTCCCAGGTAACCACCACCCTAGTTGTTAATCGAGATCACAAAGGACAGTCATAAGACTCAGTCTTAAAGAATGAGAGAAGTTAAGTCACGTTTTTCCAGTTCTTCCACCCCTCCTCTGGCCAAGTCAGCCCTTGGAACTCTCAAAATCACACAAGAAAAAGAAGGTGTCCATATTGGAAGGGAAGAGGTAAAACTGTCACTATTTGCAGATGACATGATAGGCTATATAGAGAACATTAAAATCTCCACCCCAAAATATTAGAACTAATAAATGAATTCATCAAGTTTGCAGGATACAAGATTAATATGCAGAAATTTGTTGTGTTTCTATACAATAATAATGAAATATCAGAAAAGAAAGTAAAAAAAAATCCTGTTTAAAATCACATAAGAGAGGACCTTCAAGATAATGGAGGTGTAAGACATGGAGATCACCTATCTCCCCACAAATACATCAAGAATACATCTACATGGGGAACAGCGCCTACAGAACACCTACTAAATGCTGGAAGGAAACCTCAGACTTCCAAAAAGGCAAGAAAATCCCCACATAAGGTGGTAGGGCAAAAGAAAAAAGAAAAAGAGGGAGAGAGAGAGGGGGAGAGAGAGGGAGAGAAAGGAATTGGGAAAGGACCTGCCCTGCCTTTGGGAGGGAGCTGTGAAAGAGGAAAAGTTTCCACACACCAGGAAGCCTCCTCACTGGTGGGGATGGAGGGTGGGGAGAGCTTCAGAGCCTTGGAGGAAAGGGCAGCAACAGGAGTGTGGAAGGCAGAGTGGAGAGACTCCCACATGGAGTATCAGTTCCAACCAGCACTCACCAGTCTGAGACACTTGTCTGCTTGCCCACCAGAGTGGGTGGGGGCTGGGTGCTTAGGCTTGGACTTCAGAGGGCAGACCCCATGGAGAGGACTAGGGTTGGCTGTGTGAGAACAGCCTGGGGGAGGCTAGTGTGGCACAGCTAGCTGGGGCAGTCTGAGGAAAGAACCCAGGCCTGCTGCAGTGGCAGGAGACTTTTGTTGTTCCCTGCCCCCTATGCCAACAGACGGCAGGCAGCACCTACAGAAGCATGAGTTACAGCTGTTACCTCAGACCCCAGAGGCTGCCAAGTGTTCCTACAATTGAGGCTGTGGACTTTGGGGGCAATGGTGATCTTTGGGGGCAAGTACATGTGGGAGTAAGGCCAGATCAGTGTCTGAGCTAACACCACAGTGCCCATTGCAGGTGCAGAGACCAACCTAAAAGTATTGGGGGACTTCCTGGTTTGCTTTCCAATTTTCACTTGTTCTGGTTCTGTGTTTTTGTTAGTTTAGTTTTTAGTGTACATTTATGTATGTGGGTTTGTTTATTGGTTTGGTTCTTCTCTTCTTTGTTTTCTCTCTTTTTTTTCCTGTTCTTTTTCTTTCTTTTTTTCTTTTCTTTTCTTTTTTTGTGTTTGTGTGTACATCTCTTTGTGTGATTTTGTCTGTTTAGTTTTGCTTTTACCATTTTTCTTGGGGTTTTGTCTGTTCTTTTCCTTTCTTTTTTTTTTTTCTTCTTCTTCCTTTTCTTTCATGCTATGCACCTTGCAGGGTCTTGGTGCCCTTGCCTGGGGTCAGACCGGGGCCATCAAGGTGGGAGAGCTGAGTCTGGACCACCAGAGAACTCACAGCCCCATGGAATATTAATCAGCGAGAGCTCTCCAAGAGTCTCTGTCTCAACATTAAGATCCAGCTCCACCCAATGGCCAGCAAGCTCCAGTGCTGGATGCCTCATGCCAAACAACTAGCAAGACAGGAACACAACACCACCCATTAGCAAACACACTGCCTATAGACATACTAAGCACACAAACACCCCAAAACACACCACCAGATGTGGTCTTGCTCATCAGAAGGACAAGATCCAGTTTCACCCACCAGAACATAGGCACCAGTCCCCCCACCACAAAGCCTACATAAGCCACTAGACCAACCTCCCCACTGGGGACAGACAACAGAAGTAAGGGGAGCTAGGACCCTGCAGCCTGAGGAAAGGAGACCCCAGACAGAGTAAATTAAACAAAAAGAGAAGACAGAGAAAGATACAACACTTGAAGAAACAAGGTAAAAACCCACAAGATCAAACAAAAGAAGAAGAGATAGGCAGTCTACCTGAAAAAGAATTCAGAGTAATGATAGTAAAGATGATCCAAGATCTCGGAGGTAGTATGGAGGCACAGATGGAGAAAATTCAACAAATGTTTAACAAGGAGTTAGAAGAATGAAAGAGCAAATAAACAGTGATGAACAACACAATAACTGAGATTAAAAATACTCTAGAAGGAATCAATAGCAGAATAACTGAGACAGAAGAATGGATAAGTGGCCAGGAAGATAGAATGGTGGAAATAACTACCATGGAACAGAATAAAGAAAAAAAAATGAAAAGACTTGAGAACAGTCTCAGAGACCTCAGGAACATTAAACGTACCAACATTTGAATTATAGGCAACCCAGAAGAAGAAGAGAAAAAGAAAGTGTCTGCGAAAATATTTGAAGAGATTATAGTCGAAAACTTCCCTAACATGAGAAAAGAAATAGTCAGTTATATCCAGGAAGAGCAGAGAGTCCCATATAGGATAAACCCAAGGAGAAACATGCCGAGACACATATTAATCAAACTATCAAAAATTAAATACAAAGAAAAAAATATTAAAAGCAGCAAGGGAAAAGCAACAAATAACATAGAAGGGAATCCCCATAAGGCTAACAGCTGACATTTCAGCAGAAAATTTGCAGGCTAGAAGGAAGTGGCAGGATACATTCATAAAGTGATGAAAGGAAAAAGCCTACAACCAAGATTACTCTATCCAGCAAGGATCTCATTCAGATTTGATGGTGAAATCAAAACCTTTACAGACAAGCAAAAGTTAAGAGAATTCAGCATCACCAAACCTGCTTCACAACAAATGCTAAAGGAACTTTTCTAGGCAGGAAACATAAGAGAAGGAAAACACCTTCAAAAACAAACACAAAACAATTTTAAAAAATGGTAATAGGGACATACGTATTGATAATTACCTTAAATGTGAATGGATTAAATGCTCCAAACAAGAGACACACTCTGGCTGAATGGATACAAAAACAAGATCCATATATGCGCTGTCTACAAGAGATCCACTTTAGACCAAGGGACACACACAGACTGAAAGTGAGGGGATGGAAAAAGATATTCCATGCAAATGGAAATCACAAGAAAACTGGAGTAGCAATACTCACATCAGAAAAAATTGACATTAAAATAAAGACTATTACAAGACACAAGAGGGGGTCACTACATAAAGATCAAGGCATCAATTCAAGAACAGGAGATGACAATTATAAATATATATGCACCCAACAAAGGAGCACCTCAATACATAAGGCAAA
Organism: Hippopotamus amphibius kiboko; assembly: GCF_030028045.1. Lineage (NCBI taxonomy): Eukaryota > Metazoa > Chordata > Mammalia > Artiodactyla > Hippopotamidae > Hippopotamus > Hippopotamus amphibius. The sequence continues at coordinate 45,598,346 of NC_080194.1, read as the reverse complement.
TGCAAACGGCTATGAAAGAGGAAATTGATAATAACACAATCATAGTGGGGGACTTTAACACTCCACTTACATCAATGGACAGATCATCCAGACAGAAAATTAATAAGGAAACAACAAGCTTTAAATGACACAATAAACCAGCTAGATTTAATAGATATCTATAGGACATTACATCCAAAAACCACAGATTACACTTTCTTCTCAAGGGCACATGGAACATTCTCCAGGATAGATCACATTTTGAGTCACAAATCAAGTCTTGGCAAGTTTAAGAAATTTGAAATTGTATCAAGCATCTTTTCTGACCACAACACTATGAGATTAGAAATCAATTACAGGGGGCTTCCTAGGTGGCGCAGCAGTTAGGAATCCACCTGCCAATGCAGGAGACATGGTTCGATCCCTGCTCAGGAAGGATCCCACATGCCGCAGAGCAACTAATCCCGTGAGCCACAACTATTGAGCCCATGTGTTGCAACTACTGAAGCCCATGCGCCTAGGGACCGTTATCCATAACAAGAGAAGCCACGGCAATGAGGAGCCCGTGCACCACAATGAAGAGTAGCCCCCACTCACCACAACTAAAGAAAGCCTGCTCACAGCAAAAAAGACCCAACACAGCCAATTAAATAAATAAATAAATAAATAAATAAATAACAAATAAAATTAAAAAAAAGAAATCAATTACAGGGAAAAAACTGTAAAAAACACAAACACATGGAAGCTAAACAATATGCTATTAAATAACCAACAGATCACTGAAGAAATCAAAGAGGAAATCAAAAAATACCTAGAGACAAATGACAATGAAAACACACAGATCCAAACATGAGATGCAACAAAAGCAGTTGTAAGATGGAAGTTTATAGCAATACAATCCTACCTCAAGAAACAAGAAAAATCCCAAATAAACAATCTAAAGTTACACCTCAATAAACTAGAGAAAGAAGAGCAAACAAAACCCAAAGTTAGTAGAAGGAGCGAAATCATAAAGATCAGAGCAGAAATAAATGAAATAGAAATGAAGCAAACAACAGCAAAAATCAATAAAACTAAAAGCTGGTTCTTTGAGAAGGTAAATAAAATCGATAAACCTCTAGCAAGACTCATCAAGAAAAAGCGGGAGAGGACTCAAATCAATAAAATTAGATATGAAACAGGAGAAATTACAACGGACACTGCAGAAATAAAAAGCACCATAGGAGACTACTAAAAGCAGCTATATGCCAATAAAACGGACAACCTGGATGAAATGGACAGATTCTTAGAAAGGTATACCCTTCCAAGACTGAATCAGGAAGACATAGAAAATATGAACAGGCCAATCACAAGTAATGAAATTGAAACTGTGATTAAAAATCTCCCAACAAACAAAAGTCCAGGACCAGATGGATTCACAGGTGAATTTTATCAAACCTTTAGAGAAGGGCTAACACCCATCCTTCTCAAGCTCTTTCAAAAATTGCAGAGGAAGGAACACTCCCAAACTCATCTTATGAGGCCACCTTCACCCTGATACCAAAACCAGAGAAAGATACTACAAAGAAAGAAAATTACAGACCAATATCACTGATGAATTTAGATGCAAAAATCCTCAACAAAATACTAGCCAACAGAATCCAACAACACTTTAAAAGGATCATACGCCATGATCAAGTGGGGTTTATCCCTGCAGTGCAAGGATTCTTCAATATACTCAAATCAATCCATGTGATACACCATATTAACAAACTGAAGGATAAAAACCACATGATCATCTCAATAGATGCAGAAAAAGCTTTTGACAAAATTTAACACTTATTTATGATAAAAACTCTCCAGAAGGTGGGCATAGAGGGAACCTACCTCAACATAATAAAGGCCATATATGACAAACCCACAGCAAACATCATTCTCAATGGTGAAAAACTGGAAGCATTCCCTCTAAGATCAGGAACAAGACAAGGATGTCCACTCTCGCCACTACCATTCAACATAGTTTTGGAAGTCCTTGCCACAGCAATCAGAGAAGAAAAAGAAATAAAAGGAATCCAAATTGGACAAGAAGTAAAATTGTCACTGTTCACAGATGACATGATACTATACATAAAAAATCCTAAAGATGCCACCAGAAAACTGCTTGAGCTAATCCATGAATTTGGTAAAGTTGCGGGATACAAAATTAACACACAGAAATCTCTTACATTTCCATACACTAACAATAAAAGTTCAGAAAGAGAAATTAAGGAAACAATCCCATTCACCAGTGCAACAAAAAGAATAAAATACCTAGGAATAAACCTAACCAAGGAGGTAAAAGACCTGTACTCAGAAAACTATAAGACACTAATGAAAGAAATCAAAGATGACACAAACAGATGGAGGGACATACCATGTTCTTGAATTGGAAGAATCAACATTGTGAAAATGACTATCCTACCCAAAGCAATTTACAGACTCAATGCAATCCCTATCAAATTACCAATGGCATTTTTTCACAGAACTAGAACAAGAAATTTTATGATTTGTATGGGAACACAAAAGACCTCGAATAGCCAAAGCAATCTTGAGAAGGAAAGACGGAGTTGGTTGACTCAGGCTTCCTGACTTCAAACTATACTACAAGGCTACAGTGATCAAGACAGTGTGGTACTGGCACAAAAACAGAAATATAGATCAATGGAACAGGACAGAAAGCACAGAGATAAACTTTGGTCAACTAATCTATGACAAAAGAGGCAAGGATATACAATGCAGAAAAGACAGCCTCTTCAATAAGTGGTGCTGGGAAAACTGGACAGCTACATGGAAAATAATGAAATTAGAACACTTCCTAATACCATACACAAAAATAAACTCAAAATGGATTAAAGACATAAATGTAAGGCCAGACACTATAAAACTCCTAGAGGAAAACATAAGAAGAACACTCTTTGACATAAATCACAGCAAGATATTTTTTGATATACCCCGTAGAGTATGGAAATAAAAACAAAAATAAATAAGTGGGACCTAATGAAACTTCAAAGCTTCTGCATAGCAAAGGAAAGTATAAGCAAGATGAAAAGACAACCCTCAGAATGGGAGAAAATATTTGCAAACAAATCAACAGACAAAGGATTAATGTCCAAAATATAGAAACAGTTCATACCACTCAATATCAAAAAAACAAAGAACCCATTCAAAAAATGGGCAGAAGACCAAAATGGGCATTTCTCCAAAGAAGACATATGGATGGCCAAGAGGCACATGAAAAGCTGCTCAACATCACTAATTATTAGAGAAATGCAATTCAAAACTACAATGAGGTATCCCTTCACAGCAGTTAGAATGGCATCATCAGAAAATCTACAAACAGTAAATGCTGGAGAGGGTGTGGAGAAAGGGAACCCTCTTGCTCTGTTGGTGGGAATGTAAATTGATACAGCCACTATGGAGAACAGTATGGAGGTTCCTTGCAAAACTAGAAATAGAGTTACCATATAACCCAGCAATCCCACTACTGGGCATATACCCAGAGAACACCATAATTCAAAAAGACATGCACTCCAATGTTCATTGCAGCAGTATTTACAATAATCAGGACATGGAAGCAACCTAAATGTCCATCAACACATGAATGGATAAAAAAGATGTGGTACATATATACAATGGGATATTACTCATCTGTAAAAAGCAATGAAACTGGGACATTTGTAGAGACATGGATGGACCTAGAGACTGTCATACAGAGTGTAGTGAGTCAGAAAGAGAAAAACAAATATCATATATTAGCACATATATGCAGAATATAGAAAAATGGTACAAATCAACTGGTTTATAAGGCAGAAATAGAGACACAGATGTAGAGAACAAACATATGGACACCAAGTGGGGAAAGCAGGGAGGGTTGAGGGGGAATGATTGGGATATTGGGATACCAAATTGTACACTCTAAGTATATGCAGTTTATTGTATGTTAACTGTATCTCAATAAAAGTTCTTAAAAAAAAAGAAAATATAAGAAGCAGTGGAGAGTGAGCAATTCCAAATGTTGATGAAAACAATTAAAATGAGGAACAAGAATTGACTACTATTGAATTCAGCAACGTGAAGGTCATTTGTGACCTGCACAAAAATAATTTAGGTGAAGTCATGGAGGTAAAAGCACAATTGGAATTGGTTTAAGAGAGAAAGAGAAAATAATTTGAAACAATGAATGTAAACAGCTATTGTGAGTAGTTTCTGGAAATGGGATGTAAATAAATACATCAGTAGGAGAGTTTTTATTTTGTTTTCTTTTCCATGTTTCTTACAAAAGGAGAAATAACCCTATGTTTGTATGCTGATGAGAATGTTCCAGTGAAGAGTAAAAAATTATTATTTAGGAGGAAAGAGGAAATGCTGGAGCAAAATCTTTGAGTAGGTGAGAGGAGTGACAGAGGTGCACAGTAAACAATCTGCAAGACTGGTTTTAAATAAAACTGTGGATAGGTCAATTGTGGTAACAAGGAAAAGCAGAAAATGTAAGTGTAAGTGTTGGTAGGTAAATAAATGTGGAAATGTAGTTAATGTAATATCTTGTCTGAATACTTCAATTTTTTAGTGAGGTAAAAATTTCATAAGCAGGGGATAGTTTTGCGAAGGTGATGTTGGATGTTTGAGGAGAGGAAAGGTCTGAAATAATTCTCTAGAGAGAGTGAGAGTGAACATACTAGGAAAATATAGTAAGACTGCCAAGCAACATTATGGATTTAACAAGAGCGTTAAGATAGTCAAGGAGTATGCAAAAGGGTGATAATAATAACTGACCATAAAATGTAAGTTGGCTAAAGAGGGAAAAGAGAACATCAAGGAGGTGAAAATCAATGATAAAGAGATAAAATCAATCAATGGATTGGCGATCCTAGTGGGACTAATGAATTCTTAGAATTGGAGTACTAAAAGGAGTGAGATGAAAAGAAAGGATGCAACTGAGATGATGGGGAGGTTGCGGGTATTTATGTAACAAGATCTAGGGTATGCACATGGGAATGAGCTGCTCAGGTAGAGTAGAAGACAAGACCAATGGAGGAGATAACTTCAAGGATTGCCAGTATATGTATTAAAAGGATCAGGTATATTGAGGAAAAAAAAGAATTACCAATGAGTCTTATTAGAGAGTTCTAATTAGGCAAGGGCTAAAATAATAGGAAGAAAGGGGAAATGCTTCAGGAGTGTGAAGGTGAAAGGAACAATGAGTGGTAACAAGTAATATAAACTAATGCCATCATAGTCAAAGATGGAAATTTTTAGAAAAGAGTAAGCATGGCCTGAAAACAACAGTGGAGAGCAAAGAGGACTCCCCTCCCAACTCCAGGCTTGATAGGGCTATGGGAGGAAATACAACTACCATTTAGGATGACTATAGGGAAAGCAGAGTACTCTGGGGTGGGCCAGGTTTCTGTTAGAGCAAGGAAGAGAAAGGGGTATTCAGAGAAATGATTATGATATAGAAAAGTTTGCCAATAATGGACTGTGATTTTTTCAGAGGGCTGTGAAAGGATTTCAGGAGTTGAGGAGGGAGAGAGCACATAACAGGAAATGCATGGTGCTAATGAGCATTAGAGTATGAGACATAACAAAACAACAAAGGTACCAGGGTTCTAATGAAGACGTAACATGGATCATGATCATAATGAGATTATTGCTATAAATTCAAAGCATATCTGTTGTGGCAATGCTGCAAGTGTTGGAGGATGGGGATTAATATGATAAATATGTACCCACCACCCAAATCTAACCCATCAAATATGGCTTCTGCCCCACAACCCCTTTGATATTTTCCTATGAAGATCACCAGTGAGGTCCTTGGGCCAAATTCAGTCCTCAATTATCTGCCCTCTCACCAGCAATCTCATAGATTTGACTTCTCCCTGCCTCACAGAATCTCCTCTCTTGGCTTCAGCAATACCACTCTCTCCAGGATTTTCTCTTTTCTTTCTAGCCACTTTTGTTGCTTCTTTTTCCTTTATCCTGCCCTAATTGTCAGAGTTTCTCAGATTCTTCTCTGGTTGAACTCAATGACTGAAATGCCATTCAAGCCAGAACTTACCTCTAAGCTTCAGATTAATATATTCAACTATCTACTTAACAGTGAACAGTTACAATTGGATGTATTTCAAAGATGTCAAACTTTACACAGCTAAACTAGAACTCCAGATTTTCTCTCACAAAACACCCCATCACCAACTCCAACCTCCTTCATTTCTGCATTTCTGTGAGTAGCATGACATCCACCCAACTGCCACAGTAAAAAAGCTGAGTTGACCTTGATTCCCCCTATCCTGCAGTACCTGCAACCAATACAAAAGTCCTGTCAATAAAATCTCCAAAATATCTTGCAACTACCCACTTTCCTAGAGATTCTCTGCTCTATTAAGCCACATTAAGTCAAGCCCCATAATCTCTTTCCATGTAACTGCCACCTAACTAGTCTCTCCATAGTCATTCTTTCTTTCCTCAAATCCATACATCACACAGCCAAAATGAACCAAAATGAACCAAGAGCCAAAAATGAACTTTTAAAATACAAATCCAGCCATATTATCTCCTTGCTTAAAACTAATTCAAAATAATAGTTCTAGATTAAAATAAAGTTGAATTCATTTATAATTTATTTATAATCTGGGAATGAAAAAGGCCTTTTAATCATGGCTTAAATCTAGGCACCATAAAAAAAAAACTTCAAAGATTTAACTACTTGAAAATTGAATCTGGATACCAAAATATCAGAATGCAAAAACATATTTGTTACAATATCACCAGGCATACTTTTCTTAATTACAAATTAATAATTTTACAAGGAATGCACATTAATCGATAATGAAAAGAATGACCCAGCAAAAAAATGATTAAAATGTATGAACAGAGAGTCACAAAGATACAAATACAAAAACTTACAAAAATAAGGGAAAAAAAAACTCAATCCCATTCACAATATAAAGAAATTCATTTCAAAAGACATTGAGATAATATTTTCTACTTAACAAATTAGGCAAGAATTAAAGTATTCAATGATATCCAATATTTAGGAGCTTGTAGGAAAACAGGCTCTCTCATATACTTGGATGGAGTAGTTTTAAATTGGTGAAATCATTCTGGAAGAATATTTCAGCAATATATTTTAAAGTTTAAAAATAATAATAATGTTATTCAATAGTGACATTTGCAAAAGCATACCAAGATTTATAATCAAAGATGTTTTAGCAGTATTGTTTGTTATGACCAAAAAAAAAAAAAAAAAAGCTACAGAAATATCAGTCAGGTGATTGGTTAAATCCAAAATAGATTCCCATTTTTTTTAACTAATTTTCATTGGAGTATAGTTGCTTTGCAATGTTGTGTTAGTCTCTGCTGTACAGCAAAATGAATCAGCTATATGTATACATATATCCCCTCTTTTTTGGATTTCCTTCCCATTTAGGTCACCACAGAGCACTGAGTAGAGTTCTCTGTGCTATACAGTAGGGTCTCATTAGTTATCTATTTTATACATAGTAGTGTATATATACCCCTTTGTTTTTTATGTATACAAATATTTAAGTATTTGAGTAAAATTTTGAAGGAAACACAAGGAACAATTTAATAGTGACTGTCCATGGGAAAAGGTCAAGAAACTCAGAATAAGAAAGAGAAATATGCATGTGAGCATGTGTATGTGTACTTAAACATATAAAAACAGAGCTTTTATTTTTAATCAAAATATCATTGGGTTATTTGGGCAGGAAAATTATGAATCATTTACTGTTTGCATTTCTTTGTATCAAAATGCAAATAACTAAATGCTATACAATTTTAAAAGAAAATCTGGACTTAGAAAAGACAATAAAATCTGTTTTAAAATATCTTTAATGGATCCCCATTCCACCCAGAATATGATCCAAGGTTCTAACCATAGTCTGAATCCTAGACCCTGCATGATCTGGCCTTTTCTACTATACTACCTTATATCACTATTTTTTGCTGCTGAACAATGTCCTCAATCTATTCTTTCAATCTCTCAAATATGCTGTAGTACTAGAGCCTCAGGACCTTTGCGTCTGCCACTTTCTCTGCCAGAGATATTCTTCCTCTGACTTTGTATGGCTAACTCCTCATCCCTTAGGTCTTGGTCTAAATGTCACTTTCTCAAAAATTTTTTCACTACTTACTCTAACTAAAATTGTTCCCTCATTTCCAATTATTAGCTCAGATCCTGGCTTGATTCCTTCATATTACCCTGTTATTCTTTTGTTTATTTTTTTCTGTGGCTTTTTGTGGGGGAGGAAGTGGTTCGACCTTTCACTAAAACATAAGTTCCTTGAGGATAGGGAACCATGTTTGTGCTGTTCACATTTGTGTCCATCCCCAGTGCCTAGCATATGGTAGGTGTTCAATAAATAAAGTGACCATATAATTGATCACCCAAACAGGGAAACTTTTAAAAAAGAGGGGAGATTAGTAATTCTTCCATGGCCACATGAATAAACAAGGGAGTCCCAGATAAACTTACAAATATATTTACCCCATCAAAAAACACTTGAAAAGGGCACAAATGACCATTGATAATGTAAGGCTTAAAGATTTCATTAGGAAAAAAAGACAACTGAAACCAGGCAAATATTAAGAATTTATTTTTAAAAGTTATTTTCTGATTTCCTCCCCCTCCCTTTATGTGGTTTCTTGTTCCCACTATGCATAAACAAGATGGGTGAGACTTCCAATTTTCCTTTTGGGTAATTCAGCCAGCTAATCTATAGGATCTGCTTCAAGCTATCATTCTTCCTCTCAATTCTAGTTGTTGCCCCTTTACCATATCTGACTTAAAAATGATACCATGCAAACAGTCCTCAAGAAAACGTTTCTAACTTAGAGTGCAGTTTTCTCAAGGCAGAATTCAGAACCACAATTAAATATGTTGCCAATTTTTCTCTAAATTATGACAACTAAATTAATGAGAATCAATTGTATTTCCCACTGCTTGGCCAGATTAGGTTACAAATTAGTAAAGATTTAGTCATATATATGTCATGATCATTCTTAAATAACTCAACCTTCCATAATACCCTTGAGCTCCACCCATTTATCAAAGATATCACACACACATGTACATGCAAATACACACACTCACACACAGAGATACACACTGAATCAAAGGCAGCCTACAAGTGTGTAATTCCTGAAATTCCAGGATGTCCAAACATCTCAAGGGGACAAGCATATTCCTTTGCAATTCTTTGAGACAATAGCATGAGTTGGATGAACTAAAGTTCAAGTCAGGCTCAAATAATAACTGTAGAGTTAGCCTTTTCCCCTCAATTTCTAATCTTTCCAGATAAAGTCAATGTTATCTAGCTTGTGAGGTTTTGTGGGGATTAAGTGGGACTCAAATAGCAACTAGCACAGTACCCGGCATACATTAAATGTTCGATAATTATTAGTGTCTTTTGTACTTTATATCCCCACTCCAAGCCTCCAGAAGAGACCTCCAGCATCATTTCCAGGGGCCAATCATCCTAACATGGTGCTTTGTGGTGGGGAGGAGGGTTGTGAAGGAAGAGGAACTGGAGGGATAAAAAGAGCAAGAGTCACAATGACTCTCCTTCTCCCTATGGAACTGTTCTGCTTTCTTGAAACTGCTGCTTATCCACCCTCCACTCTGACTCATAAGAGCCTTTTTTTAGTAGCTACAGTTTCCAGATACAAGATGTTCTAATAAGCCAACTTGATACAAGTCCATCTTTGACATTTTTAACTTGACTCTATAAGAAATAAATAATGATGCTTTTAGCTTTTTTAATATGAAGTGCTACTTGTAAAAGAAACCTCTCCTTCATCCTGAGGAGTTCTGAGTGATTTTCCTAAGAGTCAGGGATGGGGAAAAAATCAAATACATCTATCAATAGTGATGTAAAGGTCAAAGGTGGATTGAGGTTCTGGATGGAATGAGAGTGCATGTGTCTGTTGGCACTGTTTGGTGATATCACAAGCTAGAAGGTTGTTTTTAAGATCATGAAATATCCATGGTATCACATCAGACACATTCAAAGGTCCTGTTCCAAAAACTTCCATGAAGACTGTAAATACTGACCTTGCTGTATCCCCCAATATCACCATCACCATTGCCATTGACCTCTCCATGCCAACCACTTCAACCAGATTTCAGATAGGAGAGGAAGACTTATCTCTTTTACTGGGCTTCCTAAAAGGTAGCCTGACCCTTTAATTTTACAGCACTCTGGGCTATGCTGAAGTCACTACTGTTCAAAGGACACAACATCAAGTCTTATTCGTGTCCAGGGTTCCAGAAGGAAGCCAAGAAACTGCAAGCAGTTGGTAACAGCATTGACTCTTCCTTCCTCCACAAGGGGTTAATGCCACAGTTTGTATCTTTTCAATTTGCAACTCCTCCTAATTTTTTTGATACAAAATATGAATATAGTTAGTAATCAGCGCTGAAATTTCTCTTTGTCTGTGTAAAGCTCCAGCTAAAAATATTTTAGTATATTTTCTTTTCTTCAGCAATAAGTGGAACATTGCAAATTCAGCCTTACACACACTTCTTAAAAAATAAATCCCAGAAGTATATAATTATTTAAATCCAATTTCATAAAGATTGCAACTGCTTTAAAAAAAGAAAAATAGTTACAAAAATTGTCACATACTTTTGGCTAACAAAAGGCAACAAATTAAAATAGGCTAAAGGCTGAATGTAAGTGCATTTAGTTTAAATGAATGATTCATTGTAAATATGATGCATACTTAAATTCGTAACAACTTCCTACTCCAAGACCCCTCCCTTCTGACGATGTTAGGAATAGTAAGAGGCCAAATGAGGTGTAGGTGATGGTTGATTGTATCTAACTCCTGGCAGAGTTCTGTCAGATCTCAAGAGCAAATGGTATTCAGTTGATTTCTTTTAATTGCTGGCTGCATTGATGTATTTCCTGGTGCTTCATTGTGTCTCTCTTGAAGTGCACCCTTCCCTTCTCACAGGCTCCTTGGATTCCCTGCAAAAGATGTAAGCTTAAATCTGAATACCTGTTTGAAGTTCCCTGAACCTGCAATAATCACCTTCACCGTTCATCTTGCTTACCTGAAGTTTCAACCCTACACCTAAAGGAGCACTAATAAACTGGAAAGAGCTCTGGATTTGGAGCCAGGCAGACCTAAATTTTAACTCTCTCTACAGTCTTTTCCATCCATGATTTTTTTTCCAGTTCCACCTATGATTCTTGATCAAAGTATTAACATCTCTGAATTTTTTTCCACATCTTTAAAATAATGGTAATACTTATTTCACGGTGCTCCTGAGAAGCTTAAATAGGCTAGTATATCAAACATTCCTAGCATAGTGCTACAAACCTCTAAACTCTAAACTAAAGACACAGACTCTAGACTGCCTCCTGGGACCCTAGCCTTGAATAATCACCCTTAAGGGTTAATGTCAGTTAAACACTCTATACATTGGCTTAGCCCAAGATGCTATAAAATTAGTGGTGATGATGGCTATACTGAAATGTGGGTGACAATCACTTTGACCAAGTGAATTGTCTCTCTGTTGAATGAACCTTGATCAAAGATCAAGGTTCCTGAAGTTTAACTAACAGAGGACCACTTAGAATAGACCTTTCTTCACCTTTATTCTGTTCATGACGTTATAGAAAAGATATGCATTTTTAAAACAGTGATTAATGTTTATGCATTGCTTTGTAAAAAAATAACCCCAAAATTCAGCACCTTAAAATAAACTAAAAAGGCAGTTTCTTTGAGTCAGAATCCAGGAATAGCTTAATTGGAAGCCTCTGTCCCAAAGTTTCTCATGAGATTGCATTCAAGTTATAATGCTGTGGGCTGTGGTCTCTTCCATATGCTTGATGGGAGGAGGATAGAAGGAGATCCGCTTCCAGTTCTGTTCACGTTTGTTGAGAAGCCTTGGTCTCTCACCATGAGGGCCTTTCCACAAGACAAGTGATCTAAGAGTGAGAGAATACCCAAAATAGAAGTACAGTCTTTTTATAATCTAATCTGAGACAATATCCCATTACTTCTGCTATACTCTGTTCATTAGAAGTAAGTAACTGAGTTCATTTCACACTCACTGGGAGAGAATGACACATGGGTATGATTACCAGGAGGTGGGGAATCATTAGGGGCTACCAACCACATAGTCATTGACACAAATGTTTATATCTGAAAGCAATGCTAAATTAGTCTGTGATGGTGGACACCTTGTTGAGTTCCTGAATTGGCAAGTCTCTGCTGCTATTTCCACTTCTTTCCCAAGTTGAGAAGAACTGGAAACCTTTTAGAAGAGTTCATATCTAAGTAAGTACATCACAGTGTTTCAGAGCATGTTTACAGCCAATGGAGACTTACTGCAATTTCAGGATGTGCCTTCATGGAAAAAATAAGTGGAGAGCATGATCCAAAAGATCTATTGTCACTGGTATATATCTCTCCAAATTTTACCTTTGGACAAGTTAATGAAGTGTAGAACCCGGTGCATTTCCTGAATTGTGCTGGTACTTACAAGTCTTCCAACCTACACATGAGTGTTTCCATAAACGTTAGTTCAGTACTTTAGAAAGGTTTTCAGGCCACAGTGGAATACACTGATGTATTAAATTTAAAGATGTTATTCTTGGAGTTTGCTAAATGTTTCTCTTGTGATCTGAAGAAGTTTGCATGACTTACATGACCTAATTTGTAATGAGGGTGGCACCTGAGCACCAAATTTCATAATAAAGTTCTTTACATTGGCATCCTACTGATGTCTTGGTTAGAAGTTTTTGAAGACAATGTACAAGCATATAATGACTTTTAATTTCATGCCTGAAGGACCAGAAATAATATTTAAGTATCACTGCAACTCAAAAATTACCAACAAAAGAAACACTAAGTATCTTTGCTTCAAATGCCAGAGAAGATATATTACTACTACTCATAAGAAACCAACCAGTTGCAGCCATAAAGATGAAATAGAAAACCATGATTTTCAAGCTATGTATTCTGGAGTTACGCCATTCTTAAGAGAGGCCACCCAGGACTCAAGGAAAAGGAAAGAGGAAGCCGACTGGACACAGCTCTGAGCTCTTTCTTCCCTGCTAGGCTCTCATTTCAGTCAAGGCAGCAGCCTTGATCTGTTTTATACAATGAGCTTAGCTTAAAATGTCATGCAAAATTTATAATATCCAGGATTGGTAAATTTATGAGAAGTACAGTTTTGAACATTGCTGGTAAGAATGCAAATTATTACAGAAGTTTTAGAAGGTAACTTGACATAACTTATCAAAATTTAACTCTGAATATTTTTTTATTCCTGAGATTCTTTATCCAAAGGACCACAATGGGCTCATAACTAAGTCTAGTGCAGCATAAACTCAAACAGTGTGATATATTCACTAGGAGAGTAAATACTCTTTGACTTTGTAATGATATAGTCCTTGATTGATTTTGTGAATTAAACTATTATTTCCTTGTTTTGAAACACTGTAAAACACAGGCATTTACAAAACTTGAAGGAGGACCACATGCAGGACACTGTTTATTACTCAATGAACAGTAATTTTTTTGTAAAAGGACCATAGTTTGCATTTTTATATCTACTAGCAAGATCACACACAGTCTGACACAAAGAAAGTGCTAAAGATATGTTTGCTGAATATATAAATTGATAAATATTGAGCAATATGTAAATATAATAAAGTATCAACTGTGTATGTCTCCCTAAAGAAAAGGTGATAATGACTTTATTTGACAGAGTATCTAGATTTGCTCCTTTAGAAAAACCAAATACCCAGTAGACTGTTATACAATCTCTCACCCTTTTTTCTACCCAGACCCACAAAAAGGAAAAAAATAAAAAAGAAAGAATTCTCCAAGATCATGAAAAGAATTATAAGTTATATAACTATGCCAGTAGCAACTTCAAAAGTATTTTCATTGTCATGAGGGCAAGAACTATTTCTTTGACAACTTCAAGAAATGAAAAAATGTGTACAGTTAGTTTTATATTGTCAGTTAGATATTGTCACCAAAATTATAATTCTACTCAATACTTGAGGTGATAACCTAGAGGAAAGTTTGCCTGATTTTGACACACTCTGTTTCACTCCATAAATATTTTCATGTTTATTTTCAATTTTAAAAAATAGAGAAAATGGCTTTTCTCACTTTCCCAAAGAAACAAAATCTCTACTGCTGCAATAAATCTACATTGTACTTTTACCAAGAACTGAAATATAGGTTTAATACCCCAACTATTTTGTCAATATTATCTTAAGAGGGGCAGTTAATCTAGCTAGCTAGGTAGCTAGCTAAATATTTTATATTCAAACTTTAGTATGGTATTTGACATAGTAGATGTCCACAATATTTGTTGTTGAATGATGCCCCAACATCATTAGGCACACTCAACTCAGTATCATTTGTCTTCTCTTCTCCACTCCCACCAAACAACTTTATTCAGGTACAATTTACATAGCATAAAATTCATTAGGGGGGTAGAGTTTATATCCTTTACTAGAAGGGCCAAATCTCTAAAACACCCATTACTTGAAAAGTTCCTCCTACGGGGCTCTTGCCTAGCATCTCCTTCTTAACTACTTTCACACGTCACCATGCTACTGCCATATCACCCCTCAAACTACCAATTAGCTGATTCAATAAGGAATGGACTTCAGACACAAAGGCATCCAGTTCACAGGTATCCCTTAACCATAAGGTGAGACAATAGGAAAGTTCTGCCCAGTACTGATTGTGATCACCTGTACTGATCATATCTCCCTCAGAGAGAATTTAAACTTGAGACATATAGGATTTAAACTTGAGACCTACAAGCTAAGCTATAACATGCAGGGTATAGCAGAGACAAAGTGAGAAGCCGTTATCACACTAAAGAAGAGAACATAGAATCCTCACTGTGAAGGATCAATGAGAGAGTCCTCTCCCTAGAACTGAGAGACTATTCCAACCCAACTCCATGGAGGAGTGAATGACTGACACACAAGGTTTGCCAGTGTCCACTGCAACCAGTGCTGCAACCAATCTCCCAAGGCATCCTAATAGTTGATCTTGATCCTGGTTGTGCCCATTTCAGCAACTTTGTACACAGTCCTTGTCCACAAAACTTCTTTGATCATGTCAAGCAGGCACCAGGAGCGTGTCTTATTGCCTTGGGCTGCTGGCCAGACTGGGGGTTCAGTAATTTATTTTCCACTAAGTCATTGCCAAAGCAATTTTGCTTCTAATGAAAATGATAGTAGCATTACCTTACATTTGCTGAGCATTTATTCTTTACCTAGCCCATCTTTTTCTAATTAAAAGTTAAGATTCAGGCCAGGGCTGCCAGATGCTAGATCCAGGACACTTAGCCACTAAGCACATGGCCCTGAATTTATTGACTTCAAGGGTTATGGGTATAACCTGGACCTCCTAAGGAGAAACAAGATCAAGGGAGTATCTAGAAAAATATGTATGAGTCCTTGATGCTCTGCAAGTGTGTGAAAAGGGATTGTGCCTCAAATACAAAAAACAAAGCTAGACTGCTCTCCAATTCCCTTGAGGTCTAGTTTGTGCAGTATCAGGTCTTCTGTAGAGACTAATATTGTGATAGAAATTATTGTCTGATGTCCTCACAATAAGCTCCTATTATAAGGTAGCAGGAGTATATCTCAGCTTCTTGAAATTTAAAAACAAAACAAATAACAAACAAAACCCTGACTAAAACATATGCTGTTGTAAGGGAAAGGGGTTCACCCTGTGTTACCTTTAAATAAAGAATGGATAATAGTGTGAGAAGCATAGCAAGATGGTGAGCATAGCAATTATCAGTCAGGGTCTTAGCAGAAAAGAGCTCGCACACTCAAAATGGAGAATTTGAGGAGAGTTTAATAAAGATATTATTTACAAAGGTTTGAGCAGGCACCAGGGAAATCACATGGAATGATGATTCCATTCACCCTAAGGCCTGAAACAGTGAGGAAATGAAGAGGTAACTAAAACCTGGAGACAATGATAATCATGTGGATAGAACTGTGTGGGAGTTACTGTGGCCTTCTGTCAATTGAAGAGGAAGCAATAAGCCCAAGGTTACCCTGAAGAGAGGGAACCAGGGAAATAAATACCCTGACCTCACTTTCTTCCTCCCTCCAGCCTCTGTGATTCTCTCCATGAGCCAAGTTCAATGTGAAGCCAGAGAAATAGGGAGCCTATTGCTATGAGTTAGCATTCTGGGCAAAGACCAGGTGGAGAGTGGATATGGAAAGTAATTGGAAGATATTTGCACAGAGTGATAAAAAGAAAAGGTCGGTAGGGATCAGATTTAAGAAAGACAAGGAGAAATTGTGATGATATGGAGTAGGCAATTACACAAATGTGGAGTAGGCAGTGTCAGGTTAATAAATGGAAACCCATAAAATTCATTTGCACCATCTCTCTTTGGTCCCCCTCTCCCTTTAAATAATCCTCTAATATGGCCTTTACAAGGTCTAAGGACATACACTAATATAGACCGTAGTAAAAGACTGCTTTTTATTTTTTATTGAAGTATAGTTGATTTACAATTTTCAGGTGTACAGCAAAGTGATTCAGTTACATACATATATATATTCTTTTTCAGATTCTTTTTTTTCCATTATAGGTTATTACAAGATATTGAATATAGTTCCCTGTGCTATACAGTAGGTCTTTGTTGGTTATCTTATGTATTTTTTTTCTTTTTCATTAATTTTTACTGGAGTATGGTTGCCTTATAATGTTGTGTTAGCCACCACTGCGTAGCAAAATGAATCAGTTTTACAAATACAGATATCCCCTCCCTTTTGGAATTTCCTCCCATTTAGGCTACCACAGTGCATTAGGTAGAGTTCCCTGTGCTATATAGTATGTTCCCATCAGTTGTCTATTTTATATGTAGTATCAATAATGTATATGTGTCAATCCCAGTCTCTCAATTCCTCCCTCCCCATGCCTTTCCCCCTTGGAATCCATACATTTGTTCTCTATGTCTATGTCTCTATTTCTATTTTGCAAATAAGATCATCTATACCACTTTTCTAGATTCTACATATATGTGTTACTATATGATATTTGCTTTTCTCTTTCTGACTTATTTTAATGATCAAGTTATTTTCCACAAAAAAATTTGTTTCTAATATTTAAACAATTAACACCAATCCTTCTCAACATCTTCCAAAAAAATTGAAGAAGAAAGAACATTCTCAAACTAATTTTACAAGGCCAGAATTACCCTGATACCAAAGCCAGATAAGGACATTAGGAAAAGAAAACTACAGGCCAATATCTCTGATGAATATAGATACAAAATTTATTGACAAAATATTATCAAACCAAATTTAACAGTACATTAAATAACATATACACACTACTATATATAAAATAGGTAATCAACAAGGACATACTGTATAGCACAGGGAACTTTATTCAATACTCTGTAATAACCTATAAGGGGAAAAGAATCTGAAAAAGAATAGATATATGTATATGTATAACTAAATCACTTTGCTGTACACCTGTAACTAACACAGCATTGCAAACCAAATATATTCCAATATAAAATCAAAATTTTTTTAAAAAGGGCAAGTGGAATTTGTCCCTGAGAGGCAAGAATGGTTCAACATACACAAATCAATAAATGTGATTCACGACATTAATAGAATGAAAGATAAAAACATGTGACTGTCTCAGTAGATGCAGAAAAAGCACTTGGCAAAATACAACATGCTTTCATGATAAAAAAAAAACCTCAACAAATTGGGTATAGAAGGAACATTTCACAACATGAAAAAGACTGCATATTAAAAACCTACAGCTAAAATCAAAGTTGATGGTAAAAGTTTGAAAGCATAAAGGTCTCTAAGATCAGGAAAAAGACAAAGGTTCTCACTCTCACCTCTATAGAACATAATACTGGAATCCTTAGCCAGAGCAATCAGGCAAGAAAAAGGGAAAAAGCATCCAGATCAGAAATCAATAAGTAAAATTGTCTTTGCAGATAATATGACTTTATAGAAAATCCTAATGGCTCTACCAAAAAACTGTTGTGAATGAATACAGTAAAGTTGCAGGATACAAAATAAACATACAGAAATCAGTCATTTCTATAAACTAACAACAAAATATCTGGAAAAGCAGTGAACAACCCCATTCGCAGTACCATCAAAAACAATAAAATACTTAGACATGAATTTAATTATGGAAATGAAAGATGTATATCCTGAAAACTATAAGATGTTGACAAATGAAAGAAATTGAAACACATAAACAAATGGAAAAATATCCTGTATTCATGAATCGGAGGAATTAATATTGTTAAAATGTCCATACTATCCAAAGCAATCCAGAAATTCAATGAAATCCCTATCAAAATTTCAATGGTATTTTTCACAGAAAGAGAAAAGGCAATCCTTAAATATATATGCAACTACAAAAGACCCTGACTAGCCAAAGCAATCTTGAGAAAGAACAAATCTGGACACACATGTTCTAATTTCAAACTATACTACATTTATAGGACATTACAAAGCTATTGTAAGCAAAGCAGCTTGGCATTGGCATAAAAATAGACACATAGACCAATTGAACAAAATCAAGAGCCCAAAACCTCCCACATATGTAATCAACTAATATTTCACTAGGGAACCAAGAATACACAATGGGAAAAGGATAGACTTCTCAATAAGTGGTGTTGGGAAATCTAGATAATTACATGCAGAAGAATGAAATTAGATATTATACCACTTACAAAATTAACTTGAAAATGATTACACACTTAATGATATTAAAACTCCTACAAGAAAGCATAGGCAAAAAGCTCCTTGACAGTGGTAATGACAACAATTTTTTGTATATGATACTAAAAGCACAAGCAACAGAAGAAAAATTAGTGAGACTACAACATACTAAAAGTTTTCTACACAGCAAAAGAGACAATAACATGATGAAAAGGGAACCTATAGAATGGGAGAACATATATGCAAATCATATATATAATAAGGTGTTAATATTCAAAATATACAAATAATGCATACAATTAAATAGCAAATAAATAAATACTCAAGTAATAGAATTTAAAAATTGGCAAAGGAATTGACATTTTTTTCCAAAGAAGACATATGAATGCCAAGAAGTACATGAAAGCCTCAACATTACTTATCATCAGGGAAAGGCAAATCAAAACCACAGTGAGATATCACCTCATACCTGTTAGAATGGTGTCATCAAAAAGACAAGACATAAAGCTGATGAGGATGTGGAGAAAAGGGAAACCTTGTGAACTGCTGGTGGAAATGTAAATTTGTGTAGTCAATATGGAAAACAGTATAGTGGTTTCTCAAAAAACTTAAAATAGAACTACCACATGATCCAGGAATCCCACTTCTAGGTATAGAACTAAAGGAAACGAAAACAAGATCTCCAAGAGATATTTGCACTCATATGTTTATTGCAGCAGTTTTCACAATAACCAAGATATGGAAAAAACCTAAATGTCCATCAACAGGTGGATGCAACAAGAAGATGTTGTATATATACTAGTCTCTCCCATTTACCCATGTCTGTGGTTTCAATTACCTTCAGTCAATGTAATCTGAAAATGTTAAAGGGACAATTCCAGAAGTAATCAATCCATAAGTTTTAAATTGTGTGCCATTCCGAGTAGTGTGATGAAATCTCACGCCATCCCACTCCACTACACCTGGGATTTCCCTAACTTTTATTACGGTGTATTGTTTTAATTGTTCTATTTTATTATTAGCTGTTGTTAATCTCTTACTGTGTCTAATTTATAAATTAAACTTTATCATATGTATCTATGTATAGGAAATAACATAGTATATATAGGTTTCAGTGCTATCCAGAGTTTCAGGCATCCACTGGGGGTTTTGGAACATATCCCCTACAGATAGAATAGAATATTATTCAGCCATGAGAAAGTAGTTCTGTCATTTGTAACAACATAGATGGACTTTGAGGGCATTATGCTAAGTGAAATAAGTCAGACAAAAAGATAAATATTATATGATCATGTATGTAGAACCTTAAAAAGTCAAACCCGTAGAACAGAGAGTAGAATGCTGGTTACCAGAGGCTGGGGAATAGGGAAAATGGGAATAGTCAAAGACACAAACTTCCATTTATTATATAAGATAAATAAGTTCTGGAGATCTATTGTACAGCATGGTGATGATAATTATCAATACTGTATTATAGACTTGAATGTTGATAAGGCAATGGACCTTAACTGTTCTGACCACAAAAAAAATTTAATGGCAATTATGTAATGAGATAGAGGTGTTAGCTACCACTATGGTGGTAATCATTTTGCAATATATAAGTGGATCAAAACAACATGGTTGTACACCTTAAACAATGTTATGTATCAATTATATCTCAATAAAGCTGAGGAGAAATTTTTGTTTCTGTTTCCTTTGCTTCAGAGTCCTACTGCCTTAGAAGATCCCAGTTGGGCACTATTGTTATAATCCATAACTAAGAACTCATTTGCAATTTAACATAGATCCGTTAGAGATGTATAAGCTTCATACAAGGATTTTCTCTGATGATAGGTATTTTAGGTTGCAAGGCAGCTCATTCTCCAAAAATGGTAATTGAAGGGTAAACCAAAAAATGCAATGTCCTCAACAAAAGCATCCTATTTAATTTTCTTCCTCCATATCCTTTTCGAAGTTGGTCCTCCTGACTGAATTGCCCTTCTCAATCTAGGAAAATTTCATTTACCATTGGTAATCCATTTTATTGTTATCAGTTCCTTTGATAATATAATCACTCCCTCTGCTATGCTTCCATATTAGTTATTCACACCACATATAAATAAGATTCAGCTTAAGAAACAGAAACCATTCCAAATATTTTAGGCAAAAGGGTTTTTTAAGAATAACATTTTTGAGTTAATATATAATAAAAATCACACATATAATATTTAAATTGCATAATATGATTAAGTATAAACATCACTAGATAAAGACAGTTTGCAATTTCAGGGATGTTTTATACTGTAATGATACAACAAGGCATGAGCTCTGTTTTTCTGTTTTTGGTCTTCCTTCTTTCACTCAGAATAATTATTTTGAAATTCATCTGCTATTGCATATAAAAATAGTTTATCATTTTTTATTGCTGAGTAATGTCCTGTGTGTTTATCATTCACTTACTCCTGGACATTTGAATTATTTCCAGTTTTTGGCTATCAGAAATAAATTTTCTAGGGAATTCCTTGGTGGCACAGTGGTTAAGACTCCTCAGTCCTAATGTAGGGGGCCTGGGTTTGATCCCTGGTTCAAACTAGATCCCACATGCATGCCACAACTAAGAGTTCACAAGCCACAACTAAGGAAACTTCCTGCCACAACTAGGGAGCCTACCTGCCACAACTAAGGAGCCACCTGCTGCAACTAAGACTCAGTGCAACCAAATAGATACATTTTTAAAAATTCTATTTAAAAAAAAGATATAAAGTTGCTGTAAACATTAGTGAGCACATATTTGTAAGGGCTTATGCACTCATTTTACCTCAGTAAAAAAATCAAATGTCTGAATAACATGATGGTTTATGTTTAAGTTTTTAAAGAAATTGGCAACATGTTTTCCAAAGTGGTTGTATCATTTTATATTGATATTAGCAGAGTATGATCATTTTAGCTGCTCCACATTCTCACCAACACTGGGTATAATCAGTCTTAATTTAGACATTCAATAGTTATGTAGTGGTATGTCATTGTGATTTAAATTTGCATTTCCTGGTAAGTAATAACTTTGAACATTTTTTAATGTGCTTGTTTGCCATCCATATATCTTCTTTGGTGAAATGTCTGTTAAAATTGTTGGCCCATTTTGGAGATTGTTTATTTCTTTGTTATTGAGTTTTGGGAGATTTTTATGTATCCTCAGTATAACCCCACCGAGGCCAGATAAGAAATACTTTTGAGTAAAGACAACTACTAGGAATCTATCATATGTGGAACTCCCAGTGCTCACTAAGGGCTTGGCATTGCTCAACTTCCTTGAAGTTAGAGTAGAGACTGTTTTGAACATATTAGGCATTCACACAGACCTAAGAAGAACCATGGATCAAATGTGGGGCTAAATTGGTCCAAGAATAAAGATCCCTCTAGATCTTCCCTAAACAAACTTAAAGACAAACTTCAAAGGGATCGAACTTATAAAGTAATATAACTATATACTATAAAATTATGATTTCTTTAAAGGAATACAATAAAACACTCATCAATGTAAAACTCATAGTAACCATAATCCAATAAAAATTACTGAACATATGAAGAAGCAAGAAAATATTACCCACAACCAGAAAAAAATTACTTAATGTAACCAGATGTAGAAATTGCAAGGATGATGGAAATGAGAGACAGAGACTTTAAAACAGCTATTTTAAATATGTTCTGTATCAACAGGTTATAAAAAAACAAAATAAAACAAAACAAAAAATAACAAGAAAATCATAATGAGGAGATAAATGGAAGAAAGAAAGACTCAAAGGAACTTCAAGAGGTTAAAAACAACAATATCTGAAATAAATTATACACAAGAAGGGATCATCAGAATATGAAACATTGTAAGGAGAAAACAGGGCTCAACTTGAAGACATAGTGATAACAACTGTCTTAAATGAAATGTAGAGATGAAAAGATTTTAAAAAAAGAAGAAGAATACAGAATCAGTGACCTGTGGTAAGTATTAACAGGCCAACTAAGGATGAGAGAAGTTTGAGAGACAGAAAAAAATAAATATTCACCAGAACATTTCCAAGTTTAATAAAAACTTTCAAGCTGTGGCTCCAAGTTCAAAGAAATATGAACTAAATAAACAGGGAAACACACACACACACGAACACACATATACACACACACACACCCCCCAAAGCAAATCATATTAGGCTGACTGAAATCAGTGATAAAGAAAAAAATCTTAAAAGCAGATAGATAAAAACACATTATGCACAAATGAATAAACATAAGGATTACATCAGACATCAGAAACTATGCAAGCTAGAAGACAATGGACTAACTTCTTGGAATTCTATAGTCAGCCATAATATCTTACAAAAGAAAAACAGGTGGTATATATATGTCTGTGCTACTCTCTCGCTTCGTCTGAGCTTCCCCTTCACCCCTAGTCAGTGGGAAGTTGTTGTATAACAAAGGAAGTCCAACTTGAGGATGGAAGATGCCTTAGAGGACTGGGGCAGGGAGGGTGGGGGGGACTTGGGGGGGGAGTCAAGGAAGGGAGGGAATACGGGGATATGTGTATAAAAACAGATGATTGAACCTGATGTACCCCCCCCCAAAAATAAAAAAAAAAGAAAAAAAAAAAAGAAAAACAGGTGAATTGACTTCCAGAACGATGGATTGAGGACTTTGCTAAACTGGTCCTCCCATGAAAGCAATGAAAGTACTGGCAGAACAACTTAAACAAATCATTTCCAAACTCTGAAAATTTATCAATGCCACAGATAAACTGGAAAAAAAAAAAAAGTCTACACAAGAGAAACTACCAAACCTTGATAAAATAGTGGGATCTGTGATGTTTTAATTTAGGCTTTTGCCATCTTCCATGCTTTTTCCCCTCCATTCCCAAAGCCTTGCAGCCAATCAAGAGTCTCTGTTAAAAGCACCATCCTCAGAGCACAGTCAATATTTTGTATAAACTTAAAGATCCTTAGAAAACCTCTATTCTGAGAATGTTGAGACTATTTGACTTGACTAAAAGCACACTTCAGGAAAAAAGAAAACAAACAAACAAACCAGGCCCCAGGCCCTACCAGAAACAATAGCAAAGTGCTTATAGCACCTTAGCTGCCTAGGCTGTGATTTCACATGGGGCAAACAAGAGTTTGATTGTGAATTTAAAAGAAAAAACGGGAAAAATAAATGGCTATAGGAAATTTTGAAAATTACTAATATTTGTTGAGTATCTTAAAGTTTGTGCATGTGTAAAACGCTATGTGCATGACCAGGAATAACATAGAAAAAGTAGATCCCAGTCATCTGGTGACCTCATGGTCCTGCAAAAGTAGGAAGTGAAAGCTAAGGCTACTTTGTAAATTGTCCAATGTTTGAAGGTGTGCCTCCAAACACAATTCTTCTTGGTAAGGGATGGAAGACAAAGTATTTAAGGTAATCTTCTGACTGATCATTGGCAGATCACTGAATTACACTGACCCAAGGGTGAACATAGAGGGGCATATTTAAAACCAAAAAAATTATAACTTAAAAATTAAAAAATCTACCGGGGGACTCAGTAGCTGCGCACTACAGAGGATACAGAGGTACAGAATTAATCCAGGAAAATTGCAAAACAAATAAGCAGCAACAAGGGAAACAACAAAAGCCCAGAAACAACAACAAACTCTACAGAGAGGTGTTTGATACCAGCATTGTTACAATACACTATCCAAAATGTCCAGTTTTCAACAGAAAGTATGAAACATGAAAGGAAACAAAATATTTGATATGTTCCTAGTAGCAAAAGAAAGTCGAAAGAAATACAGGCTTCCTTAAGCAAGCCTATATTTTAAAATCAGTTGACATTCTTAAAATCAGCTATTTTAAATACAATCAAATAACTCAAGAAAACCATGCTTAAAAACTAAAAATATGTATGAGAATGATTTCTTGCTAAATAGAAAAATAGAAATTATACACAAGAAAATAGAATTCATCTATCATATAAAAATTACAACTGAAATGAAAAATTCAGTATAGCAGATCTACGACAGATCTGAGCTGGTTGAAAAAAAAATCTGAAAACTTAAAGATAGGTCAATGGAGATTATTCAGTCTGAAGAACTGAAATAAGCAAGATAATGAGGACTAATAAACAGTGTCTCAGATATACAGAGATGTATGAGACATCTTCAAAAATCCCACTATACACATTATGGGGAGTTTAAAAGGAGAAGGGGGGGTGATATTTGAACTAATAATTATCAAAAACTTACTAAATATGATGAAAAATATTTATCTATACATTCAAAAATATCAATGAACTCCAAGTGGAATAAACTTAAAGAAATACAAACCTAGATACGTCATAATTAAATTCAAGAAATTTAAAGACAGAGAAATTCTAAAACAGAGAGAGAATATGACATTGCATACAAGTGATCCTTAATAATATTAGTAACCAATTTCTTACCAAAAATGTTGGAGGCCAGAATACAGTTAGATGATATCTTCAAAGTGCTAAAAAAAAAAAAAAAAAAAAAAAAAAAGGACTGTGCTTGAAAAAATTATTTTATCCAAGAAAATCCTCTAAAAATGAAGGAGAAATTAAAATAAATTCCCACTTAAATGGAATGACTCCTGACAATCAAATCAACATAAGAAAATAAAAGCAGCAATACAGTAACTACATAGGCAAATATTATAAGCCAGTATCAACATTTGATTGTAGCACTTTTCCAATTTATTTTAAAAGCAAATATCATAAAGCAATAATTATAAAAATGTCAGTGTACTTATGATGTATAAATGTGTAATTTCTATGACAATTATAGCACAGAGGAGATGGGGGATGGAGGTATACTGGAACAAACTGAAATTAAGTTAGTATTAATCCTAACTAGATTGTTATAAATTAAGGTGCTAATTGTAATCTTTAAGGTAAGAACTAAAAAAAAATTTAATATGTAACAGAAGAAACAAGAAATAAAAAGATACACCAAGAAATATGTACTTAACACACAGTAATAAAGATAGTAATAGAAGAATAGAGTAACAAAAAAAGTGCCATGAAACATATAGGAAACAAATGTCTAAACAACGGAAGTAACTCCTTCTGCATCAGTAATTACTTTAAATATAATTGAATTAAATTCTCCTATCAAAAAGCAGAGATTTAGCAGAATGGATTAAAAAAATTAACTACATGCTATCTACAATAGACAAATGATACATTCAAAGGCACAAGTAAGCTGAGATTAAAAGGATAGAAAAGGATATATCATGCAAGTAGTAACAAGAAGATAACTGCAGTGTCTTTACAAATATCTAACAAAATAAACTTTGACAAAAATTGTTACTAAACAGAAGTAACATTTTGTAAGTTAAGAGGGTCAATCCATCACAGATATATAATAATTATAAACACATGTGCACCTAACAACAAAGCCTCAAAACAAATGAAGTATTAACTGACAAAACTGAGGTGAGATATAGGCAATTCAGTAACAGTGGTTGGAGATGTCAATACTCCATTTTGAAAAGTGGATAGAACTACTAGGCAGAGGAGCAATAAGGAGACATAAGAGATGAGGGGAAAAAATTATAAACTAACTAGAACTAGACCTAACAAATATCTATAGAATACTCCATTCAATAACAACAGAATACACATTTTTCTCAAGCACTCATGTAACAATCTCTAGGACAGACCATATAGATCATAAGCCAAACCTCAATATATTTAAAAGAACTGAAATCATACAAAGTGTATTCTTTAATCACATTGGAATGAAATTAGAAATCTGAAAGAAGGAAACCTGGAAATATACAAATATGTGGAAGTTAAACAACACACTCCTAAATAATGAATCAAAAGAGAAATCATGAGGAAAATTAGAAAATTCTTGGAGGTGAGTGAAAACAAAGCAAAACATTTCACGACTTGTGAGATACAGCTGAAGCATTTCTTAAATGTGTATTTGTAAATAGTGATATTAAAAGAGAATAGGGCTTCCCTGCTGGCATAATGGTTAAGAATCTGCCTGCCAATGTGGGGGACATGGGTTCGAGCCTTGCTCCAGGAAGATCCCACATGCCACAGAGCAACTAAGCCCACGTGCCACAACTACTGAGCCTTCACTTTAGAGCCTGCAAGCCACAACTGTTGAACCAACTTGCCACAACTACTGAAGTCTGTGCACCTAGAGCTGATGCTCTGCAACAAGAGGAGCCATTGCAATGAGAAGTCCACATACCACAACAAAGATTAGCCCCCCAGTCTCCACAACTAGAGAAAAGCCTGTGTGCAGCAACGAAGACCCAATGCAGCCAATAAATAAATAAATAAATAAATAAATAAATTTATTTATTTTTAAAAAAGATAAAAGAGAAGAAAAATCTCAAATAAAAAACCTAACATTCCATCATAAGAAACTAGGAAGGGATGAGCAAAGTACACTCAGAGCAAGCAGACAAAAAGGAAATAAAGATTAGAGCAGAAAGAACTGGACTAGAAAGTCAGAAAACAATAGAGAAAAATTAATGAAACAAAAAGATGAGTCTTTTAAAAGGTCAACAAAATTTACAAACCTTTAGCTAGATTGATCAGCAAAAACTAGAGAAGACTCAAACTACTAAAATCAAATATGAAAGAGGAGACATTACTACCAACTTTATAAAAATTAATAGGACTATAAGGGAATATTTTGAAGAACTGTGTGCCAGTAAATTAGACAAATTAGATGAAATGGATAAATTCTTAAGAATATCCAAAGTACCAAAACTGAATCAAAAATAAATATGAATAGGCCTATAGCAAGAGATTGGATTAGTAATTTTAAAACTTCCCAAATATATCTACTGTTGAGGAAATTTGGCAATTTCATCAAAATTATAAAGGGATGCATCTTTTAATTGAACAACTCCACTTACAAAAATTTATCTTACGTGACTACATATGAGCAAAGTGACCTATGTACAATCATTCCTTGTAGTATTTGTTGATAATAACAAAAGTCTTGGAGACAACCTCAGTGTCCACCAGTAGAAGGTTGACAAACTAAATTATTATACATCAACATAATGGAATATTATGAAGCTGAAAATACTATGAAGAAGCTGGTTATGCATATATTTAAAAGGATCTTCAAGATACATTTTATAATGTAAAAATCAAGATTCATAACTGTATACAGTGTTGTGAAAGCAATCAGATTTTACACTGTGTTTGATACAGATAAACTGATGATTTTATTTTATCTAACTAATATTCTAACCCTTGTATGGAATTTAAATTTTTCTCTTTCTAAAACAAACAAACAAACAAACAGCAACAACAAAACTTCCCACAAAGAAAAGCTCGGGTCAAATGCCTTCGCTGGTGAATTTTGTAAAACACTTAAGGAAGAATTAATACTAATCCTTCACAGACCATTCCAACAAACAGAAGTGGAAGTACACTTCTTAACTCATTCTGTGGGTATTTATTACCTAGATAGAAAAATCTAATAAAGACACTGTAAGAAAATTACAGAACAATACTCTTTTTCAACATAGATGTAAAAATCTTCAACAAAATACTAGCAATCCAAATCAAGCAACATGCAAAATAATGATGTGGAATTTATCTCAGGAATGCACAGTTCTTTCACAGTATCTGAAGATCAATCTGTTGATACAATACACCATATTAATAGAATAAAGGATAAGAACCATATGATCACCTCAGTAAATACAAAAAAAAGCATTTGACAAAATTCAACACCCTTTCACAACTAATGACTCAAAAAACTAAGAATAGTAGAGAACTTCCTCAATCTGATAAAGTGCATCAATGAAAAGCCTGCATCATATTTAATAGTGAAAACAAAAGCGGACCTCATACTTAATGGTGAAAATCTGAATGATTTTCTTTATGACCAGTAATAAAATAGGATGTCTGCTCTCACCACTTCTATTCAATGGTCAACTGGAAACTCTAGCAGGGTAATTAGCAAGAGAAAGAGATAAAAAGTATCTGGAGTGGAAATGAAGATGAATCTTCATCTACATACAAAATGCTAAGGAATTCACTAAAAAAGAAACTATTAAAACTAACAAACCAGTTCAGCAAGGTAGAAGGGTGCAGCATCAATATACAAAAAAACTGTATTCCTATACATGAGAAATGAAATTAAGAAAACAATAGTAACTGAGCAGTGTCCTAGGGGGCCTTCCAGGGAAAAATCCCTCCCCCTGTATCTTCTGCTTTAGCTCCTCTCTGAAGTATCATTTTTATAATTTTTAATTTTTATTGAAGAACAGTTGATTTACAATGTTGTGTTAGTTTCAGGTGTACAGCAAATTGAATAAGTTATACATATACATAAGTCCACTCTTTTTTTAGATTCTTTTCCCATATAGGAAATTATAGAGCATTGAGTAGCATTCCCTGTGCTATATAGTAGGTCCTTATTAGCTATCTATTTTATATTTAGTAGTGTGTATATGTCAATCCCAACCTCCACATTTATCTCTCCCACCCATGCCCTGGCCCAGTAATCATAAGTTTAATTTTTAAATCTGTGACTCTATTTCTGTTTTGTAAAATAGTTCATTTGTATAATTTTTGTAGACTCCATACATAAGTGGTATCATAAGATATTTGTCTTTTTCCGTCTGACTTACTTCACTTGGTATAAGCTTTAGGTCCATCCATGTTGTGGCAAATGGCATGATTTCATTATTTTTTATGGCTAAGTAATATTCTATTGTATATGTACCACACCTTCTTTATCCATTCCTCTCTTGATGGACATTTAAGTTGCTTCCATATCCTGGCTATTGTAAATAGTGCCACAGTGAACATTTGGCTATATGTATCTTTTCAAATTATGGTTTTCTTCACATATATACCCAGGAGTGGGATTCCTGGATCATATGGTTGCTCTATTTTTACTTTTTTAAGGAAACTCCATACTGTTCACCATAGTGGCTCTACCAATTTACAGTCCCACTAATAGTATAGGAGGTCTCCCTTTTCTCCACATTCTTTCCAGCATTTATTGTTTGTAGAGTTTGTGATGGCCATTCTAACTGGTGTGAGGTGATACCTCATTGTAGTTTTGATTTGCATTTCTCTAATAATTAAAGATGTTGAGCACCTTTTCATGTAGCTTTATAGTATAATCTAAGTCAGGGAGCCTGATTCCTCCAGCTCCATTTTTCTTTCTCAATGTTGTTTTGCCTATTTATGGTCTTTTGTGTTCCATTCAAATTGTAAATTTTTTTGTTCTAATTCTGTGAAAAATGTCATTGTTAATTTGATAGATGTTATTGCATTGAATCTGTAGATTGCTTTGGGTAGTATAGTCATTTTCACAGTATTGATTCTTCCAATCCAATAACATGGTATCTCTCTCCATCTGTGTCATCTTTGATTTCTTTCATCAATATCATAGTTTTCTGAGTACAGGTATTTGCCTCCTTAAATAGGCTTATTCCTAGGTATTTTATTCTTTATGATGCAATGGTAAATGGCATTGTTTCTTTAATTCTCTTTCTGAATTTTTGTTGTTAGTGTATAGAAATGCAAGAGATTCTTGTGTATTAATTTTGTATCCTGCAATACTACCTAATTTATTGATGAGTGCTAGTAGTTTTCTGGTAACATCTTTAGGGTTTTCTATGTGTAGAATTGTGTCATCTGCAAAAAGTGACTGTTTTACTTCTTTTCCAATTTGGATTCTTTCAATTTCTTTTTCTTCTCTAATTGTTGTGGCTATGATTTCCAAAATATATGTTAAATAAAAGTGGCAAGAGTGGACATTCTTGTCTAGTTCTTGATCTTAGAGGAAATACTTTCAGTTTTTCACCATTGACAATGATGTTTGCTGTGGGTTTGTCATATATGGCCTTTATTACTTTGTGATAGATACCCTGTATGCCCATTTTCTGGAGACTTTTTATCATGAATAGGTGTTGAATTTTGTCAAAAGATTGTTCTGCATCTATTGAGATGATCATATGTTTTTGTTAATGTGGTCTATCACATTGATTGATTTGTGGATATTAAAGAATCCTTGTATCCCTAAGATAAATCCCACTTGACCATGGTGTATGATCCTTTTAATGTGTTTTTGGATTCTGTTTGTTAGTATTTTGTTGAGGATTTCTGTGTCTTTGTTTATCAGTGATATTGGCCTGTAATTTTCCTTTTTGGTGACATCTTTGTCTGGTTTTGGATCAGGGTGATGATGCCCTTGTAGAATGAATTTGGGAGTGTTCCTTCCTCTGCAGTTTTTTTGGAAGACTTTCAGAAGGGTAGGTGTTAACCTTTCTCTAAATGTTGGATAGAATTCACCTGTGAAGCCACCTGGTCCTGGACTTTTGTTTGTTGGAAGTTTTTAAATCACAGTTTCAATATCAGTACTTGTGATTGGTCTGTTCATATTCTCTGTTTCTTCCTGTTTCAGTCTTGGATGGTTCACCTTTTTAGAATTTGTCCAGTTCTTTTAGGTTGCCCATTTTATTGGCATATATTTGCTTGTAGTAGTCTCTTATGATCCTTTGTATTTCTGCTTGTCAGTTGTTACTTCTCCTTTTTCATTGGTAATTTTATTGATTTGTGTCCTCTACGTTTTTTTCCTTGATGAGTCTGGCTAAAGGTTTATCAATTTTGTTTATCTTCTCAAAGAACCAGCTGTTAGTTTCACTGATCTTTGCTATTGTTTTCTTTGTCTCTCTTTCATTTATTTCTGCTCTGATTTTTTTTCCCCTCTAGTAACTTGGGGTTTTGTTTGTTCTTCTTTCTCTAGTTGCTTTAAGTGTAATGTTAAGTTTTTTTTTTCTTTTTTCTTATTTCCTGTAGTAAGATTGTATTGCTATGAATGTTTCTCTCAAAACTGTTTTTGCTGTGTCCTAAAGGTTTTGGGTTATTGTGTTTTCGTTAGCATTTGTCTCTAGGTAGTGTTTTTTTTTTTTTTTTTAATTTATTTATTGGCTGCATTGGGTCTTCATTGCTGCACATGGGCTTTCTCTAATTGCTGCCAGCAGGGGCTACCCTTCGTTGTGGTGCACAGGCTCCTCATTGTAGTGGCTTCTCTTGTTGTGAAGCACAGGCCCTAGGTGTGTGGGCTTCAGTAGTTGTGGCACATGGGCTCAATAGTTGTGGCTCACAGGATCTAGAGCACAGGCTCAATAGTTTTGTGGTGCACAGGCTTAGTTGCTCTGTGGCATGTGGAATCTTCCCAGAGCAGGGCTGAAGCCCACATCCCCTGCATTGGCAGGTGGATTCTTAACCACTGTGCAACCTAGGAAGTCCTGTCTCTAGGTAATTTTTGCTTTCCTCTTTGAATTCTTCAGTGATCTCTTAGTTGTTTAGTAGCATAGTGTTTAGCCTCCAGGTGTTTCTGTTTTTTACAGTTCTTTTTTCTGTGATTTATTTCTAACCTCATAGCATTGTGGTGGGAAAAGATGTTTGATATGATTTCAATTTTCTTAAATTTACTGAGGCTTGATTTGTGACTCAAGATGTGACCTATCTTGGAGAATGTTCCGTGTGTACTTGAGAAGAAAATGTACTCTGCTGCTTTTGGAATGAATGTCTTATAAATATCAATTAATTCTATTTGGTCTAATGTGTCATTTAAGACTGTCTTTCCCTACTAATTTTGTGTCTGGATGATCTGTCCATTGGTGTAGGCAGGGTGTTCAAGTCCCCCACTATTATTGTGTTACTGTTGATTTCCCCTTTTATGGCACTTAGCATTTGCCTTATATATTGTGATGCTCCTGTGTTGGCTGCATATATATTTACAACTGTTATATCTTCTTCTTGCATTGATCCCTTCATTGTTATGTAGTGTCCCCCCGGTGTCTTGTAATAGTCTTTATTTTAATGTCTTTTTTTTTTTTTTTTGATGTGAGTATTGCTACCCCAGCTTTCTTTTGATTTCCAGTTCCATGGAATATCCTTTTCCATCCCCTCACTTTCAATCTGTATGTGTCCCTAGGTCTGAAGTGAATCTCTTGTAGACAGCATATGTATGGATTTTGTTTTTATATTCATTCAGCCAGTCTGTGTCTTTTGGGTGGAGCATTTAAACCGTTTACATCTAAGGTAATTATCAATATGTATGTTCCTTTTTCCATTTTCCTAATTATTTTGGGTTTGCTTTTTATAATTTTTTTCTTCCCTTCCTCTTTTGTTCTCTTCTTTTGTGGCTTGATGACTGTCTTTAGTGCTGCATTTGGGTTTCTTTTTCCTTTCTGTTATTTGTATCTATTGTAGTTTTTTGGTTTTAATTTCTCTTGAAGTTTTGATACAGCAATCTAGATATAAACATGATTGTTTTAAGTTGCTGGTCTCAATTTCAAATGCAGTTCCCATTTTTTGCATTTGTACTCTCCTCTTCTCATGGTTGCTGTTTATGATATCATATCTGTGTATGGATGATTTCCTGCTTTTAGTGTATATTTGGCTGTACCAGTGAGCTTTTCCACTTGTGATTTTCTTTTTTTTTTTTCTTTATTTTTATTGGAGTATAATTGCTTTACAATGCTATGTTGGTTTCTGCTGTACAGTGAAGTGAATCAGCTATATATATATATATATATATATATACACACACATACCCCCTCCCTCTTGGACCTCCCTTTCCCGCACCGATCGAGGTCATCACAGAGCACTGAGCTGAGCTCCCCAATTTTCTTGTTTCTAGTTGTAGCCTCTTTTTTTACCCACTGCCTAGAGAAGTTCCTCTAGCATTTGTTTTAAAACTGGTTTGGTTGTGCTGAATTCTCTTAGCTTTTTCTTGTCTGTAAAGATTTTGATTTCTCTGTTCAATCCTAATGAGAATCTTGTTGGGTAGAGTATTCTTGCTTGTAGGTTTTCCCTTTAATCATTTTAAATATATCATGTTACACCCTTCTGGCCTGAAGAGTTTCTGCTGAAAAATCAGCTAATAACATTATGGGGATTCCCTTGTATGGTTTTTTTGGTTTTGTTTTGTTTTTTGCTTTTCCCTTGTTACTTTTAATGTTTTCTCATTGTCTTTACCTGTTGTTAGTTTAATTAATATGTGTCCCAGCATGTTCTTCCTTGGGTTTATTCTGTATGGGACTCTCGATTCTTCCTGGACTTGGGTGACTATTTTCTTTCCCATGACAGGGAAGTTTTTGACTACAATCTCTTCAAATATTTTCTCAGGCCCTTTCTCTTTTTCTTCTTCTTCTGGGACCCATATAATCCATATGTTGGTGCATTTAATATTGTCCTGGAGATATCTGAGACTGTTCTTATTTTTTTTCAGTCTTTTTTATTCTGCTCTGCAGCAGTGATTTCCGTCATACTTTCTTCTAGCTCACTTATCCACTCTTCTGCCTCACTTATTCTACTATTGATTCCTTCCAGTGTATTTTTCATTTCAGTTATTGTATTGTTCATCTCTTCTTGTTCTTTAGTTCTTCTATGTCTTTGTTAAACATTTCTTGTATCTTCTCAATCTGTGCCTTTATTCTTTTTCTGAGATCTTGGATCATCATTACTATCATTACTCTGAATTCTTTTTCAGGTAGATTGCCTGTCTCCTCTTCATTTAGTTGTTCTTGTAGGTTTTTATCCTGCTCCTTCATCTGCAACATACTTCTCTGTTGTCTTATTTTGCCTAACTTACTCTGTGGTCTCCTTTCTGCAGGGTGCAGGATTGTAGTTCTTCTTGCTTCTGTTGTCTGCCCCCTTTGTGCTGTGTCCCAGTGCACATGAGACCTTATATGTGCCCTCTGAGAGTAGAGTCTTTGTTTCCCCCAGCCCTGTAGAGTTCCTGCACTCAAGCCCCAATGACCTTCAAGGTTAAATGCTCTGGGGGTTCTTCCTCTCAATGCCAGACCCTCAGACTGTCTTCAAGGGATTTTTTTTATGTGGGAGCATCCCTGTGTAGCCTGCATATAGTTATATATATATATATATATAGTGTGTGTGTGTGTACACACATGTGTGCACAGGGGTGTTATTAGTATTGATGATTACCACCTCTTTCCTCAGCTGTTATACCATTGATAGTGAGTTTGACTGGTGTTGAGGCTACCAGAACCTGCCCTGGATATTGATCAGGGCCTCCCCTTTGCTCTGTGGTTGTCACTGCCTTGTCAGGAGTGGGATCTGCTCCCTAGTTGTTGGAGTAGAGGCCCCACTATCTGTTTCTTACCTGTGTTTCTGATCTGTGGTGCAAAATAGGTGGAATTGGAGCACTCCTGCTGGGAGAGAACCCACTGGGTTTTCATCCTCTGGAGCTGTTCACTTGTGAGTGTTCTCTGTTGTGTTCCCTTTCGCCACTTGTGTGGGCTCACAAAATACACTGTTATTAGCACTGCTCTCAGTCCCATCTTAACTGTGGGTATGCTGGCAATTGGCCCTAGTGACTCTCAGGTATGGTTTTCAGCAGGTCACTGGTGCAGATCCACTGAAGTTAGGTCCCAGGACTGCAGCAATCATGTACCTGGACCTGCCATGGAAGCTATGGAGGTGTCTCAGACTCTGGTCTGGCACAACCCCCTCATGCCCGCAAAGCTCACAGCTGCTAAAGGCAGACCCATCTCAGCTGCAGGAGCACTTGTTGTCCATCCAGATGTTCCACAGGCACTGAATTTAGGAAGCCATCAGCTGATGTGTAACTCCACACTTTGTGCAGCTGTGAGGAGAGATTTCAGTTCTTCTTCCTTTGTCATATGGCCCCTGAGGCTCAGCTATAGTTTCATCCCCACCTGTGTGTGAGGGCTACCCACCAGTGTCTACTCCTGAGGCTCCCTCAGCACACAAGCCCATCAGGCAGGAGGGGTGAGCAATTGGGAGTGAGGCAGCAATTGGGTTGAGCAGGTCACCTAGGCAGGGAATAGGTGGAGGCAGCAAATTTTATTCATTGGCCAAGGAATGAAGACGGGGCAGCTCATGCTCTGAAAGTACCTTCTCCCTGAGTGTAGACAGAGACAAGTTTTGTTTTTGTTTTTGTTTTGTTTTATGTTTTTATATAGGAAAAGGGGCTAAAAGTGTGGTATGGGGTGGAGACTGTTGTCATCTAAGTTCATGGAATGGGTGGTGATTACCTAAAATGGGGTCTGCACCTCTTTTCTGCCCTTTTATCATCCTTCTGTGTCTGGGTTGGAAGAGGGTTGAATCAACATGGTGCCTTCAGGTGGGATTTTAGCATTGAAATCAGATGATTATAAATTTGGGATGACCTTTACTCTAGTTATGTCTCCATACCTGGGCCAGGCTAGTTTAGGCTGGTTGCTTTTGTGCATAGGCCACAAGGTTGCTGTTATGAAAGCACAACCAAAAGTACAGTTACTTTCAGTTGCTTTTGCAAGTTTGACTGGAGGAAGACTTTCATTAGAAATGGGCAGTTTTCTCCACTTCCTTGCCTAAGGCAGGTGCTTGTGTTTTATACAGACAGGCATGTGTTAGAGACCCTTGGGTTGCTCCCTTGGGTACCAGAATCACTGTGTGGATAATTCCATAAGTCAATAATATCCTAACTATCTGTCCCAGTCCTGAGGCAACCTGATTAGTTTCCTGTTTGTTTGATCACTCAACATGCATTTATTTTGTGACAGTCTGCAAAACTCTTGAATACCAGAGTGGAAACATGTCATAGTCCTGACCTCAAGACAGCTAACAGTAAAGCAGAGGAGATGAGCAAGTAAATGTACAATCATTGATGGTTGCCAGCAAGTCGTTAATGCTTTGTGAAAATAAGATTTCATTAAAGCAGCTAAGCCAAAGTTGTCACCTCTCATCATATGGAAAACAGGGAACCCATATGTCAAATGTGATAGAATGTACAAAGTCCCTAATACACAGGATGTAACAAATAAATGTAAGCTCCCTTTCCACCTTCCTAGAAATGTGTCTTCAATTCCTATGAACCTATGACATCTTTTCCCATGTATTTGGTAAACACAAGCTTTGCTTAATGATTTCACTGTCTTTATAATTCATATGAAAAAAGACCCCTCTGATGAAACACTCCATGTTACCCAGATTTGTTTCTGTTTACTGATCCATCTACCTCCAATCTTCTTGCCTAGTGTGGGGATTCCCTAAGTGCTTTTTGCTGATAAGGGTCAAGGAGGTGACTGTGTGAATATGTGTAAGAAAAGTTTACTTTTGGTTTCTGTGAGAAGACAGCATTTGACTTCTTTCTAAAACAACTCAATCTGTATGGATTATCAAAGGTTCGCAGATCACTTTGTTGTGCTTAAACTATTTCTGGCAATCTTGTTGGGAAAAAGAAAACACTTCTCCTCCAAAATTGAAATTGTTCTGGAAGGGGACTTTTTATATATTGTTTACATTGTAATGTTTCTGTAGATTATCTCCAATCTGAGTTCACAAAAGGAAAAGATGGAAGTAAGTAGTTTTTCATAATTGCTTTTAACTTTCATGTCCTGATAATTGTACTTCACTCTCTCTAAAATCCCTTTCATATCGAACTGGACATATATTCATTTATTGTCATAAATGACAATTTTTGTATTATCTCATGATGCTTTAAGTTTGTCCCTCTTTTGCCCTTGGCCATTTCACAGATGAATACAGTTAATTTAACATCAGCTAATTTATAGCACTGTAATATACAAAAGCTCCATTGAAGCTTTCCATTAACATTCAATTTAAACTCTAATCTTTAATTTTAAATAAATTTAGCACTTCCCCAATTCACTAGAATGACAACTGATTTACTTAGTGGTCTACTGGATAAAGGAAAAATTCTGAACTGAATGAGGCAAGAAAAACATCAGAAAGAAAATAAAGGTTGTAAGTATGACATGCTTCATCACAAAATGATGACTTTAAGACTGCATTAATCATTATTCTGTGTTAAATAGGCTCTATTTAATTGTAAGGACTAGCCACCCTTAAGCGATGGGAATATTGGAATGGGAAAGTGGAACATTGAGGATTTAGCTGAATTACTTCATACTGCTGTCTCAGCATCCATTTTGTGTGGCCAGCACAAGGGCCTTGAACATGCCCTAGATAAAAGCCCACAGTGTCATAGCAAATGTAATTTCTTGATATGGCTGCCCCAACAGGCCTTGTAATAAGCATTTCTCTCCTTCCCCTAGGTAGCTTCCCCTTGTGCACTCCTTAAATAAGACCCCTATGAAGCTTACAAAAACCCAGCTCTTTTTGTTTTGTTTGGTTCTGTGTGTGTGTGTGTGTGTGTGTTTTCTTTTGTTTTATAAATTTATTTATTTATTTATTTATTTTATTGGCTGTGTTGGGTCTTTTTTGCTGTGTGCAGGCTTTCTTTTTAGTTGTAGTGATTGGGGGCTATTCTTCATTGTGGTGCACAGGCTCCTCATTGCCGTGGCTTCTCTTGTTGCAGAGCACAGGCTCGAGGCACGTGGGCTTCAGTAGTTGCAGCACATGGGCTCAATAGTTGTGGCTCACGAGCTCTAAAGCACAGTCTCAGTAGTTGTGGCTCACGGGCTTAGTTGCTCTGTGGCATGTGGGATCTTC
The DNA here is from genome assembly GCF_030028045.1 of Hippopotamus amphibius kiboko. Lineage (NCBI taxonomy): Eukaryota > Metazoa > Chordata > Mammalia > Artiodactyla > Hippopotamidae > Hippopotamus > Hippopotamus amphibius. The sequence continues at coordinate 45,560,144 of NC_080194.1, read as the reverse complement.
CTGGAGCAGGGATCAAACCAGTGTCCCCTGCATTGGCAGGCGGATTCTCAACCACTAGGCTACCTATGAAGCCCCAGCTCTTTTTGTTTTGAATTGAACAATCCAGGCTTAGCCTGGGAACCCCAAAGCACTTCACCCACAGAACACAGTAAAGGCAAACGCCCCGTGTCCTACGGGGCACTCTCTGCAGGCACCCTGCCTTGACCTGCCCATATGTCTGTTGAGGCTTTCCCTCTACCTTCTCCAGGACCTGTGAGTAATAACTCCTCTATTTTAATTCCCCTGTGGTGTATTTTTGAACCCATTGGACTCCTTAGGGCTCTGCCTAGTAAATAGTAATTGAACAAAGTCACAACAGTAAGTAAGACAGAAGCCATGCTCCAGGACTCAGGGGGAATGGGAACATTATTCATCACCATTCAGAATACCTAAATCACTCCAGTGATTCCAGAGCAGTTCTTCCCCAGTTAGCTTGTCATTTCTCAAAAACATATTCTCCTACTCCATATCCTAGTGTGTCTGCTATATCTGTGTCTTAGTATATCTTTTTCTCTGCACACTTTCACTTCTGCTACCTAATTGCCCTGCATCTAACACTTCCAGTTGCCTTTCCTCTATGTGGTGTTCATCTCCCCAAAAGAAAGAATCTTATTGAGTAGGAAGGTCTTCCTTTCATCCTGAATACACCTATTGTGCACAGTTCTTCCATCAAGCCACCTTACAGAACTTTAATCCAATTTTTAGTTGAGTGAAACTTAACCTCTCAGGAGTCAAAAGAAACTTAGAAGATGTTTCTCAAAATTTTAGTATCTTTTTATTATTAAATGAACATTTACACACATGCCTCCAATAACAATTTTAGGTAAGAATTTTATGAGAATTATAAAACATTTAAATAATAAAAGTATGCTCTTTACATGTTAATAATATTTTAATAACAATATTAATTGTTGCAGTAAGAGGGGAGAAATATATTTTTAAGCATAACATTAAGAGATTGAACCATGGGTTATTTCTTATCTAGAAAGTTTTGTTTCTTAATATTTACTTCTACAGAATTAAAAATCTAAATTCAAAATAATATAATGTTGGGAATAGCAGGGTGTCTTTTTTTCCATACAGTTTTGTATTCTAAAATGAAATGTGTAAAATTGTCATTATATGCAAATGACATGATACTCTACATAGAAAACCCTGAAGACTCCACACAAAAATTACTAGAGCTGATAAATGAATTCAGCAAGGTAGCAGGATACAACATTAATGTACAGAAATCTGTTGCATTTCTTTACACTAACAATGAAATATCAGAAAGGGAATATAAACAAACAATCCCTTTTAAAATCATTTCCAAGAAAAATAAAATACCTAGGAATAAACTTGATGAGGGAGGTGAGAGACTGACACATTGAGGACTATAGAACATGGTTAAAGGAAATTGAAGATGATCCAAAGAAATAGAAAGATACCCCATGCTCTTGGATTGGAAGAAATAACACTGTTAAATTGGCCATACTACCCAAAGCAATCTGCAGATTTAATGTGATCCCTATCAAACACTCCTGACATTTTTCAAGAATTGGAGCAAATAATCATAAGATGTATGGAACCATGAAAGACACAGAATTGCCAAAGTAATCCTGAGAAAAAAGAACAAAGCTGGAGGCATAACTCTTCCAGACTTCAGACAATACTACAAAGCTACAGGAATCAAAAAAGTCTGGTATTGGCACGAAAACAGACATACAAATCACTGGAACAGAATAGAGAGCCCAGAAATAAACCTGCATACCTATGGTCAATTAAATTTTGACAAAGGAGGCAAGAATATACAATGGGAAAAAGCCAGTCTCTTCAGCAAGTGGGGCTGGGAAAGTTGGACAGCTGCATGTAAATAAATGAAGTTAGAATGTACGCTAACACCATGCAAAAAAACAAACTCAAAATGGCTTAAAGACTTAAAAATAAGACATGACATCAAAAAAGTCCTAGAAGAGAACATAGGCAAAACATTTTCTGACATAAATTGTAGCAGTGTTTTCTTAGGTCAGTCTCTCAAGGCAATAGAAATAAAAGCAAAAAACAAAAAAAACAAAACAAAACAAATGTGACCTAATCAAACATACAAGCTTTTGCACAGCAAAGAAAACCATAAACAAAATGAAAAAAAAAAACCACCCTACAAAATGAAAGAAAATATTTGCAAATGATGCAACCAGCAAGGGATTAATTTCCAAAATATTCAAACAGCTTATATAACTCAACAACAACAAAATACAAATAACTCAATTGAGAAATAAGCAGAAGACCTAAATATACATCTCTCCAAAGAAGATGCACAGATAGCCAACAGGCACACAAAAAAATGTTCAACATCACTAATTATTAGAGAAATGCAAATCAAAACTACAATGAAGTACCATCTCACACAAGTCAGAATGGCCATCACTAAAATGTCTACAAATAACAAATGCTGGAGAGGATATGGAGAAAAAGGAACTCTCTTACATTGTTGGCAGGAATGTAAATTGGTGCAACCACTATGAAAAACAGTATGGAGTTTCCTTCAAGAACTAAAAGTAGAGTTGCCATATGATCCAGCAATGCCACTCCTGAGCATATATCCAGACAAAACTATAATTCAAAAAGATATATGCACCCTTATGTCCAAAGCAGCACTATTTACATTAGCCAAGACATGGAAACAACCTAAATGTCCATTGACAGATGAATGGATAAAAAAGATGTGGTATATATATGCAATGGAATATTATTCAGCCATAAAAAAGAATTAAATAATGCCATTTGCAGCAACATGGATGGACCTAGAGATTATCATATTAAGCAAAGCAAGTCAGAAAGAGAAAGACATACTATATGATATAATTTATACATGGAATCTAAAATATGACACAAATGGACATATCCATGAAATAGAAACAGACTCTCAGACAAAGAGAACAGATTTGTGGTTGCCAAGGAGGAGGGGGCTGGGGAAGGGAAGGATTGGGAGTTTAGGATTAGCAGATTCAAACTAGTGTATATATGATGGATAAAAAACAAGATCCTACTGTATGGTGCAGGGAACTATATTCAACATTCTGTGATAAACCATAATGGAAAAGAGTATGAAAAAGAATATATGTGTGCTTATATACATATACATATAACTGAATCAATATGCTCTGCAGCAGAAATTAACACATTGTAAATCAACTATACTTCAATAAAATATTAAAAATAAAAATGAAATGAAATGTAGATTCAGAAACTATAGAGAATCATCTTACTGCTGACTATTTTCAGGATTCCATAATATATTAAATAGGTAAAAATATGATGTTTATATATATAAATACTCCAACTTTGGAGATGGAAGTAATTGGATTCTTTGCTTGCATTCAGTTCTGAAAAGTATTTCATCATGCTCTGTTACAGCACGTGAATGTGATTTTATTTTCAAATATGTCCAATATTATATTATCAGTGTCTATCTGTAGGCAGGCAGAAACATCAAAATGTTACAAATTCCTTTATTTAATTTTAAATAAAAATTAAAACCTCTTATGGTCAAAATCATGGAGCTCAGTATAATAATTACAATATATAAAAATATTTACATAATGAATATGAAAACAGAGGAGATAAATATTGTTTAGTTCCTAATTTTGCATTTGTAATTTTATATTAATTTTCTTCAAGATGGTACACATAACTGCATAAGCTTCAAGTCCCACAATATCTGGATCTGCCATCGCATAAGATAATGAAAAGTCAATGACTGATATTTTATCATATTTGCAAGCCAACAGTAAGAGATACAATACAGACACCAATCATTCTCTGAATGAAGGAGCTATGTACAGACACACATTCATCTACAACCTCTTATCTGTGTAGGAAATCCAATCTTGCTTCATGCAGAGCTCTTGTTTCTTTAGTTTTAATTATAGATCACAAAATATTTGTTCAAAAAAAAATTTGTTCATCTCAACCAAAAATCTCTTCTCCTGCAGCATGTTTTCATAATGAACAGAATAACAACTAAAATCTTTAAGTACTTCTTGTATAAGTACACTCTATGTATCCATATCTAACATATAACTTGAGTCCCATGAACTGTAAACTGAAATATATACGAGCTTGCAAACATGCTCGTTATTATTATTCCATATTTGTGCCAGTGTGAAGGAATTTTGCCAGCAGCTCATTTGACTTTCTATCCAAATACAATACTGGTCATTAATGTTGGGTTGTTTGGGTTGTTTTTATATTTTAGACATATAGAATAGTATGACCAACACTTGCCATATTTAATGAACATGAACATTGACATTAGCATTAACATACAGAGAAAGTTAAAATAACAGACCATTTCCTGCAAACATGGCTTGTCTGTGTAGTTCTTTGTGTACTTCTCTCTCCTATGCTTCTCTGAACCACGTCAGGTCCAGGAGGGCTTTTGCCATCTTTTGCTTATCCAGTTCCTGCACTTATTACTATAGACTACAAATACAGACCCATTTCACTTTGCTTCCCCCTATATAGCCTCTGCCCTTACCTGTGATTTAAAGTGTGAAGATATATCTATCCAGGTGCCACATTTCACATACAGGACCAAGTTTCAATAAATACATGGGCCTGTTTCTGAGCTCTCTATTTTACTCTGTCAGTCTATTTTTGGATTACAAGTAAACTAGTTGAAGTTTTTTGAAGTATCTTATAGTTTTATTGTCATTGTAGATAATAAGCTTTTAATATAGTTTAAAATTTTTTCTGATATATAAGAAAATATTTTCTATAAAGCATCTATCAAAAAATTTTGCCATATTCTCTAAATTCTGATTATGTGTCAATTATCTTGGATGTTTTATGTAGACATTCATATAGTCTACAAATAACGACAATTTTGTTTCATTGTTTTAAATCATAAATTTTATTTATTTTTCATATCTTGTTGCAATACAGGACCAGTAATAGGAGTAATAATAAGCATTCTTGTTTTGTTGCTGACTGATTTTAATGAGATCACTCAAACAAAATTCATCATTACATGTGATATTTACTGCTGGTTTTGTATATTTTACTCCATATCAAATAGAAGACATCACCTTCTACACAGTTTGCCATTAGTTTTCCACATAAACGGCGGTTAGGTTTTTATGAAATGCCTTATCTATATGCATCGAAATGTCAATATTTTTCCTCTTTTATGTGTTTAAATTCAGTGAATTAAAGAAGCAGATTTTTCTGACACTGAAATCCTTGCTTCACTGTTCCACAACTTCCATGTTGTATTTTTGAATATAACAAATTTATACTCTATGTTAGAATTTTATTTCTATCTTATTTTTTAATGCTCAAGTTAATCAAGATTAAAGATAATGTTTTCCACAGTCAACGTTAAATTAGATTTAACTCTATGTTGACTAATTTCTTCACTCACCTTGGTACTTTTACATTCTTTTTCTGATTCAATTTTTATTTTCCTGAAGTATGCTTTTTTTTCCCTTTCAATCTGTATTGTATAACAGCTTTACACTGTTGTGCCAGTTTCCTCTTCAAGACAAAGCAAATCAGCTGTATTTATACATATATCCCCTCCCTTTTGAGCCTCCCTCCCACCCTCCCTACCCCGCCCCTCTAGGTCATCACCAGTCATGGAGTTGATCTCCCTGTTTTATGCAGTTGCTTCCCACTACCTATCTATTTTACCTTTGGTAATGTATAAATGTCAATACTACTCTTTCACTTTGTCCCAGCTTCTCCTTACCCCTCTTCCCATGTCCTCAAGTCTATTCTCTACATCTGCATCTTTATTCTTCCTCTGCCACTGAGTTCACCAGTACCATTTATTTAGATTCCATATATATGTGTTAGCATATGGTACTTGTTTTTCTCTTTCTGATTTACTTCACTCTGTATGACAGACTCTAGGTCCATCCACCTCACTACAAATAACTCAATTTCATTCCTTTTTATGGCTGAGTAAAATATATGTGCCACATCATCTTTATCCATTCATCTGTGGATGGACATTTATGTTGCTTCCATGTCCTGGCTATTGTAAATAATGCTGCAATGAACATTGTGGTACATGTATCTTTTTGAATTATGGTTCTCTCTGGGGATATGCCCAGTAGCGGGATTGCTGGGTCATATGGTAGTTCTATTTTTAGTTTTTTGAGGAACTGCCATACTGTTTTCCATAGTGGCTGTATCACTTTACAATCCCACCAGCAGTGCAGGAGGTTTCCCTTTGCTCCCTATCCTCTCCAGCATTTATTGTTCTTAGATTTTTTGATGATGGCCAGTCTAACTTGTATGAGGTGATATCTCATTGTGGTTTTGATTCACATTTCTCTAATGATTAATAGTTAAAGATTAGCATATTTTCATGTGTTTGTTGGCCATCTGTATGTCTTCTTTGGAGAAATGTCTGTTTAGGTTTTCTGCCCATTTTTGGATGGGGTTGTTTGTTTTTTTGATATTGAGCTGCATGAGCTGCTATATATTTTGGAGATTAATCTTTTGTCAGTTGCTTCATTGGCAAATATTTTCTGCCACTCAGAGGGTTGTCTTTTCGTCATATTTATGGTTTCCTTTGCTGTGCAAAAACTTTTGTTTCATTAGGTCCCATTTGTTTATTTTTCTTTTTATTTCCATTATCCTAGGAAGTGGGTCAAAAAGGGTCTTGCTGTCATTTATGTCATAGAGTGTTCTGCCTACATTTTCCTCTAAGAGTTTTATAGTGTCAGGCCTTACATTTAGGTCTTTGATCCATTTTGAGTTTATTTTTGTGTATGGTGTTAGGGAATGTTCTAAACTCATTCTTTTACAAGTGGCTGTCCAGAGGACTGGATAAAGGAGATGTGGTACATATATACAATGGAATATTAGTCATAAAAAAGAATGAAATAATGCCATTTGCAGCAACATGGATGGGCCTACAGGTTATCATCCTAAGTAAATCAGACAGAGAAAGACAAACATCATGATATCTCTCATGTAGAATCTCATTTTTAAAAATAGATACAAATGAACTTATTTAAAAAACAGAAAAAGACTCAAAGATTTTGAAAACAAACCTATGGTTACCAAAGGGTAAACATTGGAAGCGAAAACAGGAATAAATTAGGAGCTTGGGATTAACATATACACACTACTGTATATAAAATAGATAGCCAACAAGGACCTACTGTATAGCACACAGAACTCTACTCAGTATTCTGTAATAACCCATATGGCAAAGAATCTGAAAAAGAATAAATATATGTATATGCATAACACCAGAAACTAACACAAAATTGTAAATCAACTATACTCTGATAATTTTTTTTTTAATTTGTACGTCAGTTTAGTAAACATTTATTGTTTTGTCTACTCATAACAGCATCCTCCTTTGTGGAACTGTCCCGTCTCCTCTCCTACTATGTGATTTTGGTTGGAGTTGCCAGACACTGTACGTTACTCTCTTGGTCACAGGGATGGCACTTGCCCACAGCCAGACCAGAGTCCTAGTTAATATGAGCAGGTGTCAAGAAGAGAACTCCCATTGGAATCTGCTGTTATAGAAAGATTTGATGTGTCTTACAAATAGTAGGAGACCTACATATACTTTCCGATTAGAATTAAGTATAGTTGAAGATAAATGTCTTAAGAAAAGTAGCACATATCTCATTTTCCCCTTCTTTCCCATTACTGTTTTCCTGCTAGTACTTATGAGAACAACTGCTCAGGCCCTGTGGACGTGTGGCAGCTCCCTGTTCAACAGTCAGCAGGGTGCTCTGATAAACCACTACCACCAGACCACAGTATCCTCTTTCCAATTATTTACGGGAGTCCCAACAGGTGTCCCTCAATGTTCAGGTAAAAGTCTAGTCAGTCAGCAGATGGCCTCTCCCACTTTTTCCCCCTCCTCACAGGTCACGCTGTGCCTCAGTCACCAGTGAAACAGAGAAGTCACTGTTCCTAATGGCCTTTCCAAGTGACATATAAAAGAATGGGTTTCTCAGCTTAGACAACTGACTCTATAAAAGCTCCCTGAGGAAATGGAATTAGGTGACCATGATCACACACCTCTTGGGCTGAGAACAGCCCAGCCCTATTATCGCCTCATAGCTAGAGTCCAGCTCCTCTGGGTCATAGCCAAATGATACTTGTTTATGCCCAATTAGAAATGTGAAAGATGCTTTAGTCGAGTGAAGTGCATATACCTTATTAAGCAGTGATGCAGAAAGTGAATTAACACAAATTGCTTCCATGTGTTTGTTTTCTTTTATTTGTTTCTCATAATATGGGGTAGAAATTAGTGAATGTTCAAATTTTCTGAATTGTGCTATTTAGGAAAACTGACTTTTATCATCTTGGTTCCTTTAGTGCATATGCAAACATTGCATGGTGTTCTGTAGTAAAATGAAAGACAATGTTTCCCCGTTTTTACACAATTCTCAGTGAAAATAACTTTCACTTTTCCTAATAACCTCAGTTTCCCTGGGTCCCAACATTAATATACATATGTGAGGCTGGGCCTGGTGGTAAACACCAGAATGAACCCATGATCACCCACTGTCATAAAAAGGAAACTCTGTTGCTGTGTGTCAGACTTGGTTTTTTTGAGCCTGTCCTAACTAGATACATCTGCTCCCTGCAGTGGACATAATTGCATCCCCTGAAAACCCTACAAAATAGAGTAGGATTTAGAGTAAAGCACCTAAACTCATCAGGCTTTGTACAAAGGTGGTTGTGTCCAAAGTGCTCAAATACACTATAGGTAACTTTTCTTTATCAGTTCTACTCAACATAACTCTCTGTAATTTCGGAGATGCTTAACATCTGCACCGTCCAGTATGGTAACCACTAGTCACATGGGGTAATTGTGCATGTGTAATGTGATTAATCATACTGAAGAATTGAATTTTCAATTTCATTTGACTTTAATTTTAATTAAACAGCTACATACAGTGAATAACTACCATTGGACAGGAGACTTCCATAGGAGAAAAATATTCCTTTAAAGTGACCCAAGTTTCCAAAATAGGTAACTAGAAATGGACAAAAAATTTTAAATTAATGCTGCTCAACTTTTCCTTCAAAATGCCCCTCATAAGCAACCTAAATGCCCATCAACAAATGAATGGATACAGAAGATGTGGCATATATATAAAATGGAATATTACTCAGCTCTAAAAAGGGATGAGATGGAGCTATATGTAATGAGGTGGATAGAACTACAATCTGTCATACATAGTGAAGTAAGTCAGAAAGAGAAGGACAAATATTGTATGCTAACTCACATATACGGAATCTAAAAATGGTACTGATGAACTCAGTGACAAGAACAAGGAAGCAGATACAGAGAATGGACTGGAGAACTCGAGGTATGGGAGGGGGCGGGGGGTGAAGGGGAAACTGAGAAGAAGCGAGAGAGTAGCACAGACATATATATACTACCAACTGTAAAACAGTCAGTGGGAAGTTGTTGTATAACAAAGGGAGCCCAACTCAAGGATGGAAGATGCCTTAGAGGACTGGGGCGGGGAGGGTGGGGGGGACTCGAGGGGGGGGGGCGTCAAGGAAGGGAGGGAAGATGGGGATATGTGTATAAAAACAGTTGATTGAACCTGGTGTACCCCCAAAAATAAAAAAAAAAAAAAAAAAAAAAAATGCCCCTCATAAGTAAACAGTAATAAAATGAATTTGTTACTCTTAGACATCCAGAGATATGAAGTTTCTTAAATATATATATGTATATATTTTTAAATAATGTTTAAAATTAATTCCAGGTAAAACTGGTGCTTAAGGAAGATGCTTCCCATAACCCCAGCATACTGCTAGTTCCCTTTAGGTATATGTATTCCATCCTGGGAAACATAGGATTAAATGATAGTTCAAAGGTCATAGCAAAATGAAGCACAAGGAAATAGTTTTTCTGGCCCCAACCAGAACTCCTGTCTTGTTAGCCCAGGCCAAGCTCACTACTTCCCTTTGCAGATGAAAGTGAGTAGAGGTAACCTGAGTGCCAAGTCCCATTCAAAACTGGGAAAATCCTCAAGATGTTTGCCATGGTGAGTTTTGCATCTCTGTTATTGACGAAAGAGGTTAAAAGAGAAACACAAAACGAATGGGACCTCATGAAACTTAAAAGCTTTTGCACAGCAAAAGAAACCATAAACAAGACTAAAAGGCAACTCTCAGAATGGGAAAAAATAATTGCCTATGAAAGAGAAACACATAGGTAAAGACAAAGAAGGGCCATTCCCAGATAACAGTGTAAATTAGCTTTCGTGTTCTGTGGGACACAGGAGTCCTATCTGAACACTTTTTGTTTTTTCCAGTGTCCTTTTCATCAAGGCACCCTGGGCTGCCATGCTAACTGGACATCTCTGGTTAACTTGAATGAACTTTCCTTATAATCTTTATTCACAATAAGGTGTAATTGCACATTAGCTCTTCCCTAGAGAATATAGGTTTTTAAAGAGTTTCCTGCTGAGGTTGCTGAGTGTAACTGTACTACCAAACAAGAATTTCAGAATGCTCTGGGAGTATAAAACAGAGGATCCAACCTTGTCTGAAGGGCTTAGGACAGCCCCCTTGTGATCGTCACACCAAAGCTGAAGCCTGAAGATTAGGTAGGATTTGAAAAGGCAAAGATGGGAAAGAAAAACATTCCAGGGCAGAGGAATAATAATAGCATGTGGGAAGAACAAAAATTAACAGAGAGTGTGTGAAAATAGTTAAAATTCTGTACAGTAAGATTGTTAAGAGAAAGGAAGTTTGGTGCAAATGAAGGCCATACATGTAGGTAAAGAAATATTTGATTTGCAGAATGTTCTGGTTTACAACTGCTCGGGCTATTCAGGCTGGTCTGTACTCAATTCAATATGTTTGGGAGATTATATGGGTCTTTGCTCTGGAAAAGGTCCCCATTCATTCATTGGAAGCATAATCCCTTTGGCAGATAACAGGTCTCCTTGCCACCTCTTTCATGTAAGTAGTAATTCATCTCCAGAATGCCTCTTCTGTATGCATCTGTACTTGTTGTTTTCTATACGTCAAGAAACTGGAACAACCTCAAATTTAATTGCCTTTTGAAACCACCAAAGAATCCCATTCAGAGATAGACAATGGAGGGTCAGGATGTGTGTTCTGGATCAGATCGTTCCAGGAGAATTAAATAGGAGACTTTACGCGTATTTTGCAGGCATGCCGATAGCAAAAAAAAAAAAAAAAAGATTCTGCACCCTACAGCCTGAAAACTAATATAATAAACCCCTCCCTATAATACTTCCCCTGACATCTAGGAATGGGTTCTAACTGTAGGAAAGACATTCTGTTCTCCCTGGACTGATGTACATAAAACAGTCCAGAAAAACTCTCTAGGCCTCTACAGATGTGAGATTTCTAGAGGTCTGCCCTCCATTTCTAATGAGGAAGCTTCCTCTTTTCTTCTGTGGAAGTCAGCATTTCCCAGAAAGATGGAGTGACTCGGCAAAGGTTGTAAAAATAGCCCAGACTCCGTTTTCTATTTTGTGGATACTGTATAAACCAGAAGGCCAATCACTGTAGTGCTTGCTTGGTCACAGTGGGAGTATGAGTAATTTTTATTTTTTTCAATATTTTTAAGAATTTTTTAAACAGGTAATTATTACTTTTACAGACCCCACCCCCACCGCCAAGAAAAAAAGCCACACTTAAAAACAATGACTCTGTAAGACTAGAAAGACCTCTGCTGGCTAATTTTACATCTGGGGATGGAGCTTATTCTATCTTCACCCTCTTTTCACATCAATAATTAGCTCCATTAAGATTCTGAGACATAGCTATTATTTCTAAATCACTTTACAGATGAAATTCAGAGAGGATAAATAACTTTCCTAAGGTCACATGTTAGTAGCAGAGTAAGCAAACTCATGACTTCTGATTTCAAAGTTTATGCTTTTACCATTAAACTACACCACCAGGTCTACGTTTGTTGTGTTCAAAAATCAAAATTGAGTCAGCAAGGCCGAAGGCCAACCCTGAATTCCATATGTATTTTTTGTAATACTTTCAGTTGTAAATAATTCAAACTAGCTCAAGCAATAGAGAATTTTATTAACTCACACGACTGGAAGACCAAAAACAGGATGGGTTTAGACACTATTTGGAGCTCTGACTTGATTTCTGGTCTTTTTCTTGGTTTGGCCCTTCTCCATATGTCACATTTTTTTCTTATCTGGCTTCCTTCAAGACCATAAGTCAGGGAAATCTTTAAAAGCTATCACAGAGGCCTCTGGCTTTCATATTGTGCCTTAAATTGGTAATTAATTGACCTGAGGTTATTGATTTCTCTCTTTGATGTATAATACTACTCAGCAACAATCAACCAAATCTACAGATGGTCCTATAAAATAGAAATGTGTATATAAAAAGGTAGTATATGATAAAGGTATAATTTCAAATAATGGTGGGAATTCTGAATTATGCAGTTAATAGTGTTGGGCCATCTATGAAGCAATGCAGGAAGTGTCCTACCTCATACCACATCAAAATAAATTCCAGATGTAATCAAATGTAAGGGGAAAACAGCAAACTTCCACAGAACTAATGAAAAAGTATAGATGAATGTTTTTAAAGAAGTCCTCCTAAGTATTTCATAAAAGGAAAAAATGATATAAGAAATATCTTAAAATTTTATTGGTCAATTATATCTCAGTAAAGCTGAAAAAAACATTGAGAGTTTTAATTAATTTTTAAATTTTTCCATAGTTACTTAAAAAAAATCTTCCACGTATAAAGTTAAAAACCAAAGTGCAAATTGTAGTATTTGTAGCAGATATGACATGCAAGTATAATATGTGTGTGTGAATGTGTGTGTGTATTTGTGTGTGTTTGTGTAATATACAAATCCTTATCAGAGCATAAATATCTTTAGAAATCAATTAGAAGAAAATAAATACATCAGTATAAATATGGTAAATGCGGAAATCACAAGAGGAAAAATGTAAGAGGCCAAAAAAAAAAAAAAAAAATAAGAATCTATACAACCTCATGGTTTTAAATAAATTCAAATAAAAAATGTTACTATTTACTTATCAAATTGGAAAAAGGTTTTGAAGTAATTATTTCCATTCCTTACATGGAAATGTAAAACAACCTAAAGACTAAATAATAGAATTTTTCCAAGATATATAGTTGTATATTCTTAAAAATGGAATACTCTTGCATTCATTAAAATTTTTTATGATTCAAAATAATAGGGAATGTATTCATGCGTGCGGTATCATGTGAAAGAACAGTTTTCAAAAACATATGGATAGTATCACCCTATGTTTTAAAAAGAATCAAGTGTTTGTGCATAGAGAAAAGGCCTAAAGGATATGTTAACAACATTTTCAGTGGGAGGTCGATTAATTTGATGACTTAAATTTTTAACTTTTTGTTTATCTATATCAAATAAATGTCCTATAATGAGCATGCATTACTCTTGAAATAAGATTTATAGGTACCATTATTTGCTTTGAAAGGTACAATTTTCCAAATTCCACTAAATTAAATATTCATTAGGATATTCAACCCCACTTGTGATAAAGTTTGGGGGAGGAATAGGGGAAACTTCAGATTAAATTGGTGAACTCATAGCAGCTCATGGATGAGTTTGGGTATGGAGTTGTGAAGTCCTGAGAAGTAGGCATTGACTTCCTTCATCTCCCTGCCGTAACACCCCATTCTTACTGCACCACAGACCAGGCCTCATCTGGTTGAACAGTGACCTCTATGCTTGCTGGAGCTGACATCAACATTACTCCTACTCACAGCCTCTTATTCAGAATATTAACTTTATATTACAACATCATACTGTATCTTTTGGTACAAACTGTGTTCCTGGTGATGACAGGTTTATTCCATTTGAAGGCAAAGTTTCTGTAAACTTCAATTAAGACTAGACATAATGCTACCAAAAGGCTTTATAACAGTTAGGCAGGAATATAAATCATTCAAGCTCAATATCATAGAAGTTTTACTACAGATTTCTTTCTTCTCTTGAATGACAAAGCCTATAAAATAAATGACAGTAATTTGCAAAGCTTTATTTCTCTTTGACTAATAGAATTGGTCAGGTTATCCCCCACATGGCTTGAGGCCAATGCCTTTAGCATTATAATGTGACTATCAAGACAGTTTTCAGTGAGGCATCACATAGGGCCAATTAAGGGAGACTGCCTTCTGGACAGGCAAAGCAAAGCCCCTTGTTATTCCTGATGCACAGGGTTCCACAGAGAAAAACAAACCACAGAGAATACAGGCCACCATGGCAGAGTCCTAAGCCTACTTCCTGAACATTGGGTCACCAGGAATTCACACAGTCGTCAGACCATTCCTGATGATGCTGATGATATGGTGTTTCTGTATATTGGGCTTTCTGCCAACAGACAAGCTCAAGAAATGAGTAGTCTGGCCCTATCTAGGCTGGCTCCTTGGCTTATAGCCAAGTGACCAAGAGTGAAATAACTGAATCATGAAAGAGATTGGTATAAGACTATTAAATGTAGTGTTGGAAGGTAATGCTTTTTTTTTCTCCTGTATTTATTTATTTGACAAACCATTAACCATGTACTCACTTAAATGCTGAAGAGCTAGAGCAAGGAAAGCAATGTGAAGAAGCCAATCAGAGCATGAAGTTGTTTCATCAACATGTTGGACCAGCCAACACCCCCAAGATCCTCAAAACCAATTGTCAAACTTTATAATAGCTTATATTTATGTATTTATATACATACATATCTACATTTATGTTTATCTATATTACTTTACATTTTCCAAGTTTTAAAAGAAGAATAAACCCTGAGAAATTAAGTGACTTTTCTGGTCAGCAGCAGAGGCAGGCCTGGAAGTTAAGCGGGGTTTTTTCTAGTCCACATTCATCAGTGAGTAAGGGAGATACCGTTAAGCATACTGTCTTTTGAGAAACACGTCTATGGAAGATAACACAATGTAAGGCTTCAGAATCATGATTTATAATTTTTAATGAGCACTAACTATATGCAAGGCTTACAAATACAAGTAGGATGTAATCCATCTCTCAAGGAGAGAATTAACTGATGGGAGAGAGATATACATAAATAATTCCAATACAAGGTAGATGGTAGCATCACAACAAAAAGTCAGAGTTTAAAAGTTATATTTGAGGTGGCCTCTGAAAAGTAAGTAAGATTTGGACAGATATAGAAAGAGGGTGAAGTCTTTCCAGGTAGAACAAAAAGAAGGAGCCAAGAAGCAGGAGTGGAAAAGTTGAGGACATGTTTGGGAGAGTGTCCAGTTCAATTGAAGGTCAGGGTACTCGTCTTAGCACCTTAGACCCAAAGCATGAATTCTCTTTAGATCCCCCAGATAGTAGATAAGAGCCTTGGAGTTGCAGTTGGGTTCTAATCCTGGCAAGGTTACTTCCTAGAGGCAAGTCCTGATGACATTGGGCAAGCAGCTTCACCATTCTCAGTCTTGGTCTACTGATTGAGATACAGGGACAATAACACTGACCTTGTGGGGTATTTTGAGTATTCATTTAGTTAATCTAAAATATATATTGTGTTTACTGGGCCAGCACTGTTCTGTGCACTACAGATAATGCAGTGAACCAATTAGAGTGGTCCTTGCCCTGATAGAGCTCCATCTCGTAGAAGAACCAGATATTAAACAAATGAGAGTTATTCATTCTCCATTTATCAGCTTAGAGGGCCTTTTCGCTCCAATCTAAATTAGAGCTCCTCCCCACTTATTTTCTCTCATAGTTCTATATGCTTTTCCTTCAAGATATTTGTCCTCATTTTAAATTGTAAGTTTATTTCACTTACAGCTAGATGAAAAGTGGGTAAGAAAGTCCCAAGCAGAGCATGTTCCAGCAGCATGTGTGATGTCCTTCAGGTAGGAAAGAGTTTAGACCTTTTGAGGAATTAACAACTCAGTGTGGACAGAGCACATAGGGAGGAGAAGAGAGAGAGATTTGAGACACGGTCAGGAAAAAAGGCATGGGTCAGATCATGCAAGATCTCCCAGGCCAAGATTAAGAAATTACTATTTTATTTCCATTGCCATGGGAAGCCATTCATGGTTTTAAGCATGTAAAAGTCTGCAATGAATGAGTGGAGAGAACACTGCAGTTTCCTCCTTAGCAGTTTTTCTATTTCCCCTAAAGTAAAGGTGAGACTGACTCATACCCAGTCACAGTTATTGGTTCATGACCCAAGTTGGTAAATCAGAGTGAATTCTAGGAATTTATTTTAGCAATTACAGGAAAAGAGAAATTCCTTCTCTTGCCTAAAGAAGCATGTAGCCCCAAGGACTGCTGGCAGCCATCTTGCCATCAAAAGGGAAGCCTGTGTGAGGATGAAAGCAGCCTACATGGAGGTTCCAGGTGAAGGACTGGCAGAGAGATGGAGTGGCCTCCTGCTCCCACTGAAGCCTGCCCTGTCTATGGACTCACTGGGTACCCAGGCCAATAACTTCAATTCATAAAGTAAACAAATAAAAAAGAACTTCAGGACCAAAATGGTGACCTTAAATGCAGAGCTCTTTAATGCAGAACTAGGAAAATAGGCATCTAGCCAGGGGGCCAAGAAAAGTGATGAGACCTCAGGCACAATCCATAGTGGAGCCACGGGGCCTCTTAAAGCCTAAAAATGGAAGGTAACCTGGAATCAAAGGCCATGTCATTAACGTCAGATCCTCATGAATCTTCACACTAATTTTCCACCCCTAACATAATTCAATTCTTCTTCACATATTGCTTTTCTCACTTCCAACTGGCTTTCTTGACCTCAACCCTGTATAGATTTTTTTCTATATAACTTTTACTTATTTGCAACTTTGGCTTACTTACTCATGGTCCATCACGGCTCTCAGCTCAGCCTCTCTCATATTTCTCGTCAGCCTGATTCCTATTGTTTGCCTGATTATCCCCACATGTTCCCATCTGAATTCCAGAGAGTGAGAATTCAGCCAGCCCAGCTCCTTCCTCTTTGAGCACAGCTCGTCACACCAGACTACCTCACAGGCCTGTGGGTTGACAGCCCTTGGGTCACGTGTGATCAGAGAGAAGTATCCCTTGGCTGACCTGTTTTCCTAAGAGGCATATGACTGACCTCTCTATACACCAGGGCTGGTAAGGAAAAAAGGCAAATACCTCGGAATCCCAGTAAAATGTTAGTTTTACTACTATAAGAAAAGTTTTTTATTTTTAATAGATGAGAATGCTATTGGTCTCTGGTGTCCTTGAAAAGATTTTCTCTGAACCAAGAAATAATCATTTATTTCACTGGGAAACAAAATGAACCATGCAAATGAAAATTGTGAATTACTCATTTGGAAACTAATTGGGGGAGAAAACAAAGTCTGCAATCAAATGTGCATCTGCTTAAAAGCAGAGTGGCTGTGATAGAGCCAAGTGTGTTTTCTTTCCTTTTTTTTTTTTTTAAACATTTCTCTCCAGGCATTTAAAGTAGATAAAATATAACTATAAATCTGAGAATATTTTCCTTATTGCTACTAGAGCCCAATGAAATTAAGGCATCTAAGCTTCTTAAAGAAAATTTAAGAGATCCCTGGGACTATGCTGCCATAGACGCTTATTTGTGAGTCTGGCATCTGTGTTATATTATTGTCTCTAAATTGATTTATTTGCAGACAATCTCCATGCCTTTAAAGGAAAAATGTACTATCATTCAAGCAACATAAGAAACCTTAGCTCTAAGCATCCTTCCATTTACAATGTTGTGTCCACCTTCTCCAATAGCCTTCTCTTTCCTTCCTCTTTTGACCCCTCCTTTTCTCAGCAGCTAAGTAAATTGTCAAAACCCTATCCATGGGATGCTACTTCCTCTTCCTGACTTGCTACCCAATCACACTTCTAAATAGCATACTTTAGGGGTTTTATATGACAGATGTGGGACACCTGACCTGGGCCTCCTTAGGGAGACAACCAAGAAATTAGGATCTAGTCCCAAGTATGGCACATTCATTTTATTTTCTTGCCTGAGGATCAGTCACGTTCTAGGAACAGATTCATGCCATCCAAATTCACAAGACATTGCCATGAGGACCAATATAATTTTGACAGAAAGCAAAGTTTATTGGTGACTGGCATACACGTCTACTGTGCAGGACTAGCCCTCCTTCCACTCCATCATCTCACCTCCAGCTGTTGAATTACCTTGGAAACTGATGTCACTAGGGGATTTGTGGCAAGCATACTATCCCAAACAAAGGAAACTGGGTGATGTTCTAAGTTTTAGCCCTAATCCATTAGATGGTGCAGCTTTAATGGGACTATAAACTCACATCTGCCAGATACAATGTCTCTGTGCCTCTGACAATGACAGATTAGCAATCACAAATTTTTCTCAAACATTTGCTTTTAAAATGTTCCTTAACAGTCACCAAAGACTTATTACAATACACCCTCAAGATACACATGTCGCTATTTCTGAGATCACAGCCTATTCTTCATTAATTACATTCTAGATTGATGCCTTCTTTTTTTTAGGGGATCACCTTAGGTCCCTGGCTGGGAGATAATAAGCTCCCTAATCTTATCAGGAACACTCATCCAAATCATTTCCTCCTGAAAAGATTTCCACAGATGGGCAATCTCATTCATTTATGATGCTTTATTAATTTTAGTTTCAAAAATTGCCATTTTGTTTGTCCCCAAAGAGTTGGAATGGACATGATTCTGAATCTGCAACTGAGTTCAAGTGTCTCAAGTGCACGCACTGTGCTGAACACAGAAGGTGGATGCAAAAATAGCAAAGTCCTTGCCTTAAATAAATGTATACCCTGGAGGAACAAAGGAGCTCCAAAACCAAAGATAATTATCCAAATACCATGTTAACATGGCATGTTAAAAGAGTGATACAGAGATGGACTACTCTGAGAGTTCCGGGGAGACAACTTTAAGGATTTGGCATTGTTAGTCCCTATGGTGGGTTGAATAGTGCCCAGCCCTGCCCAAGATATATCCATGTCCTAACTTCTAGAACTTGTGGATGTGACTTTATTTGGGAAAAGACTCTTTGCAGATATAATCAAGTTTAGGATCTTGAGATGAGGTCATCCTAGATTACCCAGGTGGCCCCTAAATCAAATGACAAGAGACCTTATAAGAGACAAAGAAGTGAGAAGAGAGAAAGGCAAGATGAGGACAGAGGCAGAGATTGGAATGATGTAGCCATAAGCCAAGGACCACGTGGAGCTACCAGAAGCTGAAAAAGAAAACAGAAAAATTCTCTCCTAGAACCTTTAGGGTAAGTGTGGCCCTTCCCACAACTTGATTTCAGGCTTTTGGCCTCCAAAACCATGGGAGAACAAATGTCTATTGTTTAAGCCACCAAGTTTGTAGTAATTTGTTACAGGAGCCAAGGAAACTAAAACTAATACAGTCTATTTGTCTGGGACACTCTGTTGCCCTAGCTCTTCAGGTCTTGGCTTTAATATAACTTTCTCAGAGAAGCATTCTCTAATGCCTACCCCCACCTCAAAGCTAATTTCGGTCTCCTTTTTACATTTTTATAGCCAGCCCCTGTCCTTTTCCTTCTTAGTACTTATCATAACACCTACTTACCCAATTTATTGAGATGTTTATGTTTGTTTCTATCTAAAAATTCCCCTATCATGTTCCTCAAAAAGAACAGAACTTGTTCTGCTTCATTTCTTTTAAGGCTAAACCATTGAGGAGATTATATGGAGACATAGAGCGAGAAGGGAAGCAGCAGCTAGGAGAGGAGCAATTCCTCAGTAATGGGGAGAGAAGCATGGCACGCACTCTACTCTCTGCCAGCACCCAAGGAGGCCACGAAGCCTCTGAGGGGACCACTGGACCTCAGGCACTGGGGTTTACATCCTCACAAAGGCTCCCAGCCCTGAGCACAGAGTTTCAGGCTGCAAGAGGCCCTGTGGGACAGTGGTTCATTAGCAAGATCCAATGCAACCAGGTGACCAACTAGTAGGATGAACCTTCCTAATGTTCGATGCCTCAAGAGGAAATGTAACCTTTGGAGGAGGGCAGAGGGACGTGTGAGGAGGGCAGGCAGGAATTTCTGTTGCCAGTGCATTCAAAATCATGTTAAAATGGGATTTTCCTGTTTTAAATCAGTTATGGTTGATGTTACAAAGCTCTGAACAAAAGATATTAAAAACCCACATATTCCAGAGAGAAGCACCAATGTTTGCAAAACGTATTAAGGTGACCTCTAAATCCAGTCCAGCAAACCTTACCCCACCACCCAGGGGGCCCTTTAATAGAACTAGAGATTAATGTGAAGATTTCTTTAGAAAGGAAGTAGTCTGAGTGCTATGGTATAACACCATGTCCTTGGGAAGGGATAGAGGGCTTCAGGGAAACACTAAGAGGGTGACATGTTGCCTCTGCAGTTTGGAGGAAGTAGGGACATAAGCTATTTTAAATTTGAGAAGCTGGCTGAAGCAGCATTTGGTGACAAAGCAAAGAACAAGGGCTGCTTCAGGAACATCCTGTGCTTCCAGAATTCAGCAGTACCTTCCAAAATGTATATCTTCCAGAAGATAGATGGATTTTAGTCATTTTGAAAAAATCCCAGCCCAGAGGACCATCTTGGAGGGCTAAATGACCCCCCAAACGGAGTCTGTGTGGGATAGACTGCAGAAATTCAGAGCGGGCAGTACCTGTATTGGAAAATTATGGAAAAAAGAGCTCCTAGTAATGGGATTCTCTGAAGATTCCCCCAGAACTATCTTATCAGAAAAAAGATCAGCTTTGGAACACCTGACACCCCCAAAGGGACCAAAGCTAAGAACAAAGGCTGCCAGGTCACAAATAAGAGGTTTTTGTTTTGTTTTGTTTTACTTTGCTACTTTTTTCTCTTTTCTCTCCTGCTGCAACTGTGATGGAGCCAGAGGCAATTTAGCAAATCAAGCCAGAGGCAACTTAGCAAATCAAGGACATAATTAAAGCATCACCACTATCTCCTTTCTACTGCAGGTTTACCAATCTTGGCAGGTTTAGCTTGGGGTGGGGAGTGGGGAGAAACTATGAATTAGATGAGAAACTGAAGGTTATAGATTAGTCTGGTCTGAACTTTTACTATCTGAAAAATGGAATTATTCATTAATACCTGAAAATGACTTCATAAAGCTATGTGGTTTACCCAAGACTTCATCTAGAAGTAAAGAAACCTGCAATAAATCTTGTTTAAAGGCAACAGTGTAAAAGAATAAAGCTGCTTTCTCCTTGTAACTTTCTCAGTTCAGCTCAAACGAGAAACCACTATAGTTCCATGGTCTTCTCCCCCACAGTAATGTCAGGTTTGAGCCCTGCACAGCTGCAGTGGGACTCATGCTTGGGTTCAGAGGTTACCCTCACAGCCATAGCCCAAGGACAAGTTAGGCTCAGGAACAATAAGCATGGTGACAGGGTCAGAGTGACCCTAATTGTAGCACCAATAACAAGTCATTGTCTGTCTTTCTTCCTCAGAACTAACACATTTTCTTCAGCCACCCCAAATTCTACAAAGGCCTTCTTACAACCACCTCCTAAGACAAGATGACCACCTCCTTCCAAACATATAGAACTGAAGGAGACTCTCAATGTGGTCCAGTTGGCTTAAATTTGGATAATAAGTTGAGGCAGCCAAGTGACACTTTCTGTTTTAAGTGACATGTAGTCTCCACCCTGGGCATTTGAAGAACCTTTTTCAGTGAGCACCCTGTATGATTTTTGCCTTAATAGGCTACCTATTATGGTTCCTTTAGCAAGAGAAAAGAATATTGTTTTTAACTGAAGGATGATAGATTGAATACATAAGAAGAGATAGCCCAATAAAGAAAAGAGATGGGATCTAGACAGGCTAGGGGAGGAGAGGGAGAAGTAAAGTTATCACATCATAGTTTTCAACCCCAGCTCCACCTGCCTAACTTTAGTTCCCCAAAATTCATAATTTTTGAAACTGTTAACTTTTTCCTATACTGAGGTTAAATGGACAGACAGCCTTTACTGGCTGTAACCCAATTGCAGCCATGTTTTTCCCCATGTCTTTGCTGAGCGTGCTTAAATGTCCTGGCTCTATACTATTTCTATGCTAAAGAAAATATACTATTTCTGTGCTACAGGAATGTGTTGCTTCATTACACCTTTCCCAGGTTCATTAAATAAAAACAGCTTTGAGTGAAGTTACATTAGCAAGCACTCACATTAAATATAAATGGCTAATGAGCATCATTTTAAGACTGTCCCCTAAAAAGTAGAGCTTGTCACATTAGCAATTGTTTTTAAAATGAGCTAGGGAAAAGAATGGCTTTCCACTGAGAATCAGGGTGACTTCCCATAGAGATGGATGCCAAATGGTGCAACAAGGTTTATTGAGGAGTCTCAATTATCAGAATAAAAAAAGAAAACTTTTGTTCATAATAAGTAGCACCCAATGATACTATCTCAAACCCAGTTTTCCTCTTCGCTAGGTTCCATAACATTTTAGTCACTTTTAGTTTTCAAAAATGTCATAGTTGAGACATCTCAAAAATATCTAGGAATCAATCCTGTTCATTTTTTCCTTTTAATCTTTTTACTGTGTAAATATGTAAATACATACACATCTTTTAATGTGGGAGAGTGTATCTTATTCTGCATATGTAGTTTGTACACTTTTAAAACTGTAATGTTATATTATTATCAATAATAATATTATATTACTATTTTATGAATCATAATTTATTTACTTCCTTATTACAGAATAAAGATATCTTTTTGTTATTATATTCATTTGTTTTATTTTTTAGATTCCACATATAAATGATAACATACAGTATTTGTATTTGTCTTTCTCCATCTGACTTATTTCACTAAGCATAACACCCTCTAGTTCTATCCATGTTGTTGCAAATGGCAAAATTTCATTCTTTTTAATGGCTGAGTAGTATTCCATTGTATATATTGGATGGGCCAAAAAGTACTTTCAGTTTTTTAAGTAAAAATAAAAGACACATTTTTCATTTTCAGCAAGAACTTTATTGAACAACATATTCACATTTTTGTTCCACTACCTTCTGCCATTTTCCAGGAAACTTCATAATTCCATCTTCCCAAAGATTTTTATCTTTCTGAGCAAAGAACTGTTCCAGGTACCTTTTACAGTCTTCTAGGGAATTGAAATTTTTTCCATTAAGATAATTTTGTAAAACCGAAATAAATGGAAATCTGAAGGTGCAATGTCTGGTGAATACTGCATATGAA
Organism: Hippopotamus amphibius kiboko; assembly: GCF_030028045.1. Lineage (NCBI taxonomy): Eukaryota > Metazoa > Chordata > Mammalia > Artiodactyla > Hippopotamidae > Hippopotamus > Hippopotamus amphibius. The sequence continues at coordinate 45,536,905 of NC_080194.1, read as the reverse complement.
TCAGAACTTCCTGGCCAAGCTGTATCAGTTTTTGCCTGGTCATCAAAGAAGCATGCGGTCTTGTATTATCCTGATGGAAGATTATGCGTTTTCTATTAACTAATTTTGGATGCTTTCTGTAGAGTGCTGCTTTCAGTTAGTCTAATTGGGAGCAGTACTTAATTGTTTGATTTTCCAGAAGGAGCTCATAATAGAGGACACCCTTCCAATCCCACCATATACACAACATCACCTTCTTTGGATGAAGACCGGCCTTTGGTGTGGTTGGTTGTGGTTCATTTCACTTGCCCCATGATCTCTTCCATTCCACATTGTTGTACAGTATCCACTTTTTGTCACCCAACACCATGTGTTTTATGGGCTTCCCTGGTGGCACAGTGGTTAAGAATCTCCCTGCCAGTGCAAGGGACACAGGTTTGAGCCCTGGTCCAGGAAGATCCCACATGCTGCAGATCCCACCATTTGTTTTAAAACTGGAACGTTTTCATTACATTTCCGTAGAGAATCATATGCAGAAACATGGTCAAGAGGTTTTTTTTGTTTAACTTAGATGGAAGCCAAACTTCAAAAGATTCACATAACCAAGCTGGTGCCAATGATTTTCAATGCTTGATTTGGATATTTTGAGTATGTTGGCTATCTCCCACATGGCATAATATTGATTGTTCTCAATTATTGCTTCAGTTTGATCACTATTAACTTCAACTGGTCTACCCGACTGTGGAGCATCATCCAGAGAGAAATCTCCAGCACGAAACTTCACAAACCACTTTTGATACATTTGATCAATCACAGCACATTCTCCATACACTGCACAAATCTTTTTTGGGTGTTTCAGTTGAGTTTTTACCTTTCTTCAGACAATAAAGCATGATATGCCAAAAATGTTGCTTTTTTCTTCCATCTTCAATATTAAAATGGCTACACAAAAATTCACCAATTTTGATGTCTTTTTTTAAATGCATGCTGATATGACAGCTGTCACATACAATCTAAAAAAATTGTTTCAAATGAAGTTAAAGACAACTAAGTGTTACTAGAGCCATGTTACAGAGAAAAAAGGAATGAACCTTTTGGCCCACCCAATATTTATACCACATCTTTATCCATTCATCTGTAGAAAGGACACTTAGGTTGCTTCCATACCTTGGCTACTGTAAATAATGTTGCTATGAACACTGGGGTTCATATATCTTTTCAAATTAGTGTTTTCCATTTCTTTGGACACATACCCAGGAATGGAATTGCTTAATCATGTGGTAGTTCTATTTTTAGTTTTTTGAGGAATCTCCATACTGTTTTCCATAGTGGCTGCACCAATTTACATTCCCACCAACACTATACAAGTGTTCCCTTTTCTCCACATCATCACCAACATTTGTTATTTGTGGTCATTTTGATCATAGCCCTTCTGAAGGTGTGAGGTGATATCCTGTGGTGGTTTTGGTTTGATTTGCATTTCCCTGATGATTAGTGATGTTGATTAGCATCTCTTCATATGCATGTTGGCCATTTTCATTTCCTCCTTGGAAAAATGTCTATTCAGTTGTTCTGTCCATTTAAAAAAATTTTTTAGATTGAGTTGTATGAGTTGTTTATATATGTTGGATATTATCCAAAATATCATTTGCAAATATTTTCTCCCATTCTATAGGTTGTTGTTTCATTTTGTCAGTGGTTTCCTTTGCTGTGCCAAAGGTTTTAAGTTTAATTAGGCCCCACTTGTTTATTTTTTATTTTGTTTCCTTTCCCTTAGGAGATAGATCAAAAAATAAATATGGCCTCAATTTATGTCAAAGAGTGTTCTGCTTATATTTTCTTCTAGTTGTTTAATGGTTTCTGGTCTTTAATCCATTTTGAGTTTATTTTTGCACATGGTGTGAGAAAATGTTCTAATTTCATTTTTTTTACAAGGAGATGTCCAGTTTTCCTAGCACCACTTTTTGAAGAGATTGTCTTTCCCATTGTATATTCTTACCTCCTTTGTCATAGATTAATTGACCATAAGTGTGTGAGTTTATTTCTAGGCTCTCTATTCTATTCTGTTGATCTATGTGTCTGTTTTTGTGCCAGTACCATACTGTTTTGATTACTATAGCTTTATGGTGTAGTCTGAAGTCAGGGAGCATGATACCTCCAGCTCTGTTCTTTCTCAGGATTGGTTTGGTCCTGTTCATTTTCAAACTTCAATTTTGTATATGCTTCAAAGTTCTTCTCCTACCCCATTCCCTGCCCAGTCCTAATTCATGGTTGCCTTGTGGTTCTAGCAGCTCTGTGGTAGAGGATGGGGCATACCTGTCTCTCACACATCTCATTATACTCCCTTTTCCAAGTCAGAGTAGCAAAGAAGAAGAGAGGAAAACAGAAATGTTCCTCTCTAAGTGAGGTCTCAATTTTCTCCTTTGGTATCCAGAGCCACTTTTCTAGAACACAGACTGTAGGCTCCCTGTGGTCTGGTGGTCATTCCAATCTGCCCTGTTAATGAGGGGCCCACTCCCCAATAGCAACTCTAGGCCTCAGCAGTCATTGTGATGTGGTCAAATCTTGCACATCATCAGCCAATGTGAGATTCATCCTCTTCACCTCCAGAGAGAGGTGCAGCTTTGGCCCCATCTTTGTCTGGCAGTTCCTGCCCCAAAGCAATTCTTTTTTGATTTTCTTTTCCTCAATGCTGTGTTAACACCTAACCAGGAGATAACGTGCCATTTTTCCTTTCCTTCAATGCCCCCCCCCCATCTTTACAAGTGGTTCTATTGGGACCTTTCATTGCAGGGAAGCATGACACCCCTCTACACCAGAATACCTTGAGGGGAGAAAAACAAAATATCAGCAGATACACTGCCTCTCACTTCCCAAAGGCAGCCTCCCCTTTTTCAGATCTCTCCTTATATTAAGTATGAGGAGTAGGAGGGGGGAAAGGCAAGAACAGAGAGGCAATGTTAGGCAAATTCTCTGAATTAAAATTTTTTCAGTAAGCTATATGGATAAATGGTTGTTGATCATTTGGGCAGTTCTGTGGATTTAGACTATTGGTATATGTAAGACCTTTTAATTTCTAACTTTGAGATCCTAGGACAACATAAAAATTCTCACATGACATCCTAATGAATTGTTCCCATGCAATTTATATGTATATTGCTTATTAACAATTCAGAAATTAAATGTTAAGGATATTAAGTTCTAATACTCTACTTTTTCTTCACCAAGTAATTTAGTGTTGGAGGAGGAAATGGTTGGTGAGACCACAGTGTGTAGAAAATAAAGCCCAATAAACAAAGAGGTTACATACATACATACATTCACACACATACATCTGAATTTGCATGTCAAATATGTCATATACTTGTGTTGAGAATAGCGGGGAATACATAAGATCCACTTATGAGGAGTCACAGCCATTTCTTCCGGGTTACAAAAACTCAAGTAATTCAACAGGGGCATAATGTCCATTTCTTTGACTGGAAGCCTCTCTTTCTATATGCTCCTGTTTTGTATTGGTATTATTCTCACTTTCTGTTACTTTCTTTCTTTTTTTTCTCTAATTCACTTAGTCAACATTTATCAAGCACCAAAATGTCTTTGGAAACAAAGACAAATAAAACCATAAAATAAATTCTTTCTTCAAGGAATTTTGGTTCTAAAAGGGAAAGTAGACACACAAACAAATCATTAAAATACAAAAGTGCAAGAATGCAGATTTGCACAAAGTATGTAGTTGGAGCATTGATTGAAAGAATAAATGAAGAATAAATGAAAAAGGAAGTGGCAAGTACACTGATTAGGGACATAGTGGGGTGGGAGGTAATCACAAGGAAGGAATATTCTGAGAGAAGTAACATTTATACCAATCATAAAGGATTATAAATTGCCTTTTTCCTATAAAAATACACTGTGAACATTAATCCATGTCAATAGACATAGCTCTAAATCATTTTTGACAACAGCAAAGCACTTCATAAGAGAAATATACCATAACTTAATCATAGTTCATACATTTACATGTACAGATTCCACTTTTGCACCATTTAAAGTACTTAATGACCAAAGTTGAGCACTCATGCAATTATTTTCTTAGGATAAATATTTATAAGTGGAATTACCAGGTCAGTGGATATGTACCTTTAAATTTTTGAGTGTCCTTCAGAAAGGTATTAATTTGTACTCCCACTAAGAGTGAATGAGAATGCATCTTTCCCAAAATATCCTTCCTAAATAGATCAATCTGGTAGATATATAGAGAATGAATTAGAGGATGGTATGGACTGAATTGTGTACCCCCCAAATCCATATGTTGAAGCCCTAAGCCCCAGTGTGAATGTATTTGGAGACAGGGCCTTTAAAGAAGTAATTAAGGTTAAATGAGGTCATAAAAATGGAAGCCTATTCCAATATGACAGGCATCTTTCTAAGAAGAAGAGAGACACCAAAGATGTGTGCCCACAAAGGGAAGACCACGTAAGGACACAGTGAGAAGGCAGCCATGTGTAAGTCATGGAGAAAGGTCTCAGGAGAAACCAAACATGCTAACACGTTGATTTTAGACTTTCAATCTCTAGAAATGTGAGGAAGTAAATTTTTGCTGTTTAAATCACCCAGTCTGTGGTATTTTACTATGGCAGCCCTCACAAATTAATACAGAGGAGATTGAAACTGGAATCGGTAGGCCCATTTAAGATGCTGTGGCAGTAATCTGAGTAAGAAATACTGCAGTTCTAAACTGAGGCAGTGAGAATAGGGATGCAGTTAAGGAGTCAAGCTCAAGATATATTTAGGAGGTGAAGTTGTCTAGTATTGGTGATTAATGCTATGATGTAATGCTTTGGGAAATGTATCACTTAAAGTTCATGGCTGCTAGTAACAGACACTGGAAATACCAAGGCTTTTTAAAACTGTGTACGTTCTCTCCACACACACAAAAAGTGGCTGCACAGAGAGGGTGGCAGTTCAGAGTCAGTATGATAGTTCCATGGAGTCATCAAGGATACTGCTTCCTTCCATCTTTCTCTGGCCATCCTGAGGTGTCAGTTCCTGGACCAATATGGCTGTTAGAGCTCCAGCCATCATAACCTACATTTCAAGCAGAAGGAAATAGGAAGATCATTTAAAAAAAAAAAAAAAAGCTTTCCTAGAATTTCCACCCAATGAGTTCCACTAAATCTCACTGTCAAGAACTTAATCCTATGGTCAAGACTAGCTGCATGAGGTTAAGTACAATCTGGTCCAATGGTTGAGGGTTTTTACTAAGAAAGAATACTAGAAACCACACTGGCAACTAGTAAATGGTAGATTCTGCCATAAGATACGGCTCTGTTAAAAATAAAAGCTGCTGACATATTAACAAAGCTGTTAATTAAAAAAATGAGTTTGCCCAATAAACAGAAAAATATCTCATTTTCTAGCTGTTCACTCTTACACCAGCATGACCACATACCCACTTTCATCCAATATTTTCCATAAACTCTCATATTTCACTTTTTCTGTGTGACCAGTTAATCAAGAAAACTGAGCATAGAGATAAAAGATGATTTAAAAACTTCCAACAAACAAAAGCTCAGGGCCAGATGGCTTCACAGGCAAATTCTATCAAACATTTAGAGAAGAGGTAATACCTATCCTTCTCAAACTCTTCCAAAATATAGCAGATGGAGGAACACTGCCAAACGCATTCTACAAGGCCACCATCACCCTGATACAAAAGCCAGACAGAGATGTCACAAAAAAGAAAATTACAGGTCAATATCACTGATAAACACAGATGCAAAAATCCTCAACAAAATACCAGCAAACAGAATCCAATAGCACATTAAAAGGATCATACACCATGATCAAGTGGGGTTTATCCCAGGAATGCAAGGATTCTTCAATTTACACAAATTAATCAATGTGATACACCATGTTAACAAATTTAAGGATAAAAACCTTATGATCATCTCAATAGATGCAGAAAAATCTTTTGACAAAAATTAACACCCATTTATGATAAAAACTGTCCAGAAAGTGGGCATAGAAGGAAACTACCTTGACATACTAAAAGCCATATATGACAAACCCAGGGCCATCATCATTCTCAACATCATTCTCAATGAAAAACTGAAAGCATTTCCTCTAAGAACAGGAACAAGACAAGAGTGCCCACTTTCACCACTACTCTTCAACATAGTTTTGGAAGTTTTAGTCACAGCAATCAGAGAGAAAAAAAGAAATAAAAGGAATCCAAATTGGAAAAGAAGAGGTAAAACTATCACTGTTTACAGATGACATAATACTATACACAGAAAATCCTAAAGATGCCCCCAGAAAACTGCTAGAGCTAATGAATGAATTTAATAAAGTAGCAGGATACAAAATAAATGCATAGAAATCTCTTGCATTCCTATACACCAACAATGAAAAACTAGAAAGAAAAATCAGAAAGAAACACTCCCATTTACCACTGCAATAAAAAGAATAAAATACCTGGAAGAAAAAGATGGCAGCAAAGTAGAGGGACATGGAATGCATCCCTCTCCACAGATGCATTGGGAATGCACCGAAGGATGCAATAACTCCCACAGAGTACCAGATGAACACCAGCAGACAGCCTCGGACACCAGAAAGGACTGCAAGGAGCCCGACATAACTGGTAGGGAGGCATCTACGACGGCTCAAAGAGGGTGAAGCGGCAGAGCTGTGGCAGACAGCAGGGAGTGAGAAACATACAGAGGGTCTGCACTGCAGCCCAGCGTTCCTGGATGGAGACGTCAATCCATAGCTGAACAGAGGGTCCAGGAGTGGGAGCGTGGGAACCAGAGAGCTGGTTCAGGGTGAGAAACATTGTTGCCAGTAAGGTGATGGACCAAGAGGACAGGAGGGAAGAGGTCCAAGGCGAGGAGTGCCTGTCCCTGAGAGCTGCCCAGCCGTGATGGCGGCTGGAGGCTGCAGACTCATGGGCGGGGGGGAGGAGCCACGGGTGTAGCCTCTCTCTCTCTCTCTCTCTCTCTCTCTCTTTCTCTCTCGGCACCTCTGCAAGAGGCAGTGGAGAGACGCCCTGTGGGCCACCTAAGGTGCTCAGGGATAACAAGTACCCTCAGGCACTCGGGTGGGGCTAGATTAAAACCCCTTGGAACACCTGCAGCAGGGAGGCTGACGAATAAAAAAAAAAAAAAACAGAGAGAGGCCCAACTCTGAGACTTTCTGTTTACACCTGAGCCACCGGCGTCCCTCTGCAACAGGCACCCCCAAGCCCAACTGAAACAACAGTGCTCCTCTGCTCACTCACTCCCAGGGGAAGGAGCCACTATTATACCCTCTCCCTCTCCACACACCAACACTTACAGACGAACAATAAAGGAAGCTCTGCTGGCCACAGAATAATGCAAAAAAACCCAAGGTGAGTAGAAGGACACTTACAGCTGAGACTCTAAGGAAACAGAAATATTAGTATCAATCCTATTGAACTGGTCCATTCTGAGATCAGTTCTGGATTTTTTTTCTCTCTCTTTTTTTCCTCCCTTTTATTAATTACAATCTTAGTCCTAAGGGATCTACAAGTTTTATAACATAATTTTTTTAATGATATTTTTTATTCCATTTTTATTTTTTTGCCTTTTTATATACTTCTATATCTAGCTAAGTTTTTGGTAGTATGGACAATATATCTCTCATACTTTCCTTTCATTCCTATCTTTTATACATTTCTATTCCTTTCTTTTTATTTCCATATTTCCAATCACACTATGCTCTTCTGTTCCCCTTTCTTACAGCCATTTTAAGTTTATTTTATCTTAACATACTTATAAGCAACACTATTGATCTGCTCAGACTCCTTGCTCTATTCTCCAGGTGACACACCACCTTGGTAGGTAATATTAGCTTTTTGTCTTTATCTTAGTTCTTAGTACAACTGTCTAATTTCATTCTGAGAATCTCCATTCTGTCTGGTGGTACTCTGGCTCTTCTCTATATTTGATCCTAGGTTACAAAATCTCCCTGGATTAGTGCTTGTATATGTAAGGTGTTATTTGTTTGTTTGTTTGCTTTTGCTTTTGTCTCTGATTTGTTCTGTTTCAGTTGTCAATTCCTGTTGGGTGTCTTTTTGAATATCTGATAGCACACTGGGGTTCTGTCAGGTCATCCCAGAGCCTTATGTCCTAATGGATTCAGTAATTGTGTGTCTTATACATGTATGTGTTTCCTAGACTTAGTATTTGTTTAATCCAATACTTGGACATTAGTCTGAGGCTTGGACAGTCTTCTCTAAACACCTCTATCGCCAGGACAAGCAACCCCAAAAGTTTGGACAACCATGAGGAAACAAAGAAACACCATGCAGGCAAAAGAGCAGGGAAAAAACCCACAAGACCAAATAAATGAGGAGGAAATAGGAAAAATGCCTGAAAAAGAATTCAGAGTAATGATAGTAAAAATGATACAAAATCTCAATAACAAAATAGAGAAAGTACAAGAAACAGTTCATAAGAACTCAGAAAAACAAACAGCAATGGATAACAAAATAACTGAAATTAAAAATACTCTAGGTGCTATAACCAGCAGAATGATGGAGGCAGAAGAACGAATAAGTGAGTTGGAAGACAAAATGGGGGAAATAAACGCCACAGAGCAGGAAAAAGAAAAAAGAATAAAAAGAATAGAAGACAGTCTCACAGACCTCAGTGATAACATTAAGTGTACCAACATTCGAATTATAGGCATCCCAGAAGAAGAAGAAAACAAGAAAGGGTCTGAGAAAATATTTGAAGAGGTTCTAGTGGAAAACTTCCCCAACATGGGAAAGGAAATAATTCACCAAGTCCAAGAAGCACAGAGAGTCCCATACAGAATAAACCCAAGGAGAAATACACCAAGGCACATATTAATCAAACTAATGACAATTAAACACAAAGAAAAAGTATTAAAAGCAGCAAGAGAAAAGCAACAAATAACATATAAGGGAAAACCCATAAGGATAACAGCTGACCTCTCTACAGAAACTCTGCAGGCCAGAAGGGAATGGCAGGATATACTGAAAGTGCTGAAAGAGGGAAACCTACAGCCAAAGATACTCTACCCAGCAAGAATCTCATTCAGATTTGAGGGAGAAATCAAAAGCTTTCCAGACAAGCAAAAGTTAAGGGAATTCAGCACCACCAAACCAGTCTTACAACAAGTGCTAAAGGAACTTCTCTAAGGAGGAAACACAAGAAAAGGAAAACACCTACAAATACAAACCCTAAACAATTAAGAAAATGGTAATTGGAACACACATGTCAATAATCACCTTAAATGTAAATGGATTAAATGTTCCAACCAAAAGACACAGACTGGCTGAATGGATACAAAAACAAGACCCTTCTATATGCTGCCTACAAGAAACCCACTTCAGACCAAGGGATATATATAGACTGAAAGTAAAGGGATGGAAAGAGATATTCCATGCAAATGGAAGCCAAAAGAAAGCTGGAGTAGCACTACTCATATCAGACAAATTAGACTTGAAAGTAAAGACTATTACAAGAGACAAGGAAGGACACTACATAATGATCAAGGGATCCATTCAAGAAGAACATATCACAATGGTAAATATCTATGCCCCCAACACAGGAGCACCTCAATACATAAGGCAAATGTTAAGAGCTATAAAAGGGGACATCGACAGTAATACAATAATAATGGGAGATTGAACAACCCACTTACATCAATGGACAGATCATCCAAACAGAAAATAAATAAAGACAAACAAGCTTTAAATGACACATTAGATCAGCTTGACTTAACTGATATTTATAGGACATTCCATCCAAAAACGACAGAATATATCTTCTTCTCAAGTGCACTTGGAACATTTTCCAGGATAGATCACATCTTGGGTCACAAATCAAACCTCAGCAAATTCAAGAAAACTGAAATCATATCAAGCATCTTCTCAGACCACAATGCCATGAGACTAGATATCAATTACAGGAAAAAAAACTGCAAAAAATACAAACACATGGAGGCTAAACAATTCATTCTTAAACAACCAAGGAATCACTAAAGAAATCAAAGAGGAAATCAAAAAATATCTAGAAACAAATGACAATGAAAACACAACAACCCAAAACCTATGGGACGCAGCAAAAGCAGTTCTAAGAGGGAAGTTTATAGCAATACAGTCCTACCTTAAGAAACAAGAAAAATATTGAACAAACAACCTAACCTTACACCTAAAACAATTAGAAAAAGAAGAACAAAGAAACCCCAAAGTGAGCAGAAGGAAAGAAATCATAAAGATCAGAGCAGAAATAAATGAAAAAGAAAGGAAGGAAGCCATAGCAAAAATTAATAAAACTAAAAGCTGGTTCTTTGAGAAGATAAACAAAATTGATAAACCATTAGCCAGACTCATCAAGAAAAAAAAGGAGAAGATGCAAATCAACAGAATTAGAAATGAAAAAGGAGAAGTAACAATGGACACCACAGAAATACAAAAGATCATGAGAGACTACTACAAGCAACTAGATGCCAATAAATTGCATAACCTGAAAGAAATGGATAAATTCTTAGAAAAATACAATCTTCCAAGACTGAACCAGGAAGAAATAGAAACCATGAACAGACCAATCACAAGTACAGAAATTGAGGCTGTGATTAAAAATCTCCCAACACACAAAAACCCCGGACCAGATGGATTCACAGGCGAATTCTATCAAACATTTAGAGAAGGGCGAACACCTATCCTTCTCAAACTCTTCCAAAATATTGCAGAAGGCAGAACACTCCCAAACTCATTCTGCGAGGCCACTATCACCCTGATACCAAAACCAGGCAAAGATGTCACAAAAAAAGAAAACTACAGACCAATATCACTGACGAATATAGATGCAAAAATCCTCAACAAAATACTAGCTAACAGAATCCAACAGCATATTAAAAAAATCATACACCATGATCAAGTGGGGTTTATCCCTGCAGTGCAAGGATTCTTCAATATATGCAAATCAATCAACGTGATACATCATATCAACAAATTGAAGGATAAAAACCATATGATCATTTCAATAGATGCAGAAAAAGCTTTTGACAAAGTTCAACACCCATTTATGATAAAAGCTCTCCAGAAAATGGGCATAGAAGGAAATTACCTCAACATAATAAAAGCCATATATGAGAAACCAAAAGCCAACTTTGTTCTAAATGGGGAAAAATGGAAAGAATTCCCTCTAAGAACAGGAACAAGACAAGGGTGTCCACTCTCACCACTATTATTCAACATAGTTTTGGAAGTTTTAGCCACAGCAATCAGAGAAGAAAAAGAAATAAAAGGAATACAAATTGGAAAAGAAGAAGTAAAATTGTCACTCTTTGCAGATGATATGATATTATATATAGAAAACCCTAAAGACTCTACCAGAAAACTGCTAGCACTCATTGATGAGTTTAGGAAAGTAGCAGGATACAAAACTAATGCACAGAAATCTCTTGCATTCCTATACACTAACAACGGAAGAGCAGAAAGAGAAATTAAGGAAACTCTCCCACTCACCATTGCAACCAAAAGAATAAAATACCTAGGAAGAAACCTGCCTAAGGAGGCAAAAGATCTGTATGCAGAAAACTTTAAGACATTGATGAAAGAAATCAAAGATGACACAAACAGATGGAGGGACATACCATGTTCCTGGATTGGAAGAATCAACATCGTGAAAATGACTGTACTACCCAAAGCAATTTACAGATTCAATGCAATCCTGATCAAATTACCAATGGCATTTTTCACAGAACTAGAGCAAGAAATCTTACGATTTGTATGGAAACGCAAAAGACCCCGAATAGCCAAAGCAATCTTGAGAAGGAAAAATGGAGTTGGTGGAATCAGGCTTCCTGACTTCAAACTATACTACAAGGCCATAGTGATCAAGACAGTATGGTACTGGCACAAAAATAGAAAGGACCATCAATGGAATAGAATAGAGAACTCAGAAGTAAGTCCAAACACATATGGGCAGCTTATCTTTGACAAAGGAGGCATGAATATACAATGGAAAGAAGACAGCCTCTTCAATAAGTGGTGCTGGGAAAATTGGACAGCAACATGTCAAAGAATGAAATTAGAACACTTCCTAACACCATACACAAAAATAAACTCCAAATGGATTAAAGACCTACATGTAAGGCCAGACACTATCAAACTCCTAGAGGAAAACATAGGCAGAACACTCTATGACATCCATGAAAGCAAGATCCTTTTTGACCCACCTCCTAGAATCATGGAAATAAAATCAAGAATAAACAAATGGAACCTCATGAAACTTAAAAGCTTTTGCACAGCGAAAGAAACCATAAACAAGTCTACAAGGCAATCCTCAGAATGGGAAAAAATAGTTGCCTATGAAACAACGGACAAAGGATTAACCTCCAAAATATACAAGCAGCTCATGCAGCTTAATACCAAAAAAGCAAATAATCCAATCCACAAATGGGCTGAAGACCTAAATAGACATTTCTCTGAAGAAGACATACAGATGGCCAACAAACACATGAAAAGATGCTCAACATCACTCATCATCAGAGAAATGCAAGTCAAAGCCACAATGAGGTATCACCTCACACCGATCAGAATGGCCATCATCACAAAATCTGGAAACAACAAATGTTGGAGAGGGTGTGGAGAAAAGGGAACTCTCCTGCACTGTTGGTGGGAATGTAAGTTGGTACAGCCACTGTGAAAAACAATTTGGAGGTTCCTTAAAAAACTACAAATAGAACTACCATATGATCCAGTAATCCCAATCCTGGGCATATACCCAAAGAAAACCACAATCCCAAAAGAAACATGTACCATAATGTTTATTGCAGCACTATTTACAATAGCCAGGACATGGAAGCAACCATCAAGAAATGAATGGATAAAGAAGGTGTGGCATATATATACAATGGAATATTACTCAGCTATAAAAAGGGATGAGATGGAGCTATATGTAATGAGGTGGATAGACCTAGAGTCTGTCATACAGAGTGAAGTAAGTCAGAAAGAGAAAGACAAATATTGTATGCTAACTCACATATACGGAATCTAAAAATGGTACTGATGAACTCAGTGAGAAGACAAGAACAAGGACGCAGATGCAGAGAATGGACTGGAGAACTCGAGGTTTGGGGGGGGCGGGGGGTGAAGGGGAAGCTGAGACAAAGCGAGAGAGTAGCACAGACATATATATAGTACCAATTGTTTCAATAGATAGCCAGTGGGAAGTTGTTGTATAAGAAAGGGAGTCGAACTCGAGGATGGAAGATGCCTTAGAGGACTGGGACGGGGAGGGTGGGGGGGACTCAAGGGAGGGTGTAGGGGGAGTCGAGGGAGGGAGGGAATATGGGGATATGTGTATAAAAACAGATGATTGAACTTGGTATAGCCCCCCAAAATAATAAATAAATAAATAAATAAATAAATAAATAAATAAATAAATAAAATACCTAGGAATAAATCTGGCTAAGGAGGCAAAAGACCTGTATGCAGAAAACAATAAGACACTGATGAAAGAAATTAAAGACAATACAAACAGATGGAGAGATATACCAAGTTCTTGGATTGGAAGAATCAATATTGTAAAAATGACTATACTACCCAAAGCAATCTACAGATTCAATGCAATTCTTACCAAATTACCAATCGTATTTTTCAATTGTTAAAAAAATTTTACAATTTGTATGGAAACACAAAAGACCCCGAATAGCCAAAGCAATCTTGAGAAGGAAAAAAAGAGCTGGAGGAATCAGGCTCCCTGACTTCAGACTATACTACAAGGCTACAGTGATCAAGATAGTATGGTACTGGCACAAAAACAGAAATATAGATCAATGGAACAGGATAGAGAGCCCAGAGATAAACCCACACACATATACCTTATCTTGGACAAAGCAGGCAAGAATATGCAATGGAGAAAAGACAGCCTCTTCAATAACTGGTGCTGGGAAAACTGGACAGGTAGCTGTAAAAGAATGACATTAGAATACTTCCTAACACCATACACAAAAATAATCTCTAAGTGAATAAAAGATCTAAATGTAAGGCGAGACAGTATAAAACACCTAGAGGAAAACATAGGAAGAACACTCTATGACATAAATCACAGCAAGACCCTTTTTGACCCACCTCCTAGAGTAATGGAAATAAAAACAAAAATAAACAAATGGGGCCTAATGAAACTTAAAAGCTTTTGCACAGCAAAAGAAACCATAAACAAGACAAAGAGACAACCTCAGAATGGGAGAAAATATTTGACAATGAAGCAACGGACAAAAGATTAATCTTCAAAACATACAAGCAGCTCATGCAGCTCAATATCAGAGAAAACAAACAACCCAATCCAAAAATGGGCAGAAGACCTAAATAGACATTTCTCCAAAGAAGACATACAGATGGCCAACAAACACATGAAAAGATACTCAACATCACTAATCATTAGAGAAATGCAAATCAAAGCCATAATGAGGCATCACCTCACACTGGTCAGAATGGTCATCATCCAAAAATCTAGAAACTATAAATGCTGGAGGTGGTGTGGAGAAAAGGGAACCCTCTTGCACTGTTGGTGGGAATGTAAATTGATATAGTCACTATGGAGAACAGTATGGAGGTTCCTTAAGAACCTAAAAAAAGAATTACCATATGATCTAGCAATCCCACTACTGGGCATATACCCTGAGAAAACCATAATTCAAAAATACACCTGCAACACAGTGTTCATTGCAGCACTATTTACAATAGCCAGAACTTGGAAGCAACCTAAATGTCCATCAATAGATGAACAGATAAAGAAATGTGGCACATATATACAATGAAATTTACTCAGCCATAAAAAGGAATGAAATTGAGCTATTTGTAGTGAGATGGGTGGGCCTAGAGACTGTCATACTTCACTTCATACAAGTGAAGTGAGTCAGAAGGAGAAAAACAAATACCGTATGCTAATTCATATATATGGAATCTTAAAAAAAATGGTACTGATGAACACAGTGGTAGGGCAAGAATAAAGACACAGAGGTCAAGAACAGATTTGAAGACACAGGGGTGAAGGGGAAGCCGGGATGAAGTGAGAGAATAGCATTGACTTATATACAATACCAAATATAAAATAGATGGCTAGCGGGAAGCTGCTGCATAGCACAGGGAGATCAATTCGATGATTGGTAATGACCTAGAGGGGTAGGACAGGGAGGGTGGGAGGGAGACTCGAGGGGAAGGGGATATGGAGATAGATGTATAAATACAGCTGATTCACTTTGTTGTACAGCAGAAAATGGCACAACACTGTAAAGCAATTATACTTCAATAAAGATCTGAAGAAAGAAGAAGAAAGAAAAAGAAAGAAAGAAAGAAAGAAAGAAAGAAAGAAAGAAAGAAAGAAAGAAAGAAAGAAAGAAAGAAGGAAGGAAGGAAGGAAGGAAGGAAGGAAGGAAGGAAGGAAGGAAGGAAGGAAGGAAGGAAGGAAAGAAAGAATGAAAGAAAGAAAGAGAAAGAAAGAAAGGAAAGACAATGAATGCTGTTATAGCAGTGTGTATAGACTATTTTGTTTAATGTGAAAGTCAAAAGACCAAATATTTAGATAGTAATCAGGAAATGTAATAGAATAAATTATAAGAACATATTCGTTGCATGCTTCTAGTCAACTCAAGGTTCAATAGAAATATACCAAAAGTGCTGAAATAAAGTATGTAGATTAACAATCTCACTGTCTGTCATTGTTAAGAAAACAACATGGAAGATTCTCTAGACTTTTTCCCTAACAATACTATAGAATTAGGCATGTCAGGTTTGTCATGAACTCAGAATTTATTAAAAGAACTTATTGCATTTACACCTAGATTAGAATCCTTGCATGGATTACAGATTTGAAGGCTATTGTAAAATGTTTGAATATTTACTAGCTGCCTGCATCATAGAAAAATGGTGGGTGTGATTATTTTCACTTCCAAAACAGAAGATCCTGAGAGAATACAAGTTCCCTTCAGTTTCCAGTTTGAGATATGCTACAGGACTCACTTTTCTGTCGCCAGGATTAAACATTGTGCTTGTTCCTTCCAGCTAGGCCCACAGCTCCAATTCTATTTAGCAGTCTCTGAAGTGAGAAGTATATGGATGTCAGCTGTGTTAGCCTTGCATGTTATCAGCAGGGCCACTGTGATAACTGTGCAAAGTGTGAACTGCTCAGCTCTGAGGGATGCTGTCTCTTAGGCTGTGATGTGATGGTGCCCCCTGGAGTTGGGCAATGTTCTAACCTTGGCATGCTTTGAGTTGCATATCCTCTCCAAGCCTCAGTTCTTTCATGTGCAGAATAGCGACATTAAACAGAGGCATTTAGAGTATCTACCTAATTTGGTATTATGAAAATTAAGTGAGATAATGCATGAAAAATGTTTAGTATAGGACATGGATACATATGAAGTGTTCACTGAATATTAACAACCATTTTCAGTAGGGTTACTCTCAAAGCTGGCTTTCTGAAACAAAATACCACTGCAGCTTTTGTACATTGACCAGACTTCTTAGTATTTATGTACCTAGAATACAGATATTTCAACCAGTTGTACTGGAATCTTCCATGCTAATAAACCTTAATAGCAATGAGGATTAGAAATTTACAGGGTTTATTATCTGCGTCAAGAAACCATCTGAGAGGTGAGGAGAAAGAGAAAAATAAAAGTCTTTCTAGAGATCTAGTGTCACACTATTTTGAAAGGCTAAGGTTAGGTTATAGTTCATACTTTTGTCAACTGAAATAAAAATGTATAATGTGAGATCTGTGAGTTTCAGTTTCATTCAGGTGACTTAAGGAGGACAATAGGCTGGGAGACAGCCTCTCAGACAGCTCAGAAGAGGTAGGGGGAGAAGTCAGCATATATGTGATTTTAGCAAAGGGGTATATGCAACCAAACATACATCTTGGTAGAAGGTTATTGCTAGTGTTGCTGAGAAAAAGCTGGCCTCTGTTCACCAATGGCAAATAGAAATATGGAGACAGAGCTTTGGAGGAGTAGAAAGGAATAGCTTTATTACTTTGCCAGGCAAAGGGGGAACACAGTAGGCTAGCACCTCAAGCACTGTGCCCCCCTCTCTGGGGAATAGGGAGAGGTCTTATAGTTGAGGCTCTTGATCGGGGTAGGTGATAAGGATCAAGGTAATAACAGACTTGCATTCTTCTGATGGGTTGGTGGTGAGGTAAGTAGGAGTCTTACATCATCAACCTTCAAGTCCAAATGGTCTGGGGTCTACATGCTTGTGGGCAGCATACCATTGTTAATCATTAACTTCTCACACCTGGAGGGGGTTTCAAATTTTGCAAAATAGCCCAAAGATATTGTTGTGGGTATTGATGCTGGGGAAACATGACCTGCCCCAAGGCTGCTCTTGACTCTTTCTCCCAGGTCTCCTGCATCCCCTCCCTTCATTAATTAACAACTGCTTGAATCTGCCCACTGGAACTCATGGAAGGTCATGGAGGCTGAATGAAGGCTGTTTCCTATAATCAAAGAAATAGGGGACACAGAAAGACTTTGTGCCCAGGAGCCCCACAGGGCCATGCTCAGTGTCACCAGTCACAAGGAACAGATATCTCAGTTAACGATTTTAGTACTTTCTAAGTATGGGAGGAGGCAAGAATCCACGTTCATAAAATTTCTCCTGAAATATCTAACTAAGGGCTTGTTTTGCCTATTTTCCCAAAGCACAGAGTATCTTATCCTGTTCTTTGTCCTTGAATTCCTTTCAGGTGTGCTGCAAGTAAGCAACGACAGTGGCCAACGACTTAGTCCTTGTAGACCCGAATGGTGAGCGACATTTCCTTATTTTACACATCCACAGGGTTTTTATTTCTTTTGCATAATGTAAAATTAAGAGATTGCTTTTTCTAAGAATGAGGAAAGGTGAAAGCAAATATTTAGCATGACAAAAATGAGTAATGATTAAATTGGACTCCACACTGACACAGCTCATTCTGCTGAGATTGCACACTGACACAGCTCATTCTGCTGAGATTTCATAGCAGAATTCAAGTTACGTTCTTAGAAAAACTTTTCCTTTTCATTCCAGCTACTTAGTGGAACCGATTTGTTAGGATCCATCTTCCTCTCCCCAGGAAAGAAGAATCATTTGAATAAAAATATAAATTTGTACCCAGAGTTTTATGGCAGGTGGAAGATTTTGTTAAAGAATTTGATATTTTATGATTATTTACAACTATAAATTAATTTATTAAGAACAAAATTTCCTCTTTACTGTTAGAATACTAATAAAAGTGTTAACTTTTCAGTGTTACTTACTGTGATGCACCTACCTCTTATTTCCTGCTTTATCCCCACCTGCATCCCCCTTGATTATTTCTATCATTGATGACAGCATAACAGAAAAGATCTTAACTAAAGGACTCCTAGTTTCAAGACTGAGAACTGGGAACATAATACAGATTCTTTATATCCTTCACCAAACTCTAGAAATGATAAAATAATATACATGTGCACATTCATATACGTCACCTGTCCACACATACACACACAAACACACACATACATTATGTATGCATATAATGAGGATGTACACAGTTATGCTGAGAAATTCTAAGATGACCAGAAACTGAACAATACCTCATAGACTAAAAGCAAAGACTAAACGTTGGTGAAACAAACGTTCAGAATACATGAGGGATTCATGTGAGATTCCACTGGAGAGTCTGCCAAACTTTGTAAGAGCCCAAGCAAGGGAAAAGTCAGAGCTAAGGTGGTAAGAGCTAGGAGATGGAGAATGCCAATGTGCACAATCAGAGAAGTTAATTGACTTTCACACTGAGGGTTTTCAAGTCTCCTATCTTACTCTTCTCTCTAGCTTGAACACATTTAGACCAACTATGACTTTCTCCCCTCAAGTTTCCTATTTCTACACACACACTGTCATTTATTACTCCTTTCCACCAAAGAGCATCTCTCCTGAATTGCAGTTCCAGACCCATTTCCTTAAAGTTTATACTTTTAAATCTCTAACTGGTCAGAATCATCACTGATCCATAACTGTATCTTCTACTCACACACCCTTTCTTCATCTTCTCCCAAAGTATACGATCCCCAAGAGAAAATATACTTGTTCATTTATAAATCTTCCTATAATGTACATTCAATGTCAGCAGTGCTATATATCTAAAAATATGAAATACAGTAATAATACCATTATATTACAATATCATTCACTAAGCACTTTGTGTGAGATGTTTTAGATATATATATATATTTTATACAGATACACACACATATTTATATCTCAATAAAGGTATGTATGTGTGACACACACACATGTGCATGTGCACATAAAACATATATTTGTCGATCACCATGTAAGGTAGGTATTATTATCTCCAGCTCACAGATGTGGAAAATAGGGCACAGAAAAAATTATTGTCCCAAATTTTTACAGCTAATCAAAGTTTGTGCACTTAAGCACTACCCTTCACTGGTTGTACCCTCAAAGCCATTTTTTAGAATTTTTACAATTTCATTTTGAAATCTATTTTTATGATTTTCTAATTTCTGCAATATTAGCTTTCTTGATAAAAGTGTAACTGAGCAGGACCCTATGGGGCCTTTCGAGAACAGATGCCTCCCCTATGTCCTCTGCTTTATCTCCTCTCTGACTTACCTAGATAACAGTATTTGATGCACATTTCCTGAGTTGTTTTATAGATGTTAAAACCTCTACTAAATGGAAGACATTAACTACGTGATGACCATGAGCACATAGGCCTCAGGCCTAATGGATACTAAGGATTGATACTTTAACTCCACTTTAACCCCTGTGCCACCTCCCTGTTACCTCACAATCAACCAATTAGAAAACTGTGCATGAGCTGATCACATACACTCTGACTCCACTCCCTCACCTGCCCTTTAAAAGTGCTTCCCTGAAACCTATCAGTGAGTCCAGCACTAGCTGTCCTGGACTCCTTGCTTGGAACCCTGAAATAAAGCTACACTTTCCTTCACCTTCACCACAACTTGGTGTCAATAGATTGACTTTATGGCACACGGTTGAATGGATTCGAGTTTGGTTCAGTAACAAAAGAAGAGATGTGAATGATGCCAACTTTTCCCACTTTCTACTTTCAACAGAGAATGATGTCCAGAAAGACAGAAAACATTTTGTGACCAAAATGGAATGCTAAAAGAACTGCAAGAGAAGCTGGTCATAATTTTGGGGCAATTAACCAACATAAGAGGTTGCCTACCCCCAGACTTTCCTATAGGAGATAATTAAATGTTTTTAGAGGTTTCAATCCAGGATGAAGACATAGGAGGCTCCTGAATTCACCTCCCCCTATGGACATACCAAATCTACAGCTACACATGAAGCAATTCTCTCTGAAAGAAATCCAGAAACTAGTTGAGTAACTCCTATACAGAGTGAACAAGAAAATACATCAAAATGGGTAGAAAAGGCTGAGACACACTCACAATAAACCCTACCTCTGGCATGATGACATACAATTGGGAGGAAACTCATAACTCTCAGCTTCTCCCTGAGTAGCAAAGGGTTTGGAACCAACATCTAGCATCCCAACTTTCAGACTTACATCTGATGGATGGGCTGCCAAAACACCTAGCTCTGAAAGGCAACGGGGCTTATATCCAACAAGATAATAGCAAAAAAAAAAACAAAAAAGATTCTTAACAGGCTCAGTTCAGAGGGAACAGACAGAAACACCCATCTATCATGCTAAATGAAATAAGTCAGAGAAATATAAATACTGAATGATATCGCTTATATGTGGAATCTAAAAAACACAACATACTAGTAAGTATAATATAAAAGAAACAGACTTACAGATATAGAGAACAAACTGGTGATTGCCATGGAGGGGGAACATAAGGGTGGGAAGTTCAAACTATTGGGTGTAAGATAGGCTCAAGAATGTATTGTACAACACGAGGAACATAGCCATTATTCTTTAATAACTGTAAATGAAAAGTAACCTTTAAAAATTATATAAAATGAAAATGTTTTAAAACAGAATAAATCAGGCAAAAAAAAGAGAGAGAGAGAAGGGAAGGGAGGAAGGAAGGAAGGAAGGAAGGAAAAGAAAGGAAAAGAAATGCCCACCTCCCAGTCTTTCCCTGAAAAAGGCCTATTTGCATATTTTAAAAGCTGCTGCCTGCGGGTCAGGCTTCTAATTCTGCACACATTTAGGAGCTGACAGCAATCCTTCCCAAAGACCAAGGAAGGTGCCATCTTCACATTCTCTGTCTGGCTCTCTCTAGGTCACTAGTGTCTCCCTGAAAGGATCTTGTGGCTTTTGCAGCTACAGCCGAGAGGACATACCACTTGATAACCAAAGCATAAGGGTGAAGTTCAACAATATCCTCAACTTTTTCAAACAAAGATCCCTCATTTTAACAACAAAACAACAAAAAAACATGTAAATCAAAAGATAGGGAATCAAGACCACATTTGTCACGCCTACTGACCTGGGAAACAGAAATAGCAAAAAAGAAAAAGGAAAAGAAAAGAAAATAGGAAAAGTTAAATTTGCTTCGTTAACGTCAACATTTCTCCTAGAAATGTTTCCATGTTCTCAGGGTCAGAATCATGAAAACAAAAAGTATTTCATCAAGCAAGCTTTCTCTAACTGCATATTTTACATGGACCACTTTTGGAGATTTGAAAACGTTTCATTTGAAGCCATTTTTCGCCAGAATCTATAGAATGTACTGGCCATGCGATGTAAACAAAATAATTTCTTGCACCTTAGGGGGACTACAAGATGGACTAGAGCTCGGATTATCCCAGCAGGTGTTATCAAATACCACACAGACAAATGCAATGCAAAAAGGTCTCTAAGGATCGCAGTTCCCTGGCACCAAAGGGGAGATTCCCACCCATTGAAAAGGTACAACCTAAACCAATGTTCCACCACAGCTGAAACCCAACGCAGGGGAGAACGATACCTAGTGTGATCATATGCAAGCTCCGTTATTGACCAAAGACGTCTCAAGCACTCAATGCAAGTGCTGATTCACACACATACAATAACAGCAGAGGTCCCACAGGACTATAAAAAACAAAGAAACAGTTCTTAACCAGATATCATCCCAGGACTCAGCACAGAGGGAACATAGGGAACCACCCATCTCCCAGTCCTTCCCTGGAAGAATATCTGCATGTTTTAAAAACTGCTCCCTGAGGGTCCAGCTTCCAAATACTCTACTTCCAGACACTGACAGAGATACTCCCCTTTGAGACATGGACAGATCTTGGCATACCCTCAACTACTGGAATTCATAAGAACAAAGGTGGCAGCTTGGATAATCACAAGGGTTTGAGAGATGAGAGATAAAATATTGCCTGTCACATGAGTAAACAAAGGATGTCACAGTCATCAGCGATTACAGCCACCATCAAGGGTGAGCTGCTGAGCCTTGATAGAACTCAGGAAGGAAACAAGGAATACCTACCATCTAGCAGCCATCAAACTGCAGAAACTCCCAGTGGTGGACCCTGAGGAAACTCAGGATGTGAAAACACGGGATACTGATCCCAGATAGCTAAGATGCATATCAAAGAAAAGATTTCAATGAGGCCAGAATCTTGCATCTTCCCATACATAGAAAAGCACTAAATTCCTTAACTTGAGGTATCTAGTTTTCTTTTATTAATAGTAATTTTTTTTCCTACTACTGATGCAGGAGATAGATGGACCCCAGGCTGAGCAGCTGGAGTTTGTTCACTGTGGACAGATACATCAAGATAAAGATAACAGGAGGATAATAGGAGAGGCTGAGCCCTGCCCAGGTAAAATATAGAGGCCACATTTTTCTCATTCTTGAGGTCAAGGAGACCTTCCTAAATACACATGTGCAGAAAGGCTCCTTGGAGGTCAAAAGGGGAGTGATGTCAACCTACCCATAGGCCTCTTTGCTGGAATCCATCTTGACTAAGAGATACGCGCACACACAGGAGTATCCTGAGACATACCAAATATAGACTCAGAACCAGGCAACACAAAATGATTGGCCAAAGGAAACTCAGAAGAAATGCCCCATATAAGTGATTTAAACTACCACAAGGGCGTGACTCTCTCTCTGAGTCCGCCTGTATGTCTATCCACATGTACTCTTTTTCCTCCTAATAAACACTTTGTTTCACTACTTTCCATTTCTTCATGGAAATTTGTTTCTTCAAAGCCAAAGGGCCAGGACCTTGTCAATGGCCAGTGGTCTAGTGGTTAGGATTTGGTGCTCTCACTGCCATGGCCCAACCTCAATCTTTGGCTGGGAACTGAAATCCTGCTTTAAGTTGCTGCAGGCTGAGGCCACCAGAGATCACTACCTGACCTTTGTTGCAAAACTCCTACATACCCTAGCTTTCCTCTTGCCTCCCTGAAGCAGTTTTCTCAGGGTTACCTGAGATGCTGCCTTCTGGGCTTGAAGTCCTCAGTATGCCTGCCAAATGAAACAAAACTCTCAACTTTTAGTGTGTGCATTTTTTTTTTCAGTTGAGAGAGACAAGCAAGAGCTTCAACCAGTCTGACTGATAAGGTTAATCTCCTACACAAGATCACTCTGTCGAGAATGGAAGAGGTAGATGTTTTATCTAATGTGCAGAAACCAATACAAAGAGTCAAAGAAAATGAAGAGAGAAATACATTCTAAAAAAAAAAAGGATAAAATCCAGAAATGGAGATAAGCGATATACCTGATAAAGAGTTCAAAATAATGCTCATAAAGATGCTCACTGAGGTCAGGAGAACAGTGCATCAAAAAAGTGAGAATTTCAACAAACAGAGAAAATATAAGAAAGTACCAAATGGAAATCACAAAGCTAAAGAATAACATAACTGAACTGAGAAATTCCATAGATGTGCTGGCTTTAGCAACACATATACTAAAATTACAACAATACAGAGAAGATTAGCATGGCCCCTGCACAAAGGATGACATGCAAATCATGAAGCATTCCACATTTTTCTGTTTGGGAAAAAAGATTGCTAAGACTAAAGAAAAACTAAAAACCTTAAATTAATGAAAATTACCTCTTTCACTGCTGAAAAAAAATGAAACTTTCTGGCTTATAGTTGAAATATATGTGATATTCCAGACTGGAGTATATGTTTCATCTGGTACCATTAAAGCATCACTGACCTTGATTCTAAATATTCGTGAGTCCATGAACAATGAACTTTTGAGTAACTTTTTTTCTACCTGTATATACCCAAAGTCTAAAGTACCTGATTGTGGGGGAAGAGTCAAGATGATGGAATAGAAGAACATGGAATTTGCTATTGCTCACAAATACATCAAGAATACATCTACAGGGCTTCCTAGGTGGTGCAGTGGTTAAGAATCTACCTGCCAATGCAAGGGACATGGGTTCAATCCCTGCTCCAGGAAGATCCCACATGCCACGGAGCAACTAAGTCCGTGTGCCACAACTATTGATCCTGTGCTTTAGAGCCCATGAGCCACAACTATTGAGCCCATGTGCTGCAACTACTGAAGCCCATGTGCCTAGAGCCTGTGCTCCGCAACAAGAGAAGCCACGGCAAAGAGGAGCCCACGCACCACAAGGAAGAGCAGCCCCCACTCACCGCAACTAAAAGAAAGCCCGCGCACAGCAAAAAAGACCCAACACAGCCAATAAAATAAATAAATAAATAAATTTATTTAAAAAAAGAACAAGTAAAAGGGAGTAAACGAACAAAAAACTTTAAAAAAAGAAAAAAGAATACATCTACAAATGGAACAGTTCTTACAGAGCTCCTACTGAACACTAGCAAAAGACCTCGGACACCTAAAAGGATGAAAAAAATCCCCACACAAATGGGTAGGATTAAAGAAAGAAAGAAAAAGAGGAAATGGGGAGGGACTAGCACCCCTGGTGGGGAACTGAAGGTGAGGAGAGGTTCCTGCACTCAGAAAAGTCAATTCACAGTGGGGAAATCAGCTGGGGCAGAAAGGGAACTTTGAGGGATCAGAGCAAAATACAGCAACTTGTCTGCGGAAAGCAGAACAATTAAGAACTGCATGCGTAGTCTGTGCCACTGCCCTGTGCACCCCAGCCTGAGTCATGTGTCTCCTGGTGTGGAGGTGGGCAGGTGCTGGAAAGTGGGGTTTGGAGAACAGACCCAGGGAGGGGACAGCTGCTGGCTGTGAAGAGACAGGCTGAAAGGACAGGAGTAAGGAGCTCTACAACTTGGAACCTTTTCAGAAGAAACCTGGGGCACTATAGAAGGAAGGCGCCATTGTTGAATGGCACACAAGGGGTGGGGCCGCCATTGCAAGCCACTTCCCCACTCACCAGTCTCCTACCTCCGCAGGCACTGGGAGGGGCACCCATCTGAGCAGACTTGCCTGCCCAAGTCAAGGAGTTCTCTGCCACATAGGCTCTGGAGCTCTGAGCATTGCACAGTGTCCGGGGTCCTGAGTGCTTTCAATGCCAAAGCCTCTTCAACTGCACATAGGGCCCACTCACACTGCCCAAACCAAAGCCTCTTCCTGAATCAGTCCTGGGCACCCCAGCCTGAGATGGAAAGCTGCTAATGCTGGGGGGCTGGGTGCTAAAGTGTGGGGTTAGGAGAGTGGGTCCAGGGATAGGACCACTGTTAGCTGTTTCTTCGTTTTTGTTTTTTTATATTTTGATGTATTTTTTTGTTTTTCTATTTTTTTTACTGTGCTTTTTTGTTTTTTGTTTGTTTTATTTTTATTTTATATTGGACTATAATTTGTTTGTTTTTTAAGCTCTTTATTGGAATATAACCCTTGTACCAGGTTTTGAGGTACACCAAAGTGAATCAGCTGTATTTATACACATATATATAACATACAAAACATAACCACGAGGCTATGACTAAGAAAGGCATAATATACTACTGTAATAAGCTGTGGACCTAATATATGTTAGGATCAGAAGAACAAGGGCCCCTGAATGGCTCACTCAATTATTATACAATCTCACAGTTAGAAGTGTTCTGCAAAAGAGCAGGGAAAAAGAGATGAGATTCCCTATGTAGGAGCATTTATGCTATTGCATCAGGAGGAAAAGGAATCAGAGGGCTACCACCTTATGGTGCGGCAGTCTGAAAGCAAACCCAAGGGGAAGTCTGTTCCACAAGGGAAGAGGGAGAAAATGAGAGTGGGGACATGTTATTTCAAAACTTAAACCCCCCTCCATCCTATCCATCTCCCCCAGTGGCAGAGCATGTTGCACTGGCAGTTGTTCCAACTGCCCCCCACGCCCACCCCATGCCACCATCGTATTCACCACCTCCTGTTTCCCCTTCCCATGGGGATCAAATAGAAGTTTCTATGTTAACACCTGGAGCACAGGGACCTGGTTTAGTATCACCATCTAAGACCCGACCAGGCACCCAGTTTGGACTGGGAGCCACCTCTGCAGCAGGGCAATTTCCCTTGCCCCAATATCCTGTAAGAGGCCAGGGGACTTGAGGCATGTGATTCTGATTTCCCTGCAGGAGCCCTGGGTAATACTGACAGTGGGGAATAAGTTCACTGACTTTCTAATAGATACAGGTGCCACATATTCTGTGGTAAACACCAAGGTGGCATAGAAAACATTTCAGTCTATCCCACTCATGGGATTTTCTGGAGAAGTACAAAACCATTTGTTCTTACAAGCTATAGAAGGCCAACTAGGGGACCTCATCCTACAGGGCCATGGATCCCAAACAAACATGGATCCCTCCTCCCCCAAGGTACACGAACTTTTGGCTAGGCATTTCATGGCCCAGTCTGCCCCAGACAACAGGTGCAAAATTCAGAAAGTAACTGCTGGTCCTCAGACTCTAATGAACAATTTGTTCCAGTTGGCTTATTCAGGGATATGGCCCAAAAGGCTGAAAGCACTCAGAGAAATATCCAAAAGGCCCAAATGATTGCAGTGGTTTTGTCTGCTTAGAGACAAATAAAGGGGAAACAAGCTTTCCTGGGAAAAACTTGCCTGTATCTTTGAAATGCAAATGTCTTATCTGGCCTTCTCAGAAACTCTTACCTCTGCCATCTTTTTAAAATGCAAATTTTGAAAAAGAGCGTACAGTAATTTGGAACTTGACTTGTTTTCCATAAATATTAGTGAAAATGGTTTAGCCATCTAAACAAATGAGCTTGGTTTGTTCCATCTGCCAGAAACCCAATTTTAATCCAACCTCTTGTAAACTGATGGGTTTTACATTGCTGTACCTGACTCAGTGCTGAAATTTTGAAATTAGAACTATGATGTTTCTGTGTTTGTGTGTTTGTATGTGTCTTTATCTTTGGATAACACTGCTGAGGTTAATCCACAAATGAGCTTTATTTAATTGACTTAAAGAAAAGTAGGCACTTACAAACCAAACAATTCTAAATATAAGAGAAATTAAGCTAAATGAGTTTCAGGTTATGTTAAATGGGAAATATTTAGTATTAAATTAACATCTGTAATACCTGGAATTAATGTTTAAGTTTGTTGATCTAATTAATATAGTCATGTCTTTAGAGTCATCAACATTAAGTATAGTACTTTCACTGCACCTAGGTTTAATAGAAGTTAAATGAAATCTTGTTATATCTGTTGCAAATTTGTCAGCAAGAAAAATAACTTGATATGATGAAACTTTAAGTAAATGTAAATGAGATAAGAGCTTTTAGGTAAACTATGAGAATAATTTTGTTCTAAAAAATCATCTAAAATAGTTTCTTCAGATTTTGGTAACTATTACTTGTCTCTTGGTTTTCACTAGAAATTAACATTTTTAAGAGTTGGGGATCCTAATTTAAATATACAATTAAAGCTACTGAAAATAATAAAACATTTCAATATGGTAGAATGTGTGTTTTCAGTTAAGAAGTTACGAGGAATGGAATTACTTTTTACTGAGAATGTTTTGTACATAGTCAGGATTAACTAAATTTAGATTGAAGTTAACTAAGTGTATGGATTTTGTTAAGGAAGTTAATACAAGACTGGAATTTGATCTGTTGGAACTGCTCCTTTTTGATAACAGAATGTATGACTTTCTGTGCCCTTAGGTGACCTGTATGTGTTTTCTTTCAATCGTTTTGTAACTTTGGTTAAATGAATAAGTATTGTTTCACAGTGACCTACGATCCTGTTGTTTTCAAAACTTTTTGAAATTTTAAACAAAATTCCCAAATATCTAAATCTGACTAAAGCCTTTTAGCCTCCAGCTGACTCTGGGATACTTCAAAAGAACATCTTTGAGACATCTCAAACTAAGTTTACTTGGTATGTTAAATTACTTCAAAAGCATTGTCAAGTGATTGGAGATGAACCTTAGGTTATAGAGTAGGGATAAATGTCATTTATATAGATACTCCAAAATTTATATGGAATCCCTAACATCTAATATGTCCTGATATGTTATCAATCATAATACTAGTTATTTTAAACTGTTATAATCAAGTTTCCTAATTGCATTGTACTCAAATCTTTAAACATGCTCTTTTAAGTTTTGTCCTGATGCCTTTACAAAATGAAGATTTTCAAGAAGACTGATAAAAAAGGAACTTTTAACAAATATAAGTATCTGATAGTCTTTAGATACTATCACTAGACTGGGTAACGAATGACAAAACTATTGGAAACCTGATGATTTCATCCAGATCAATGGGAATTAATTACATGGGACTAAATGAAGTGGTAAATATAATTTACAACTTTATGACTTTGGGAAATATACTGGCTTTAATCCTTGTTTTTCAGAAAAACCTTTTCTCTTATGCTAATCATTGTTTTAATTTGTTCTTTGTTTCCAAGTTGTTTGTTCTTTGTGTCTCCCTGCTGCACTATGTCTTTGACAATATTATTAGCTGCATTACTTATATTCTGTCTACTTTACAATATTGTAGTCTCTTGCAGTACCCAGTGTGTAACCAGGGCTCCAACAAAACTTCTATGGTTAAACATCTAAAGGAAATAGATCACAGTTATAATATAAAATAACTGATGTGATTCTAGGTATGGGAAGAAGCAACAGGGGAAAATGTCTTCTGGGTCATACTTAGACAGAGGATCCAGAGAATCTTTAATTGTCAATAGGGCCTAATCTGAAAAGTAGCACCTGGGGTGGCATATCAAGAATTTTTGCCTGACCTGGGATGAGCCTCTGAGCACCATGGGACAAAATTTGATCATGAAATGTCTTCCAAATATTGGTCAAATTCCTGACTAAGAGGAAAGTATCAGTCATTAGCAGCTGCAGCTCTCCAATATGAGCCAGTGAACCCTGAGAAAACTCAGGAAGGAGAAGAATACCTGTCATCTAGCAGCCACAGGACTGCAGCCACACCCTATGGTGAGTCCTGAGGAAACTCAGGATGTGAAAGCTATGGTACATATCAAAAAGAAAAAAATGATTTCAGTGAGCTCAGACTCTCACATCTTCCCATACATAGAAAAATGCTAAATTCCTTGGGATGTGGCCTTCTGGGCTTGAAGCCCTCAAAAATTCCTGGTAACTCTCAACTTTTGGGTTGTAAATATTTTTAAGTCTACAGGTGGAAAGTAGACACTTCTGAAGTGGAACAAAAGACAAATCTCAACATTTGGAACACAGACACCAGTGGTGGACACTCCCAGAAAGATCCATCTGATGGAGCAGTTAGAACATAGTCACCCCTTTTCCCACGAGATTGTGGAGTGGACATTGACAGTGGGGAATTGTAACAGGGAAGAGCTAAATCGGACTCCATGTTGGATCTGTTTCTTTGACTTTAACCTTTGCTTTTTGTTGCTTTTGTTATTATAATCATACATGATGGCCTGCCTCAGGGAACTCTGCCCCTCTGCCTGAATGTTAAACTAAAGTGTCACTGTTCAGCTCACAGGCAGACTATCTACCCTGCCCACCTGTGAATGGCTGCAGAAAAGAAGAAATTAACACATCCCCTCACCGAGGCTAGTCATACAAGGAGTTTTGCAAGACTGAGCCCTTTTTACTTTACTTCCTCACCTCCTCTCCCTCTATGATTCTATAAAAGAAACTGGCATCCAGACCCCAATAAGATGGTTTTTTGGAGACACAAGTCTGCCATCTTCTCAGTCTGCTGGCTTTCCAAATAAAGTTGCATTCCTTGCCTTAACACCTTGTCTCCAATTTAATGGCCTGTCGTGTGGCAAGTAGAGTGAGCTTGGACTTGGTAACAAAGAGATATGAAATGTTGCACTAAATTGTTTGGATGTTCATCTCCCCTAGACCTTCTCTGCCTTGTAAGTTCTTCTGTACCTTCAAGCAGGTGGGTTGGTTTTGTATATTATGTACATTTTCCCAGATATTTTAGTTTTCCTATGTGAAAGTTGACTCAAATTTCCCAGTCTGCTATTACCATAGTGACAGCTTTGGTCAAATCTTTAACACTGGAGTCTAAGATGTGTTCCAGGCAAAGAAAATTCTACTGGATATTTACTTTCATCTTCTCGCCTATTAATACTACATGCATTTTTATTGGCACTCATAACAAATAATGTTTTATATTTTTTGCAAGTTAACTTCTACACTAAATTTATACATTTTGTAATATTTGCTGACAGATTATTGAATTACTTAAATATACTCTGTAATATTATTAGTAAGGCCATTGATTTTTTGGGGGGAAGATTAAAATAGGCATCAAATTTCTCAAGCTGAAACTATAATGGCTATTATTTACCTGGCATCAGGCCAAAATTCTCCAAATGATATTCTGGATATCATGAGATTGAGGTCAACGTCATTATAACTTCCTGCATGTGGTGATTACAAAGAAGTGTATTAACACCAGATGTCAAAGAGAATAAAGCAATCTTAAAACATACACTTGCAAAAAACTCAGCAAAATAAGTAGAATAAATGCAAAGGGTTCCACACTCAAATACATAATAGTAACATTTTGAAAGAAAAAAAAGAGTAAATCTTGGAAGCAGCAAGAGAAAAACATTACGTACATGGGAACTTCAATAAGATTAATAACTGACTTCTGATCATAAACAAACAATGGAAGCAAGAAAGCAGCAGGTTTATATGTATTCACAGTGCTCAAAGCAAAGAGCTGTCAACCAAGATTTTTATATAAAGCAAAACTATCTTTCAAAAGTGAAGGTGAAATAAAGACATTGCCAAATATAAACAAAAACTCAGAAAATTTGTTGCACGTAGACCTACCTTACAAGAATTTCTAAAAGAAGTATTTCAGGCTGAAAGTAAGTTACACAAGACTGTGTCTTTACACGCACACACACAAAAATCAAAGAGCAAAGAGATAAAGGTGTTTATGTAATTATAAAGATGTTATAACTGCATATTTTTCTTCCTTCTTTTCTTAACTAATTTTAAAAGTAGCTGTATAAAACAACATGTAATGTATTGTTGGGCCTATGTCATACAGAAATGTAATTTATTTGTCAATGAGAGCACAAAGGAGATGGGAGGGAACCAAGCTGTATTGGAATAATAAAATGACTCTAGATGATAACTCAAAGCCACAGGAACAAATTAAGAAAACCAGAAATGATAAATATGAAGGTTAATATAACAAACTCTCTCTCTCTCTCTCTCTCTCTATATATATATATATATATATACTTGCTCTCCCTTCCCTCAACCTCTTTAAAAGACACAATATTAAATAATAATTGTAAAAATAACCTATTGTAACATATATAGATATAATATGTATAACAATGATAGCACAAAAAGGGAGAGAATAGGGGATAACATCTTAATGAAACTAAGTTGTAATTCTAAAGTAGACTCTGATAAATTAATATGTATTGGTGAGTCCTAGAGCATCCACTAATAAAATAAATGTTAAAATACAGTGAAAAATATTAAAGGAATTTTTAAAATTACATCAGAAATTATTCACTTAATGCAAAAGAAAGTAATAAAGGAGGTACAGAACAAAAACCACAGACATATAGAAAATAAATGGCACGTGAGAAATACAAATCCAACTATATAAAATTAAATGTGAGTGGATTAGATAATGCAATAAAAAAGCAGAGACTATCAAACTGGATTAAAAAAACAAATTCCAACTACATTGTATCTATTACAGGAGACACACTTTAGATTTAGATATACAAATAGGTTGAAACTAAAAGAATGAAAAAAGATGTCTGGCAAAAAGCAATCATAAGAAAGTTGAAGTGACTATACTGATATCAGACAAAACAGACTTTACAACAAAAATGTTACTAGAGATAGAAGCACATTTTGAAACAATATAAGGAACAATCCATCAGGAAGATACAACATTTATAAAGATACATAAACCTAGCAACAGTCTCAAGATACATGAAGCAAAAAAATGACAGAATTGAAAGGAGACATAGACAATTCAATAATTGTTAGAGACTTCAATATCCTACTCTCAATAATAACCCCAATAACCCTCTCTCAATAACGAACCACTAGGCAGAAGATCAACAAGAAAATAGAAGACTTGAATAACACTATAAATCAACTAGACCTAACAGATGTCTACAGAACACTCCAACCAAAAGAAGAAGATACAGTTCCCCTCCTCCCCTGCCAGTGTGCATGGAACACTCTTTTAGATAGACCATAAGCTAGGCTACAAAACAAGCCTCAATAAATTTAAAGGTACTGATATTATACAAATTATGTTCTCTAATCATAAAGGAATGAAATTAGAAATGAAAAACAGAAATAAATTAGGGAAACTCACAAATATATGGAAATTAAACATCATGCTTCTAAATGAAAAAAAAAGGGCCAAATCACAAGGGAAATTAGAAAACAGTTTGAGATGAATGAAATGAAAACACAACATACCAAACTTATGAGATACAGATAAAGCACTACTTAGAGGGAAATTTATAGCTGTAACTATCTACATTAAAAAGAAGAAGAAAGACCACAAATTAATAAACTAAACTTCCACCTTAAAACACTGGGAAAAGAAGAGCAAACTAAACATAAAGCAAGCAGAGGAAGGAAATAATAAAGATTTAGAGTAGAAATGAGTGAAATAGAGAAAGGAAAAACAGTAGAGAAAATCAATACATCAAATGCTTTTTCTCTGAAAAGATCAATGAAATTGATAAACTTTTAACCAAGAAAGACAAGATACAAATTCTTAATATCAAGAATTAAAGTAGAGATGTGGGTTAGATGTGAAGTGTGGGAAGCCAAAAGGAAGACTGCAGTAGTAATGGTGTCCCCTCTCCCTGCAAAAATATACGACCTAATCTCCTGAACTTGTGAACAGTACCTTACTTAGAAAAAGGGCCTTTACATATGTAATTAAGTAAACAATCTTGAAATAAGCTCAATTAACTTTCTTGGGTGGGCCTTAAGTCCAATGACAAGTGCCCTTATGAACAGATACATACACAGAGAGAAGGATATATGAAGATGGAGTCAGAGATTGGATTATGCTGCCACAAGCCAAGGAAGCTAAGGAATTCCAACAGTCACTAGAAGATAGAAGAGGCAAGGAAGGATTCTCACCTAGATGCTCCAGAGGGAGTGTGACCCTGTCAACACATTGACTTCAGATTTCTGGCTTCCAGAGCTATGAGACAATAAGTTTATACTGTTTCAAGCCACCCATTTTGTGGTAATTTCTTACATCTGTGCTAAGAAATGAATATAGAAAGGATGCTAAGATAATGCTTAGTGATGAAACCAGAGAATGCTTCTTATGGTCAAAAACAAGACAACAATTTCTATTCAACATTGTACTGGAGGTTCTAAAAGGGCAATTGGACAAGAAAATTAAAGTCATTCAGACTGGAAAGAAAGAAGTAAAACAATTTCTCTTCACAGATAACATAATCGTGTATATAGGACAGTCTCAGAAATCCACCCACACATATAGCTACAATAATCAAGCCTGTGTAGTACTGGTATAAGAAGAGACATATAGATCAATGGAATAAAACTGAGAGTCCAGAAATAAGTCCTAATACTTATGGTCAATTGACCTTTGACAAGCTTGCCAAGGAAATTCAATGGGGGAAAATAATTGTCTTTTTAACAAATAGTGCTGTGACAACAAAAATAGTGCTGGAATACCCATAAACAAAAGAATATAACTGGACCTCTTTCTCACACCATACAAAACATTTACCTCAAAATGGATCACAGACCTAAATGTAAGCACTAAAACTATAAAATTTTTAAAATGAAAATCCTTATGACCTTGGGTTAGATCCATATTATGACCTTCTAAGGTATGACATTGAAAAGCACAAGCAATGAAAGAAAATATTGAAAAATTGGACTTAATAAAAACAAAACTTCTGTGCTTCAAAAGATGCCACACAGCTATTTTTTAAAAAAAGTGAAATAGAAGATATTTGCAAATCACATACCTGATAAGGATTTGTCAGAATACATAAAAGAGTTCTTACAACTTGTTATTGACTGAATGTTTGTGTCCTCCCCAAAAACTCATGCTGAAGCTCTAACCCCTCCCCCTCTCTCCCTCTCCCTACCATGTGAGGACACAGAGAGAAGATGGCTGTCTACAAGCCAGGAAGAGAGCTCTAACCAGAAATCTACCATGCTGGCACCTTGATCTAGGACCTCAGGCATCCAGAATTATGAGAAAATAAATTTTCGTTGTTTAAGTCACCCAGTCTATGTTATTTTGGTATGGAAGCCCACATTGACTAAGAAACAACTCAATAATAAAAAGACAAATAACTCAATTTTTTTAAATGGGCAAAAAAAGCTGAAGAGATATTTCTCCAAAGAAGGCATACAAATGGCCTATAAGTACATGAAACGATGTGCAACATTATTAGTCGTTAGGTAAATGTAAATCAAAACCAGAATGAGATTCCACTTCACATCCACTAGGATGGCTAAAATCAAAAGGATAGATAATAAGTGTTAGCAAGAATGCACAGAAATTGGAACCCTTAGAAACTGTTGATAGGCATGCAAAATGGTCCATCACTTTGGAGCCTGAAAGTTTCTCAAAAGGTTAAATGCAGAGTTACCATATAACCACTACTTTTCACATACCTAGAAGAAATTAAAACATATTTCAACACATATACTTGCATGCAGATGTCAGCATTATGTATAATGGCATGATTGTTCATAATAGCCAAAATTGGAAACAATTGAAAATGTCTATCAACTGATGAATAGATAAGCAAAATGTAGTATATACACACAATTGAATATTTTTTAGCAATAAAAAATAGTAAGGTACTAAAACATACTACAAGATGGAGGAACCTTGAAAATACTATGATAAGTAAAAGAAGCCAGTCACGAAAGACCATGTATTGTATGATTTCATTTATGTGAAGTGTCTAAAATAGGCAAGTCTACAGCAAAAGAAGGTGACTTAGTGGTTTCCTAGGGCTGAGGAAATTAGGGGAAATGGGCATAGAATTTCTCTCTGGAGTGATGAAAATATTCTAAAATTCAGTGATTGTGATTGTGTTGATAGTTGTATAATTTTGTGAGCATATAAAACCCATTAAACCATACATTTTAAATGGGTAAATTGTATGGTCTACAAATTATATCTTAATAAAACCATTTAAAAAAAACCAAGTCACTGAGCATTCTTATCTTACTTCTGGATTTTAGCTGGAAAGTATGCAGTGTTTTCCAATAAATAAAATGTAATCTTTTGGACTGAAACATACCTATTTTTTAATGTTAAGGAAATATCCATCAATTCTTCTTCTGTGAAGTGTTTTTAACATGAATGTGTGCCAAGTTTTGTTATATGCATTTTCTGGATTATAGAATATGATCATGAGTTTTCTTCTTTCACTTATGTGATTCAATTATATGACAGATACAGAGAACAAACTAGTGGTTACCAGTGGGGAAAGGGAAGGAGGAAGGGGCAAAATAGGGGTAGGAGATTAAGAAGTACAAACTATTATGTGTAATATAAATAAGCTACAAAGATATTTTGTACAACACAGGAAATATAGCCAATATTTTATGGTAACTTTAAACGGAATGTAACCTCTAAAATTGTAAATCACTATGTTGTACACCTGTAACTTATATAATAAAAGTAAATAAAATTTCCTAATATTGAACCAGCCTTATATTCCTGGAATAAAGCTCATTTCACTATGTTATTTTTGTAGTATGTTGTTGAATAGGGTTTGCTACTATTAAAATATAATTTCTACACTAATATTAATAAATGATATGTATGTGTAGTTTTCTTTTTTGGTCCTTTTTTTATTTTTAAGTTTAGAGATCACAGCATGCCCACTTCATAAAACAAGTTTGGAAATTCTTCTTCTATACAGTGAAATAGTTTAGGTGCACTAGGATCACTGGATATTTACAGGATTAGTAAAATCCACTGTAAGATTATCTGGGCCTAGTTCTTTTTGTTCTCGCCATTACTTTGGTTTTCTTCTTCAAAGTTTTTTTGGTTTTTTGTTTTGTTTTGTTTTTAATTATTATATTTATGTTAGAGTTTAGCCTATCTTTCTCTTGAATCTTTTAAATCTTTTATTTAAAATTTTCTCCTTTACATCTTATTATATTTCTGTTAAGTTGTTACCTGCCATGTTTGTGTTTTTTCTAGTTTGCCTTCTTTTTGAAATAATTTTTTACTTTTTAAACATTTCCTCAGTATTGCAGCTCTCATTTAGTTTGTTCTCACTTCCTTTACTTCACTCCATTTCTGATGTTTTACAGTTCTGATATACACTGTTTTCCTTCTTATTTTCTATCATTTTCTTAAAATTTTAAGCTCATTTTGAATAATGAGGTGCAGCTTTCATCTGTTTGGGCGTGCATTTGTCTGAATTCTCATTGTCTGCAGGAAACTTATCTGGCTTCTATTCTTTTCTGTCTTATAAAAACTGTTCTGTCATTTATTTTTATGTTCTGTCATATTTTTTAAATTAATTTATTAGCTGTGTTAGGTCTTCATTGCTGTGCACAGGCTTTCTCTAGTTGTGGTGAATGGGGGCTACTCTTTGTTGTGGTGGGCAGGCTTCTCATTGCAGTGGCTTCTCTTGTTACAGAGCATGGGCTCTAGGCACGCAGGCTTCTGTAGTTGTGGCACATGTTCTCAACAGTTGTGGCTCATGGGCTCCAGAGCACAGGCTCAGTAGTTGTGGCACATGGGTTTAGTTGCTCCGTGGCATGTGGGATCTTTCCGGCCCAGGGATCAAAACCATGTCCCCTGCACTGACAGGCGGATTCTTAACCATTGTGCCACCTAGGAAGTTCCTGAAATAGTCTTTTTGGTTAATTGCTTTGAATTGGTCAATTGGATCAACATTAGTATTGTATCTTCCAAAAAATAAACAGCTTTGGAGGCCTTATTTACGTGGATTCAAGATTGAACAAGAGAGAACCTCTAGGTAGTAAAGGAGAATGGCAGCTACTTACATCTTTGTCTCCCTATATCCACCAGAAACAATAAAGAACAACAAGAACAACAAAGTTTATACAAAAATCATACCCTCAGCCTGAGGAAAAGATAGGTATATCCAAACCTCAAATTACAGTTGATCCTTGAGCAATGTGGGTGTTAGGGGTACGTCAACCCTCCACACAGTTGAAAACCTAAGAAAATAACTTAGAGTTGGCCCTCCATATCTGCACTTCCTCCACATCTGTGGTTCCTCCACATCTGTGGCTCCACATACGCAGATTCAATCAACCAAGGATTCAACCAAGCTCTACCAAAACAAAAATCATAGAAAACTGTAACAAAACAGATCAAACTGAATTAAAACACTCAAATAGCACTTGGGTACATAAAAACCTAACTAATTTGAAAATTCAAAAATTAAAAAAAAAAGAAATAGGTAAAAAAGCTGGCATAATTGAAAGAGAGATGGTTAAATTCAAGAAAGAAATGGAAGATAAGCCAAAAATCATATCATAAATGAAGATTAAATTACAAGGTGCCCATAGAGAACAGACTAAATGAAAATTTAAAAGGTAAAGAAGAATGCAAAAAAATAAGCAGTATGAGAAAGGAAACAGGGTCAGAAAGAGTGAAATGGAAGGTGGACAAAGGAGAAATTACACATATAACTGGGAATCTCTGAAGAAGAAAATGAAAACAATATAACAGAACTAATACTTAAAATTACAATTATGAAAACTTAACCAAATATAAAAAAGATCTGAATTTACATTTTGAAAGGGATCTCAAGGTAACTGGAAAAGTAAACCTAGAATGTCAACTCTGAGACATATCCTGGTAAAACTATTTAGACTTGAAATTTTTCAAAAAAATCCTCAAGGATTATAGGCTACATGACCAAATAAACTGTAAGGGCTAAAGAATTAGACTGGCATCAGTCTTCTCAAAATCATATATATGGCAAGGAACAGAATTTACAGAAAACTGAATAAGTGTGAATCAAGGATTTTATATTCAGCTAAGCCATCCTTCAAGTATCAATACCATAGAAAAACATCTTTAAACATAAGAACTTAGATAACTGTGTACCCATGAGCCATTGATGAGGAATCTAGTAATGAATGAGCTTCATTCAAGCAAGAAATAACTTGAGAAAACTTCACCCAATAAATAAATAAATAAAAATGATGCTGCGCATTTATCACATTTCATAGAAGCTTTAAGACAAATGAATAGTAGGGATGACAGTGCAAAACCAATAAATATTTTATGTTGTGACCAGGTAGAAATAAGATAACTAAAAAATGGAGCATAAAGAAGCAGAATAAGCTCATTGATTACTGTATGCTTACAGGCAATAGATGTGAATTAAGGGTTTTAAAAACCTGATAAATCAGAGTAAACATTTAATGAAAATGAGGATAAAGTAAAAAGGTAACCACTAGAACAAAAATTCAAACCTTCCTAAATATCGAGTTTTTAATAAAATAGCAAATAATGTACATTATATGGAGAAATAAACATAGCAAATGCAATAATTATAAAATTTTGTAAAAGACTTGAAACCTAACATTCAGTCATATTAATAAATATAAATGGGTTTGACTCATCTATTAAAGGAAAAGTGTTTCCAATCTGGCTCTCAAAGCAAGAACCAACAGTATGATACATGTAAGAAACAAAGTGACTTAAGAAGGCTAAAAATAATGGAATGGACAATGGAATGCTAGGTAAATGAAAGCAATAAGAAAGTGAGGGTACCAGACAAAGTATAATCCAGGCCAAAAAAGGAAAATTGTGACAAGGAAGGCCCTCTTTTAATGCTAAGAGCCACATTCACAATAAAGGTGTCATACAGAGTGAAGTAAGTCAGAAGGAGGAAAACAAATACCATATGCTAATGCATATATACAGAATCTAAAAAAATGGTACTGATGAACCCAGTGGCAGGGCAAGAATAAAGATGCAGATGTAGAGAATGGACTTGAGGACACGCTGGGGGGAAGGGGAAGCCAGATGAAGTGAGAGAGTAGCATTGACATATATACGCTACCAGATGTAAAATAGATGGCTAGTGGGAAGCTGCTGCGTAACACAGGGAGATCAACTTGATGATGGGTGATGGCTTAGAGAGGTGAGATAGGGAAGGTGGGAGGGAGGCTCAAGAGGGAGGGGATATGGGGATACATGTATAAATACAGCTGATTCACTTTGTTGTACAGCATAAACTGGCACAACAGTGTAAAGCAATTATACTCCAATAAAGATCTGGAAAAAAAGGATAATAATTATCTATGTGCCAAATAACACTGTAACCAGAAGATGCAGGAAGATAAAGACAGATATGCACTAATAGTAGAAGACGTTAACAAACAAAACAAAATACAAGACAAAATAAGTGTACAAAAAATGATTATGTATATAGAAGACCTAAACAACATAAAGTAGACTCTATGATTATAAATCAAACTTTACATCCTGATAGTAGACTGTATACCATCTAAAGTACATATAAACTATTCATAAAAAGTAAACTTATGAGGCCACAAAGTTCCACAAAGTAGAAATATTAACAAAAAATATCTGATTACAATATAGTATTAGAAATTAACAAATTCAAAAAGCAAAAACGATCTATTGAAATTAATAAACCTTATTTTAAATAATCCTTGGGTGAAATGAGAAATATGAACTGAAAGTAAAATTTTCTAAAAATAATAATGAAAACAGAATCTATGGCATGTAGGTAAAAGAATAAGCAGAAAAATATGGATCAACATATGCATTAAGAAATGAATTAAATTCATAAATTAAGGGAAGCCTCAATGAGTTTACTAAACTTTCAGAATTGTCACTAAAACCCCATGAAAAGCAAAAACTCAGTCATTACCCATATCTTTTTCCTTTTATTTGCCTCCCTTTTCTTATTGAGAAAATACTGGAAATGGCTGGAGATAAATGGGCTAACTTATGAAAAAGTGGACAATGGAGATGACTTTTTGAAGTGAATGCTCCAGTGCTAAACACTGAGTTGGGAAATAAGTTAAATCCCACATATCTTTCCCAATGGGAATGGAAAGATTTCTACTAGACAATATGAACTCTGACACAGAGTATTTACTATGTCAGAGAGAGACTACAGGGCTCAGCAGTTCTAACAAAACATCTCAATCATATCTCCCCTCTCTATCCTTCCCCACAGTTCCTTCAGGCTACGAAAAAGTAGATAGAACAGGAACTATTCAGACTTCAAACTACAGTGCTATGGAAAATAAAATGGTTCACGTTAAAAAGTATGAAGAAAAGCGAAGCAATTTTATTGCTGATAGAATATACAACACAGACCTACAAGCATGAAGAAGATGAAAAGAAACATCCTGACAACTCTGTATACACACCATGGCCAAAAAAAAAAAAAAAAAGAGTAAAAGAATAAATGCATAAATGAACTGAAACAAATAATGCAAACTACAAAGAACATGATTAGAAGAAAACACACAGAAGAAATTTCTATAAAGTGCTTCTTGAGCAACTTGATGAAAATCTAAATGTAGCAAAAGCTCAAAACCAAGATGATTTAAAAAACTGAATTAGGAAGATCACTTAGCTATAAAAAAATTAAAAACCAAAAAAAAAAAGTAAATAACATTGCTACAGAATCAACAAATAAATTAGGAACAACAGGATTCAGGACAGACAAGGCTAAAAAAAAATCAAACTGACTTTATGCCCATTTACTCAGGTGACACCAAATGTGAATTTGGATCAACTAAAAGGAATGCACAGTACTGGAAATTGCAATGGTTGAGTAAATATAACTTTTTTCCTCATTAAAAAATTGCTTTAAAATAGGTGTTTAAAGCAAAAATAACAAGGTATTCTGTGGATTATAATAGACACAGAAATAAAATGTAGAACAACAAAGGGCAAGATGGGAAAAATGAAAGAAGAAAGTTTTAAGGTTCTTAAAATGTGAAGTGGCGTATTTTTGGTGGACAAACTCTTAGGGTGGCCTCCATTATATTCCAATCCTGGTGTTCACAACCTTGTGTGATTGCATCCCCTTGAGTGTGGGTGTCCAGGGTCTGTGACATGTCTCTAACCAATAGTATATGGCAACAGATGTATGTGATTTTGTGTATTATGTAAGAGTTCAGCTGCCATCTGAACTCTTTCCAGAAGAATCTTCCTCTCTGTTGCTGGTTTTAATGAAGCAATAGGCCATCTTAGGGAACCACATAGGGTAAGAAATTACTGATGCCCTAGAGGAGCAGAGGGCAGCCTCTGGCCAACGGCCATTAAGCAACTGAAGCTCTTAGTCCTTGCTGCAAGGAGATGAATGCTGCAAAGAACTATGTGAATGGGGAAGTGAATCTTTTCTGAGTTCAGTCTCCTGGTGAAAACTCTATCCTAGCTGACACCTTAGCCTGGTGAGATCCTAAGCAGAGAGGACCCAGTCAAGCTGTGCCTAAACTCCTGACCCACAGAAACTGAGATATTAAAGATGTGTTGCTTTAAGCTGCTAAGATTGTGATTTGCTATATGGCAATTAAAAATGAATATTGATATAATGTTTAGGTTTAAATCTATTATCTTGCTATTTGTTTTCTCTTTATCCCATCTATATTGTTTCCTTTTTCTGCCTTCATTTAGATTATTATTTTGTTTCATTTTATCCTTTGTTCGGTTATTGCTATAAATATTTGCTTATTTTATCATCTTAGGATCTGCTTTAATTATATATCTTTATCACAGCCTACGTTCAAGTTATATTATACTGTTTCAAGTATAGTGTAACATCCTATAATAGTATACTTTCATTTCTCCCCTTCCCACACTTGTGCTATTACTGTGATTTATTTTGCTTTTACATGTTATAAACCTCACATCGCATTTGTTTATAACAGCAAAATATTTTTTAAAGAAATCTAAATAAGAAAAAATTTTTAAATATTTATCCATGTAGCTGCTTTCTTTGCATGCCTTGTAAATTTTGACTGGATGCCAGACACTCTGAATTTTATATTGTGACTCCTGGATATATATATATATTTTTTTAATTATTTTTTTTTTTGGGGGGGGTACACCAGGTTCAATCAACTGTTTTTATACACATATCCCCATATTCCCTCCCTTCCTTGACGCCCCCCCCTCGAGTTCCCCCCACCCTCCCTGCCCCAGTCCTCTAAGGCATCTTCCAACTCCTGGATATATTTTTAATCCCATAAATACTTTTGAGTTCTGTTTCAAGATGCAGTTGAGTTACTTGGAAACAGTTTGAGACTCTTACCTCTTGCTTTTAAGATTTGTCAAGACTAGATCAGTGCTAACTCTTGGAATAATTATTCTACACTACAAATTACCATCTGTGTCCTCTACCCAATTCCTAGTCAATCTTGAAATTTTCCATTCTAGCTATCAAGGAATGTTACGTCTAATCATCTCAGGTAGGTCAATGTTTTCCCGGCCTTGGGCAGTTTCTTCACATGCACACATTAGAATGCATTAGATACCTGAAGGGGACATTTGAAGATTCTCTAGAGTTCTCACTCTGCATAGCCATCTCTTCTCTAGTAATCAGTCCTGTTGTCTTAGTATCCACAGACTTATAGTTCTACTTCCTCAAGTTCAGCAGGCTCTGCCTGGATTCTCCCAACTTGGACCACAAGATGGAAACTCTCACAGCAATAAGACAGGGTAATCACAGGGCTTACCTCACTCTTTCCCCATCTCTTAAGGCTCATCATAGTTTCTTGCCTGATATTCCATGTCTTAAAAACCATCCTTTCATATATATTGTCTATTTTTAGTTGTTTTGGATGGGAAGATAATGTGGTTACTTTGTCTTAGCTGCAAACGTCTAGGTCTTGAGTTATTTCTTATGAAAAACAAAGGCTGACTCCAGGTTGAACCAAGAGTGCAAAGGGCAGAGCAAGGAGACCAATGGAATCATTCTCAAGAAACAGGACTGGGGCCCTAATCAAGCAATTGGCAACATATGCCTGACTTAATTTTAGAATAGCTAGTGAACAGTGACTGCAATGTGCCTCAAGTTTTCCAACTTTTTCAA
This sequence comes from Hippopotamus amphibius kiboko, assembly GCF_030028045.1. NCBI lineage: Eukaryota > Metazoa > Chordata > Mammalia > Artiodactyla > Hippopotamidae > Hippopotamus > Hippopotamus amphibius. Next base: position 45,493,500 of record NC_080194.1, on the reverse strand, counting down.
TGAATGTATTTACTGCAGTAACTATATACTTCTTTTACTATTGTAAATTTGATATGTGTGTGCGTGAGGGTGTGTGTGTGTGTGTATGTGTGTGTATGGGGTACAGATAATCTGTCTTAAATTCACAGGTCTTCAGATTGAAGCACCTGAGTAACTTCATCTCCATCCAGGCCTGATTTAGATGTGATCCTGAATCTTGAGCCTAAGCCTAATGCCCTACCAGAATGGGACTTTCCTGGGCAGATTTGAATATATCTTCACATAGGAGGAGTATAAATTTGTGGCCAGATGGTGGACTGTGGTAGATTAAAGACGACCACAAATTATTTGACACTACTCCCAATGAGATGTAGGGTTATGACCCCTCTTCTTGAATGCAGGTGGGCTCTGTGACAACTTTAATAAAAAGAATACAGCAAAAATTAAGCTGTACCAGACTCTGGAAGATTGGCACCTTCCACCTCTTATCTCTTGGAACTGTCTTTTGGAATGCTTGCTCTGGAGGAATCCAGAAGCCATACAGCAGGTCCAACTACCCTGAAATTGCCAGAGGAGAAAAGAGTGTTATCATCCCACCCCTAGCTGTTCCAGTCATTCCAGTATAGGCATCACACATGTGAGTAAAGGAGCCATTTCCACTATTCCAGCTCCAGCATACACTGTATGAAGAACAGAGGATCCAGACATATGACCCCAGTCATCTTCAGACATCTGAGCCCAACTGAGGCCCTGGACATCTTGCAGCAGAGGCAAATCATCCAGTTGAGCCCTGACCAAACTTCTCACCTACAAAACCATTGTATAATGAAATGGTTGTTATAAATAACTGGAACAGGAAGAAAATTAGGAGTTCGGTTTGGATATGCCCATTACCGATACAGTTACAGAACAGATGTCAAGTTGGTATTTGGATATGTGATTCTGAAGTTCAGTGAAGATGTGCAAAATTAACACAAACATTTGGGAGACATCCTTTGTTCTATTTTCCTTTTTCCATAGTACTTATCACCTCTGACATTTTCTAGACAATTTATTTATTATTTAACGTTTACTATCTGTCTTCTCTGATACAATGTAAACTCCTCAAAGACAGGGATTTTTGTTTTATTCACTAATGTATCCCCTGCACAGAGATCAGTGACCAGCATATAGAAGACACTCAAATATTTGTTGAATAAATGAACCAGCTTAAAAACAGTATTTAAGATGATTTTATTAAGAAAATTACCTTGGGAGAGAGTGTGTACAGTAAAGTTAAGATTTGAGAATGGGCATTTCAACACTTAGAAGTTGACAAGAAGAGGAACCAGCAAAGGAGACTGAGAGGATGCAGCCAGTAAGGAAAGAGGATAAATAAGAGACAGTGATCTAGAGCAAAGTAAAAATAGTGTTTCAAGAAGAGGGAGAGATCAAGTATGCCAATGAAGCTGATAGACAGAGTAAGGTGAGCACGGAGAATAAATTATTCGATTTGGCAATGTGGAAGGAACTAAGGACCTTATCATAAACAAAACTAAAACTAGTAGAATGGTGAAGATGAAGTCTAACTGTACTGAGAATAGGAGGAAGGTGGAAGGAAAGGAAACAGATTTTTTTTTAAATCAATTCTGCTTAACTGGAGAATAGAAATGGCGAGGAGCAGCAGTATGATGCCAGGGCTTGCTGTTGATATATTATAAAAGGTTTTATATGCTAACTGAAATAATCTTATAGAGAGGAAAAAATCTAATAATTCAGACAGTAGAGGCATTTGAGCAGGTGAAAAAGGATGCAATCTAGTGCATAAATGAGCCGATCAGCTCTAGATAAGGACAACAAAATAATTTACCTACAGTTATCAAGAGGAAAAATAGAGTACATGGGTGCAGCTGCAGGTATACTGATTAGATGTGGTAGAAATTCCCTTCTATTTAGTTCTATTTTCTCAGTAGAACAGGAAGCAAGATTCATCAGCTAAGAATGAAGACAGCAGAGGTGTAAAACAGTACTTTAGCACTGTGCTCAAATACACTTGGCACATATCTTGCATTAGAACTTCTATTGTGCTGTAATTATTTTTGTACATGTCTTTTTCACCACTAAACTATGAAACAATTTAAGGTATGGGAAGTAATTTTTATTTTTGTACTACCAGTATGCAACAAAGTGCCCTGAAAACAAATGTTTGTTAACTCACTGATTGAATAAATGAATGTTAAAGATTCCTCTGAGATTTTGCAGCAAGGCCAAAAGAGTCTCAAAGTAGCAATAAATAAAATACTACCAAGTATCAATTTGATAAAAATACTTAAATGCAATCTGCAAATATTGAGAATCTGAAACCATTAAACTTCTGACTTTTATTAAAATTTTATAACTGCAGATAGGACACAGACATTTCTTCTTTTTTAAGATAATAAAGAAATGAGATTTCAATATTAAAAATAACTATAGGGTTATGAGTTACTACAGTACATATCACATTGATTCTAAGTAGTCAACATTTCATGACAAAATGTCAAGGTTTGGCTCCAAAAAAATCAACACCTTTGAAAAAGGCTTCCTACAAAAATAAAGTAGGAACACTCTTAGAGACCATGGCCATATTTTATATGTATAGAGTTTTTCTCTTCACCTACAAAGTATGAAAATAAAGGAAAATGAAGAACCTTAGATCAAACGGGACAACAGAATGTGCTCCTGACAGTTAAAATACATTACTTAAGATTTTGTAATAATCAATATAACCCCAAAATGATAATTTGGCTAAAATTTTTAACTTTGATACAAACCCCAAATAACTGTAAACTCTAATTTTTGGAACAATTACTTTTAAAATCACCAAAATTCAAAGATATTATTTAAAAATGCAGAAATAAAAACAAAAAATAAACATGTTATATACCTCATTTAATTCTTTATTACTTTTGGGACATTCTTTTCTCTTTTAATAAAAAGAATAGCAGTGATATATATGCCATTGGTAGAAAATTAGGAACTTCTATAAAATGCTGTGAAAAGAAATTTCAATTATTAGTAAATATGCCAACTCTTAGTTTAAAAAAATGCAAAAGAAGCTAGTCAGCAGACTGAACAACCTTGAAGCAGACCCACTTTCCTCTGAGCCAATGATTTGCTATACTTCCTAGATAATCCTTCAGAAAAGTCTTTCTATATGTTAACTAAATAGTTCAGAACACCAAGACATAGGTACAGAACAGGACATGAATAGGTCACCCAACATAACTGGTCTTGCTCCATGGTTACTACAGTGAAGTCCACAGAAGCAGGTGTGGAAGGAAACTGATACAAATCAATGATGCAGTTGTCAGAAACCCAGATCGTGACTCTCTTTTCCTATTACCTGATAGTCAGTTGTTTAGATAGATGCAATGGAAATAATACTAAAAGAAATCTGAAGAGGAAATAAAAAATGAAAGATATGCCTCAACATTTTTAACTTTTGGTGAAGTCAAATGGTTTCCACCACTGAGCAAACTGCAGTGCTTTCTTCCTCTGATCCTCAAAGCTTTCTCGGATCCCTTTCTTCCAAAGTCTAGGTTCTATATCCAGCATGCCACCAATGATTTCCTTTTAAAGAAGAGAAAAATTTCATGTATAAATACTGAAAACAGGAATGAAACTATTCCTATTTATTCTGTTACTAAATATAACATTAAGCGGTTCTCTGTGAGGATGCTCAAATTTTACACAAATATCAGTTTTAATTTAAAAAACCTTGTTTTCATTTAGTTCTAACTATGCAAACCCTGTGATTCTAGAGGTCCTAGCTGTGTCTCCTGTCAAACAATTTATCCATTTTGTTGCTTGGTAGCACATCTATCAGACAGCAGCAAAGAGGAGGGAGAAAAATAAAATTTAATAAATTTGGTCCTTATTAGCTGCTCTGGTAAAAGTTTTAAGAAAAAGTTGATCAACATGTAGCAATTATTAACTTGGTTGTTCAACTATAGCTGAATCTCAGGCTAATGTTTTCTCTACTACCCAGTATATTTAAAAGTCAGTTTCTTCTACTATTAGCTGGAGATCTTTTTTCAGGAAACAAAACCATATTTTTGTACTAATCTAAGTAAACCAAGAATTAAAAGTTACAAATCACCTTCATTTAAAAAGTCACATTCCTGGACTTCCTAGGTGGCCCAGTGGTTAAGAATCTGCCTGCCAATGCAGGGGACATGGGTTCAATCCCTGCTCCAGGAAGATCTCACATGCCTTGGCACAACTAAGCCCATGAGCCACAACTATTGAGCCCATGTGCCACAATTACTGAAGCCCACACACCTAGAGCCCATGCTCCACAAAAAGAGAAGCCACCAAAATGAGGAGCTCATGCACCACAATGAAGAGTGGCCCCTGCTCGCCACAACTAGAGAAAGCCTGTGTGCAGCAACAAAGACCCAACACAGCCAATAAACAAATAAATAAATTTATTAAAAAAATTAAAACTGAAGAATCTTAAAAATTAAAAATAAATAAATAAATAAATAAAAAGTCACATTCCCAAGCCTTGAAAGGAATGGATTTCTGATTGTCTGCTCATTATTCTAGATCATTTCCTTCATGATCCTCTTCCTGTGCTACAGAAATTAATCAAATTTATGATAGTGATTATTCATGTACAGAAAGATATGGAGAAGATTTGTAATCCTTTGAGGAAGAGAAGTAAGGTAATACAGGAAAACCCTGGGCTAAGGGTTGAATTCTGCATATTCAGTCTAGGTCTACAGGATTGTGTGGTAAGACTTTGGACATAACCACTCTAAGACATAGGTTTTTCATCTTAACAGATATACTAAAAGGATCTACTATGTACAAGCAAGTGCCAAATATTGTAGGGGATATAGAGATAACTAACATATATTTCTCAGTCTTCAGAAAGCTCATAAAAGAATGCAGAGCTGTGGTGGGAGCCACAAAAATAATCTAACTTTATAAAGGACTGTCTCATAAAGCAGAATAAGGCAAATGCCAAAGCAGACTACATGGAGACTCAAAAAGAAAGATTCTTTTAGATAACACAGGAAAAGGCTTCATGGAAAAGGAAACCTTTTTTCCTTGGGAAAGGCAAATAAAGGGGCCAAGAGAGACATAGTTTAAAAAGAGGGCAAACTTAGATTTAATGAAAGGGTTTCTTGGCATCAGTCAATCACTAACAATGTAGCTTAAGAAAACCTAGCTTATAAATTAACCTAAAACTGTGCATAAAACATCAAGTTTTGTCTCATGTGTACCATATAAGGATTGATTCTTGTTCTGTTACTGAAACAGATGTTAATGGAAAGAGACCAACCCTTCTTAGCCTCTAAACAACTATAGGCTGAAGGGAGTTCTTGGTCTCATAGGCTGTGTTTTTTTTAAGGAATGTAAGTTTATTTATTCATTTATTTATTAGCCGTGTTGGGTCTTTGTTGCGGTACAAGGGCTCCTCATTGCAGTAGCTTCTCTTGTTACAGAGCACAGGCTCTAGGCACACGGGCTTCAGCAGTTGCAGCACGCAACATGTGGCATCTTCCCAGACCAGGGATCGAACCCATGTCCCCTGCACTGGCAGGCAGATTCTTAACCACTGTGTCACCAGGGAAGTCCTCATAGGCTGTTTTTTGAAAGCAAATTTTGGGGAAGATGGATCAACAATGTAATGCTAACTAAAGAAGTTTTCCTTTTAATATTAAAACAGTATCATATAAACCATAGTATATGTATAATATTTGGAGGGGGACAATCTCCCAATTAAAATTTATGCAAAATAAAAAATGGATATTTTATTTCATTTTCACGAGAATCAAGTTTTTTAAAAAAAATAAATGCAGAGTCATAAAGCTTTGAGTTATAAAGCTCTACTGAATAATGGCAGAATTTTTCACAGCAATGAAAACAAATTTCTTTCTAGTTAACTCTGGGAAACAATATTCTGAAAAATTCTCAGAGAAGTTTCTGTAACATATCTCAACAATTCAGAGATGAATGTGATTTTGGGCCTCTAGTTAACCTTTAAGGATAACAGCATAAAAATTTTTGAGTCCAAACCTCTTACGCATCTCTATTCACTACAGAAAATGATCTTACGCTAGAGATGAAATTGGGGAGGAAGAACAGGGAACCATGGACAGAGTTCACCTAGGCTCCTCTAATTTAGAGAGAAAGGCCTGAACTACACTAGATTGAAAGGTCACTTCTAGATATATTGCCCAGATTTCTTTTGACTGCTTCAATGACTACATTAATTTCATTCTAGTCCCTGATACTAACTTACATACTTCCCAGATACGCAGCAGACCTTAAATTTAAAGACTATACCCCTAGAAGGCAATCTGCAGTAACGGAAAGAATCCACTAGCAATTGAAAGATCTACACTCTAGTATCTGCTGAGAAACTATCTGTGTGAAATGAGTGATATACTCTTCTTGGACTATATGGTGCTTAATTATAAATGAAGATGTGAGACCATTTGTTCTCTAGTTCAACCATAAGCTTATGCACCCCTTATTTATATCACTTATTAGCATACGACCCTGGGGAATTTATATAGCCTTCCTGTAACTCAGTTTCATCATCTATAAAACGAAAGTATAAAAATATCTTTACAATAGAGTTATTGTGAGCATTAAATGAGTGCTCAGAACAGTACGAGGCTCACTATAAACCCTCAATGAGTGGGTTACCATCACTACCAATTATCATCATTCTCAGCACAAGCCTGGCTGACTCCACAGGAAAACACTACAGGCACCATTGACACTGTCTACAAATGTTTGGTTTCCAAAGTGATATTCCCGACAGTTACAAATATTCTGGGATATATTTATTAATAGTTTCTGGGTACTCCCTTTGAAACTTGGGTGGAGTAGTAGTCACCAACTTCGCTGTATATTGTGCCCAGAGTTTCGTTTCCTTTCAAAAGAAAACTGTTAGAAAATTACTAAAGTCTGGAATTTTACTAAATTTGTGAGCATACCTTTCCAAAGTAATGAGGGAATTTGTGTTGATTTTCAATGACGTGGGCAAACCCTCCATGGAGGCCAAAATTCACAGAGAAGTAAGGTAAGCCTCTGGGTACCTAAACAAACAGATAAATCACACATGAATATAGCATGAAATCATAAAGCTATGCTTAATCTCTCTTCCTAATAAAAAATCCCTCAACACAAACATATACAATGAATTTCTATAGATATTTAAGCAATAAGCTAACTTCTTAAGCAAAACACTTCATTTGGTAGCCTTTCAGCCAGACACTGCTTCATAATACCAGCAATTATAATCAGAATCAATTATTTTTCTGTCTTTGGGGAAAACAGGAAAGAAAAGGCACTTTTTAAATATATAACAACAGTAATTTTCCTTAGACTATGCAAATAGAGATTAAGGATATGCTTTCCTGTATTTTCCTCACTATGCAGAGCACTCAGCCATATACTTAGAGCTTTGCTTGTAACATCCCTGACATTTTTACTACTATTTATTGATCAAAGATAAATTAGAACAATTCAAGATGGCGGAGTAGGAGGATGTGAGTTCACTCCCTCTTGCAAGAGCACCAGAATTACAACTAACTGCTGAACAATCATCAACAGAAAGACACGGGAACTCACCAAAAAATACACCCCACATCCAGAGACAAAGGAGAAGCCACACTGAGACGGCAGGAGGGGAGCACTCACATTAAAATCAAATCCCATAAATGCTGGGTGGGTGACTCACAAACTGGAGAACAGTTATACCACAGAAGTCCACGCACTAAAGTGAGGGTTCTGAGCCCCATGTCAGGTTTCCCAACCTGGGGGTCTGGCAATGGGAGGAGGAATCTCCAGAGAATCAGACTTTGAAAGCCAGCGGAATTGGATTGCAGGACCTCCACAGGACTGGGGGAAATGGAGACTCCACTCTTGGAGGGCACACAAAAAACAGTGTGCTCACTAGGACCCAGGGAAAAGGAGCAGTGACCTCACAGGAGACTGAACCAGACCTACCTGCTGGTGTTGGAGGGTTGCCTGCAGAGGTAGGGGGCAGCTGTGGTTCATGGAGGAGACAGGGACACTGGCGGCAGGAGTTCTGGAAAGTACTCATTGGCGTGAGCCCTCCCAAAGTCTGCCATTAGCCCCACCAAAGAGCCTGTAAGCTCCAGTGCTGGGTAGCCTCAGGCCAGACAACCAACAATGCGGGAACACAGCCTCACCCACTGGCAGACAAGCAGATTAAAGTTTTACTGAGCTCTGCCCACCAAATCAGATTAAAGTTTTACTGAGCTCTGCCCACCTAGCCCAAACCACCATCAGTCCCCCCCATCAGGAAGGATGCACGAGCCTCCTAGATAGCTTCCTCCACAAGAGGGCAGACAGTAGTGTCAAACAGTATCAGCAGTATTTCATTCTGTGGAACTGAAAACCACAGCCACAGAAAGACAGAGAAAAGGAAAAGGCAGAGGACTTTGTACCAGATGAAGGGACAAGATAAAACCCCAGAAAAACAAACTAAATGAAGAGGAGATAGGCAGCCTTCCAGAAAAAAAATTCAGAATAACGATGGCAAAGATGACCCAGGACTTTGAAAACAGACTGGATGCAAAGATCAAAAAGTTGCAAGAAAACTTTACCAAAGACCTAGAAGACTTAAAAAACAAACAAACGAGATATACAACACAATAACTGAAATGAAAAATACCCTAGAAGGAACCAATACCAGATTAACTGAGGCAAAAGGGAGAATAAGTGACCTGGAAGACAGAATGGTGAAAATCATTGATGCGGAAAAGAATAAAGAAAAAAGAACAAAAAGAACTGAAGAGACCCTAAGAGACCTCTGGGACAATGTTAAACGCACCAACATTTGCATTATAGGGGTCCCAGAGGAGAAAAGAGAAAGGACCAGAGAAAATACTGGAAGAGATTATACTTGAAAAATTCCCTAACATGGGAAAGGAAATAGCTACCCAAGTTCAGGAAGCACAGAGAGTTCCAGGGAGGAGAAACCCAAGAAGAAACACGCCAAGACATATAGTAGTCAAACTGACAAAAATGAAAGACAGAGAAATGTTATTAAAAGCAACAAGGGAAAAATGACAAATGACATACAAGGGAACTCCCATAAGGTTCACAGCTGATTTCTCAGCAGAAACTCTGCAAGCTAGAAGGGAGTGGCACGCTATATTTAAAGTGATGAAAGGGAAGAACCTACAACCAAGAATACTCTACCCAGCAAGGATCTCATTCAGATTCGACGGAGAAATCAAAAGCTTTACAGACAAGCAACAGCTAAGAGAATTCAGTACAACCAAACCAGCCCCACAACAAATGCTAAAGGAACTTCTCTAAGCGGGAAACATATGAGAAGAAAAGGGACCTACAAAAACAAAAACAAAACAATTAAGAAAATTGTAATAGGAACATACATAGCGATAATTACCTTGAATGTAAATGGACCAAATGCACCAACCAAAAGACACAGACTGGCTGAATGGATACAAAAACAAGACCTATATATATGCTGTGTACAAGAGACCCACTTCAGACCTAGGGACACATATAAACTGAAAGTGAGGGGATAGAAAAAGATATTCCATGCAAATAGAAATCAAAAGAAAGCTGGAGTAGCAATACTCATATTAGAAAACATAGACTTTAAAATAAAATATGTTACAAGAGACAAGAAAGGACACCACATAAAAATCAAGGGATCAATCCAAGAAGAAGAGATAACACTTATAAATATATAGGCACCCAATATAGGAACACCTCAATACATAAGGCAAATGCTAACAACTATGAAAGAGGAAATCGACAGTAACACAATCATAATGGGGGACTTTAACACCCCACTTACACCAATGGACAGATCATCCACACAGAAAATTAACAGGGAAACACAAGCTTTAAATGACACAATAAATCAGCTTGATTTAATAGATATCTATAGGACATTACATCCAAAAACAGCAGATTACACATTCTTCTCAAGTGCACATGGAACATTCTCCAGGATAGATCACATTTTGGGTAATAAATCAAGCCTTGGTAAGTTTAAGAAAATTTAAATCATATCAAGCATCTTTTCCGACCACAACGCTATGAGATTAGAAATCAATTACAGGAAAACAACTGTAAAAAACACAAACACATGGAGGCTAAACAATATGCTACTAAATAACCAAGATCCAAAACCTATGGGATACAGCAAAAGCAGTTCTAAGAGGGATGTTTATAGCAATACAATCTTACCTCAAGAAACAAGAAAAACCCCAAATAAACAATTTAACCTTACACCTAAAGAAACTAGAGAAAGAAGAGCAAACAAAACCCAAAGTTAATAGAAGGAGCGAAATCATAAAGATCAGAGCAGAAATAAATGAAATAGAAACGAAGAAAACAACAGCAAAAATCAATAAAACTAAAAGCTGGTTCTTTGAGAAGACAAATAAAATTGAAAAATCTCTAGCAAGACTCATCAAGAAAAAGCGGGAGAGGACTCAAATCAATAAAATTAGAAAGGAAACAGGAGAAGTTACAATGGACACCGCAGAAATAACAAGCACCAAAGGAGACTACTACAAGCAACTACATGCCAACAAAATGGACAACCTGGATGAAATGGACAGATTCTTAGAAAGGTATACCCTTCCAAGACTGAATCAGGAAGACATAGAAAATATGAACAGGCCAATCACAAGGAATGAAATTGAAACTGTGATTAAAAATCTCCCAACAAACAAAAGTCCAGGACCAGATGGATTCACAGGTGAATTTTATCAAACATTTAGAGAAGAGCTAACACCCATCCTTCTCAAACTCTTCCAAAAATTGCAGAGGAAGGAACACTCCCAAATTTATTTTATGAGGCCACCATCACCCTGATACCAAAACCAAAGATACTATAAAAAAAGAAAATGACAGACCAATATCACTGATAAATTTAGATGTAAAACTCCTCAACAAAATACTAGCCAACAGAATCCAACAACACATTAAAAGGATCATACACCATGATCAAGTGGGGTTTATCCCTAGAATGCAAGGATTCTTCAATATATGCAAATCAATCAATGTGATACACCATGTTAATAATTTGAAGGATAAAAACCACATGATCATCTGAATAGATGCAAAAAAAAGCTTCTGACAAAACTCAACACCCATTTATGATAAAAAGTCTCCAAGGTGGGCATAGAGGGAACCTACCTCAACATAATAAAGGCCATATACAACAAACCCACAGCAAACATCATTCTCAAGGGTGAAAAACTGAAAACATTCCCTCTAAGATCAGGAACAAGACAAGGATGTCCACTCTTGCCACTACTATTCAACATAGTTTTCGAAGTCCTTGCCACAGCAATCAGAGAAGAAAAAGAAATAAAAGGAATCCAAACTGGAAAAGAAGAAGTAAAACTGTCACTGCTTGCAGATGACATGATACTACACACAGAAAATCCTAAAGATGCCTCCAGAATACTACTTGAGCTAATCAATGAATCTGGTAAAGTTTCAGGATACAAAATTAACATACAGAAATCTCTTACATTTCCATATACTAACAATGAAAGATCAGAAAGAGAAATTAAGGAAACAATCCCATTCACCAGTGCAACGAAAAGAATAAAATACCTAGGAATAAACCTAACTAAGGAGGTAAAAGACCTGTACTCAGAAAACTATAAGATACTAATGAAAGAAATCAAAGACAACACAAACTGATGGAGATCTCTCTCCATGTTCCTGGATTGGAAGAATCAACATTGTGAAAATGACTATCCTACCCAAAGCAATTTATAGATTCAATGCAATTCCTATCAAATTACCAATGGCATTGTTCACAGAGCTAGAATAAGAAATTTTACGATTTGTATGGGAACACAAAAGACCTCGAATAGCCAAAGCAATCTTGAGAAGGAAAGACAGAGTTGGTCGAATCAGGCTTCCTGATTTCAAACTATACTACAAGGCTACAGTGATCAAGACAGTATGGTACTGGCACAAAAACAGAAATATAGACCAATGGAACAGGATAGAAAGCACAGAGATAAACTATGGTCAACTAATCTATGACAAAGGAGGCAAGGATATACAATGGAGAAAAGAAAGCCTCTTCGATAAGTGGTGTTGGGAAAACTGGACAGCTACATGGAAAAGAATGAAATTAGAACACTCCCTAACACCATACACAAAAATAAACTCAAAATGAATTAAAGACATAAATGTAAAGCCAGACACTATAAAACTCCTAGAGGAAAACACAGGAAGAACACTCTTTGACATAAATCACAGCAAGATCTTTTCTGATCCACCTCCTAAAATAATGGAAATAAAAACAAAAATAAATAAGTGGGACCTAATGAAACTTCAAAGCTTTTGCACAGCAAAGGAAACTATAAGCAAGATGAAAAAACCCTCAGAATGGGAGAAAATATTTGCAAACGAATCAACCAAGGCATAATCTCCAATATATAGAAACAGTTCATCCAGCTCAATATCAAAAAAACAAACAACCCAATCAAAAAATGGGCAGAAGACCTAAATAGACATTTCTGCAAAGAAAACATATGATGGTCAAGAAGCACCTGAAAAGCTGCTCAACATCACTAATTATTAGAGAAATGCAAATCAAAACTACAGTGAGGTATCACCTCACACCGGTTAGAATAGGCATCATCGGAAAATCTACAAACAGGAAATGCTGGAGAGGGTGTGGAGAAAAGGGAACCCTCTTGCTCTGTTGGTGGGAATGTAAATTGATACAGCCACTATGGAAAACAGTATGGAGGTTCCTTGAAAAACTAAAAATGGAATTACCATATGACCCAGCAATCCCAGAGAACACCATCATTCAAAAAGACACATGCACTCCAATGTTCAATGCAGCAGTATTTACAACAGCCAGGACATGGAAGCAACCTAAATGTCCATCAACAGATGAATGGATAAAAAAGATGTGGTACATATATACAATGGAATATTACTCATCTGTAAAAAGCAATGAAACTGGGACATTTGTAGAGACATGGATGGACCTAGAGACTGCCATACAGAGTGAAGTGAGTCAGAAAGACAAAAACAAATATCATATATTAACACATATATGCGGAATATAGAAAAATGGTACAAATCAACCAGTTTGCAAGGCAGCAATAGAGACACAGATGTAGAGAACAAACATATGGACACCAAGTGGGGAAAGCGTGGAGGGTTGAGGGGTGGAATGAATTGGGAGATTGGGATTGCCACATATACATTACTAATAAGAAAAATATACCAAATTGTACACTCTCAAAAAAATAAAAAAGATAAATTAGACATGAACAATCAGTTTTTTATTAACTGGTGAGACAAGTATAGCAATATTTAGTTTACCAACCTTGTTTGAAAATATTTCCAGGTTTAGCTCTTATCTTTCCCTCTCTTTTTTCCCTCCCTCTTTCTCTTCACACTCACACACAGACACAGATTCACACACAGACACACACACAGATACACACACACAAACACACACACACATGTGCATGCATGAAGTATTTTAAACTCTATCTTGATTGGAAAAGGCCATAATTTCTAGCTTTATAAATTAAGTAGATCTTGTGTCCTTGGAAGTTTTTCCTCCAAGCCCTAATTCTGTTACTAGAAAGTATTCAAATTGGTCAATTTAAAGTGATCTCTCTGTCCTTTAATTCCCTCATACAGTCAGTATTTCCCAATTTTGGCAGTGAATTACATATTTCTACTTAACTATATATATTTTGTCTTATGTCCTCAGGAAGGCATGACTTGGAAAGAGATAGTATGGTATGGTGGAAGAAGAGGGGTCATCTTGAAATAGTATAAAGCAATTAAAATTGGGGCTTATAAAGAGTTGTTCAGGTTATAGGAAAAGTGTAAGTAAAAAAAAACTGGTTTACAAAATAGTATACAAGATAAAATGCAGAGAAATGGGTTACTACTTTGTGCTTTTTTGGTTAATATTTTCATATTTTAAAATAAAATGTAAAACATGTATGACAGACAATTAGGAAAAAAAAGAGACAGACATGGCTCTACTCAGCTGATACTTATAACTATGTAACTTCATGCAAGTTATTTAACATCTGGGAGTCTCATGAGAAATATGAAAGGCTCAGAAGTTTCTGTGAGGATCAAACAGAAAAATGCATATAAAGTAGAAAGCCTAAACTTGGCACAGAGAATATTATTCAAATACTACTTTCGCTTCCATCTCCTATTAACAGTGCTTAGTGCAAATCTGGTAGTCAAAGAAAAAAGAATGGAAGGCTCCATTAAAATATTTTTGCTATCTGAAGTAGATTAACATGTGTGAAACATGAATTTGAATGGCTAAAATTATGTTGCAGACTACATCAATTAAAGAACAGTACTTCAAGGAAGGGATAACTTGAGGAAGCAATTTATGATGACAGTGCCCATGCTTTTTGTTTGTATCATACTGTTTGGCAGAAAAATGGCTTCCTAAATATGTCAATGCTCTAATCCCCTATTTGCCATGAATATGTTACACTATATGGCAAAAAGGACTTTGCAGATACAATTAAGTTAGGTATCTTGAAATGGGGAGATTATCCTGGATTATACAGGATATGCTAGGACGGTTTGAGTCAGAGAAAGACTGATAGATCCTATACTTGTTGGCTTTGAACATGAAGGAAAGGACCACAAGCCATGGAATGTGTGGCTTCTAGAAACTGAAAAAGGAAAGGGAATGGATTCTCCTTGAAAGCCTAAAAAAAAAAAAAAGTAGGCCTGCTAACACCTTGATTTTAGCGCAGTGAAACCCATTTCATATTTGTGACTTTCAAACTATGAGACAATAAATGTGTTGTTTTTAAAGCACTAAATTTGTGGTAATTTGTATATATGAATACATACCAAAGCTCAACAACATATAATTGCCAAGATGGCATTAAGAACAAACTACTTCTACACAAAGAACCATTGCTGCTACCAGCAATTCTACTCTCATTGCATGCTTTGAAAGGTAAAACCTACTGTCTTGCTAGAAGAGTTGTGAGTCAGTGGGCTTTGCAAAGGCTCCAGTATCAAAGCATATGTACATTTAGCACTTTCCTTTTCCTCCCAGCCAGAGGGATAGAAGTTGGAACTCTGGTACTATCATGAAGAGTACTGACAAAATTAAAGCAAAAAAATTTTATTGATGAAAAAAAACAGCAGTATTTGAGTTTTCCCCTTTTAATTTTCCAGATTTTAATCCTGACTTCCTATAATTGCCCTCATATTTGAAGGTCTCAAATTTTCCTTGAGGTGGGCTTTGCTTAGTTTTGAAAGTCAAACCCAAGATGTCTTAGATGTTTTTCAACTGCTATAGTTATCAAAGAATTAAATTTATAAATCACATTAAAAAGTTGAGGAAGAATTCATGTGAAATCTCAATAAAATTGTCTTGTAAAAAAAAGGCCACTTTCTTGACAAGTTACTGAATATCATGCAACTCCTCTGCAATGAACATTCAGATCTGTTTCCTTTGCGTATTTCCACGAACTTCACACTACACTGCAAAGAAATCAAAAGACCCAGAGAAAGTAAACAAAATAGACATAAAATGAGAAACTTATACTCACACAAATAAAAACATAAATCAACAGAGAATCAGAATGAATTACAAATATGTGAATCTCTACTAACAGCCAAGAATCCACTATGAAAAAAAAAAAATCACCACACCCCCAATACACACATAAAATACTTTAACTACTAAGGACATAGAGTTTTTTAAAAAGAAGCATAATGAGGTTTCTTCAGAATAAAAATAATGTTAAAATGAATCAAAATTGTTCACTTTATGCTCAGAAACACGATTATCATTTAAAAAGACACTGGAAAGCTTATTAACGTTGTAAAAAGTGACCTGCTTTGAAATTATTCTTATACTCAAGTTCTCTTCACAATTCCATCCACATAATTATTAAATCCTAAGCTAAGAGGGACTTCAAGTGGTCATCTGGTTCATTCCCCAGCTGCTCTCAAATAGTCTCAGATGAAATGCTATGTGGTGATTTTAGAAAGGAAAACAGTTCAAAGTTGAATATACAGCAACCATTCCAAGAAGAATCTGTATGTGTTTCTTACTTTCTATACTGATTAAAAACCTCTAGGTACTTATTTCAGGTATATATCTAGGTTTTAAAAAACAAACTTACAATAGGTACTAGATGGCTTACCAGCAAAAATACTGCACATACAGTGGTTAATCATGGAGTTCATACATGATCTGATCTACTTGTTTTAAACTGGTAGTCATTTAAATTCAAAGACATTCTAAAAGATCTGTATTTTTTACTCCCTCTCCATGTTTTCTATTTTTGATGTCATATTTTACATTTTTATGCCTATCCCTTATTTTTTGTAGTTATACTTAATTTTATAATTTTTGTCTTTTAACCCTTCATTTAAGTGGTTGATCCACTGCCTTTACTATATATTTGCTTTTAACAGTGGGGTTTTTCCCTTCCTATATTTTCTTACTTCTCGTTGCAGTCTTCTTTTTCACTTAAAGAAGACCTCTTAACATTTTTTGTAAGGTCAGTTTAGTATTGATGAACTCTTCTAGTTTTTTTTATCTGAGAAGCTCTTAATCTCTTCTTTAATTCTGAATAATAACCTTCCTGGGTAGAGCATCTTAGGTTGTAAGTTTTTTCCTTTTAGCATTTTAAATATATCATACCATTCCCTTTGGCCTGCAAAGTTTCCACTAAAAGAACTGCAGATAGCCTTATGGAAGTTCCCTTGCATGTAACTGTTTTTCTCTTGTTGCCTTAAAAATTCTCTCTTTATCTTTTCCCATTTTAGTTATTGTATGTCTTGGCGTGGTTCTCTTTAGGTTCATCTTCTTTGGGACTCTGTGCTTCCTACACCTGGATATCTACTTCCTTCTTCAGGTTCAGGATGTTTTCATCCAAAATTTCATCAAATATATTTTCTATTCCTTTCTCTCTATCCTCTTTCTGTGATCCCTACAATGTAATTGTTAAAATGCTTGATGTTGTCCCAGAGGTCCCTTAAGCTAGTCTCATTTTAAAAAATTTTTTATTTTTCCTGTTCTGATTGGGTCATTTTCACTCATCTATATTCCTGATTGCTTATGCATTCTTCTACGTCACCTAATCTGGGGTTAATTCCCTCTAGTGTATTTTTCATTTCAGTTATTATATTCTTCAGCTCTGACTGGTACTTTTTTATATAATTTCCAGTTCTTTGTTAAAATTCCCATTGTGTTCATTTTTTCCCCAAGTTGAGTTAGCATTCCTATTACTACTGCTCTGAACTCTTTACCAGGTAAACTATTTACCTGTGTTTCAGTAGGGTTTTATTCATTTTTTCCCCTTGTTTCTTCATTTGAAATATATTCCTCTGTCTGTATGACGGTAGGCAAAAGAGCTGCCTATTCTGGTCTCGAAGATATGTCTTTGTGTGGGAGCATCCCAATGCAATCTGAGTGTGCACAGTGGTTTTCGTGGGAGCTGGATCTGAAGTGAGCCCAGGATGCCCTGACAGCCACTGCCTTGGTGGGAAGTAGAGCCAGAGCCATGTTCAACCTGGAGCTTTTCCTATGCTCAATGGTAGTCACTGCCCTACTGGGGATGGGATCCAGGCCCAAGGGGCTGGAGCAGGAGCCCTGAGGGACTTGCATTTCTCCTGGGTGTGATGGCAGTCTCCACCTTAATTGTGAGCATGGGTCAGGGATTGAGGGCTTGGGGCTGCATTTTGAAGTGGTTCTGCTTTTTCCTTGGTGCAGGTACTTTGGTAAGAGGCTAGATCAGGGCTGGAGGAGTTGGAAACACACTATTGAGGTGGTTCCACTCCTTCCCAAGTGTGAGCATGGACATGCACACATGAAATGGCAGTCTCCACCCTGGAGCTGATCCTTCTCCCTTCCAAGTATGTTGCCCCCATCTTAGTCAGAGGCAGGGCCAGGATCCAACCAAGCTCTGTTCCCTCCAAGTATGTGCACTTTTGCTGGCAACTGTAGCCCTGACCTCAGCAGAAAGCAACAGCAGAGCAGAAGGGGCTAAAATAGGAGTCCAGTGCAAGCTCAGGGATGCACTGGCAAGCTGACCAGAGCATCATGAAGTTTTCAATCTGCTGCCTCCACCCTGGGACTGGGAGCAAGCAAGTCTGTGTATGAACTCCTCAAGAACAGAGTCTCAGTTTATTACAGCACTCAGAGAAGCCCCACTGGTTTTCTAACCCAGATAGGGCTCATCTTCTCCTTGCTAGACCACAGGGCTGGGGTGCCTAATGTGTGGATTGAACCCTCTGCTCCCCAAGGAAGATCCCAAACACGTGATATCTCCTTCCTCTTCTAGGTCACCCTCTAGGGGTGTCGGTCCCAGCTAGATCCCTTCTCCTTGCCTCCTGCCAGTCTCCTGTGTGGCTCTTTCTTTACACTCTAGGTTGCAGAATAGCCATTCTGCTAGTCTTTAGGTTACCTTCAGTAAGAGCTGCTTTATATGTAGTTGTAGTCTTGATGTGTTTACGAGGAGAGGTGGGCTCAGCATTGTGCTACTGCACCATTTTGATCCCACCCCTCCCCTAAAATATTTTCAAGTGCCATTAAAGTCATGTTCTAGAAGAATATTCAGTGGCACTGGAAATTATATGAGAAATGAAGAACTCAGGCACAAAATATGTATGTACATTAGATACCTTTTTCTATAGGCTCATGAATCAGACATTTGTGGGGGCCTTGTTTTGTCTTTTAATATACTGTCTGCCCCAATTCACCAACAAGGGAAGAGAAAAAGAATATAGAGAAACTAAAATTTTTTGTCTAGTTCTGTGAAAAATGCCATTGGAATTTTGATAGGGATTGCACTGAATCTACAGATTGCCTTGGGTAGTAGAGTCATTTTAACAAAATTGATTCTCCTAATCCAAGAACACAGTATATCTTTCCATCTGTTTGTGTGATCCTCAGTTTCTTTCATCAGTATCTTATAGCTCTTGGAGCAGAGCTCTTTTGCCACCTTAGTTAGATTTATTCCTAGGTATTTTATGCTTTTTGATGTGGTGGTAAATGGGATTATTTCCTAAATTTCTCTCTCTGATAGGTCGTTTTTAGCATACAGAAATGCAGAAGATTTCTATATATTAATTTTGTATTCTACAGCTTTACCGAATGCACTGATGAGATCTAGTAGTTTTCTGGTGGCGTGTTTAGGATTTTTCCATGTATAGTATCATGTCATCTGCAAACAGTGACAGTTTTACTTCTTCCTTTCCAATATGGATTCTTTTAATTTTTTTTTCTTCTCTAATTGCTATGGCTAGGATTGCCAAAACTATGTTGAATAAAGGTGACAACTGTGGAATCCTTGTCTTCTTCCTGATCTTAGAAGAAATGCTTTCAGCTTTTCACCATTGAGTATGATGTTTGCTGTGGGTTTGTCTTACACGGCCTTTATTATGTTGAGGTATGTTCCCTTTATGCTGGCTTTCCCGAGAGTTTTTATCATAAATGGATGCTGAATTTTATCAAAAGCTTTTTCTGCATATGGATTTTACTCTTCAATTTGTTAATGTGGTATATCACATTGATTGACTTGCAAATATTGAAAAATCCTTGCATTCCTGGGTTAAATCTCACTTTATCATGGTGCATGATCTTTTTAATGTATTGTTAAATTCACTTTGATAGTATTTGTTGAGGATTTTTGCATCTATGTTCAATCAGTGATACCTGTAATTTTCTTTTCTGTGATATCTTTGTCTGGTTTTGGTATCAGGGTAATGCTGGCTTCATAGAATGAGTTTGGAAGCATCCTTCCTCTGAAGTTTTTTGGAATAGTTTCAGAAGGATAGATGCTTGGTAGAATTCACCTGTGAAGCCATCAGGCTCTAGACTTCTGTTTGTTAGGAATTTTTAAATTACTGCCTCAATTTCAGTACTGGTAATTGGTTCACCTTTTCTATTTCTTCTTGATTCAGTCTTGGGAGATTGTACCTTTGAAAGACCCAGAATAGCCAAAACAATCTTGAGAAAGAAGAACAAAGCTGGAGGAATCAAGCTCCTGACTTCAAATCATACTACAAAGCTACAGTCATCAAAACAGTATGATACTGGCATAAAAACAGACACATAGGGACTTTCTAGGTGGCACAGTGGTTAGGAATCCACCTGCCAAAGCAGGAGACATGCGTTTGATCCCTGCCCCAGGAAGATACCACACGCCACGGAGCAATTAAACCCATGCACCACAACTATTGAGCCTGCGCTCTAGAGCCCGTGAGCCACAACTGTTGAGCCCATGTGCCACAACTATTGAAGCCCATGCGCCTAGAGCCTATGCTCTGCAACAAGAGAGGCCACTGCAAGGAGAAACCCGTGCACCACAACGAAGAGTAGCCCCTGCTCACCACAACTAGAGAAAGCCCATGTGCAGCAACAAAGACCCAACACAGCCAATAAAATAAGTTAATTAAATAAAATAAATAAATTTATGGGAAACAAACAAACAAACAAAAAACAGATACATAGATCAATGGAATAGAATAGAGCTCCCAGAAATAAACCCACACACTTATGGTGAATTAATATGACAAAGAAAGCAAGATATACAATGAAAAGACAGTCTCCTCAGTAAGCAGTGCTGGGAAAACTGGATAGCTACATGTGAAAGAATGAAATTAGAACACTCTCTAACACCATACAAAAAATAAAATTCAAAATGGATTAAAGACCTAAATTTAAGACAGGAGCTCCTAGAGGAAAACACAGGCAGAGCACTCACTGACATGAATCACAACAATATCTTTCTGGATCTGTCTCTTAGAGTAAATGAAGTAAAAACAAAAATAAACAAATGGGACCTAAGCAAATTTAAAAGGTTTTGCGCAACAAAGGAAATCATCAACAAAATGAAAAGACAACATACTGAATGGGAGAAAATTTTTGCAAATGATATGACCAATAAGGGATTAATATCCAACATATACAAACAGCTCATATAACTCAATATCACAAAAACAAAAAATCTGATTAAAAAAAGGACAGAAGAAAGGAATAGACATTTTTCCAAAGAGGAAATGAAGATGGCCAACAGGCATGTGAAAAGATGCTCAACATTGCTAATCATCAGGGAAATGAAAATCAAAACCCAAACCACAATGAGATATCACCTCACATCTTCAGAATGGCTATCGTTAAAAAGAAAACAAATGACAAATGTTGGCAAGGATGTGAAGAAAAGGGAACCCTCCTACACTGTTTGTGGGAATATAAAATGGTGTCGCCACTGAGGAAAACATTATGGAGGTTTCTCAAAAAACTAAAAATAGAACTACCATATGACCCAGCAATTCTTCTCCTGGGTATACATACTGGAAAAAAACAAAAACAGTAATGTGAAAAGATATATGCACCCCAATGTTCACAGAAGCATTATTTACAATAGCAAAGATATGGAAGCAACCTAAAGTGTCCATCAACAGATGAACTGATAAAGAAGAAATGGTATGCATATATACAACGGAATACTACTCAGGCATAAAAAAAAAATTTGCCATTTGCAGCAACATGGATGGAACTGGAGGGCATTATGCTAAGTGAAATAAGTCAGAGAAAGACAAATACTGTATGATATCACTTACAAGTGGAATCTAAATAATACCACAAACTACTGAATAAAAGAAAAAAGAAGCAGACACACATATAGAGAACAAACTAGTGGTTACTGGTACCAATGCAGGGGACAATAAGGGTGGGGGAGTTGGAGGTACAAACTATTGGGTGTAAGATAGAGTCAAGGATATATTGTACAACATTGGGAATACAGCCAATATTTTGTAATAACTGTAAATGGAAAGTAACCTTTACAAATAGTGTTAATTTTTTTTTAATTTGTAAAAAGAGAAAAGACTATAGACAATGGTTTTACTTTTGAATTAAAATTATCTCCAATAATGCAATGAAATTTCAATCTTTTGTCTGGGATATATAAATATAATAGGGAATTCTATCAGTCATATATGTATCAGGAGTCTGGCTTTCCAAAAGAAGAAATGGGAGAGAAATATGCTAGTGACATAAAATTTTGCTGACCCCTGTTCTGCTAAAAAAGGGGTCGGCAAAATTTTAAAAACTTATAAAACCTTTAAAAAGCTATAATAAAAATTTTAATTTGAATAAAACAATTTTTTTGTTTTGTTCTACTATGTATAAAAAGCACTTAGAACAGTGCCTGGTAAATAGTAGGCACTCATTAAACAATCATATAATACTCTTTGAATCGAAAAAGGAATCCACAGTTCTATTATATATCATCTATTCCATTTGAAGTGTATTTCTAGAAAAGAGGAAGATCATTACAGAGGTACTCAACTTAAGTGTAACTTGTATCTAAAATTTGATCTGCAAATTACGATTCAACTATGAAGCACGGTTAGTAAAGTCTCTAAAAGAATAATGCACCTATAATCTAACTCATCTACTATTTTAAAGAAACATAACAGTGAACCTTTGTATAAATTAAAAAAAAAAAAAAGAGAGAGTTCCAAGTTCAAAACAGAGCCTTTAGGAAAATGTATTTCTCATTATAATTTCAGTAACAAGAAGGCACTTCTCATTTGTCGCACAGAGGCGGAGAATCCCATAAGAGGAGCTTTCATGGCAGTCTCATGACTGTCATAACCAATTATAGGGACTACAATGGCAGAGGGCCAGAAGATCAGGAATAAACATTCAAATAAGCAATTAAACAAATAAGGATTTGCCAGACCAGGTAGGATGAAAATAATTTCTTCTTTATTTGTAGAATTATATTTACTTCACGTTTGGTCACTCAGCCAAATGGTCTCTCAAATAAGATAAGGAAATTACAAAGATCCTAAACAGTAGGGTTATTTCTTATACTAAAAAAAGTAATACTTACAGACTTTCTGATATCTTTTGAAGAGAGATCAATCAATTTCTTATTCATAGACCATTCTTCATCACTTTCCATTATAGCTTTCTAAGAAACAGCCATTTGTTAATGAAAAAATAATATACAAGTAAACACAAAGAGACAGTTTAAAAATAAAGTAATATAGTGAATTAATTATAGGGTATAATATACATGTTACGTTATTATTTTTGAATGAACTTAAGCCTTTAAATTCTGTTATTTAAAACTGAAATTTCTTGATCTCATATAAGTCCTATCTTTAGCTAAAATAATACTATTTTACTCATTCTTAACCTTTGTACTAACTTTATCTCACCTTTACATGACAAAAACAATCCTTAGTAAGACCAAGCAATTTAATATTGAACATAATCTGTGAATACAAAGTTCACAAATTCCTTACTCCATTCACAGACATCTACTCAAATAAATTCATTTTGTTTTATTGCTCTTCTTCCAAATATAAGAACAGTAATTTATGTGCTTTCTGGCAACCAAATACTTGAACTATTTCTGGCCATAGGAAAAATGAGTAAAAATGCATGGGAAAAAAATACATAGAAATGGAATCATAAGACTTTCTAAGCTAATCAATATGACTAGCATTTATGGTAAAGAAATATGTGATAGAAAGAAAAGCCAGGGTAATAAGTATAAAATAATCTCATTTTTATACATCATTATTAATGAAGCAAATTTGAAAGGTGAAATTAACATTCAAATAAGCATAGTTTAAATACACCAGGTATACTTGCTGCTTCCTATTCAAAAGACATGGATTGCTTGTATTGACAGTATAATGTAGCACACTCAATACAAAATTGAAGCCAAATCAAATAAATACATCTTTAATGATCATGTAAAAGATTTAGTGCAGAATAGGAAAATGACATACCATTCTGCTAAGAGATAACATTTCTGTCACCCACCATGAGCAACAGTAGCTGCTCTATGTTGTGCCCTGCGTACTTCAATATCTATAGTCACAATCTCCTAGGACTCTACTGAGGAAGTACAAGAGAAAAAGAAAAAACGGAAGTAAAGCCTAATAATCTCTTTCTCAATCAATTTTGTTTAACACAGGACTGGCATGGTTTTGGGAATTATCTGGCTTGTTCTCCTATACTTTAATAGCATGACTTTTCAAAGCAAATAATGAGATTGTTTTTAAAAATTTCTATAAGAAAAGTGGATTTTCACCACCTCATCAACTTTAACAGGTTTTATAATCCTTTTTTTAAAATAATCCTTTTTATTGGGATTTACAGTCCACATTAAACTTTACCATTCTATACTGTCTAAATGTTGCATCTGCAAGTTTCTAAACCACCTCACAAAACATTATCTTCTTTTTTAAATGTACATGTTACTATTTCATATAAGGTTCTTCATTTACAAATTTATATGAGTCTATAAATTATACTGCACTCAGGTCAGTATCAAAACAAACTAAATATAGTTAAATGTGCTTGAATATTATAAGGACACAATTGCTTAAGAACTCTAATCATTTATTACTATGTTCAAAAATGTATGTCAAGGTTTGATTTTAGTTTCTTTTTACAAATAGCATGATGAGGTATTAAATACTAAAACTTGCAGCAATAACTTGTCTCAGCAATTCTAATTTGCACTGTTTGCACGTAACTATCTTTGGCTCTGATGAGTTTTAATGATGAGTTTTCTAGAGGTATGACTATAATTAGACTTGAAAGTACTTTAAGGTAGAACTTTGATTTTTCATTTGAGAAATGAGAAAATAGAAATTATAAATTACCATTTGATAGTATAGTCACACTTACAAATAAGCATGCTTTTTAAAGGTCAAAATTCCAAATTTCTTTCTATAGAAATCTATACAGCAGAATTTTTTTGTGCTTTACTTCATTTCTTTATATGATGTAAAATTTGATAAGCATATAGGAGAAAAAAATATCAGAATAAAGATAACCATATTCATAAAAGCATAATACAGCAAAAAAATAAGTATGCATGTAAAATTATCTGTAAATACCTTAAAATAGATGGGAGCCATATCACCCACTTCCTTTGGGAGAGGAATGCATTCATAAACCATATGATACTGTTTCTTCATGTTCATATTTGTTTCTAAAAAGATACAGTCCAATCCTTTATCTTCAAACATCTTTACCAATGATTTTCTAAACATCTGAAGAGAGGAAAATGGCTAGGTAAATAAAGTACTGACAGGAGATTCAAAATATGAAAACAATAAAAACTATAATAAATTCTTTTAAAATAAAAAACAAATAGTAAATGATGTTTGAACTGTATAATGTTACTTTATATGTTACTTTACTTTCTAAATCTACCACATAATTTCGCATAGTTAAGCAACATTTTTTTTAAACGGAAACTCACTCTACTCAGTATTATGTATATATTGGGAACAGTTCCAATAAACTAAAATAAGAAAAGGAAGAAATAAAATTAAGTTTAGGTGGTAAAATATACAGAATTGACGGTAAAATCATAGGAAAACATCCATAAACGAAAAAAAGGTACTCTGAGCCAGTAGGCATCCTTAAATACAGTAACAAACAAGCAGAATTCACTTCCAATTGTTTTTCTATCCTCAAAGTAACTTCATTTGCTAGTTCCCTTCACATGCCTGCTGATCCTTCACTTGCAAATTTTCGCTCAGCATAATTTCCTAGAGATTCAACCAGGTTGTTGTTGAGACTCTCCCTTGTTACTGCCACATGGAGACAGAAGTTCAGGTTTTCCATTCAAGCCTCTGTTGACACCCAAAAAGCGGAAAGACTACAAATTAATGCTGGGTAGTGGATGGGAGTTCTGGGTTCTGACCAGGTCTCCTTGATCACTTATTATTGATCACTCATCACTATTCTATTTTCCACTCATTTTATAAAATAAGAGCAAGTAGGAAAAAAAAAATCAGATAATTATAATTTGAGGTGAACTAAAAAGGTACCTAGTAAGCAAAAGATAGGGGATTCATTCTACATTTCTAACCACATCTATATATAAATTCAGCAGTCTCTTTAGAGTATATTTTCGTAAGTCTTTCCCGGTTTAACTGTTGGATGACTGTTCTAGAGTCTATCTGGACAATAGCAAAGAAGACAGACTTAAGATGTCATGGATTATAAATGAAAACTCAAAAGTACTAAATTACGGGGAGGGGGCGGAATGCGGGGATGTGTGTGTGAAAGCAGTTGATTGAACCTGGTGTACCCCCCAAAAAAATAAAAAAATAAATAAAAAAAAAAAAGTACTAAATTAGTAGTTATGCAAGAATAGTTCAATATTATAAAATATATAAATAAACATAATACTTATAGCCTGAAGGAGAACACATACACACTTTTAAGTACTTCTTCTCCTTTATATATATACATAAAAGACTTTAATTTAAAAATATGAGTTTAATGGTATAATTTGAGGTTATCAACTCCATTAAAGTAGGACTTCCCCAAGTTCAATATAACAAATACACTATATACACAGTTAAATAATACGCATTCTTTAAAACTTATATGAAAACTAAACAATGAAGAAAATGTTTTAGCTCACTATCATAAAATACCAAAACTATTTTATGCTTCATAGAGGTATAAAGGTTTCACGTTACTTGGTGACATAATGAAATTATTGCCTTTAATTGTCGAGAACTGCTCAGTACCAGGGCTGGACTTAATCACATAAGTTGTATTATATAGCATATTACCTGATGATTGCCATTACAGTTACTTATCAAAAATCTTACTCATTAAACAAAAGCCAGTGAAACCATACATTTGATCCCAAAGCACCTGACGAGGCAACTAAAGGTGTGGATTTAACAGATCCCCAGAATAAACTTTCTTCAATCAAGGTAGAAAGCCAAACACTGCAGTCATCACCAGGAGAGCTCTCTTCTTCCATTGGCTGTATCCTCTCACCTGTTTTGTTTAAACTACTAAAGCAGTTTAAATAGTTGTGCATGCCTAGGGGATGAAACTAGTATGTAGTGTAAATGAACCTGTTTTATGAATAAAGTAAAATTGTTTTATAAATGTAAAAAAATTCCCATATTCCTAGTAGAAAACATATCATCCTTCGAGTAATCATTATTTTCTATATTTCTAAACTATGATTACTCATCTAATTGCTATTTCTCATTTAGTTAACACATCTGGACTTATATTCCGTACAAATATTTAAGTAAACTATACCACAGAATGCTACAATTCCTACACATTACAAATCACGTTACAAAAAAAATCAGATAAACATGAGTAAGGGAATTTAAAATAAATATTGAAGTATTTTTATTAAAAATATCAAAGCTATTTAGGGCTAATGATATAATATTAACACTATAATTTATTCAAATTTTTTAAATAGAACATGTCTAAAGATTATCCAAAGATAAATGTTATGCAACAGTACAGAACATACACATTTAATTCTATACCATTTATGAAGTGACCCCTCAAAAATGACATTAAAATGATTTTCAAAACAGCACAAAGCTGTCAGAACACAGAAAATGAGGGAAAATATGCTGAAAATCAGATCACCCCATAATATCTGACTTAAACACTAGAAAGCTGGTTCACAGTTGGGTGGTGTAGAAGGAGGGGGTTTAGCAGGGATGGTAAAGAAGAAAGCCATGCTGTACTGCAGAATCCTCAAAAGGCTCAGGAATTGGCAACACCAAGGAATTATGGAACTAGAAGTGAAGATAGAGTGAAAAACAGATGGCACAGATTAAAGTCTTTTGAAAAAATAATAACTAACACACCAGATCCCCTCCTCCACACCAGCAGAACACTACAGGATTATCTTTTAGAGAAGGCAAACAATAAGGTTGCTGGGTTAGAAAAACAAGACACAGTTGAGGGTATACAGTCTGAAAACAAGGGCATCATAAAAAATGTTACTTAGTGTTCTTAAATGTTTGACATTCTGCCACACCAGCCTTCTTCTCCAACTCAGCTCCCAGAATACTGGAAAGCAGACCTAGATGCTCTAGGCCAAAAGACTCAAAGAGTCTTTTCTAGAGA
Organism: Hippopotamus amphibius kiboko; assembly: GCF_030028045.1. Classification (NCBI taxonomy): domain Eukaryota; kingdom Metazoa; phylum Chordata; class Mammalia; order Artiodactyla; family Hippopotamidae; genus Hippopotamus; species Hippopotamus amphibius. The sequence goes on along the minus strand of NC_080194.1, from coordinate 45,465,569 downwards.
GTCTGACTGGCCTCAAGAAAAAGACCTAAAGGCACTAAAACTGGAAGTTTTCAACTGAAATGGCCCCACAGTGAAGCCCACTGTAGATAAGCATCAATGACCCCACCACCATACCGCTAATTTGAGATATTAAAAAAAATGAACCTACGGTGTCTAACTATAATATATGTTCAAGCACATTTGTCAAACTGATAGGAATAAACTTAAAGGGGACCAAGTTTCACTATATATTTAATAAAACTAAAACTTCAGATCTTATTCATTAGAAATCTGTGATTATTCCCACATGCTCTGCTGAATATCTGTGCATCTTCTATTAAATACAAGGTCTAAAATTAAATTTAAGTGTTACTGGAAGATGGTGATAAAAATCACTTGAAGGACATGGCCCCTGCATTTGCAAACATAATTTTTTGCTAAGTCATTTTTAAAATATATTCTCTAAAAGAGGTGAACAACCATAAGGGTATTAACGAGAGCATAATTAATTTGAACAAAAATCGAAAAAACTACATTTCTTTAAGTAAACTAAAATTCAGATATTTTCTTCATTCACTATCTCAGAGTAATTTACATCTTCTAGCAACTTTTCCTTTTATCACAAAAAAGATCTATGATGCCATTATTTGCATAAAACAATTTGGCTTTTCCTCCCTCACTTAATTTTCTATAACACATCTGGCTTACAAATTCTGCTGAACCATAATGTAACCTGTACTAGTATATACCATACCTTCAGGCAGAATTAATGAGTAATTTTATCTCTGCATTTCTCACAACACCTGGATTATCTTTCACTCATGCACTCAGTATCTGTTGAACTGAATAAATTTCTTCTTTATCCAACTCAGTGTTTTTCATCAAGTAGCTTAATTTCTTACAGAAACAAAACACTAAATTTCTGTATTACTTAAAATCTTTTTGGCACTGTATTTTTGCCCTAAGTTAAGTCAGTTTTACATGTATACATTTTAAAAAAGCATTCCAGAAAAGTTCCCAAATAATTTTGAAAACCAAATCTGCAACAGTTTCCACTTTAAATTATTTACTGCACTGGCATCTACTATTCGAAAAAAAATTTTTTTTCACATGAAATATACTTATCCACACTCTTACCCTTGCTGGGCCATAGATCTATTAAAAACAGTCTGCCCCTTAACTTTCACAGCATAAAATAAACATTTCAGAGAGTAAGAGAATGAATTTCATAAAATGCAGTCAAAATCTCTCCTCTCTTGGTATCTTTATCAGCATGATGCAAAGACTAGTATTAGTCTCTTTAGAAGTCTTAAAATTTTCATGTTTTCTAACTAGGGCTTCCTATAACCCCTATTCATTTGTCAGTCATTAGAAAAACAGGAGCTTTCTTTCTTTCTTTTTTAGTCATTATAAGGTTTTGAATTAATTCAGCAGCAATTTCACCATGTTGTGCCTTTCAATTTCTTGAAGAATCAGACACACACGCACACACACAAAACCCCTGAATCCAAAAGTGAGCCAGGCTATAAGGGAGAAGTGTGGAAATTAAAAGCTGGTAACAAAATCACGACAAAATCATAGCAGCAGAAAAGGTCAATGCCATTATAGGAAAATATGAAAACTGCTGAATATAAACCACTACCTTCCAAAAGTTATTTTTTATTATCTGAAAACATCTTTCCTTTTGCCTGTAATTTATTAGCTTACTGTGGTAAGAATGATTACTTCATGTTCCACAAAAGCAAATATTAGAAATCTTACACTGATTTTTTTTTTAAAGTAAAAACAATTATTACTTGGTCATAGTTTATTTAGTAGACAAAAGCTTTCAGTTGTATATCTGAAACTAATATATTATATGACAATTATACCTCAATAAAAAAAATTTGTTTAAAGGCTTCAATAAAGTAGAAAGGTAGTGACTGGTGAGAACATCACGACCCACAGATATACACAACTATGGAAACATATAAATGTTTAAATTCAGAAAGTAAAATCACTGAATGAAAATATAAAACTTGTTAGAATTTATCACAATAGTGTGTAAAAACTGCTCTTGATCATGACAATGGCCATGATTATTATCATGCTGACCTGAATTTCCTCCCAGATGTCTTCATCCAATAAGGTAGCTGCTCTATGGTGCTGCAAAGGGACTATCAAGCAGTGCCCTTCAGTAAGAGATCGTAAGTTGGGTAAACATAAATAAACCTATAGGAAAAAAGATGCAAAGATGAAATGTTATTGCTATTTATTCTCAGTTCTGAAAGATGAGCTCCTTGTAGGTTAACATGGCTATCATTTAATAAAATATACCTGTTCATAAGTAACGTATTATAGTTTAATATTTTAAAGACATTCACTATTTAAAATTTCAAAACTCATGAAGATATCTTTCAATAAACCAGAAATTTATTGCATAAGTCTCAATTTTGACTGCTATACCTCAAAGATTAAGTTTACCAAAGCGTAGAATGAACGACACTTTACCCTTCATCTGAGAAAGCTATATGTCTTCAAAGCCCTTGAAACAACAAAAATTTTGCAAGAATGAAAAAAAATACATGAGCTCGTAACAATATGGAAGTTAAACTGATGCCTATTAATCAGGTCTTCCTTCTCTCACTGGCTGAGAAAAGGGAAATAATCTCTGTATGGCTTTACAGCACTGGTTAAGTTCTATTTGTTTACATACATGTATTACCTACAAGCTGGCACTATTTTTCCATTTTACACCAACTGTTTTTTTTTAAAAAAAAGGTCAATTAATATGGATGTAGGAACCAAAAGGTGTTCATAAGGACCATAAATATTCTTCAGAGGCTTGATCCTATTTTTTAGAATTTTTTGTCAGGCTTTAGCTAGAAAAATTTTATATAAGAGAAGTAATTAATGAATTAATAAATTTTATTTATTTATTGCTTTACAAAATAATGCAAATTTTTAAAACTTTGCTATAAGAGGAAAAACTAGGAGTGTATGTGGATATGGCTATCTACTTAAATTTACAGTTAAATCACAACAATACTTACAATTAAAAACAATATCAGGAATAAGCATTGGAGAGATGGCCAAGATGGTGGAGTAGGAAGACCCTGAACTCACCTCCTCTCACAGGCACAACAAAATTACAACTAATTACAGAGCAACTATCTGTAAGAACAACCTGAAGACTAGCAGAAAAGATATTCCACAACTAAAGACATAAGGAAGGAACCACAATAGAGACAAGTAACAGGGGTGGAGATGCACTATAGTCAGGATCTATACCCCCAGGTCAGCAACCCATAAACCAGAGGAATTTTACAATCACAGAAGTCCTCCACAAGGAGCAAGGAGTCCAAACCCCACACTGGGCTCCCAGGCAGGGGGCTTGCACCATGAAGATGAGTTCCCAGAATGTCTAGCTTTGAAGGTTTGCAAGGCTTGAATACAGGAGAGACCCCGAGGGCAATTAGGAAATAGAGACTCCATTCTTAATGTCTGTCTGCAAAATCTCACATGCTCTGAGTCCCAGCACAGAGGCAGTAGTTTGAAAGCAGCCTGGTTCAGACCCACCTGCTGATCTCGGAGAGCCTCCAAAACAGGCAGGAAGCAACTGTCCCTCTGGGGACAGAAAAGCTGGCAGCAGTCACTTTTGGCAGCTCATTCTACCTCAATAACACCAGCACCAGCAAGCACCATTTCAGAATCCTCCCTCTAGCTTATTAGTGCCAAGGACCAGGCCTTCCTTCCAGCAAGCTGGCACCAGCCCTAAGCCCTGCTGGGCATGCAATGAACCACTTGAGAAGCCTACCCCAACCACCAGCAAGACAGCAGCAGCCCCACACCCCACAGGGAGACACAGGTAACCATGAGGAAAGCCTACTCTGCACTCCAGTAGACCTGCAGTCATGCTGAGAGGCACCACAGGCAACCAAGCTGGGGGCCAGCCCCACATACCAGCTCCCGAACAGAAGTCGATCCCACCACAACAGAAGGGTACATGCAGCCCATATAGGGGGCACCCCTAGGAATTTGGCTCTGGTAATCAAAGGAATGCATGCTGCTGGGCCCCACAGGATGTCTCTTATATAAGGCTACTTCTGAAGATGGGGAGAAGTAACTGACCTACTTAACACAGAGTAATAAGAACACAGAATTGGGTAAAATGAGGAGATGAAGGAAATGTTCCAATTGAAGGAACAACACATAACCTCAGGAAAAAAAACAAAAAACAAAAAACAACTAAACAAAGATAAGCAACTGACACAGTAAAGAGATCCAAGATAATGATCATAAATGTGGTAAGTGAACTTAGGGGGAGAAGGAAGGAACACAGTGACAATTTCAAAGAAGATTAGAAAATATAAAGAAGAACCAAAGAGAACTAAAGAATACAAGAACTAAAAGAAAAATATATACTAGAAGGAATTGACAGTAGATTACACGATACAGAAGAACTGATCAGAGATCTGGAAGACAGAGTAGTGGAAATCACTCGAGCGCAACAACAACAACAACAACAGGACTATAAAAATGAGGACAGTTTGAGAAAGACCTCTGAGACAACATCAAACATACTAATATTCACATTACAGGGCTCCCAGAAGGAGTAGAGACAGAAAAAAGGGTAGAAACTGTATTCAATGAAATTAAGGCTGAAAACTTCACTAACCTTAAGAAGGAAACTGATATCCAGGTACAGGAAGCATAGAGACTCCCAAACAAGATGAACCCAATGTGTCTGCACTAAGACATATTATAATTAAAATGGCAAAAATTAAAGATGAACAGAGAATCTTAAAAGCAACAACAGAAAAGCAGCTACTTACATATAAGGTAATTCCCATAAGGCTATCAGCTGACTTTTCAGCAGAAACTGCAGGCCAGAAGGGAATGGTGTGATATCTTTAAAGTGATGAAAAGAAAAAACCTACAACCAACAATACTCTACTTGGTAATGTTATCATTCAGGTTTGAAGGAGATTTAGTGTTTTAGGGAAGCTGCTGCAAAACACAGGGAGATCAACTCCATGATGGGTGATGACTTAGAGGGCTGGGATGGGGAGGGTGGGAAGGAGTTGTGGGAGGGAAGGGATATGGGGATATATGTATGGATGCAGGAGGGAAGGGATATGGGGATATATGTATGGATGCAGCTGATTCACTCTGTTGTACAGCAAAAACTGGCACAACAGTGTAAGGCAATTATATACTGATAAAGAGCTAAAAAAAATCAATAGAAACAAACAAACAGTGTTTTACGGACATACAAAAGCTAAGCGTTCAGCACTACTGAACTAGCTTTATAAGAAATGATAAAAGGACTTCTCTAAGTAGAAAAGAAAAGGACATTAACTAGAAGTAAGAAAATTATGAAAGGAAAAATCTCACTGGGAAAGGCAAACATACATTAAAGGTAGTAGATCAACCACTTACAAACTAGTAGGAAGGTTAAGAGACAAAAGTCATAAAATTATCCATATCCACAATAAGTAGTTAAGGGATACACAAAACGGAAAGATGTAAAATATGAAAAAAACCTTAAACATGGGGGGAAGGCAGTAAAATGCAGTATGGTTAGAATGAGTATAAACTTAATGGATCATCAATTTCAAATAATGATTTTATATATACATATATATGTAAATATATATGCTGTTACATATGAACATCATGGTAACAAAAAAATCAAAACCCTGTAATAGACACACACACACAAAAGAAAAAGAAATCCAAATGTAACACTAAAGATAGTCATCAAATCACAAGGAAAGAGAGCAAAAGAAGAAGGGGCAAAAAAGAACTACAAAAACAACCCCAAAACAATTAACAAAATAACAATAAAGACATAGAGCAACTAATCCAGTAAAAAAACAAGAATGATATATATGCTGCTTACAAGAGATTCACTTCAGATCTAAACATATGTACGCCAAAAGTGAAGAAATGAAAAAAGGTATTCCATGCAACATGATACACCACATTAACAAAGTGAAGAATAAAAATCATATGATCATCTCCATAAATGCAGGAAAATCTTTAGACAAAATTCAAAACTGATTTATAACAAAAGCTCAACAAAATGGGTGTACAGAGAACATACACCAATATAATACAGCCATACATGACAAATTCACTGTCAACATTATACCCAACAGTGAAAAGCTGAAAGCACTTCCTCTAAGATCAGGAATAAAAACAATGCCCACTCCCACCATCTGTGTTTAGCCACAACAATCAGAGAAGAAAAAGGAAAAAAAAAAAGAATGCAAATTAGAAAGGAAGAAGTAAAATTGTCAGCGTTTGCAGATGACATGATACTATACATAGCAAACCCTAAAGATGCTACAACAAACTATTATAACAAATAAATGACTTCAGTAAAGTTGCAGGATAAAAGATTAATATACAGAAATCTATTGTTTTTCTATACACTAATAATAAATTATCAGAAAAAGAAAGCAAGAAAACAATCCCATATAAAACTGCATCAAAAAGAAGAAAATACCTAGAAATAAACTTAACTAGTCATGTGAAAGACCTATACCCTGAAAACTATAAGACACTAATGAAGGGAACTGATGATACAAAGAAATGGAGAGATAGGCTGTGTTCATGGATTGGAAGAAATAACATGTTTTAATGTCCATATTACTCAAAGCAATCTACAAGTTTAATGCAATCTGTATTAAATAACCATGATATTTTTCACAGAATAAAAGACCCTGAATAGCTAAAGCAATCTTGAGAAAAAAGAACAAAACTGTAGGTATCACGCTCCCTAAGTTCAGTTGATCCTACAAAGCTACAGTAAAATCACAACAGTATGATACTGGCACAAAACAACACAAAGATCAATGAAGCAGAATAGAAAGTCCAGAAATAAACCCATGAACCTATGGTCAATTAATCTATGACAAAGGAGACAAGAATGGAGAAAGGACAGTCTCCTCAATAAGGGGTGCTGGGGAAAGTGAACAGCTACACATAAAAGAATGAAATTAGAACATTTTCTTGCACCATATACAAAAATTAACTCATAATGGATTAAAGACAAAATGTTAAGACCTAAATCCATAAAATTACTAGAAGAACACTACAGACAGAACACACTGTGACAAAAAACAAAATGGTACGTTTTTGGATCAGTCTCCTAAGGCAAAAGAAACAAAAGCAAAAATAAATACATGGGACCTAATTAAACTTAAAAGCTTCTGCACAGCAAAAGACACCATCCACAAAATGAAAAGACAACCTACTGAATGGGAGAAAATATTTGCAAATGATATGACTAATAAGGGGTTAATATCCAAAATATATAAACAGCTCATAAAATTCAGTATCAAAAAACACAAAACCCAACTGAAAAATGGACAGAAAATCAGAATAGACATTTTTCCAAGGAAGATATACAGATGGCCAACAGGCACATGAAAAGTTGCTCATTATTTCTAATCATCAGACAAATGCAAATCAAAGCCATAAAGATATCACCTCACATCTGTGAGAATGGCTATCATCAAAAAGTCTACAAATAACAAATGCTGGCAAGGATGTGGAGAAAAGAAAACCCTGTACACTGTTGTTGTGAATGTAAACTGGAAGTCACTATGGAAAACAGTATGGAGGTTCCTCAAAAAACTAAATATAGAACTATCATATGATTCAGCAATTCCACTCCCAGGTATATAACCAAAGAAAATAAAAACAATAATTGAAAAGACACATCACCCCAATGTTCACAGCAGTACTATTTACAATAGCTAAGATATGGAAGCAGCCTAAGTGTCCACCATAGATGACTAGATAAAGAAGATATAATATATAAATACACCCACCCCCCACACACAGATATACACAATGGAATATTACTCAGCCATAATAAAAGAATGAATTCTGCCAAATGTAAAACATAGATGGACCTAGGAGGTATAATGCTTAGTGAACTAAGTCAGACAAAGAAAGACAAATACTGTATGTTATCACTTATGTGGAATCTAAAAAAATAAACAAATGAATTAAATAAAACAGATACAGAGAACAAACTAGTGGTTACCAGCAGAAAAGGGTGGGGGAGGGGCAAAATAGCAGTAGGGGTTTAAAATATACAAGCGTCTATGTATAAAATAAATAAGCAACAAGACTATAACGTACAGAATAGGGACATACACCTATTATTTTGTAATAACTTTAAATGGAGTATAATCTATATAAATATTGAATCACTATGTTATAAACCTGAAACTAACATAACATTGTAAATTAAGTATATTTCAATAAAAAATAACAAATAAATAAAATACAAAGAAAAGGAAGCCCACTCTTGCCACTTGTATTTAGCCACAGCAATGAGACAAGTAAAAGAAATAAAAGGAATCTAAACTGGAAAGAAAGAAGTAAAACTCACTCTTTGCAGATGACATTGATACTACATTTAGAAAATCCTCAAGATGCTACCAAAATACTATTAGAATTAATAAATGAATTCAGTAAAGTTTCAGGATGTAAAATTAATGCACAGAAATCTGTGGCATTTTTATATACCAATAACAAACTATCAGAAAGAAAAATTAAGAAAACAGTCTCATCTAACAGTTGCATTAAAAAGAACAAAATACCTATAAATAAATCTTACCAAGGAGGTAAACAAGTTGTACTCTAAAAACTATAAGACACTGATGAAAGAAAATGAAGATGACAAAAATAAATGGGAAGAAATTCTGTATTCACAGACTGGAATTAGTAATATTGTTAAAAATGACCATACTACCCAAGGTAACCTGGAGATTCAATGCAATCCTTAACAAAATACTAATGGCATATTTCATAGAACTACAATAAATAAATCTAAAATTTGTGTAAAAATACAAAAGACCCCAAACAGCCAAGACAATCTGGAGAAAGAAGAACAAAGCTGGAGGTACCAAATAGAGAACCCAGAAATAAACCCATGCTTACATGGTCAATTAATCTACAACAAAAGAGGCAAGAATATACAAAGGGGAAAAGTCTCTTCAATAAATGGTGCTGGGAAAACTGGACAGGTACATGCAAAAGAATCAATCTATAAAAAAATAAAAAAAATAAATAAAATAAATAAATTAAAAAAAAAATAAAATAAAATACATTTTGGAGACCTTAAAAAAAAAAAAACAATCTAGACTACTTTCTCATACCATATAAACAAAATAAACTCAAAACAGATTAAAGATTTAAATGTAAGACTTGAAACCATAAAACTTCTAGAGAAAACACAGGTAGTATACGGTTTGACATCGATCCTAGCAATATTCTTTTGGATATGACTTCTCAGGTAAGGGAAACAGAAGCAAAAATAAAGAAATGGGATTATGTCAAACTAAAAAGCTTTTCCATAGTGAAAGAAATCATCAACAAAATGAAAAGGCAGCCTACTGAATGAGAGAAAATATTTGCAAATGATAGATAAGGGGTTAATATCCAAAAATATACAAAAGAAGTCATACAACTCAAGATTAAAAAAACAAACAATTTATTAAAAAATGGGCAGAGGACCAAATAGAAACTTTTCCAAAGATGATACACAGATGGCCAACAGACATATGAAAAGATGCTAAATCTCACTAATAATGAGGGAAGTGCAAATCAAAATCACAATGAGATGCCACCTCATACCTGTCAGAATGGCTATCATCAAAAAAACAAGTAACAAGTGTTGGTGAGGATGTGGACAAAAAGGAACCCTGCTACATTGCTGGTGGGAATGTAAATTGGTGCAGGCACTATGGAACACAGTGTAAAGCTTCCTCAAAAAATTAAAAATAGAACTGTCATATGATCTAGCAATTTCACTTCTGGGTATTTACCTGAAAAAAACAAAACACTAATTCAAAAAGATATATGTATAGCAAGCTATATGTTCACTGCAGCATTATTTGCAACAGCCAAGATATAGAAGAAACCTACGTGTCCTTCAATAGTTGAATGGATAAAGAAGATATGGTATATGTATATGTGAGTATATATAGGTGTGTGTATACATATATATGTACCATATATACAATGAAATATAACTCAGCAATAATGAAAACAAAATCCTGGCATTTGCAACACTATGGACTGATGTGGAGTGTATTATGCTAAGTGAAATCAGACAGAGAAAGATAAATACCATATCACCTCACATATATGTGAAATAAAAAAACACAAATGAACAAACATAATGAAACAAAAACAGACTCACAGATACAGAGTACAAATGGGTGGCTGGCAGAGGGGAGAGTTTGGGGATGGAGGTGTGAAATAGGTTTAGGTGAAGGGGGTAAAGAGGTATAAAACTCCAGTTATAAAATAAACAAGTCATGGGGGTATAATATACAGCATAAGGAATATGGTCAATAATGTTGTAATAACTTTGGGGACTGATTTTTACTAGACTTTTCATGGTGATCATTTCATAATGTATGCAAGTAAGTCAATATGCAGTACACCTGAAACTAACATAGTATTGCACATCAACATCAATTAAATAAAACAAACAAAAAACAGTACTGATTCATTAGATGTAAGAATTTTACTATACTAATGTTAAGATAGAAATAATAGAGGAAACTGGGCGCAGGGTATACGGAACTCTGTACTGCCTTACAATTTTTCTATAAATCTAAAGCTGTTCAAAAAATCAAAGTATTTTTTTTATGTAAAGGATAGTATTAAGACAAGAAGGGGATAGATAACTTTCGTTTTTAAAAAAGAGGGAGAAGGTAGGGACAATTTATGATCAGAAATTTTTGTAACTGTCTGACTCCAATGAGTACTCATAGATTCATTAATACATCTGGATTTAAGACATTAACTTTAAATATCAGAAATTCAAGCTGAGTGAGAATTATTGAATTGCTTTAGAATACTGTTAATTATTACTACCTAACGCAAAGTAATTCCTTAGAAACTCATAATCATATATAATTAACTAGGTAATAACTAAAAGGAATAATTTCTTATTGTTTACTCAGATTACTAAAATAACCTATTAGCTAAAACAGATGGGATAAGCAGTCAGATATTGTAGGAAATAGATGAAATTCCTTCTAATCAATATTTCAAACATTTCTATATTAAAATATTCACAGATGAAAGGCTGAAGCTAGATAGTAGTTTTTACAGCTAAGATAGCATAATAAAGCACAGATAGAGAAAAGAGATTCAAATGGTGTTAATATGAAACCAGAATGAAACGAATAGTCCCAGAGGGAAGAAACAGATCAGCTGATGCTCAGCAAGTTAAAGACAAAATGAAGACTTAATACCTTTAAAAATATCTAGTTGGAAAATGTGGATTACCTCACAGCAGAAGAGGAAAACTGAGAAGAATAGGAAAAGGAATGTATGAAATAATATATGAATTGAAGAAATAGAAAATGTCTCTTTGCTAGCCAACAGTTTCCTTTCACTAGTTAATTGAGAAATATACTTTGGGACAGAGCCTATAAAGCAGGAGGCTAACAAAAGGTTTGTACCCTTCACACCTCTGTGCTTCCCTGTACCTAGCCTGTCTTCAGTGCATTAGGGAAAATGAAGTCATTGAAAAAAACCTGAACTTCTTGTAAAGAATTATTGAAAACTTTGTGTTACTTTGTGTTTAATTTATTCTTACATTTTTTAAAGGCAGGGACTCGACTAAAAGGAAATGAAATGTTTATGCATAACGTCATAATTATGAAAATGTAAATGTTTATGTAACAGTCTGGAAAAGAACATGGAAAAATTAATAAAAGTAACTAGTTAAGGTGGGGTTTTTGACTGACTAAATTTTGAATGGAATTTTTTACTTTTATTTTTCGATAAAGTCTAGACGAAAAGAAAGAAAAAGAAGGGTAAGGAAATAAAGAAACCAAAATCCAAACTCATAAATTGACTGTCTTAATGACCTAAAGATATTAAAGACTAGAATTGGAAATGCCAGTTCTTTGGCTACAAAGGGGGGTGTGTGTGTGTGTGTGTGTGTGTGTGTGTGTGTGTACAACAAATAAATTAATATGTATATGTATATTCCCCAACTATTAGTTCCTGAAAACTAGCATTCCTTCATTAAACTTACTCTCCTACCACTTTTTCTCACTCACTCCACTCCAGCTACACTGGTCTTTTTTTGTTCCATAAATGCCTACCTCATTTCCTCTTCAAGGCTTTTCACTCACTGATACCTCTTTCTGAAACATTATTCATTCATATCTTCATGTTGCTTGTTTCCTCTCATCTTTCATACCTTTACTAAAATACCTTCTCAGAGAAGCCTTCTAGACCAGGGGTCCCCAGGTCCCCCCACCCCCCTACTCCGGGGCAGCACAGAAGGAGGTGAGCAGTGGGCAAGCAAGCAAAGCTTCATCTGCCGCTCCCTAATGCTCCCCATCGCTCACATTACTACCTAAACCATCTCCTACCACCCCCCCCACCCCCCCACACCATCTGTGGAAAAACTGTCTTCCATGAAACTGATCCCTGGTGCCAAAAAGGCTGGGGACTTGGTGTTCTAGACCACCTTCTCAAAAAATAGTTTCCCAATATTTTATCACATTTCCTCTCTATATTTGCTTCATAACAACATTTTCTTAAATCAGGGCACTCATTATTACATTTTTTATTTCTGCTCTATATCACTAGAATACAAGCTCCATAAGTATATCTGATTTTCTGCTTTTCTCCAGTGACTAATTAGGTTTTGGCATACATCAGGTACACAATAATTATTTACTTAATATAAGAATTACATTACCAAATGCTGAAATAAGTGACTATTATTAGTGACTATTAAATGAGTGATTACTAACATTTATTGAAAGAAGTAACTATAAACATACATGCTTGGTATATAATGGGATACATGTGTGGTATACAATGATGAGTAACAGAACTAACAGACTACTGGGGGAGACACTCAACAAGTAAAACAAAATACAGTTGACACTTGAACAACATGGGTTTGAACTGCATGGGTCCCATTATATATGGATTTTTTCAATACATACTACAGCACTATATGATCCGTGGTTGGCTGAATCCACACATGTGGAACCCCAGATATAGAGGGCTGACTATGGGACTTGAGCTTCTGCGGATTTTGGTATACAGGGACTGCTGGAACCAATCCCCCGTGGATACTAAGCAACAAGTGTACAATAAACTTCTTCAAATTATGAGATATTCTACAAAAAAAACAAAAGGTTCTATGAGAAAGTAAGGGAAGAAGCAGAAGCTACTTTAGACTAAGTAGGTCTGAAGTGATTTTAATACTGAGGATCAAGAGCCAATCATGAAAATAAGATCACACAGATGGTAAATGGCAGAGTAAGAATTTGAATCCAGGTGGTCTGGTTCCAAAGTCTAGGGCCTGAAGCACTACTCAATGCTGCCTTTCTATAGAGCAGAATTACACAAAATGTGCACTTCATATCATTTAAATATTTATACTCTCTCTAAAGAAGATTCTAAGAATCATGGGAACTTAGAAAAGAAAATATATGAAACACAGAATGAGACAAGACAGATTTCTTAGAATCTTAGAAGTATGAAGAGGAAAATTTACATATACCAGTAAATCGTTTCCTTGCGGCAATAAACATATTTCTTACCTTAACACCTATTGCAACAATAAGGTGCTTGGGAAATTGAGAGCTATCAAAACAATACAGACATTTTTCCATTTGTGCAGCAAGACTCCGGTGTTCAGCAATAGCTTTGTTCCTCTGATTCTTTTCCTCTTCACCAAAACTTTCTCTCTCAGCTGCTTTGGAGACAAACATGTCATCCAGAGTGTAATAGTCTCCATCTGTTTTTCCCATAAACTGAAAAACCAAAATAATAGTAGTGGTGAGAAGGTAGTAGTTAATTCAATTTATTGTACTGTGGCATACTGAAGTCATATCTGTAAATCATGTGATAAAACTCATATTAAAAGAAAAAAGAAAAAGAAAATATGATTAACATTTAAGCTTGACCTGCAGGGATCAATTTATCATCATCATCATCATCATAGCTAAAGTTTACTGAGTATTCACTATGTGCATTCCATGCAATATGATTGTTTTATACCCCTATGAGGAGGAATCCATTATGATTTCTATTTAATAGTGAGGAAATTGAACCACAGAGAGGTTAAGAACAACCTTCACTTTAAAATTAGCATACACTCTAATATTAAACTTACCAGCCAATTTGCTAATATATATATGGAGAGCAATGCTCTCCTTTCTCTTTTAAAAATAATTTTCTTTTTTATTTTTATTGAAGTAACGATTTATAAAATTATATGTTTCATGTGTACAAAACCAAATTCTTTAAAAACACTTTTCTAACATCCTCTTAGTGAGATATCCTGCAGTTCAACATGGTGTGCATTCTGCCTTGCTGCAATAAGTAATAAACCCAACTTGTTTAACTCTGTGTGCCCCTGGTGGTCTTTGGCTAAAACCACTGACAGTATCAAGAAATACTGTTAATTTGGGGGTGTGTGATAATGGTGTCGTGATAATGCTAAAAACTTCTGTTAAAAGTTTATCTTATTGAAATGTGGTTGGTTTGCAATGTTGTGCTGGTTTTGGGTGTGCAACAGGGTGATTCAGTTATATATATGTTTATATATATATGTGTATGTGTGTGTGTGTGTTCTTTTTCAGATTCTTTTCTACTATAGGTTACTGCAGAATGTTGAGTGTAGCTCCCTGTGCTAATCAGTAGGTCCTTGTTTGTCTATTTTGTATATAATAGTATGTATCTGTTAATCCCAAGCTCCTAATTTATTTAAATTAGGAATTAAATGTTTATTTTTATTAAAAAAATAAATCCCAGAACCTCATCTATAAAAAAAATTTAAAAATAAAGAAAATTAGCATACATTCCACATAGAACATAAAACATTTTTCAACCATATCTCAAGGCACCTTCTTCTATACCTCCCCCAACATGAACTGTAGCCAGGGTGATGTCTTTAAAACAAAAATTTTATTTATTTACTTATTTTATTTATGTCTCTACTTAAAGTCCTCAAAGAGCTCTACATTGTGAATACATCAAGTTCAAATTCTTGGTTGGCCTACTAAGTTACAGACACAGAACAACCATGGTAAAATTCTATCTCCTGTCTGTATAATCTTGGGCAGTTATTTAACCTCTCTGCGCTCTCTCTAAGCTTTATTTCCTCACTTTACAATAGTTATAACAATATTATTCATTTAACAGGGTTATCTTTCTTAATCCTTACAACACATGCCTGGCACACAATAAGGACTCATAAATGTGAGTCACCTCAGTCACATGTGATCACATCCCTATTCAAACTCTACACCTTGCCACACTTTTAGTCCCCAAAAGTACTGTTACCTTCAGGCTTTGCACATATTGATCTCTGACCAATTCTGCCCTTAATTTTGCCATTCCTTCTCTTACTCGTTTTTTAATCTGAGGCTTAGATTTAGTTGTCACCTCCATGAAAGAACTTTTCTAGATGGTTCAAACTCCTTCAGTACTATACTCACATCAGTTTCATAAGGACCACACTGTATCAAAAAAGCTCATTAACATATTTTTCTTCCATTAGACTAAGTTCTAAGTTCTAGTCTACTAAATACCAAAAAGAAAATGACTTTTTCTATCTTAACAGGTATTTTAAAAGCTATGAAGAAAGCCAGAGTGCCTGTATTCCTGTCAGAGAAAGTAGATTTCAAAGCAAAGAATATTATGAGGGACAAAGAAGGTCATTTCATAATGATAAAAGGCATATCATCAAGAGGACAAAGTAATCCTCAAGTTTATGCACCTAATAATAGTTTCAAAATATATGAAGCAAAAATTTGACAGAACTGTAAGGGAAATAGACAAACCCACAACTTTAGTCAGAAATTTAAATGCCACTCTTTCTACAATTGATAAAACAAATACAAAATCAATAGGCACATAGAAGACTTGAACAAACTATGAACCAATTTGACATAACAGACAGTGTATCCAACATCAGCAGAATAAACATTCTTCTCAAGTGCACAAAGAACATTTACAAAGATAGATGACAGTCTCAGCCTTAAAACAAAGTTTCAATAAATTTCAAAGGATTCAAGTAACATAAAGTATGTGCACTGAAAACAATGGCTTTAGACTAGAAATCACAACAGAAAGATATATGGAAAATTGCCAAGTATGTGAAAATTAAATAGTGTACTTCCAAATAAGCCATGGATCATCAAAAAAATAAAAAATAAAATCAGAAAGTTTTGGAACTACAATAAAACAAAAAGAGAACATATGAGAATTTGTGGTGTACTGTGAAAGTAGTGCCTAGAGGGGCAATTACAGAATTAACCACCTATATTAGAAAACAAGAAAGGCCTTAAATCAATGATGTCATCTTCCAACTTAAATTAGAAAAAGAACAGAAATAAAACTAAATGTAAACAGAAGAAAATTTCTAAAATGTCATTATTGATAGAATCAGCTAAAAAGATTATTATCAGTAAGGTACCTCTCAGAGCACATTAGCTTCTGTGTCCATACAAGGAATTAATTATCTTCTACTTTTTCTCTTTATCCTTGTATATCTCTCTGTTCTTTCAGGTTTGTCTGTTTATATGTACTCCCCTGACTTACTAATTATTATTTTAACTTCAGACCTTTATCTCAGCCATAATATATCACATTTTAAAAAATGTCAAACTGGTCACTAAAATTTCCATGAAAATAGTGACTAACTATATGATAGGTATTAACAGAAACTTTATCCTCTCAGCCAAATAGCTCTACAACATAGGAATTGTCATTGTCACTTAATATTAAAAAACTAAGGCTAAGAGAGACTAAATAACTTAATCAAAATCACACAATTATTAAGAGACAGAGCCAGGAATCAAACACAGGTTGACTTGATTGTAAAATTGAGAGTGCCTGGCATATAGTAAGCCTCTCTCACTTAAGAAACCCATCTTTAAAACATATAAAGAGAATATTGTGAATATAGTCTATGAAACAGAATAAAAAATTAGAAGAAACCTTATATTTCATCCAGAATACACATACCCAATCATGTTAAGGTACTTATCAAAGAGAATACAGATATCTAATAGGTATTTATCTTTTCTAAAATATATTACTGAGCAGAACATACACTTCTACATGTAACTTTACCTTCATATGATATATTATTATAAAAATATTGTTATTAAAAATCAGTTCATAACTTAGAGAATATATTCAATTCAAATAAAGTCATTTGTACATGGAAGATAGTACTTCTACTTTTTAAGTGCACATTCCATGAATGCTGCTGAACTTCTATGACCTATTCATAGTTTTTGATTCAAATAGGGGACACTTTTACAAATTAAGTCTGAATGATTCTTCAACACAACTGAAATATGATACTCATCTAACCCAGAACAACCTCCTCCTACATCCTCTAATTCTTTGCATTTTCCCATTATCTTCTCTTTGGGATTTGACCCAAAATGTTTTTACTTTATCAGTCACAGACACATCTATGACCTTCCCCCCTCCTCACTATCTTCCAATATTTGGCAACAACAATAATCAAAAATTTTTAATAGACAGACTGTTAACAGATAGTGGAGAATGTAAGTCCAAGAAGGGGAAAAGTGAAAAAATTTGCTGGAGGAAAGGAGGTGAAGAAAACAAGAGGGGCATGAAAATATGCCTCTTTATCATTTAAATAGAGTCTTAAAGAAAACTGATGAGATGATACAATACCAAGATGGTACATCATAAATTTTAGAACTTTGAGAATCTCTGTTCTAAATAAATAAGAAAAACGTGATAAAGTAGTTATAATATTAAAATGAGGAAGCTAAAATAAAGGAGAGTAGATGTCAATACTACCCTAAGTGATCTACAATGCATGCAATACCTATCAAAATCTCTATGATGTTTTTTGCAGAAATAGAAAAATCCATCTTAAAATTCATATGGAATCTCAAGCGACTACAAATATACAAACTATCTTTTGACATATATACACTACCAAATGTAAAATAGATGGCTAGTGGGAAGCTGCTGCATAACACAGGGAGATCAACTCGACAACTGGTGATGACCTAGAGGGGTGGAAATAGGGAGGGTGGGAGGGAGGATCAAGGGGGGAGATATGGGGATATATGTATAAATTCAGCTGATACACTTTGTTATACAGCAGAAACTGACACAACAGTGTGAAGCAATTATACTCCAATAAAGATCTGAGGGAAAAAAAAGAACAAAGTTGGAGGTCTCACACTTTCTGATTTTAAAACTTACTACAAAGCTACAATAATGAAAATAATTTGATACTGGCATAAAGAAAGATATATAGACCAATGGAATAGAACAGAGAGGCCAGAAATAAACCAATTCATATATGGTCAAATGATTTTCAATGAGAATGCCAAGACCACTGATGAATAGGGAAATGACAGTCTTTTAAACAAATGGTGTTGGGGAAACAGGATATTCACATGCAAAAAAAGATGAAGTTGGACCCTTACCTCACACCATATAAAAAAATTAACTCAAAATGCATCACAGACCTAAACTTAAAACCTAAAACTTTTAAACTTTTGGAAGAAATCATAGGGGAAAAGCTTCATAACATTGAATTAGGCAATGAAACATAAAAGCTTTTGCACAGCAAAGGAAACCATAAACAAGATGAAAAGACATCCCTTAAAAATGGAAGAAAATATTTGCAAATGAATCAACAGACAAAGGATTAATCTCCAAAATATATAAACAGTTCATCCAGCTCAATATCAAAAGAACAAACAACACAATCAAAAAATGGGCAGAGGACCTAAATAGACATTTCTCCAAAGAAGACATATAGATGGCCAAGAGGCACATGAAAAGATGCTCAACATCACTAATTGTTAGAGAAATGCAAATCAAAACTACAATGAGGTATCACCTCACACTGGTTAGAATGGGCATCATCAGAAAATCTACAAACAATAAATGCTGGAGAGGGTATGGAGAAAAGGGAACCCTCTTGCACTGTTGGTGGGAATGTAAACTGATACAGCCACTATGGAGAACAGTATGGAGGTTCCTTGAAAAACTAAAAATAGAATTACCATATGACCCAGCAATCCCACTATTGGGCATATACCCAGAGAAAACCATAATTCAAAAAGACACATGCACACCAATCTTCATTTCAGCACTGTTTACAACAGCCAGGTCATGGAAGCAACCTAAATGTCCATCGATAGTTGAATGGATAAAGAAGATGTGGTACATATATACAATGGAATATTACTCAGCCATAAAAAGGAATGAAATTGGAACATTTGTAGAGATGTGGATGGACCTAGAGACTGTCATACAGAGTGAAGTGAGTCAGAAAGAGAAGAACAAATATCATATATTAACACATATATGCAGAATCTAGAAAAATGATATATCATAGTTGCTGTCCAACCTAAAATAATTTCTGACTTCTCAGTATAGGTTAGGACACACGGTGTTGATCTCAAAAGACTTTCCACTTGTCTTTCACAGTAATTTGCATATCTGCAACTACTAAATTTATTTTTCATAATTATTTATTGAATGCATTTTCCTCACTAGCCAACAAACTTCTTAAAGGCAAGGATCATGTCTTCCTTATGCACCAATGTACCCCCAGAACATCTCACACACTGAATGTGATTATTTAATATATGTTGACTGAGTAAACAAATAAACAGGATCTTGATCTATATCAACTATTTCTGACTGCTTACCTCTCTCAGGGTCCTTTAAGATCCACTTTCCTAAGTAAAAAAAGCCCAAATTCAAAGACAACTGCCATGAAAATATATACCATTTAGACATCCTAGACCAGGGAATGACAAACCATGAGCCACAGACCAAATCAGGACAGCCACCTACTTTTGTAAACAAAGTGCTGATGGAATATACCCATACTCATTCATTTATATATTGCCTACAACTGTTTTTTTGGCACAATAGCAGAGGTGGTAGTTGCAATAGAAAACTGAAAATATTTACTATCTCACACTTTACAGAAAAAGCTTGCCAACCTCTATCCTAAACTAATGCCTTTCAACTATTAAAAGAAACATAGGGTAATGAGCTTTCGTTATCTCTTCATGAAAATATTTAACATATTTGAACTCTATACCACTGATATTACTAGCTCAAAAAAAAAACCCCACAATAACAGCTATGTTAGTTCATAAACTTTTAAAAATGAAGGGATTAAGCACAATATTAATAGAAATGGTCAATACTCCCAATACTTGCCTTTTATAAGCTTTTAGTATTACTTCAAATTTTTAGTAGAGATGATTTTAATTATTATACATACAAAACATTGCTACTGTTGTCAAATCAGCATTTCTATAATAACTTGTGAGTCCATTACCTCTACTGCATATAGGTACGGACTGGCATTACTTTATGTATTTAAAAAAAAGTTTATCTTTTTGTATGAGAAATTACCTAATATGATTCAAGTCAACATTCTTCCATCTGCTATCATATACAAATCAATCTTCAGCCAAAAAAAAAAAAGGCATAAAAAAGTTAAAACAATTGATAAAACAACTGATTATAGGAGAGGAAATGGAATGGTACCTACTGCATTTCCTTAACTGCTACAACCAAATTAACCACTTCATTAAATAATACAAAGAAAACAATTTGTTTGAATAAAAACTACACCCTTGTAAAAATTTTAACTACCGCAAATTTGACAATACATAAATTGGGTCAATGTTCTTTTTCAAAATCTGAATTTTATATGTATCAGTTGCACACTCAAAAGTATGTCCAGTTTGTAGGTTTACTTATTGCTATCAGTTCTGGCAGATTTCTGCCAAAAATCATCAGGTAATATCTAAACCATATTCAAAAACAGTATTTATTTAAAAATACTGTAAAGAATGTACAAAAGGTAGAGAAAAAACATTTATTGAGTGCCTACTGTCTATCCTAGGAAGACTTCTTATAAATCCACTTAATAAGGATGATTTCATGTGACTATTTAATCCAAAACATGTCATTTATAAAACTGGGATATTATTTTGCATGTCAAAAGTTTCAGTTGTAACTTATATAGACTGGGAATGGAACTTTTAAGGGTCAAATACCATTGACAAAATTTTTCTAGCTTTACTGACATGATAATTGTCATATAACACTGTGTAAATTTAAAGTGTACAATGTGGTGATTTGATACTTACAAATTGTAAAATGTATTTACTACAATAAAATTAGTTTAACATATCCTTCACCTTACATAATTACCATTTTGTTATTACTGTTGTTAAAGTGAGAACATTAAATCGCTACTCTCATAGCAACACTCAAGAATACAATACAGGGCTTCCTAGGCGGCGCAGTGGTTAAGAATCTGCCTGCCAAGGCAGGGGACATGGGTTCGATCCCTGCTCCAGGAAGATCCCACATGCCGCGGAGCAACTAAGCCTGTGTGCCACAACTGTTGAGCCTGTGCTTTAGAGTCTGTGAGCCACAACTACTGAGCCCATGTGCTGCAACTACTGAAGCCCACGTGCCTAGAGCCTGTGCTCCACAACAAGAGAAGCCACAGCAACGAGGAGTCCGCACACCACAACGAAGAGTAGCCCCCACTCACCGCAACTAGAAGAAAGCCCACGTACAGCAAAAAAGACCCAACACAGTCAATTAAATAAATAAATAAATTTATAAAAAAAGAAATGCTGGAGACCAAAAACACTATAATAGAAATGATAAATGCCTTTGATGGATTTATTAGTGATGGGACAAGGCTAAGGAAAAAATCTCTGAGCTTGAGGATATGACAACAGAAACTTCCACAACTGAAAGGCAGAGAGAACAAAGACCAAAAAATAAAACAAAAAACCCCAACAATAAACAGAAGACAATATACAAGAGCTATAGGACAACTACAAAACACAAATGAGGTCATGACACTGTCCCACTAAAAGCCTTCAAATGGTTTCCCATCATTTAAAACAAAAACAAAAGCTCTTACACCATGGTCTGCAATACCTGACATGATCTGACCATTTCATGTTCTACATCACTTTCCATTCTCCCACTATTCACAGTCACATGTGTCATCTTGCTGTCTTTTAATGTTTGTCAAGTTTGTCTCTTCTTCAGATCCTCTATATTTGTTGTTTCTTCTGCATGAATAGTCTTCCCCCAGGTATCCATACAGACCACTCCCTCACTTTGTTCAGAAGTCTGCTGAAACATCACCTCCACAGAGAGGCTTTCCTTCAGCATTCTTCTGAAAATACCATCCTATCTCCTTCTATTTTATTTCCTACAAAAATATTTTTTATTTTGTGATTTAGTATTTACGTTATGTAATTTCTGTATCATGTATTTGTTCATTTTCTGTCTCACCCACTAGAAATATAAGCTTCTCGAGGGGGGGACCTTTTTTACTTTGCTATACCCAGCATCTAAAACGGTATCCAGCATAAATTAGGTGCCCAAAAAACAAGTTTTTAATTAATAGATTATTTATTTTTATATTAATAAATTTTAAGTTTTTTATTTTGTATATAAATGTAAATGGGTTATGATAAAATCACTAAAACTATATTTAATTCAGACTTCCAAATAAAATGATCTGCCTCATTTGTGAGAAGGAAATTTTCATAAACATATGTCCTTCTTTCTGCAGTGAACTTCTAGACCCTAGAAAATTTCTAGTATTTCCTCCAAAATAAAGAGAAGTAAAATTATCCTAATGGGCTAAAGTAAAGATCCCACACAATTTTTGGTGATGAGAAGAATACTCAATTCGATTTAACTCGTTTGTTTTACTCCCTGTGATACACACATACATACACTGATACCTTGGTTACCTTTATTCTAGCTCTCATTAAGTTAATTTTTTCACCAGGTAATATATTCACGGATTTAAAAGAAAAAGTCTAACAAGGTATACAATAAAAAACCTCCCTCCTGTGCCTCAGATACCTACATTCAAATTCCCATCACCAATGGTATCATAAGCAAAGACGGGCAATTTCTTCTGTCAAGTGCCAGATAAAAAGTACTTTCAGTTTTGTGGGCTATAAAGTCTGTAACAACTATTCAGCTCAGCTGTTATAAAGCGACATGTAAACAAAGATACATAGTTGTGTTCCAATAAAACTTTATTTGTAAATACAAGTAGTGAGCTAAATTTTTCCAGTGGGGTCAAACCCTAAGTTTAAATATGTGTCTTTGATAGAAAGTGTTAATGGTAGTGTTTGAAGGGATTGCAATGGAAGGGTTTGCAATAAAGAATTCTATTTGAAATACAAAATTCATCGTACTACCCATGAAACACTGATATACATTTTTAAAACAATACAAAGTTTTCATATAGACTTAAGATTATTCCAAGATACCTTATCTATAATATATATATATTATACATATATATAATACACACACCTTGTGGCATAATTATGAAGAACTGGTGGAACATCAAGACAAAACAGACTGATAACCTAATTAGCAGCACGTTGTCAACATTAAAGTCTGGCCCCAAAGTTCCCTTAAATGGTAGATCAAACATATAATTTACATTTCCATGGAATATATTAAAAAATTAACCCAGAATTCCTATTTTTAAAAAAACTAAATCCCAAACAAATCAATTCTAAAATGCACATTTCCAATATGTCTTACAAAGGATTTAATTTAATAAAATAAATCAAGATTAGAAAAAACCAGCTGTCTTTGAAAAGTAGATCACTGTAGACTGAGTAACCAGCTTCTCAAAATTCAAAGGTATACTAGGAATATATCTTACCTTGGATGTCATTCTCATAAAAAGTTTGTTTTGGTTTTCTGCTGTTCCCATCTTTTCATTCTTGACTAAATCATTTAGGCTTAGATTATCATCATCATGGAAGTATCTGACCCTTTCTTTTTCCTCATGGGTTGAAGCCTATGACAAAATGAGCATTGTTAGTTTAGTGAAAACGTGAGTCTGAAGTATTTTAATGAATTACCTATAAATCTGATATTAAAAATAAAAATTCCACTCTATCACAATCTTTCCTTCCAGTTTATCCCTATTCTACTTGCATCCATGTGGAAGAATTTCCATTAGAATAATACTCCCTACTGCTTCTGTCCCTTTACCTTCCTCTTTCCCAGGGATGGAGGCATGATAGTATCTGATTTCTGACTTTTAGGGAAAGCTCAGAATTTCTTTCTGCCTTCTTCTTTCCTTTCTGCTCTTCCCCTCCTTGTAGTAAAAATTCCCTATCACTGTGGAAGGAAGTCAGCCATTATCCAGAGACCTAAGCATAACAAGAACAAAAGTGAAGTACTAGCAAACCTATTTCAAACAGCTCTATCAGAAATGAAGCTGATATTCTGATTCTTATCTAAATCAATTCTGGGTTTGCCTATCAGTTGGTTCCACACCTACATGAAGAAAACAAAAGAGCTATGTATTGCCTACCAAATCAAATCTCCCCAACAGTGTTCTCACATTCCCTTATCCAAATAAAACCTGTTATGCAACTTCTTTGGAACCATGTTCCCAATATTTTTTCCCCACATCACATGACTTCAATCACTCTCTGGATCCCCACCCCTTTCTGGTCGTCTTATCCTTTCATTATACTCAAACAGCAAACCTAAATCCTGAATGAATGTCTCTACCCTCTTTACTCTTAGACCTAGATTACTCAGTAGTAAGCAACTCAAAAAAGAGTATTCAATGCCATTTGGCAATGCATCTATGAATCCCTAGCCAGTTCTGTCATTTCATACAATTCAAATCTTTACTATTCTCCTGCCACTTCTCCCTTCCAAACCCCTAATAATTCCCATTTCGTTAGAAGACTTATCTATCCCATTTCTGTTTGCTGAACAAATAATTTACTATCTCTAGCAGCACAGGCACTCAACAGGCAGATAATAAACATTCGATAGAAAAATTCTAAATGAACAAATCTTCTGTGGACCCAATTACCACTTACATGATCTTTCAAATTTAAAACAAAAAAATCTAACTTGGGAAAACTGAATATGTTGTTTTTGTCATTTTAAGAGCCTCAAAGTAGTGCTAAAAATTAACTGCTGCAGCTGGAAGACAGAAAAGAAAATTAGCTTTATAAAGGATCTAACACAGATAACAGGTCTATGGGACCAAGGTTCCCCCCAAGAGCTTTGATAAGTATGTAAAAAGAAGCTAGAAACAATGTCAAAGAAATATACACTAAAATTAAAATTGCCTTAAAAAATCCATGTTCACAATTATTTGAAAATTATTGAATAAGATTTCATTTTGTAAAAGGCAAAGGAATATAACTAAAATAAAAGTAACAACATAAATTACTACCTTCTGATGTGTGCATTATTAAGTAACATTTCAGAAAATATTCTGAAGTATAGTTGGCCCTTAAACAATGAGAAGGTTAGTGGCAGTGACCCCCATGCAGTTGAAAATCTGCATGTAACTTTACAATTTGTCCTCCATATCTAAATTTCCATATCCACGGATTCAAACCACCACAGACTGTGTAGTGTTACAGTATGTAATCTACTGAAAAAGTTCTGTGTATAAGTGTGCAGTTCAAACCCATGTTGTTAAAGGGTCAACTGTAGACTGATACAAAGGGGAAAAAAGGAATTCTGAATTAACAAACAAAAGACATATGTTAAACATACAATCTGCCTCTTCCTTCTTCCTCCTTTAGATTCTAGATGTTTTCCTGGGGTGTCCACAGGCCAGACTCTTCCAGAATGGTCTGTTCTGACAAGAATCACTTCTTGCTGATCTTCATTCTATGGAAAAATTTAGAGGTAACAACTGAAATTATTGAAAAGAGTGCTGAAAGCTTATATTTAATAGCCAAAAAAGAATAAAAATGATTCTAGTTTTCACAAAACATTATGGATTATCTTAAGCCTCATGGACTTTCATTATCCGCTATAATGTAAAGTGATCAGAATCTTTTCAGGGAAAAGGTGGGGGAAAATATCTAAAGTTTATTAATTTTTTAAAATAATTACAGAAGCAAACTTCAAATATAGCTTTCATCTAGACAATATTAAAAGATGACAAAGCACCAATATTCAAACAGGCATTGTATGAGATTGCCCATCACCTATGGAGCAGATGTTGTGTTTAACTAATGTTTCCTCAATTTAAAGATCCTGGCTTGCCAACAGGATGGCAAAGTAGAATGACGTGGGCTCAACCCTTATTACAGAAACACTGAAATCACAAGTAACTGAACAACTATCAACCAAAAAAATGCTGAAACCTATAAAAAAAGATCCTACACACAAAGACAAAGAAGAAGCCACAAAGCTTCTGGCAGGTGGTAGGTGGGGCATAATCACAATAAAATCAAATCCCATATGCGCCCGGCGGGGAACCCACAAACTGGAAAACAATGCCACAGTAGTTCTCCCACAGGATTGAAAGTCTTGAGCCACAAGTCACTCTTCCCAGCCTGTGGATCTAGCAACAGGAGGAGGAGCACCCAGTAATCTAGCTTTGAAGGTCAGGGAGGTTTGATTGCAGGAATTCCACAGTACTGAGGAAACAGAAACTCTGCTCTTAAAGAGCATACACAGTGTCTCATGAGCACCATAACCAGGTAAAGAAGCAGTGACCTCAGAAGACACTGAGTCGAATGTACCTGTTAGTA
Organism: Hippopotamus amphibius kiboko; assembly: GCF_030028045.1. Classification (NCBI taxonomy): domain Eukaryota; kingdom Metazoa; phylum Chordata; class Mammalia; order Artiodactyla; family Hippopotamidae; genus Hippopotamus; species Hippopotamus amphibius. The sequence continues at coordinate 45,438,963 of NC_080194.1, read as the reverse complement.
TTGGAGGGTCTCCTGAGGAGGCAGGGGATGGCTGTGGCACAAAGAGAGGACAGAGACACTGGCAGAGGCAGCTCTGGCAAGTACTCACTGGTGTGAGCCCTCCTGGAGGGCCGCCATTACCCTCCTGAAAACAAAGCCCAACCCAAAAGCCTATAGGATCCAGTGCTGGGATGCCTCAGGCAAAACCACCAACAGGGCAGAAACAGCCCCACCCATCAGCAGATAAGCTGCTTAAAGTCTTCCTCATCACGGCCCAGCCCAGCAGACAGACAAGACCCAGCTCTACCCACCAGTGGGGAGGAACCAAGCACTCCCACCAGGAGGTCTACACAAGCCTCTTAGACAACCTCATCCACCAAAGGGCAGACAGCAGAAGCAAGAAGAATTGCAACCCTGCAGCTTGTGGAACAGGAACCACAGTCACAGGAAATTAGACAAGAAGAGATGGCAGAGGAATATGTCCCAGATGAAGGAACAAGAATAAAACCCTAGAAGAAAAGCTAAGTGAAGGGATATAGGCAATCTACCCAAAAAAGAATTCAGAGTAATGACACTGAAAATGCTACAAAATCTCTGAAAAAGAAAGCATGCACAGATTGAGAAGATACAAGAAATGTTTAAAAAAGACCAGCAGGGACTTCCCTGGTGGCACAGTGGTTAAGAATCCGCCTTCCAGTGCAGAGGACATGGGTTCGATCCCTGGTCTGGGAAGATACCACAGGCTGCAGAGCAACTAAGCCCATGCACCACAACTACTGAATCTGTGCTCTAGAGCCCGCGAGCCACAACTACTGAGCCCATGTGCCACAACTACTGGAGCTTATACACCTAGAGCCTGTGCTCTGCAACAAGAGAAGCCACTGTAATGAGAAGCCAACACATTGCAACGAAGAGTAGCCCCTGCTCGCCACAACTAGAGAAAGCCTGTGTGCAGCAACAAAGACCCTGGGAGAACACAGGGCACACCTCAGGCTCACGCCGACCTCCACTGCTGCAAGCACTCTCACAGATTCCAATTAGACTGCCACATCCCCCCTCCCCCCAGCCTGAATATGCAAGTGAGCTCCGATCACCCTCTTTCACCCCCTCTTGCCTGGGCAGGAACCGACACCTGAGAGGAGCCCACACGCAGAGAAAGGACCAAAACCAAAACAGATCTATGAGAACTGTAGGACCAAAGAAAAGAAAAGGAAATAGTCACAAGAGGAGCAGATTTAATACCCACAATAGGCTTGACAGACCATGCATCTGCGAATTACCTGAATAGATGAGTGTTTCTACAATAGAGACTATAGACTTAGGTGGCAACTGTGGACTGTGGGGGCAAACACATGCAGGACTAATACCAGATCACAGTGTGAGCTCTCCACAGTGCCCACAGCAAGTACATAGACCAAACGAGAAGTACTGGAGGACTTCCCAGTTTGTTTGACTTGTTCCTGGTTTTATGTATTCATTAATCTTTACTGAATATATTTGTATGTGGGTTTGTCTTTTGATTTGATTATTCCCTTTTCTGTTTTCTCTTTTTCTTTTCTTTTTTTGCAAGTACAAGTGTGTACGTCTCTTTGTGTGATTTTGACTGCTTAGTGTTGCTTTTACCACCCATCTTGGGGTTTTGTCTCTTCTTTTCCTTTCTTCCTTTCTTCTTTTTGTTTTCTCTTCTTCTTCCTCATTTTTGTCCATGTGGTGCAGCTACCAGGGGCTTGGTGCCCCAGCCAGGGGTCAGAACTGGACTTCTGAGGCAGCAGAGCTGAGCCCAGGAAGCTGGACCACCAGAGAACTCCTGGCCCCATGGAATATTAATCAGCAAGTGCTCTCCCAGAGGTCTCATTCTCAACACGAAGATCTAACTCCACCCAAAGGCCAGCAAGCTCCAGTGCTGGATACCTCAAGCCAAACAACTGTCAAGGCAGGAACATCACCTCACCCATTAGCAGACACACTGCCTATAGTCATACTAAGCTCACAGACACACCCAAATACAGCAAAAGACCTGGCCCTGCACATCAGAAGGATAAGATACAGCTCGACACACAAGAACACAGGCAGCAGCACCCCCCTCCCACGAGGAAGCCTACACAACCCACTGGAACAACCTCCCCACTGGGGACAGACAACAGAGTTAAGAACTAGGACCCCGCAGCCTGAGGAAAGAAGACCCAAAACACAGTAAGTTAAACAAAATGAGAAAACAGAGAAAGATGCAGCAGATGAAGGAACAAGGTAAAAACCCACAAGACCAAGCAAATAAAGAAGTGATAGGCAATCTACCTAAGAATTCAGAATGATAGTAAAAATGATTCAAGATCTCAGAAATAGTATTGAGGCACACAAGGGGTAAAGGGAATAAATGTTTAACAAGGAGCTATAAGAACTAAAGAGCAAACAAACAGTGAAGAACAATAAAATAACTGAAATTAAAACTACTCTAGAAGGAACGCAGAGCAGAATAACTGGACAGAAGAACAGATAAGTTACCTGGAAGACAGAAGGGTGGAAATAACTGACATGGAGCAAAATAAAGAAAAAAGAATGAAAAGAATTGAGGACAGTCTCAGAGACCTCTGGGACAACATTAAACATACCAACATTTGAATTATAGGGGTCCCAGAAGAAGAACAGAAAGAGAAAGGTCCTGAGAAAATATCTGATGAGATGATAGTCGAAAACTTCCCTAACATGAGAAAAGAAATAGTCAATCAAGTCCAGGAAGCACAGAGTACCATACAGGATAAATCCAAGGAAAAACACACCAAGAAACATAACTAATCAAACTATCAAAAAATAAATACAAAGAAAAAATACTAAAAGCAGCAAGGGAAAAGCAATGAATAACATACAAGGGAACTCCCATAAGGCTAACAGCTGATCTTTCAGCAGAAACTCTACAGGCCAAAAGGGAGTGGCAGGATATATTCAAAGTGATGAAAGGGAAAAAACTACAACCAAGATTACTCTACCCAGCAAGGACCTCATTCAGATTTGAAGGAGAAATTAAAAGCTTTACAAGCAAGCAAAAACCAAGAGAATTCAGCACCAATAGACCAGCTTTACAACAACTGCTAAAGGAACTTCTTTAGGCAGGAAACACAAGAGAAGGAAAAGACTTACAAAAACAAATCCAAAGCAATTAAAAAAAGGATAATAGAAATATACATATCGATAATTACCTTAAATGTGAATGTATTAAATGCTCCAACCAAGAGACAAAGACTGGCTGAATGGATACAAAAACAATACCCATAAATATACTGTCTACAAGAGACACACTTCAGAACTTAGGGACACAAACAGAATGAGAGTGAGGGGATGGAAAAAGATATTCCAATCAAAAGAAAGCTGGGTAGCAATACTCATATCAGACAAAATAGACTTTAAAATAAAGACTATTACGAGAGACAAGGAAGGACACTACATAATGATAAAGAGCTTAATCCAAGAAGAAGATATAACAAATGTAAATAATCTATGAGCCCCACATAGAAGCACCCCAATATATAAGGCAAATCCTAACAGCCATAAAAGGGGAAAAGGATAGTAACACTATAACAGTAGGGGACTTTAATACTCCACTTACACAAATGGACAGATCATCCAAACAGAAATTAAATAAAAAAGCACAGGCTCTAAATGAGACATCAGACCAGATGGAATTAATTGATATTTATAGGAATTTCCATTCAAAAACAACAGAATACACTTTCTTCTCAACTGCACATGGAACACTCCCCAGGATAGATCAAATTTTGGGTCACAAATCAAGTCTCAATAAATTTAAGAAAATTGAACTTGTATCAAGCATATTTTCTGACCACAACACTATGAGGCTAGATATCAATTACAGGAAAAAAACTGTGAAAAATACAAACACATGGAGGCGAAACAACATGCTACTAAATAACCAAGAGATCTCTGAAGAAATCAAAGAGGAAATAAAAAAATACCTAGAAACAAATGATAATGAATATACAATGACCAAAAAGCTATGGGATGCAGCAAAAACAGTTCGAAGAGGGAAATTCATTGCAATACAGTCCTACATCAAGAAATAAGAAAAGTCTCAAATAAACAACCTAACCCTACACCTAAAGCAATTAGAGAAAGAACAAAAAAGGCCCAAAGTTAGCAGAAGGAAAGAAATGATAAAGATCAGGACAGAAATAAATGAAAAAGAAATCAAGGACACAATAGCAAAAAATCAGTAAAACTAAAAGCTGGTTCTTTGAGAAGATAAACAAAATTGAGAAACCATTAGCCAGACTCATCAGCAAAAAAAGGGAGAAGACTCAAACCAACAGAATTAGAAATGAAAAAGGAGAAGTAACAATTGACACTGTAGAAATACAAAGAATCATGAGAGACTACTACAAACAACTATATGCCAATAAAATGGACAACCTGAAAGAAATGGACAAAATCTTAGGAAAGTACAGACTTCCAAGACTGAACCAGGAAGGAATAGAAAATATGAACAGACCAATCACAAGCACTGAAATTGAAACTGTGATTAAAAATCTTCCAACGAACAAAAAGCCCAGGGCCAGATGGCTTTACAGGCCAATTCTACCAGGTATTTATAGAAGAGCTAACACCTATCCTTCTCAAACTCTTCCAAAATATAGCAGAGGAAGGAACACTGCCAAACTCATTCTACGAGGCCACCATCACCCTCATACCAAAACCAGACAAAGATGACAATATCACTGATGAACATCAATGCAAAAATTCTCAACAATATACTAGCAAACAGAATCCAACAGCACACTGAAAGGATCCTACACCATGATCAACTGGGGTTTATCCCAGGAATGCAAGGATTCTTCCATATACACAAATCAATCAATGTGATACACCAAATTAACAAATTGAAGGATAAAAACCATATGATCATCTCAAAACATGCAGAAAAGGTTTTGAATAAAATTCAACAGCTATTTATCATAAAAACTTTCCAAAAAGTGGCCACAGAGGGAACCTACCTCAACATAATAAAGGTCATATATGACAAACCCACAACCAATATCATTCTCAATGGTAAAGAACTGAAAGCATTTCTTCCAAGATCAGGAACAAGACAAGGTTGCCAACTCTCACCACTATTCAACATAATTTTGGAAGTGTTAGCCACAGCAATCAGACAAGAAAAGAAATAAAAGGCATCCAAATTGGAACAGAAGTAAAAATGTCACCATTTGCAGATGACATGATACTATATACAGAAAACCCTAAAGATGCCACCGGAAAACTAGTAGAGTTAATGACAGAATTTGGTAAAGTTGCAGGATACAAAATTAATGCACAGAAATTTCTTGCATTCCTATACACCAACAATGAAAAATTAGAAAGAGGAATTAAGGAAACAATCCCATTTACCATCACAACAAAAAGAATAAACTAGGTCTAAATCTACCTAAGGAGGTAAAAGACCTGTATGCATAAAATTATAACACACTGATGAAAGAAATTACAGATGACACAAACAGATGGAGAGATATACCATGTTCTTGGAGTGGAAGAAACAACACTGTGAAAATGACTATACTACCCAAAACAATCTACAGATTCAATTCAATCCCTATCAAATTATGAATGGCATTTTTCACAGAACTAGAACAAAAAATTATACAATTTATATGGAAACACAAAAGACCTCGAATAGCCAAAGCAATCTTCAGAAGAAATAACGGAGCTGGAGGAATCAAGCTCCCTGACTTCAGACTATATTACAAAGCTATAGTAATCAAGACAGCATGGTACTGGAACAAAAACAGAAATGTAGATCAATGGAACAGGATAGAAAGCCCAGAGATAAACCCATGTACATATGGTCACCTTATTTTCAACAAAGGAAGCAAGAATATACAGTGGAGAAAAGAAAGCCTCTTCAGTAAGTGGTGCTGGGAAAACTGGGCAGCTACCTGTAAAAGAATGAATTTAGACATTCCCTAACACCATACACAAAAATAAACTCAAAATGGATTAAAAACCTAAATGTAAGGCCTGACACTATAAAACTCTTAGAGGAAAACACAGGCAGAACATTCTATGACAAAAATCCCAGCAAGATCTTTCTTCACCCACCTTCTACAGTAAAGAAAATAAAAACAAAAACAAACAAATGGGACCTAATGAAACTTGAAAGTTTTTGCACAGCAAAGGAAACAATAAATATGACAAAAAGAGAACGCTTGAAGTGGGAGAAAATAATTGCCAATGAAGCAAGTGATAAAGGATTAATCTCCAAAATATATAAGCAGCTCATGCAACTAAATATCACAAAAACAAACAACCCCATCCAAAAATGGGCAGAATACCTAAACAGACATTTCTCCAAAGAAGACATACAGATGACCAACAAAGACATGAAAAGACGCTCATCACTAACCATTAGAGAAATGCAAATCAAAATTACAATGAGGTATCACCTCACACCAGTCAGACTGTCCATCATCAAAAAATATAGGAACAATACATGCTGGAGAGGCTGTGGAGGAAAGGAAACCCTCCTGCACTGCTGGTGGGACTGTAAAGTGATACAGCCACTATGGAAAACACTATGGAGGTTCCTTAAAAAACTAAAAATAGAACTACCATAAGACCCAGAAATCCTACTACTAGGCATATAATCAGAGAAAACCATAATTCAAAAAGATACATGTACCACAATGTTCACTGCAGCATTATTTACAATAGCCAGGACATGGAAGCAACCTAAATGTCCATTAACAGATGAATGGATAAAGAAGATGTGGCACATATATACAATGGAATACTACTTAACAATAAAAAGGAATGAAACTGAGTTATTTGTAGTGAGGTGTATGGACCTAAAGTCTGTCATATGGAGCGAAGTAAACCAGAAAGAGAAAACAAATACCATATGCTAACACATATATATGGAATTTAAAAAATTGGTATTGATGAACTCAGTGGCAGAGGAAGAATAAAGACACAGATGCAGAGAACAGACATGCATACACAGGGAGGTGGGGAAAGAGAAGCTGGAACAAAGTGAAAGAGTAGTATTGACATTTATACACCACCAAATGTAAAATAGATAGCTACGAGAAGCAACTGCCTAACACAGGGAGATCAACTCAATGACTGGTGATGACCTAGAGGGGTGGGATAGAGAGCGTGGGAAGGAGATTCAAGAGGGAGGGGATATGGGGACATATGTATAAATACAGCTGATTCACTATGTGGTGCAGAGGAAACTGGCACAACAGTGTAATGCTATTATACTCCAATAAAGATAGAAAAAAACAAAAACAAAAACAAAAACACCCCAGCAATTTTGAGAAGAGGATAGTACAAATGCAGAAAACTGGAAATGCATTTGAAATTAAAACACCAGCAAATTAAAACGATCTTGTTAGATACAGCCTGCTATATCAAATCCTCATGGTAATTGCAAATCGAGAATCTTCAACAGATATACTTACAAAAAATAAAAAGGAATCCAAACACAACAATAAAGTAAGTCATTAAATCACAAGAGAAGAGAATATAAGAGGAATGGTAAAAAAAGAAAAAGAAAAAAAAAACCTACAAAAACAAATCAAAACAATTAGAAAAATGGAAATAGGAACACACATATCAATAATTACCTTAAATATTAATGGATTAAATGCTTTAACCATAAAAAAAAAAAAAAAAACCCTGACTGGTTGAATGGATAAAAAAACAAGACACATATACACACTGTCTAGAAGAAGCCCACTTCAGATCTATGGACGTTTACAGACTGAAAGTGAGAGGATGGAAAAAGGTATTCCATGCAAATGAAAATCAAAAGAAAGCTGGAGCAGCAATACTCATATCAGACAAAACAGACTTTAAAATAAAGACTGCTATAAGAGACAAGGAAGAATATTATACAATGATCAAGCAATGATTTCAAGATGATATAAAAACTGTAAATATATATGCACCTAACAGAGGAGCACTGCAATATATAAGGCAAATACTAACAGCCATAAAAGGAGAAATGGAAATCAACTCAAGAATACTGGGGGACATTAACACCCCGCTTTTAACTATGAACAGATCATCCAGACAGAAGATCAATTACGAAACACAAGCTTTAAACGATACATTAGACCAGATACGCTTAACTGACATTATAGAGCATTCCAACGAAAAGCAGCAGAATACACTTTCTTCTCAAGTGCACATGAAGCATTCTCCAGGACTGACAATACACTGGGCTACAAAGTGAGCCTCGGTAAATTTAAAAAAACTAAAATCAAATCAAGCACCTTTTCCCACCACAGTGCCATGAGATTATAAATCAACTATAAGAAAAAAACTGTAAAACATGCAAACACATGGAGGCTAAACAATATGTTGCGAAACAACCAATGGATCACTGAAGAAATCAAAGAGGAAATCAAAAAATACCTAGAGATAAGTGAAAATGAAAGCACAATGATCTAAAACCCATGGGATGCAGCAAAACCAGATCTAATAGGGAAGTTAGGGAAGTTCATAGCACTACAATGTTACGTCAGAAAACAAGAAAAATCACAAACATACAACCTAACCTCACACCTAAAGCAATTAGAGAAAGAAGAAAATACAAAACAGAGTAAGCAGAAAAAAAAACAAATTATAAAGGTCAGAGCAGAAATAAATGAAAGACAACAGCAAAGATGATGAAACTAAAAGCTGGTTCTTTGAGAAGATAAACAAAATTGATAAACCTTTAGCCAGACTCATTAAGAAAAAAAGGAAGAGAGCTCAAACCAATAAAATTAGAAATGAAAAAGAACCTTCAACAGACCACAAAAATACAAAGTATCATAAAAGACTACCTCAAGCAACTATATGCCAATAAAATGGGCAACCTGGAATAAATGTACAAATTCTTAGAAAGACACAATTTCCCAAGACTGAACCATGAAGAAATAGGAAATATGAACAGACCAATTACAAGTAATGACATTGAAACTGTGATTAAAAAATCTTACAACAAACAGAAGTCCAGAACCAAATGGCTTCACAGGCGAATTGTGTGAAATATTTAGAAGTTAACATCTATCCTTCTCAAAGTATTCCAAAAAATTGCACAGGAATAGTCCCAAACTCATTGTATAAGGCCATCAAAAGCCTGATACCAAGACCAGACAAAGATACCACAAAAAAAATTAAAAAGAAAGAAAGAAAATTACAGGTCAATATCACTGATTAACATAGAGGCAAAAATCCTCAAACAAAATACTAGCAAGCCAAATCGAACAATACAGCAAAAGGATCATACACCGTGATCAACTTGGATTTATCCCAATATTGCAAGAATTTTTCAGTATTTGCAAATTAAGCAGTGTGATACATCACATCAACTAACTGAAGAATAAAAACCATATAATCATGTCAATAGATGCAGAAAAAGCTTTTGATACAATTTACCATCCATTTATGATAACAATTCTCAAGAAAGTGATTACAGAAGAAACATACCTCAACATAATAAAGGCAATTTATGGCAAACCTATAGCCAACATCATATTCAAAAGTGAAAAACTGAAGGCATTTCCTCTAATATCAGGAACAAGACAAGGATGTCCACTTTCACCACTATTTATTTAACAGTTTTGGAAGTCCTAGCCATGGCAATCAGAGCAGAAAAAGAAATAAATGGAATCCAAATTGAAAAAGATGAAGTGAAACTGTCACTGTTTGCAGATGACATGATACTATACATAGAAAATCCACATGAAAATACCAGAGAACTACTAGAGCTCATCAATGAATTCAGTAAAGTTGCTGGACACAAAAGAATACACAGAAATTTGTTGCACTTCTATACACTAACAATGAAAGATCAGAAAGAGAAATTAAAGAAATAACCCCATTTACTATTGCAACAAAAAGAATAAAAATACCTAAGAATAAACCTACCTAAGGAGACAAAAGACTTATATTTCAAAAACTATAAGACATGATGAAAGAAAATCAAAGATGATACAAACTGATGCAAAGTTATACCATGTTCTTGGATTAGAAGAATCAATATTGTCAAAACGAAAGTACTACTCAAGGTAACCTACAGAATCAATGCAATTCCTATCAGATTACCAACGGTATTTTATCAGAACTAGAACAAAAAAATTTTTAAGTTTGTATAGACACACAAGACCTCAATAGCCAAAGCATTCTTGAGAAGGAAAAACAGAGCTGGCAGAATCAGGCTGCCTGAATTCAGACTACACTACAAAGCTACAATCATCAAAACAGTATGGGGCTGGCACACACAAAAAAAACAGAAACATATATCAATGAAACAGCATAGAAAGCCCAGAAATAAACCAATACATCTATGGTCAATTAATCTATGACAATTGAGTCACTACTTTACAATGGACGAAAGATAGTCTCTTCAATAAATGTTGCTGGAAAAACTTGACAGCTACTGTTAAAAAAGTAAACTCAAAGTGGATTAAATACATACATATAAGAGCAGATACTATAAAACTCTTAAAGGAAAACATAGGCAGAATACTCTGACATAAATCACAGTACTATCCCCGAATGGTCAAAACAATCTTGAGAAAGAAAAACAGAGCTAAAGCAATCAGGCTCCCTGACTTCAGACTATACTATACAATCTAGGAAGCAGGGGTGAAATCTGAGCCCTCTCTCTGTTGCTGTGTGATCTGCAGATTTACAACACAGCCACCAGGTCCTATGCGAACTCTGCGAACTCAGCACCTGCAGGACATCTTAGCGGACTATGGGTGTGCATGTCGGGTATTAGCAGTTGTGGGTATCATGGGTGAATGCACAAGGAGGCGGGACTTGGGTCTGGGCTGCTTCCATAACTCCCACAGCAGGTCAAATGCAGTGCTACTGCAGTCCTGGTACCTGACTTCAGTGGATCTGTGCCTACAGTTCTGCGCTGGTGGCTTTGTGAACACAGCACTTGAGGGACACCAGGGTTGATTGCGTGCATTCCTACAGTTGAAGTAGGGACAACGGCAGTGCCAACAACAGTATACTTTGTAAGCCTGCATAATGGGTGACAGGTGACAGCAAAGAGCCCACTTCCAAGTGGACAGATCTGGCAAAGGAATATTTAGTGGCTCCTTTCCCAGCAGGAATGCTCCAGTCCCACCTACCTCACAGCACAGCTGAGAAATGGACCTGGAGGCTTCTGCTCCAACATTTGGGAAGCAAATTCTGCTCCTGACAGGGTTGTGACAACCACAGAACAAAGAGGAGGCTCCACGAAATATCCAGTGCAGGTTCTGGTCACAACACCAGTCACACCCCTACCAAGGGGATAATGACCAGCACACACTGAGGTAATAAGTAGCAAGAATCCATACTAAGAACAGATCTTGAACCAAAAATATTAGACTCACACAGCCTACACAGGAATGCTCCCACATAAAAATAGCCCTCCAAGACCACATTACATAACTCTTTTTCCTAAACTCACAGAGTTAGAGAAATATAAGTAAAATGAAGAAACAGAAGAACAAATCCTGACTAAAAGATCAAGAAAATGCCCCTGACAGAACAATGAAACAGACCACTCAAGTATAACAGACTCCAAGTTCAAAAAGGAGATAATAAAAATAGTGAAGGAATTAAGAAGGGCCATCAATAGAAATGCAGATTACTGTAAAAAAGGAACCAGAAACGATAAAGAGGAACCAAGAAAAATTAGAAAACTCATTTGCCAAGATGAAAGCTGAACTAGAGGCAATAAACAGCAAACTGAATGCTGCAAAAGAACAAATAAGGGATCTGGAAGATGGAATAATGGAAATCACCCAATCAGAACAGAGACAGAAAGACAAATGAAAACAAAAAAACGAAAACAATATATTGAGACCTATGGGATAATACAAAGTGTTCCAATCTTCTCACAATAGGGATCCCAGAAGGAGGAGAAAGAGAATAGAGGATCAAAAATGTATTTGAAGAAATTATGGCTGAAAACTTTCCAAACCTAAAGAGGGAAACAGATATCCAGAGAAGCAGAGGGTCCCAAACAAGAGGAACCCAAGCAGACCTACAACAAGACATGTTTTATAATTAAAATAGCAAAAGATAAAGAAGATTCTAAAGTTAGCAAGAGAAAAGCAAAGAGTTAATTACAAGGGAACCCACATAAGGCTATCAGCTGATTTCACTACAGAAATGTTGCAGGCCAAAAGGGAGTGGAAAGATACATTCAAAGTCCTGAAAGGGAAATGCAACCAAGGATATTCTACCCAGCAAGATTACTATTTAGAATAGAAGGAGAGAGAGAAGGAGAGATTTCTGACAAGCAAAAACTAAATGAATACAGCAATACTAAACCTATTCTAAAAAAGAAAAAAAAAAACAGAAAGAATATTGAAAGGTCTTTTCTAAATACAAAAAGGCTGGAATCTGAAGGAAAGAGAAAAATGATAATTGGAAAGTAAATCACTTAAATAGCCAGTACACACATTTTTTTTTTAAAAAACCAAAAATTTTTGGGCAAGTGCTAACTATGATGAACAGCAAAAGGATAATCATGAAGATGTAAAAGAGGACATTAAAATCTTACACTGTTGTATAACAAAGGGAGTCCAACTCGAGGATGGAAGATGCCTTAGAGGACTGGGGCAGGGAGGGTGGGGGGGACTCGAGGTGGGGGAGTCAAGTAAGGGAGGGAATACGGGGATATGTGTATAAAAACAGATGATTGAACCTGGTGTACCCCCCAAAAAATAAAGAAATAAAAATAAAAAAATAAATTAAAAAAAAAATCTTACACTGTGAGGGAGGAAAATAAGAAAACATACATTTCTTTTTTTTTTACAATGCATTTCAGCCTATATGACTATCAGTATAAAACAAGTAGATATAGGAATGGGTTAATAACATACTTAAAAAACAAGGTAGCCACAAATCAAAAACATAGTAGATTCACCAAAACCAAAAAGAAGAGAACTTAAGCACAACATAAAAAGAAACCATTAAACCACTAAAGAAAAACCAAAAAGAAAAAGGGACAAAGAAGAAATATAAAATCAACAGGAAAACAAAGTTTAAAATAGCAATAAATACATACCTATGTATAATTATCTTACATGTCCATGGACTAAATGCTCCAATCAAAAGACATAGGATGGCTGACTGGATAATAAAACAAGAGCCTACAATAGACTGCCTATAAGAAACCAACTTTAGGGCAAAGGACACACATACATTGAATGTGATGGGATGTAAATGTGATGGGATGTAAATGTGATGGGATGTAAATGTAATGGCAAGAAAGCGGGGATAGCCATACTTTTATCAGACAAAATAGACTTTAAAGAGATAAAGAAGGACACTGCATAATGATAAAAGGATCAGTACAAGAAGAGGACATTATAATTGTTAACATATATGTACCCAGTACAGGAACACCCAAAGACATAAATAAATACTAACAGACACAAAAGGAGAAACCAATGAGAGTACAAAAATAGTATGAGACTTTGATACCCAACTCAAATCAATGGACAGATCTTCCAGACAGAAAACCAATAAGGCAAGAGAGAGCCTAAATGATACAAAAGAAAAGTTAATTTATGTTTTCAGGACATTATATCCAAAAAACCAGAATAGAAATTCCTCTCAAGTGTTCATGGAAAGTTCTCTAGAATTGACCATCAGCTAGGACACAAAACAAGCCTCAATAAATTTAAGATGACAGAAATCATTTCAAGCATCTTTTCTGACCACAATGGCATGAAACCAGAAATCAAACACAGAATCAGAAATGGGAAGAAAACAATTACATGGAGACTAAACAACATATTACTTAAAAACTAATGGGTAAACGATGAAATGAAGAATAAACTGAAAAACACTTTGAGATAAATGACAATGAAAACACAACCACAGAAATTTTATTGTATGCAGCAAAAGCATTTCTTAGAAGTTCACAGCAATAAAGGTCTTCCTCAAAAAACAAGAAAAAATGTCAAATAAACAACCTAACCTACCACCTAAAAGAATTAGACAAAAAAAATACCTAAAGTCAGCAGAAGGAAGGAAAAAACAAAGGTCAGAGAGAAAATAAATAAAATAGAGATTATTTTAAAAGTAGGAAAAAAATCAATAAAACCAAGAGCTGGTTCTTTGACAGAAAAAAAATCAATAAATCTCTGGCCAGGATCTTTAAGAAAAGAGAGAGGACACAAAAAATCAAAAAACAAAAAAGTTTTTTAAAAAAAGGATAAAAGGAGAAATAACAACTGATATCGCAGAAATGTCAAAAAGAAAAATAAGAAAACACTGTGAACGATTATACGTGAACAAATTGGATAACCTAGAAGAAATGGACAAGTTTCTAGAAATACAGGGCACACCAAAAATGAATCAAGAAGAAAAACATAATTTGAACAGACTGATCAATTTCACTAGAAGGGAAATAGAATTTGTAATTATAAAAAACAACTCCCTGCAAACAAGTCCAGGACCAGATGGCTTCCCTGGGGAATTCTACCAGGTATACAAATAAGAAATTATGCTGATTCTTCTCAAATTCTTCCAAAAGACTGAAAAGGAAGAAACACTCCCAAAATCATTCTATCTGACCGCCACCCCGATAACCAAAACCAAACACGGACACTACCAAAAAAGAAAATTACAGGCCAATATCTTTGATGAATATAGATGCAAAAATTCTCAAAATACTAGCAAACCAAATCCACCAACATGTAAAAAAAGATGATACACCATGACCAAGCTGGATTCATCCCAGGGTAACAAGGATGGTTCAACATACACAAATCAATCAATGTGATATACCATATCAACAACAACAACAAAAGACAAAAATCATATAATCATCTTAAGAGATGCAAAAGAAGCATTTCAAAAAATTCAACATCCATTCATGGCAAAAATTTTCACCAAAATGGGTACAGAGGGAACATATCTCAACATAATAAAAGCTATTTATGACAAACTCACACCAATAATACTCAAAGGTGAAAAGCTGAAAGTGTTGCCACTAAAATCTAAAACAAGACAAGATGCGCACTCTCACCATTTCTATAAAGTATAGTATTGGAAGTCCTAGCCACAGCAATCAGACAAGAAAAAGAAATAAATGAAAGGTATCCAAATTGGAAGGGAAGAGGTAAAACTGTCATTATATATGCAGATGGTACTATATACACAAAACTTTAAAGACTCCACACAAAAACTGCTAGAATTGATAAATGAATTCAGCAAGGTAGCAAGATACAAAATTAACATGCAGAAATCTGTTGCATTTCATTCCACTAATAATGAAATAACAGAAAGGGAAAGTTAAAAAAAATCCCTGTTGAAATCACATTAAAAAAAAAATTTAGGAATAAACCTGATAAAGGAGGTGAAAAGATTTATATGCTAAGAACTTCAAAAAATTAATAAAGGAAACTGAAGATGATTCAAAGAAATGGAAAGACAGCCCATGCTCTTGGATTGGAAGAATTAATACTGTTTAAATGGCCACATTCCACTACTGGGCATATACCCAGAGAAAACCATAATTCAAAAAGACACACACACCCTAATGTTCATGCAGCACTATTTACAATAGCCAGGTCATGGAACCAACCCAAATGTCCATTGATAGACGAATGGATAAAGAAGATGTGGTACATATATACAGTGGAATATTACACAGCCATACAAAGGAACAAAATTGGGTCACTTGTAGAGATGTGGATGGACACAGAAACTGTCATACAGAGTGAAGTAAGTCAGAAAGAGAAAAACAAATATTGTATATTAATGTATATATGTGGAATCAAGAAAAATGATATAGAGCAACTGTGTCTAGAGACACAGATGTAGCCAACAAACATATGGACACCAAGGGGGGAAAGTGGGAGGGTTGGGGTGGGACGAAATGGGAGATTGGGATTGCCATATACACATTAATATGTATAAAACAGATGACTAATAAGAAAAAAACATCAAACTGTACACTTTAAATATACGCAGTATATTGTATGCCAATTATATCTCAATAAAACTTTTTAAAAGAAAATATAAATAAAATAAAATGGCCACACTACCCAAAGCAATCTACATATTTAATGTGATCCCTATCAAATTACCCATGAACTTTTTCACAGAACTACAATAAACACTCCTAAAATTGATATGGAGCCATAAAAGCCCCTGAACTGTGCTGAGGAGAAAGAAAACTCCAAGACTTCAGAAGATACTACAAAGCTACAGTAATCAAAACAGTGCTGTACAGGCACAAAAAAACACAGAATGGAACAGAATAGAGTCCAGAAATAAACCCACACACCTACAGCCAATTATCTTTCAATAAAGGAGGCAAGAATATACAATGGACAAAAGACAGTCCCTTCAGCAAGTTGTAGTGGGGAAGCTGGACAGCTGCATATAAATCAATAAAGTTAGAACACCTTCACACCATAAAGAAAAATAAACTCAAAACTGCTCAAAGACTAAATATATGACATGATACCATAAAATCCTAGAAGAGAATATAGGCAAAAAACACTCCCTGACATAAATCATACCAATATTTTCTTCAGTCAGTCTCCCAAGGCAATAGAAATAAAAGCAAAAATAAACAAATGGCACCTAATCACACTTATAAGCTTTTGAGCAGCAAAGGAAACCATAAACAAAATGAAAAGACAGCCTATAGAATGGGAGAAAATATTTGCAAACAATGAAACAAACAAGGGCTTAATTTCCAAAATATGTAAATAGTTCATACAATTCAATAACAAAACAGCAAAGAACCCAATCAAAAAATGGACAGAAGACCTAAATAGATGTCTGTTTCTCCAAAGAAGACATACAGATGGCCAATAGGCACATGAAAAGATGCTCAATGTCACTAATTATTAGAGAATTGTAAATCAAGAGTACAATGAGATGCCACCTCACACTGGTCAAAATGGCCATCATTAAAAAGTCTATAAATAACATGCTGGATAAGGTGTGGAGAAATGGGAACCCGCCTACACTGTTGATGACAAAGTAAATTGGTGCAACCACTGCTGAATACAGCATGGAGGTTCCTCACAAAGCTGAAAATAGAGTTCCCAAAGGATCCAGCAATCCCAGTCCTGGGCATATATCTGGACGAAACTGTAATTTGAAAAGATACATGCACCCCTATGTTCACAGCAGCACTATTTACAATAGCCAAGACATGGAAGCAACCTAAATGTCCATTGAAAGATGAATGGATAAAGAAGATGTCATATATTTATACAATGGAATACTACTCAGCCATAAAAGAATGAAATAATGCCATCTGCAGCAACAGGGATGCACCTAGAGATTACCATACTAAGTGAAGTAAGTCAAAATGAAAAAGACAAATACCATAGGATATCACTCATATGTGGAATCTAAAATATGACACAAATGAACTTATTTATGAAACAGAAACACTCAGAGACATGGAAAACACACCTGTCATTGCCAGGGGGAGGGGGTTCTGGGGAGGGATAGATTGGGAATTTGGGTTTAGCAGACGCCAAGCATTATATATAGAATGGATAAACAACAAGGTGCTAATGTATAGCATGGGGACATATACTCAATATCCTGTAATAAACCATAAAGGAAAAGAACACAAAAAAGAAAAAAGAAAACTATGGGGAAGAAAATAAATCAAGGACACTCATACAACAAATATTTCAATTATTTTCTGGTTGTTTACAATATGCCAAGCATTACCCTTAGGCATATATATGAAATGAAAAAAATAGCCCTAAACAATTCAACTTCTAAAGGGTAAAAGAAATAAGCAAATCAATAATAACAAGTGCTGATGGTTTTTCACTAAAACCAAAATGATATTCATAGATCACTGAATCAGGAGATTTACCCTATTCATACAATCTAACATTTCTAACAAATAAGCTTAAAAAATGAAAAGATTCTTCCCTGTTCAATGTTCTATGAGTGGGATTTTCTTTTCTCTAAAAGGGCAAAATTTCTATCAGAAGTATTTCAGAACTTTCCTCTAAAATATCAGCACACTTCTGTGTTGTAGTAAACAACTTTGTACCTACTTTCATTTTTTAACAAACTACTTTGAAAGGTAGATAAACCAAGGCACTGACCCTGATAGAATAAATGACTTTAATGGCAGTAGAGAATTCTTTCAGAATTGTTGGTAGAGGTTTGTTTTATATATATGCTGGTAAAGCCTGAGCTAAATGTACAAGTGTCCTATCTCTGCAGAGAAGATGAAATTTTCTTTTCTGGTCAAAGAATCCTTAGAATATAAGAACCTGCTGTATAGCACAGGGAACTACTCAATATTCTGTAATGGCCTATATGGGAAAAGAATCTTAAAAAAAAAAAAGAGTGGATATATGTAAATGTATAACTGATTCACTTTGCTGTACACCTAAAACTAACACAACACTGTAAATCAACTATACCTCAATATAAATATATACATACATACATACATACTTGTAGCCAAAAAAAAAAAAAAAAAAGATAACCTACAGGTGTAATTTCAGAAATTGCAGAAAAATACCCTTCCCTGGCCACCCTGTATAGCTGTCTCTCCCACATTACATCCACACACCACCATCCTCAAAAGAAAAACACTGCTTATACCTGAAATTCCTATAATTATCTATTTGTTTGTCTGAATTTAATTGGTGCTTTTTCACAGTTAAACTGTGAACATTCTGGGGGTGGGGGAATTGGTGTAAGGTGCTCAAAATGTACAAACTTCCAGTTACAAATAAGTACTAGATATGTAACGTACAACATGATGACAATAGTCAACATGCTGTATGGTATATGGGGAAACTGTTAAGAGAGTAGATCCTACATCACAATGATTTTTTTCTTTTCTTTTTATTATATCTATATGAGATGATGGATGTTAACTAAACCTATTGTGATAATTATTTTACAACATATGTAAATCAAACCATCATGCTGTACACGGTACAAGCAGTGATGTATGTCAACTATTTCTCAGCAAAACCAGAAAAAATCTTAAAAAAGAATCCTTAGAATAAAACCTTTCTATTTGAAGCTTCAATGGACTATACAGTTTCCAAAAGAGACTCACAAATAGAAATTCTACTTTGAACACAACTTTGAATTCTGATCCCCTGAGTTATGAGCTACAATACTCAAAAGCTAGGAGGAGCTGAAGAAAGAAATCAGTAACAGTATAGAGAGACACGCTCAAGGGATGAAATATAGTCTATTAATACTCTACGACATCCTTAGAACAGTGGAAGAAATGTTATTCAGTGGAAGATCTGCATCAATTTTTTCAAATGAATTGCTTTCAATTTCAAGAATCCCCTGAAATTCAGCCTCAACTTTAGAACCCTCCCATACAAAGTGACAAGTATCAAGAAAGAGATAGGTATAACAAGATACAAATATATATAATTTGAAAACATAAATTCCATACATAATATTTTAAAAATCTTTAAGTTTCAAAAGAGGAGAAGGTTACAACTTTCAAAAGGATGAGAAATCATCATAAAATCTAGAAACAATAAATGCTGGAGAGGGTGTGGAGAAAAGGTAACCCTCCTGCACTGTTGGTGGGAATGTAAGTTGGTACAGCCACTATGGAAAACAGTTTGGAGGTTCCTTAAAAAACTAAAAATGGAACTACCATATGACCCAGTAATCCCACTGCTGGACACATACCCAGAGAAAACCATAATCCAAAAAGAAACATGTACCATAATGTTCACTGCAGCACTATTTACAATAGCCAGGACATGGAAGCAACCTAAATGCCCAACCACAGATGAATGGATAAAGAAGATGTGGTACATATACACAATGGAATATTACTCAGCGATAAAAAGGAATGAGACTGAGTTATTTCTAATGAGGTGGACAGACCTAGAGACTGTCACACTGAGCGAAATAAGCCAAAAAGAGAAAAACAACTCATACATATGGAATCTAAAAAAATGGTACTGATGAACCCAGTGACAGGGCAAGAATAAAGATGCATATGTAGAGAACAGACTTGAGGACACAGCAGGTGGAGGGGTGTGAAGAGGCAGCTGGAATGAAGTGAGAGAGTAGCACTGACATACATATACTACCAAATGTAAAACAGTTAGTGGGAAGTTGCCACATAACATAGGGAGATAAACGCGATGATCAATGATGACTTAGAGGGCCAGGATAGGGAGGGTGGGAGGGAGTCGTGGGAGGGAGGGGATATGGGGATATATGTATAAATACAGCTGATTCACTTTGATGTACCTCAAAAACTGGCACAACAGTGTAAAGCAATTATATTCCAATAAAGAGCTTAAAAAAAAAAAAAAAAGGATGAGAAAAATACTTCATAATTGAGACAAAGACAAAATGAAAAGTGGATAGCCTCAAGAGGGTGATATCCAGCACAGATAATATGTAAATATCAGAGACATGTAGGTTACATATAAAAAAGCTTTAGAGGTGAGGCTGGAAAATGGGGTTATACTTTGGAAGATATTCTGCAGGAAGATCTAGTACTTAATATAGTTAGCACTACGAAACCACATAAAAGTTTCAGTTAAGAAACCACACAAAAGTTTCAGAGTACAAAAGTATTATGACCACAAAGATACCTGAAAAAATAAATTTGGCAAAAGTGTACACAGTATACCTAGTTTTAGCTATACTCTTTTTAGTTCCTACTTTTTAATCCTACTTATAGTTTCCCATTCTCTTTCTCTCTTTTTTTTTAATTAATTTATTTATTAACTGTACTGGGTCTTCATTGCTGTGCATGGGCTTTCTCTAGTTGCAGTGAGCAGGGGCTACTCTTCCTTGTGGTGCATGGGCTTCTCCTTCTCACGTGATGGCTTTTCTTGTTGCAGAGCACAGGCTCTAGGCACGTGGGCTTCAGTAGTTGTGGCACACAGGCTCAAGAGTTGTGGCTCACGGGCTCTAGAGCACAGGCTCAGTAGCTGTGGCACATGGGCTTAGCTGCCCTGTGGCATGTGGGATCTTCCTGGACCAGGGATCGAACCCGTGTCCCCTGCATTGGCATACAGATTCTTAACCACTGAGATACCAGGGAAGTCCCTAGTTTCCCATTCTCAATTCCTTAATCTGTACAAGAAACTCCAAATTATCCACCTTTTAAAAACATTAGCTAGCACAACTTAGTAAAAGCAGCCAATTTCATAAACATACTCTCTGTACTATTATCTAATCAGTAATAATTGCAGCTTGATGAAAATTATATGGAACTTGACTTCATAAGATTCTCACCTCCTCTCATACTACCATTAAATTATATAAATTAGTTTTTGAGAACAGTCCTTTATAATCAGTTATAAACCTCTTTATAAACTTCTCAACACTGTAATGCAACCAAATCATCCTTTGTCTTTTTCTATCTACATTTACTTCTGTGGTGATTTCATACAGCATTATGAATTTATATTTACTAACTCCCCAATTTCTATTTCCAGCTCAGGTTTCTCTCAACTCCCAACTATATCCATCTGCCTATTTGACAGCTCTCCTTGTTTCACATCTAAAAGCCATCCAAGCTCAACATATCCAAAACAGAACTTCCAATCTTTGATCCAAAACCTACTCTTTCTCCCACATCTCAAATAATGGCCATTCTATTCTTGTAGCTGTTCAGGCAAAAATCTCTGTAGTCTACTTTGCCTCTTTAATTCATACTCCCCTCCCATCTAAACCATCATAAAAATCCTGTCAGCTCTCCTTCAAATTTTACACAGAAAACATTTATGCATATAAAAAATTCAATCACTTCTAACCATCTCTTCAGCCACTATCTTGGTCAAGTTAACTATCATTTCTTAAATGTATTATGGCAAAAGCTTAACTAATTCCTGTGTCTGCCCTTATTTTCCTTCAATTTACTCTTAGAAAAGAAGCCAGGATGGTCCTGTCAAAGATACATTTTCTGCTCAAAAATCTTAAACCTGCTTGAAAAATCTTTACCTCTCACCCAAAATACAAACCCACTGAATACTTCCTTAATATGACTTTTAAGCTTAACATGATCTGGCCTCCCAGTCTTTCTAATCTGGATTTTCTACCTTCCTCTCTTTCATTCATTCCACTCCAGCAATACTGGTCTTCTTGCTGTTCTTCCTACATAGTGGACACATGTCCCATCTTTGGGACTTTAAATTTTCTCTCTTATGTCCTCAGTGCTCTTCACTCAGATACACAAAAATCACTATTTAACTTCCTTCAAGTCCTTGCATCAATGTTACTTTTTCAATGAGAATTAGCCTGTGCATCACAAGACATACACTTACACATAAACATACAGCATAACTGGCACTCAAGATCCCTACTACCTCAAGGAAGGGAGGGAATACGGGGATATGTGTATAAAAACAGATGATTGAACTTGGTGTACCCCCAAAAAAATAAATTAAAAAAAAAATAAAAAAAATAAAAGATCCCTACTATCCCACCTAAGATATATAACTTTCTAATATGCTGTATAGTTTATTATTTTTATCACTTATTATCTCTTTCTTCCTACACAAATAAAACTCCATGCAGACAGGTGTTTTTTTAATCTGTTTTATTGACCAATAGATAGGTGAATGAATCCTAGAACAAAATATTTTACATGAAATGGATACCAAATTTCAGTTTCTCAATTTGGAGGGGAAGAAGTAAATGACCAGTTTGACTTGTACAAGGTCAGTCCGTAAATGGCAAAGCCCAGAATAAAACCAGGTCTCCTTGGCCCTAGGCCTAGGCTTTTTTCCACCAGGACACAATGGTGGAACATAAGAAAATACATACGAAAATAAATTTTAAAAACAAACAAGCATAAATACATATAAACACACCAAAACAGATATAGACACATTTAACATTAAAACATTACCATTACCAAGTAGAAGTAATACACAAGGAAACTGACTACCTGTAGACAAACTTTTATTACTTACCTCTACCCCAGATTTTTTTGATGGTATCTTCGTTATGGTGTCTTCGAATTTATTTGCCTTATCAAGTTGGGCTTTAAGTTGTTCAGCTAATTCCTTCGAATAGAAAGACAAGAAAAAGAGTTGCGATATATGGTTTAATTCTTCATTCATAGATTATTTCAAATTCATATAACAATAGGGAAAACAGCATAGCAAACATCCAAGTAGCTATCACCTAAATTCAATTACCAACTCACAGCCCAGTATATTATTTTTAATGATTAAAAAATTCTCAAATACCTATGGAAATTGTTTATAGTTTGAAGGTAATTACAAGGACATATATTTGAGGGAAGATAAGGAAATTAAAGAAATACATAATCTTAAGAATGGCATTTTTATAATTCCTTAGATATTACAAACTTCCAATACTCAGAATTTCAGTTATTTGTAAAAAGAAAGCAATCACAAGATTTAAAATATTACCTTCTTTATTGTTGATGAGTTATTTAGATAAAAATTCTGAATGTATTTCATTTTTACTCTAGAAATTATAAAAATTTATATTAAAAAAACTGATATATAAAGCAATAAATCACAATAAAATAAATTAAACAGAATTATATGACAAGCAAAGACAGCATTCTCCACTGCAGTATTTTCGTGTACACAGAACACTTCTTTTAACGTATGTTAACCTCCTAACTTGGTGACCTCTCTTTCACTAGTTTAATTTCTTTGTGCTTTCAAAACTCATGTTATTTTCTTGCTGTTGGTGGTGGTTGGTGGTGGTGGTCTGTCTTGCTTACTAATTTCTGGGTTGAACTTCAGTTGAGTGTTACCAAGGACCAGATTCAAAGAGAGAGAGAGAGCAGCAAACAAGATATGATTTTTATTAGAGATACAAACTAATAAAAACACAAGTACCTTGTTTGGCCACTTTTTGTTCTACTAAAGAGCGTCATACGGATAGTACACCAAAACAGAAGACTACTTAAGATCACTTATATTTGGACTTGAGATGCATACATACATAGGACCATGAGGGAATCAATTTTGTCAAGACATGGAAAGCTGCATGACTTTGCTATTCTGCCATGTGCAATGTAACATGTATTTGTATAATATGAATGTGACAATATAACAGACAGATAGATGCCACTCTTACCAAGTAATTCTGATTTATATTCAATTGTAGGTTAAGTAAGTCTCAAATTACAACATTATTCTGGGAATTACATGAGATAATCTACACAAAACATTTAACACACTGTCAGGCACAAATCTATGTTGCCTTAAAATTTGAAAAAATGAATTAACCATTCTTTTTATTAGCTCATTTTTAAAGTTCCTAAGTAAGGGAATTTAAGAAAGTAATATACATTCTTAACAAAATATGACTAAAAAAGGGAAGGAAGACGGTGACATCTTTATTACTCTCAAATATGCTCAATAAGTTATAAACACAAGAATAAAGCAAATATCCAAGTTGAAAAGAAAATTAAAAAGTAGTTCCCTAGAATCTTAAATTTCAGAAATTTGACAAATTACATAATTTACTACTTAGACAGTAGTGTTCTTAGAAGTGTTCAAGAATTTCTTCAAAGAATCAATAAGCGGCAATTATCTTCAAAGGGTGCTCCATCCACATAGCTAAGGAACTCCATAAATTACTTGTAAGAAGTTAAATATTTACTAATTATTCTCCAAAAGAACAATATATAAGTCTTACCATATTTCCCATCATCTCTGCCTTGATAATCTTGGCTCCCAACTTGTTCTTCTCATCAACACTCAAAATGTGGATAGAGTCATCCACTGGGCTGCTCCTGTTTGAACAGGACAGATTAAGAGCATATGAAATATAGGTACATATTAACAACAAAGTTGTTGTTGCAAGTAACATCACTAATATGCAAATGTTATTTTAATTGACCTTAACAAAGCATTCAGCACAAACAGATCATGATTCTAGTACATTAAATAAATAACCCTCCATGCTCTACCATAAATCAATACTTAAAGATTCTCTGTTACAATGCTATGATGGTCTATGCCAGTTATACTCTTTGACCAAAGATCCAGTAGCAATGAGAAAAATAAGTCAACTATTCGTTATTACTTAATATTCCCATACTCATTCTAAAAAAGAAACAAAAATTCAAACACTAGAATCAGGCCATATATTCTACATAGCTAGGGAAACTCTTCTCATTTAATGTGATACATTACTGATAACCTAAGAAACTATAATCAGAAAATTACATTTAACTGCATTTGAAGAATAAAAACAGTGACCATGTGCTCTTTTGCAAAGTTAACCCGAAATTAGACACTATAAACTAATTTATAACCAATATCACGTGTGAAACCTATACTATGGAAGCATCACAGAAGAAAAGAGAAATTTCCAGGCAAGGTCAGATTCCTGGCATATACAAAGTTGTCCCAACTTACTGCCTTGAGAAAGATTTGAGAATACAGTGCAGGGAGGGTGAATCCAGGCAGAGCCTGAAGGATTCCTTAATGAAAGAGACATAGCTAAGAGCCCAAGGCAGCTAGCGAGGGGAGAGCTGCACAGTGAAAAGAAACCCAGAAAAGTGCGGAGAGTTCCCCTTGAGAATTCAGCAAGAAACTACCTGTAGGGAAAGAACTATCCCAAAGGATTAGAGGAACAGTAGTCAGCACTCCTGGTTATAGTGCTGGTCCCACAAGCCAGACTAGGAAAATTCATAATTCTGAAAACACCAGGTAAAGTATTAAGGGTCTTGCTTCATTAGTGGGAAATAAGTCCTAGACTAAATGCTGCTCTGTGCCCACCTAACAAATATTAAAAGCAGGAGTCAAAAGGACCAGTTTGCAACCAAGCTAACAGTGTCCCAAAACAAAGCTCAAGAGTACTTTATAGGAATGCAAAAATATCCAGCACTCAATAAAGCAAAATTCATAACATCTAGAATCCAATTAAACATTATCAGACATGCAAAGACATAGAAAAGTAAAATCCATAATCAGGAGAAAAAGCTATCAATCAAACCAAGAACTGACACAGATGTAAGAAACAGCAGATAAGGGCATTAAAAGTTATTATTATAAATTTATTCCACATGGTCCAAAAGAGACAACTGAGATATAAAATAGATCAGAATTTAATTTCTCCAAGTGAAAATTACAGTGTCTGAGATTAAAAATATACTGAGTATGATAGCATTAGAAACTATACAAAATGAAACACAGAGAATTTTAAGAGTTTTAAAACCGGAAAAGAACAACAGAGAGCTATGGGACAACCTTAAATATCCTACTAGTCATGTCACTGGAGTCCCTGAAAGAAATAGGAGACAAAAGAAACAAAGGCCAAAATCTACCATATTTGTTGAAAACTAAAAAACTTTCATACCCAAGAAGCTCACAAAATTCCATGCACAAAAACAAAACAAAAAAACTACATGGAAAAAAAACTACAGCAAGCACACCATAATCAAATTGCTCAAAACTAGTGACAAAGAGAACATTTTAGAGCAGCCATAGGAGGGGTAGAAAAAGACACTTACACACATTGAAACAAAAGAAAGTATGAGAGCAGATTTCTTATCAGAAAAAATGTAAGCAAGATTTCAAGACCCCACTCTCAATACTTGATAGAATAAGTAAAGGGAAAATCAGCAAAGATATGGAAGACCTGAATAACACTAGCAACTAATATGACCTAATCGACATTCACAGAATACTCCACCCAACAATAGAATATACATTTTTATCAAGTGCGTATAAAACATTTACCAAAATAGACCATATTCTGAGCCACAAAACAATTCTCAATAAATGTAAAGTCATACAAAGTAAGTTCTCTGACCACAGTGAAATTAAATTAGAAATCATTACCAAAGACATCAGCAAAAATCCTCAACTATTAGGAAACTATTAGACACGTAAATAATCTATGGGTCAAGAACAAAATCAAAGAGAAATTTAAAAGTATTCTGAACTGAATAAAAATATAAACACAAAACAGAATTTGTGAGATGCTGACAAAGCATTACTCACAGGGAAATTTATAACACTAAATACTTATATTAGAAAAGAAGATCTGAAATCAATAATATCAGCTTACAACTTAAAAAAGCAGAAAAAGAGCAAATTAAATCCAAACTAAGCAGAATTATAAGAAGTATTAAAAACCAAAGTGGAAATAAATAAAAAACAAAAACAGGAAAGAAATTCAATGAAACCAAAGCTTATTAAGACAGTCAGCAAAATTGATAAACTTCTAGCCTGACTGATCAGGACAAAAAAAAAAAGATACAAATTACCAATAAAGAAATGATAGAAGCAAAATGACAACACATTCTAAGCACTTTACAAAAAAGACATACAGATGGCAAATAATCTCATGAAGAGATGCTCAACATTAACAGTCATTAGGGGAAAACAAAACCATAATGAGATACTGTTACTCATCCTCCAGAATAGTGAAAATTAAAAAGACTGACTATTTCAAGTTCCTGCAAGAATGCAGAGGAATTGGAAGTCTAATACATTGCTGGTGGTAATACAAAATGATACAACCACTTGGTAAAATAGTTTGGCAGTTTCTTAAAATTTAAACATATAGTTACCATATGATCTAGCTATTCTTCTCCTAGATATTTACTCAAGAGAAAAGAAAGTGTACGTTCATATTAAGACTTGTACATGAATATTTAAAGAAGCTTCATTTACAGCAGCCAAAAACCAAAAACATTCTAAATGTCCACCAACAGGCGGATGGAAAAACAAATTGCAATACAATATATCTACTAATGGCATACTATCCATCAAGAAAAAGGAACAAACTATTGTTATATGCAACAATACAGATGAAATTCAAAATAATTATTCTGAATAAAAGAAGCCAAAGCAAAAAAAAAAAAAAAAGTGTGTAACATATGATCCCATTTATATAAAACTCTAAAAATATGAACTCTATTCTACAATTAAAAAAAAAAAAGATGCATAGTTGTCTACAGGCGTTGCCAGGGTGTGTGGAGGGGCAGGAGAGATGATTATGAAAGGGCACCAGGAAACTTTTCGGGGTGATGGTTTTTTTAAGAATACACACATTTCAAAACTTTCCAAAAGAACTTTAACAGCTATACGTGGAAATTATATTTAAATACTGAATTCCTTTTGGGCAAAAGAAAAAAAAAAGAAATCTGTTAATAGATCGCACTTGGGGTTTTTGTTTGACTTGGGGTTTTTTTTTTTAAGACATTAATCTCTGGAGGAATTTCAAAAAAATCATTTCTACTCATGTTGGTGAAAGGAAAGGCAATATTATCATGCTTAGACTAAGAAATGTAAAATATTTCAGGTAAAGCACCTGAAAAACATGTTTTTGTTCCCCCTCAAGTTCTTTCCGTCTACGTTTTAAAACCAATGCAGTGGGGACACTGCAGTCATGTAAGCAGGAGAACGTAATTAGTTTTTTTTTTTTATTTTTTTTTTGTTTGTTTTTTAAGCTCTTTACTGGAATATAATTGCTTTACACTGTCGTACCAGTTTTTGCTGTACAACAAAGTGAATCAGCTGTATTTATACGTATAACCCCACATCCCCTCCCTCATGTGCATAATTAGTTTTTATATGCTTTAATAAAAGGTATTGCTTGTATCATTAGTTGTACTATTTTGTATGGAAAATATTTTCCAGTAACTTTTTTCAAATTCAATTCTGAGGTACACATCATTTTTATTGTATTGTAAATGTAATTTGTTTGAATTTCAGGCAACTCACTAACATGTCAATAAAAATTTCAATAAACATGAGATGAATAGCAGAAGGAATCTGTCAAAGTCATCTGATTTAAGTTCCAAGGAATATCCCTGATAGAAAAATAACCTCCCCTTGTTACTTCATTCTTTGTCACACAAGACCAGATAATTTTTTTCAAATTTGAATGAGTAAAAGAAACAGTCTATTTCTCTTTCAGTTTCTAAGGATGACTTAAAGGAAATGTGCACATGGAATAATTTTAAGGCAGTTTTATTCCAAAGGTTCATTAATATTTTTTGGTAAAAAAATAAGCTTATAGCAGTAAGTCATAACAATGAGAGGACATTTCCATTTTATGAGCTGTGTGTAAACCAAATTATCACATCACTCTTTGTGAATGTGGTCCACATACAGACAAAAAGGGAACACCAATATTCTGGGAATCATGTGTTAAGAAACACTAAGTCATCAAGAAAGAATTCCTATAATTTTCTCCCATCACCCACCTCCGTAGCCACACTTTCCTCTTCTTTAACATTTCCACTCAAGGCTAATCCTTCTCCTTGTGTGAGTACACTGGATGATACAACACCCACATTAACCTTGAGATGCTGCTTGATGATCCTTGAGATCTATATGTTTAGCTTCTTCTAAAACTCAGAGTGACTCTTTCCTACTAACATATAAACATATTCAAGTACCTGCACCTTAAAAAAAAAATGGGAGTGAGGGAGGCACTTCATTTAACCAATACCTGCCACATATACTTTCTATCTCTACCATATCATAACCCATAGCCATAATATTGACTATGAAACTGGCTTATAAATCCTCTTTTACAATGATAATATTCTTGATTAAATTGCCAAAGACCTCTAATATTGTCTATCCAAAGGCACACCCTTGTCATTCTATCAGACTCTTCCCTGTTTTTGAGAAACTTTACTTTTCTCTTCACTTCTCAGTAGGCAAGCTTAAAGAATCAATCAAGAGAAGGCAATCAAGAAGGTATGCTGAAGTCCAACCAAAGCTTACAAGTTTCAAGAAGATAACTGGAATCTCAAGAGACCTTTAAAGGGGCAACTTTCATAGTCATGAAATTCGTACTCCACACATCTTTTTTTTGTTGTTTTGACTGGGGTGGGGGGTGGGTATTTGCTAACAGAATGGTTTATTAGCATATGGAACATAGATCAGGATAAATGAGATGATACACAAGAATTCTGAACATCTCTGACATTTTCAATATTAACAGATACTTCAACACACTTAAACTGATAGAATAGTAATAGGTATCAAAGACATTAAAATGAAAGCTGTTGGACATCAGTGACTAAAGAACACATTATTGTTAACACATAGCAAAGACACTGCTCTGCAACAAACAGCAGGGACAGACTCTTGCATTTATAACGGAAGACTAAGCATTTATAATGATGAGCAGATACTCTGAAAGAAACATCACCATGACATCTGCAGTTATCCTACAAAAAGAAAAAAGTACAAGCATTTCTCATTTTCCAGTATTACTGCTATATTTCAAATGATTTCTTCACAATTATTTTCTAAAAAGCAAATCCTATTTTCCCATTAAAATATACTCTCTTTACAACACACACACACACACACACACAGATACACACACAACACAGACTCTGGCTGAAAACTTTTAGGAAAAAGTAATTTAAAAAGCTCCAGACCAATGACATTTCAGAAGACTTAAGTATATTGCAATTATTCTTTGCCTGCTGACAGTGTTCCTAGATCTTGTCCCTTTAATTATTCTTTTCTTACCACTTGTTCTCAAATTTTCTCCCCTAAGGATCTCATGACTAAACTCAAACCCTTCAAAACCCAGTATCCTTCTTTTGTCCTCCTAGGCTATCATAGCAAACTCTGCCAAGGTTTTTAACCTTTTTAACCTTATATAATATTTTATATTATATAAAATGGGTTAGTTCCTGATAGCAACTTAGATAAAATCTAAATTAAGGACATCACATTAGTTTTTGTTCATATTACATACTACCCTAGGTTTCAAACTCTTGAAAATATACAGCTAATATATTTTCCAATAAAACAAAACTATATACAAACACATTGTTTCGAAGAATAAAAAGCTTAAAATTCTTAATCACATGGGCCACTAGTAGAGGATGTTTTCCAGCTACTTAAGGGCCTAAAAAGGACAAAGGAAAAGAATGATAAATCTGATCACAATAAGAATGAATGAAAGAATAGATGAAAAAAGACAGAAAAGAGGAAATCTAAAAACGATGAAAAGATTATAGATATCACATGACAACTATAAAAGTGCTCACAAAAAAAAAAACC
Organism: Hippopotamus amphibius kiboko; assembly: GCF_030028045.1. NCBI lineage: Eukaryota > Metazoa > Chordata > Mammalia > Artiodactyla > Hippopotamidae > Hippopotamus > Hippopotamus amphibius. The sequence continues at coordinate 45,407,977 of NC_080194.1, read as the reverse complement.
TCAAGAAGTAGGCAAAACATACGACTAGTTAATAAAATAAAATTAAAATAAACACTTATAAAAATATGCCAAACTTCACCCATGCTTACATAAATGCAAATCAAAGAAAGCTTCTGTTCCTCAACAATGTATCTATGGCAAAGATTAAAAACCTCAACAATACTATCGGCAAGGAAGCGAAAAGCCATTCTCATACATGACTAGTAAGAATGTAAACTGCTTAGTACAACAGAATATATAAATATAATCCCACTCCTTGGAATTTATTTTACAGCTATATTTAAGTAGCATGAAAAAATACATATACGAAACTATTCACTGTAGCATTAATTAGAGCAACAAACTAGACACTACCTAAAGTCCATCCATAGGAAACAGATGAGAAATACTAGCTTATCTCTAAGCTTTACAACAGAATATCAAAGAAACTTTAAAATGAAAAAAAGCATATACATGTGGGCTGGTGTGAAAAGATCTTTAAGATACACTGACTGGAAAAAAAACAAGATTCAGAACAGTACAGTCCTATGTTAGTATATTCCAGGACCCACTGCCAATACTAAAATCTGCAGATGCTCAAGTCCCTTATATAAAATGGCAGTCAGCCATTCAGCCTCCATGGGATCCCCATCCTTAGATTCAACCAACCATGAACTGAAAATATTTAGGAAAAAAATTCCAGAAAGTTCCAAAAAACAAAACTTAATTTGCCGAGAGTTGGCAACTATTTACATAGCATTTACACTGTATTTACAACTATTTACATAGTATTTACATTGTACTGGGTATTATAAGTAATCTATAGATGATTTAAAATATGGGAGAGGGGACTTCACTGGCCCCTCAGTGGTTAAGTCCTCGCCTTCTAAAGCAGGGGGTACACATTCGATCCCTAGTCTGGGAGCTAAGATCCCACACACCTCACAGCCAAAAAACCAAAAACATAAAACAGAAACAATACTGTAACAAACTCAATAAAGACTTTAAAAATGGTCCACATCAAAAAAAATCTTAAAAAAAAAAAAATAGATAAAGTATATGGGAGAATGTGTGTAATACTTTTTATATAAGGTACTTGAGCATCCCCAGATTTGGGTATCCACTGGGGTCCTGGAAGTAATCCCCTGGTGGATACCAAGAGATGACTATAATTACATTATATGTTATCTCTTGTAAAAAGGTCACAGACCCAGGAAATGGCCAAGTGTTACTTACAGTTGCCAGATAAAACACATGACACCCAGTTAAATTTTAATTTCAGGTATAAAATAATTTTCTTTTTTAGTTTAAGTATGTCCAAACATTTTTATTTGCTAAATCTGGCAACCCTAGTTACGTAACATTGTGCAAGTCACAACCTCAACTGCCTCAGTTTCTACAACTGGAAAATGACCAGGTCAAGTCTATGATTTCTTTTAGTTCTAAAATCAGTTCTATGATTTTTTTTTTCTAGTTCTAAAATTCACTGGTTTCAAAGCTCCCTAGATTTCTAGCATTTCATAAAGAATTCAACATACACCCAGGACAATGTTCAAACAAATTAACAGCTTCTAACAACCCTTCACTGAATCTTTCCACTTCCTGAAAACAGGCATTCTTCAAGGTCCTACCCTTGGTTTCTTACTTTATATGATTCTACATGCTCAGGAATTCTTTTTTGTTTCACATAAATGTGAATGATTCCTAGATTGTCCTTTCCCGCTCCAGTTAATCATGGAATTCACAGAAAGCCTCAAAACATCTGTAACATCAAAATTAACATATCTAACAAAGAATATTGTCTTCAGACCAAAAAATAAAGCCTTTAGTGAGTGTCTGTATTACAGTGTATCTATTAGAAGCTTACAATACAATATACAAACATGAAGCAATCATAGAACCAAAAGGAACACTAACAATGTATGGCTGCTTACATACTCTGCTTAGCTGCAGTCACAGAAGTAAACACCTAAAGATCAACCAAATGTTAAGCCAACCCTAATGATATCAGGAAATAAGAGGATCATCCCACTAGCAACAGGTGACTGGAAATAGTCTACCCAGAGTTAAGCCTGGAAAATTATATATGTACACAGCCTTAAATATTCTCTAATCTCTGCCATGTTTATCCAGTCACTACAACTGGATTTCTCCTTTCATTTCCTGGGAACAAAGCCCTAACTTGAACCAGAGCCCATATGACTGGGCCTCCCATCATTCAGCCCAGATTTTGCCAGCTTCCCTTCCTCCCTCCTACTGAAAGCTATGCACCGTGTTCTATAATCCACGGCTTCAGATGGCGTCACTAACAATAGTGATTTACCAGACTCATGACCCCAAACCACAATGCTTATACATACTACTGCCACCAATGAATTCTACTATTTTCTAAAACCTCTTCCTTTAGTGTCCCATTCATTTGGTGGTATTTTAAAACATATCTGAATGATCATTCAAGTATAAGTTGGTTATTATCCTTTGGATACTCATTTTCTATTTATGGTTATTTCAAACAGTGCCAGTCCTACAGCTAAATCAAGTTTTCCTAGGTTTGATCCCACTCAGCCTGGGCTTCCTGATGGACTGACTCAGCCCCATATATAAGTGCTACAGGTACAAGAATAATAAAACCAATAAGTGCTACTTATTTTCCTAATCATTATAGGTACACCACTATCCTATCTATATTTTGCTTTCAAAACTCTAACATTAGGGGACTTCCCTGGTGGTCCAGTGGGTAAGACTCCACACTCCCAAGGCAGGTGGCCCGAGTTCGATCCCTGGTCGAGAAACTAGATCCTACATGTATGCTGCAACTAAGAGTCTGTATGCTGCAACTAAGGAGTCCGCATGACACAACTAAAGATCTCGCATGCCACAATGAAGACCTGGCACAAAAGGGAGGGAGGGAAGGAAGTGAGGGAGGGAGAGAAGGAAGGAATGGAGGAAGGGAGGGAAGGGAGGGAGGGAGGAAAAAAAAACCTGGCAACTACCACAGTGGATTTCTTTCTCTGCAACACAAGCACCAAAATTCATGCTTCCCTCTGCAGGATCTTTCACACATCTTTTTCACTTCATATTTGGGCTATGGCAGCATATTTTTCTTCAGTCTTCTAGACCTTCAGTAGGCATGTAATATTTACAAATACGATTATACTTAAAAATGTAGCAATTTTCTTTGGAAGTAATATGGCAGTACTAACAAAATCTACCAAAATATTTCTTGTAGCATATCCATTTAAAAGAATTACTAAACTTATTTAGTTTTTTAGATTGTAAAAAAGCAACAAATTTTGAGGAAATATAGCTACTGAATTCATCTTCTGGCTCTTTTTGTTAAATACACTGTGAAATGAAATATAATCCATAAAATGAAACTACTGAACTGTTAAATGTGCATCTCTTATCTCTTCCATCAAATTTAAGAAACAGAAGGTCTTAACTCATCTAATTAGTAACTGATGCTCTAAAAATACAGTTCAGTTCCATGAATCCTCTGGACCTTAATATTCATTTATCAGTTTAGAAAACAGATGACAAAATACCCAGTAAATGAAGACTTTGTATCCTGTAGATGTTCTTTTTGCAGAGAGTTCTCTCTCAAGCTTTCATCCTGTGATTTTTCTCTCACGTCTTCTGAACCATGTCCATGGTCAACACTGTGACTGGCTTCTAATGGTTTTCGATTTGAATGTTTCCTGTCTCCTTCTCTCCCATCAGATCGACTCCACCATGATAAACTTTCTTTGCTGCTCTCTTTGGATTTTCGAAAACCACAATGCACAGAATCCTGAGAGACCAGTGCTGAAGATGAACTAGACGGTTCGAAATTTCTGTTCTTGCTATGAAATGACAGTTCTTCATCATCAGAGGGTCTTAAGAATTTAGGTCTCAAATTTACATAAGAAAACTCTTGATTTTGCTTTGAACTGGATTCTCTTCTACATGTTTCTAAAGACCCAGATCTAATATCTTTTTCATTACCACTAAACTTATCTCTATTGATATTGTTTGCAATATCTGTTGTATTATATCTATCTCTTGAACTTTTATTATATTTTACCAAGTCTGATTTTCTACTTTCTTGACTACTTTGTGCTTTATCTGAGTATGTTGGTTTCCTCCACCGTTCTCGTCTACAATCTTCTTTCATAAATGCAGTTTTTTCAGCTTCTTTTAATTTCAACTGAAATATTTCCATTGACTAGAAAAGAAGAAAAATTAAACAAGAAAATTAAACAATTTTAAATAAAATTAAAAATGGCTCAATGACTTATAGCCCACATGCCACTGTGTCATGATACACTGTCATGCAGCACAATGAAAGAAAAACCCAACAAAGGAGAATAAAAGAACCAATCATTACATCTGACATAGGCTGAAATATGTTCCCCCAAAATTTACATGTTGAACCCCTATCCCCTAGTACCTCAGAAGGTGATCACATTTGTAGATAGGATCTTTAAAGAGGTGATTAAGTCAAAATGAGATCATTTGGTTAGGCCCTAATCCAGTATGACTGATGTCCTTGTAAGAAGAAATTTGGACACACAAAGAGACATGAGGAATGCACACATGCAGAGAAAAGATCATGTGAGGAGAGAGCAGGAAGGCAGTCAGTTATGAATCAAGAAGAGAAGCCTCAGAAGAAACCAAAGCCTCTAAAATCTTGATCTTGGACTTCCATTCTCCTGAACTGTAAGAAACTAAATTTCTGTTGTTTAATCCACCCAGACTGTGGAGCTGTGTCATGGCAGCCCTAGCAAGGAAACACACTACTATAAACTGAACTTAAAAAAATATGAATAACCAATGAAAAATTGCCAAATAATGGAAAAATTCTGGGAGCTCAAAAGGAGCCACTTAGACCAAATGACCAGCACTAAAAATATAATTCAAAAAACAATAAAAACATAGTTTTTAAAAGAACAATTCCTACTGTCAGTGAGAGTCAAGATGTTACTACAATGCTAAAACCAAACAGACTCTCATGAAAAAAAAGAGCAGTCCAAGAATAAGAAAGACATAGATTAAACTATCTTCAAAAACATGCAGGAGAAGAACAGAAAGTGTTGAATCCAAATTCATGAATTCAAGACTAGCCTGGGAATTTGTTATACTTAGGAAAAGATGGTAAACAGATGTAAGTTATAGGGAAAAGACACATGGACAATTAATTCTACACAATCTAGCATACACTAGTACTTTCAGAAAGAAAAAGCAAAGATAACAGAAGCATTAACAAAAAAAAAAAGGGGGGGAGAGAAAAACTTTCCCCAAGTAATTTTCTAAATCCAAAGGGCTCATCCAACAGCCTTAGGAGAGGGGAGAAAGCGAAGCATACAAAGATTCATACATAAAAAATTCGAACTCCTGAGTCTCAAAATTCATTCAGAAAAAAAATCCTTCACAAGGATTGGATCGGGGAAGGAGGGAGTGTGAGCATGTAAACGAAACAGAGTTAGGTAAACAACATATTGCCTACAAAGGACAGAAAGTTAGACTGTTATCAACTTTTCACTTACAATACTAAATGCTAGAAGATAATGGAATAAAGATAAAATTTTGAAAAAGAATTATAAGGCAGTAATTCTATATATAGAATTCAATTCAGTCAAATTATCCTTCCTTGACATAGACAAAATAAAGTCATTTTCCAAAATAAAAGGAATCAGAAAGTAAATCACTAATTAATTCTGGGGGAAAAATTACTCAGGATCATTAAGCCAAACCATAAACGAATTAAGGCAAAGATCTCTTAAAAAAGGAATGTATGCTATAAACCAAATGGCAAATGTAATGGTTAAGTCTAAATAATTGTTCTTGTAGTTGTGAAGAATACAACTGTCAAGAATACCATGCATATTTTTTAAATTTATAGTAAATTGTAATTAAAATTTTAAATTTTCAATAAAATCTGAGAGTTGAGATGGAAAGTTATTATAGTCTAGACAGAAATAATACATTATATTTCACTTTTTCAAATTATTTCAAAAATACAGGTTTAACATGTTTCTTAAGTTTAATGATAACATGAATAGAATGAAAATAATGGCAGCGGGGAGGAGGTGTTTTCATAATTTAAGCATTGCCTCATAGGCAACTTTTTTCTTTCTTGGTGATACATAAATTAATGATGTATCTACAATTAGTGGCTTCTTAGATTCAATGAAATATAGTAATAATAAAAACAACAAAAACAGCAATTACCACAATTTATCCAATGTTTATTGTATTATATCTTTTGTATTTTTTAAGTGGGCTTTACAAACAATGCCTAGGTTCAGATTTACTCAAGAACTACATAATCTTGGTTATTTAAACTCTGTCTGCCTCAGTTTCCTCATTTAGAAATTATATGGGTTTCCCTGGTGGCGTAGTGGTTAAGAATCTGCCTATCAATGCAGGGGACACATGTTCAAGCTCTGGTCTGCGAAGATCCCATATGCCACAGAGCAACTAAGCCCGTGCACCACAACTACTAAGCCTGCTCTCTGGAGCCCACGAGCCACAGCTACTGAGCCCACATGCCACAACTACTGAAGCCCACACACCTAGAGCCCATGCTCCACAACAGGAGAGGCCACCGCAATGAGAAGCCCACATACCAAAGCGGAGAGCAGCCCCTCGCTGCAACTAGAGAAAGCCCATGAGCAGCAATGAAGACCCAACACAGCCAAAAAATTTAAAAAAAAAAAAAAGAAAGAAAGAAAGAAAAAAAATTCGGAAATTATATAAGGGACTTCCCCAGCAGTCCAGTGGTTAAGACTCGCCTTCTAGTAGTACAGAGGTGGGAGGGTTTGATCCCTGGTCGGACACCTAGGATCCCATATGCCTTGTGGCCAAAAAACCAAAACATAATGCAGAAGCAATATTGTTACGAATTCAATAAAGACTTTAAAAATGGTCCATATTAAAAAAAAAAATCTAAAGAAAAAAGTTTAAAAAAACAAGAAATTATATAAAACGTTACAATTCAAAAAATAAACTTATAATAACTCCTAAAAAACATAAAAAGAAGACTAAAGACAATTATATGTATAAATAAAGAGATAAATTCAAAACAAAATATTAACAAATTTAATTCAGTAGTACATTAAAGGAAATGCCATGATCAAATATTCAGGCAATTCACCTCATTAACAAAAGAGAAAAAAAATCATAGTATCTCAAAGGTTACCAAAAAAGTTATTTCATAAAAATTAGACACCCACTCCTAATTTAAAAGCAAATTAACAAAAAAGCAAATTCAAAAAACTCTGAATGCATGGATACTTTTTAAAGATGACAATCTTCATTTTAAATGCAGGAAGTTATCACTTAAACACAGAAAGAAAAGTATTTTTAGTAAAGTTCTGAAATTCTACTTCAAAAATACAAGAAAGTTTAACTATTGTAATAACGAATAGGAAAAAGCAAAAGTACTCACCATTTGCATTTTTCCAGATAACCCAATTAAAAAAAATGGATAACCCAATTGAAAAAAAAAACTATAGGTTTAATGACAAGAGTTAAAAAATGAGCAGACTATCACCAGGTGAGTCAGAAAACATAAGGGAAGAAAGATTCAATATACAATTGCTGCCTATATCCTATAAATTGACAATTTCACTTTTAATAAGTCATTTAACAAAACAGCCAGATAAGTATGTAAAATGCATTGGAAAAGATGGCCAGCACAGTGCTGTTTAACAGGGGAAAAAATAAAAACATATAAATGGCCCTCCACTGACAATTAAATAAAAAAATAACGGTAAAACCATATAAATAAATATGTAAATATTAAGAGATTATTAAAATGTATATATTTGCTGGCATCCAACTACTTCTGCTTGTGTAAGTGAAAGAAGCAGGATGTATTCTATAAGCCTTTATTTTATAAAACCCTTTATTTTAAAAGTATATAATAACCAGAAAAAAAAATCTAAAAAAAAAAAAAATTAACAAAAATTCTCTTAAAACAAAGGATAATTTTTCTCTCTTTTTTTTTGTTTGCCTTCTCCTTTCTAAATCTTCTTTCTTCTGAAATTAAAAAAAAAAAAAATAGGACACCAATCACCAATAGCTACTGAAACAAGAAAGATTATTCACACATGGTGAATGGGGGAGCTGGTTCTAAAATATATTACTGTATGATTCCATTGTCTTATATACACAGACACACACACACACACACACACACACACACATGGTAATCGTGTCATGATGTATGCAAGTTAAATCATTATGCTGCACATCTTAAGCTTATGTAGTGCTATATTACCAAGTATATCTCAATAAACCTGGAAGAAAAAAATAAGCAAACATCACTTTTTCATAGCAAAAATAAAAAGTATATACACACACCCTCTAAACAACAACCAAAAAAACAACTGTTACAATCTGAAACTCTGGGATTACAACAAAAACTCTTAAATAAACCAAAATCTCTGAAATATACCAAATTTTCAACAGTGGTCATGTCCAGAGGTATACTATGAAGACTCTCTTATAGTATTTAAATTTCTTCACTGGAAAATGTTGCTTTTACATTAAACACAAGCATACTTAAATTTTATATACTTAAGTTTTTTATTCATTGAGTTTTATATTTAAATATGCTACATCGGTTTACATAAAAATGAAAAGCAAAAAATGGCTTCAGCAACATACAGACTTGAAATTTAATATCAGGTCAATTCAAAAGTGCTTCCTGGCACAAAACACTGACAAAGTCATTTCTCATATAACTCTGAAAATATGTATCTCCTTAATACCAATACTTACCCCATATCTTTCAGCTACAATGTCTTCAAAATTTCTATTTTGTTTCTCAGCTTGTTCCTTCATTCTCTGGTAAGACTTTCTTAGCCAGCTTAAACCACCATCTTCTACTACTGAAATTAAATTCCAATATTAAATGTCAGTTATACTTTTCATGTGGTTATGACAGAATATTTATTGCTACTACAATGATTCCTAACTATAAAATTACACATCATTCCTTGAACTTTATAAAAATCATAAGTACATTTAAAATTCAATATATCTTTAAGTGCCTATATATGCAAGGTACAGTTTTGCAATTATGAGAATGGAAAAAATAAAACTACCCTCAAAAACCCTGCAACCTACGAGAATGAGGGTAAAAGGACATAATTATAACAAAACAATATTTGATAAATATTATAAAACTTATAAAGAGTTATATAAAAATGAAAAAAGGGAAGGATTACTTCCAAATGTGAGGTTAGGGAAAATTTCACAAACCAGGCTGAAAAAAATGAGTTGGATTTCTATAGACAAAGATAAGAGTAGGCAGGGCATTTCTCGAAATAAATAAGGAATAAAGATACATACATGGGGAGAAAAAGCTATTTCAGATGCAACACAAAGAACAAATAAGGAGCTGAGAGTAGTCAAGATGGCAGAACAGGAGGATCTAGGATTCACTTTTCCCCACAAGTATATCAAGAATACATCTATAAATGCAATAATTCACATAAAGCACCTGCTGAACACTAACAGAGGATCTCGGACACCTAAAAGGACAAGACAAGACCCCTGTGTAACTGGGCAGGACAAAGGAGAGAAAGTGAAGAAAAGGAAAAGAGGAAACGGGATGGGACTGGAACCCCTGGCAGGGGGCTGAAGGAGAAGAGAGATTACCACACCCAGGGAAGCCTCTTCACCAGCAGTAAAATACAATGAAATAGAGGCGTTTCAGGAAGAAAGTGCCGTCTCCTGTGGTAGTCAGGAGAGAGCATGACTTGTACCTCAGCCTGAGACGGGTGTCCACCAAGGTGAGTGGGGGCTGGCTGCTGAAGCAAGATGTCAGGAGAGTGGACCCAGGGAGAGAACTGCTGTTGGCTGCGTGGAGACAGCCTGAAGGAATGAGAGTGAGGAGCTCCACAGCTGGGAATGCTCCTGGAAGAAGCATGGACTGCCTTAGAAGCAAGGCGCCATTGCTGAGTGAAGCACAAGGGGCAGGGCTGCCATCACAGCCTCTCTCGCCACACACCAGCCCCTGCCTCCACTGGCATGGGAAGAGATTCCCAAAAGAGCAAGTGTGCACACCCCAGTTGTTGCCACCTTGCCCCCCTCCTGTTTCAGCAAGCATGTTAGCTCCCATCAGTCGCCACCTCTGGCCCATCCCACCTAAGTGAGCAAGTGTCCCACAGGCAATTGCTGCCTTTTCCCCCTCTCACCTGGGAGCAGCAGATGCCTGAGGGTGGCCCACACGCAGAGGTGGGACTGAAACCAAAGCTGAGCCCCAGGGACTGTGCAACTAAGGAAGAGGAATTGACATCTCTCCATATAGCTACAAAAGCCACTGATTAAATGCTCACAATATCCAATGCCTGCAGAATATGTGAATGGACAAATGCTCCCACAACTGAGACCAGTCTAGCTTTAGCAACTGTGGATTTTGGGACATGTGCACACAGGAGTTGGGCCAGGTCAGAGCCTGTGCTGCCACCGCACTGCCCACATCAGGTCCAGAGACCTACCTAGAGGTCTTGGAGTGCCTCCTGGGGAGATGGGGATTGGCTGTGGCTCACCATGGGGGCAAAGACACTGATAGCACAGACCCCAGGGAATTGTTTTGTTTTGTTTTTTTAATTACTTTACTTAATCTTAATTTTTAAATGTAATTTTATTGGTCTATTTTTAATATTTTTTATTTTTTTCTTTGCTTTTGTTGTCTTGTTTCTTTTTGTGTTTCTTTGGTTTTTTATGTGTCTTTTTGTTGTTTCTTTTTCTTTCTTTCTTCGTTGAGCTTTGTTTTGTTGTTTTTTTGTGTTTATTTTTTGTCTCCTTTGCTTTTTTTGTTCTTTTTGTTTTGTTTTTTGTTTCTGTTAGTTTTGTTTCTGTTGTTTGTTTTCATTTTGGGGTATTTTTGGTTGGTTGTTTTCTTCTTTTTTGTTTTTGGTGTGTTTTTTGGATTTGGGAGGTTTTTTTTTCTTTTTCTTTGGTTTTGTTTTTATTGTTTGTCTTGGTTTTTGTTTGTTTTCCTTTTTTTGTTTTTCCATCATTTTTGTGTTTATTTTTTTTCTTTGCTTTTTTATTGCCTTTGTTTTTTCTTTTTGTTTTTGTTAATTTTGTTTTTATTGTTTGTTTTGGTTTTGGGGTTTTCTAGTTTCTTTGGTTGTCTGCTTTTTTCGTGGTGCTTTTTGTTTCTTTTTGGTTTTGTTTGCTTGCTTTTGTTTTTCTTATTTGTCTTGGATTTTCTTTGTCTGTTTTTTTTTTCTTTTTTTTTTTCTTGGCCACGCCCTATGGGTTGCAAGGTCTTGGTTTCCATGCCGAGGGTTGACCCTGGCCACTGGCCCACCAGACAATTCTCCGCCCCAGTGAATATTAATCAGTATGACATCTCCCAGAACTCCCCATCTTAGCACCAATACCTGCCTCGACCAACCAGCCTATAAGCTCCAGTGCTAGGCATCTCAGGTCAAACAACCAGCAAGATAGGAACACAGCTCCACCCTTCAGAAGACACACTGCCTAAAGTCGTCCTAAGCTAAAAGACACCCCAAACCACACCCCTTGACACAGCCCTACCTATCCGGCTCCACCCACCAGAGCGCAGGCACCAGGCCCGCCCATCAGGAAGCCTACACAAGTCCCTAGACCAATATCACCCACTGGGGGCAGACACTAGAAGCAGCAAGAGGAACAACACTGCAGCCTGTGGAAAGGAGATGACAAAAACATTAAGTTAGACAAAATGATCAGACAGACGAATATGCTGCAGACAAAGGAGCAAGGCAAAACTCTACAAAACTAAATAAATGAAGAGAAAATAGGCAATCTACCTGAAAAAGAATTCAGAGTAATGACAGTAAAGATGATGCAAGATCTTGGATACAGAATGTAGACACAGATCAAGAAGATACAAGAAATGTTTAACAAAAACCTAGAAGAATTAAAGAATAAACAATGATGAACAATACAATAAATGAAATGAAAAATACACCAGAAGGAATCAAAGGGAGAACAACTAAGGCAGAAGAACCGATAAGTGAGCTGGAAGAAAGAATGGTGGAAATCATTGCTGCAGAACAGAATAAAGCAAAAAGAATGAGAAGAAATGAGGACACACTCAGAAATCTCTGGGACAACATTAAAGAAACCAATATTCAAATTACAGGTGTCTCAGAAGAAAAAGAGAAAGAGAAAGTGTTTGAGAAAGTATTTGAAGAGATTATTGTGGAAAACTCCCCTAACCTGAGAAAGGAAACAAGTTCAGGAAGCACAGACAGTCTCACACAGGATAAACGCAAGGGGAAACAGGCTGAGACACATGTTACTCAAACTAACAAAAATTAAATACAAAGAAAAAATATTAAAAGCAGCAAGGGAAAAGTAACAAATAACATACAAGGGAATCCCCCTAAGGATAGGAGCTGATTTTTCAGCAGAAACTCTGCAAGCCAGAAAGGAGTGACAGGATATATTTAAACTAATGAAAGGGAAAAACCTACAACCAAGATTACTCTATCCCACAAGGCTCCCATTCAGATTCTATGGAGAAATCAAAAGCTTTCCAGACAAACAGAAGTGAGGAGAATTCAACACCACCAAACTAGTTTTACAACAAATGCTAAAGGAACTTCTGTAGGCAGGAAACAGAAGACCTACAAAAACAAACTAAACAGAAAATGGCAATAGGAACATACATATTGATAATTACCTTAAATGTAAATGGATTAAGTCCTCCAACCAAAAGCCACAGACAGGCTGAATGGATACAAAAACAAGAACCATATTTATGCTATCTAAAAGAGACCCACTTGAGACCTAGGGACACATAAAGACTGAAAGTGAGGGGATGAAAAAGATATTCCATGCAAATGGAAATCAAAAGACAACTGGAGTAGCAATACTCACCTCACACAAAATAGACTTTAAAATAAAGACTGTTACAAGAGTCAATGAAAGATACTACATAATGATCAAAAAATCAGTCCAAGATGAAGACATAACGATTGCAAATACATACACACCCAACATAGGAGCACCTCAACATAAGGCAAATGCTAACAGCCATTAAATGGGAAATCAACAGTAAGACAATAATAGTGGGGGACTTCAACATCCCACTTAAACCAATGGACAGATCATCCAAAAAGAAAATTAATAAGGAAACACAAACCTTAAGTGACATGTAAGACCAGAAACACTTAACTGATATTTATAGGGCATTCCATCCTAAAGCAGCAGAATACACTTTCTTCTCAAAGTGTACGTGGAACATTCTCCAGGACAGATCACATCTTGGGTCACAAATCAAGCCTCGGTAAATTTAAGAAAACTGAAATCATATCAAGCCTCTTTTCCAACCACAATGCTATGAGATTAGAAATCAATTACAGGAAAAAAAAACTGTAATTCAAAAACACACAGAAGCTAAACAATATGTTACTAAATAATCAATCACTGAGGAAATCAAAGAGGAAATCAAAAAATACCTAGAGACAAATGACACCAAAGACACGACAATCCAAAATATATATAGGATGCAGCAAAAACAGTTCTAAGAGGAAAGTTTATAGCAATACAATCTTACCTCAAAGAACAAGAAAAATCTCAAAAAAAACCCTATCCTGACACCTAAAGCAAGTAGAGAAAGAAGAACACACAAAACCGAAAGTTAGCAGAAGGAAAGAAATTATAAAGGTCAGAGCAGAAATTAAATAGAGACAGAGAAAATAATAGCAAAGGTCAATGAAACTAAAAGCTGGTTCTTTGAGAAGATAAATAAAATTCATAAAGCTTTAACCAGACTCATCAAGAAAAAAAGGGAGAGGATTCAAATCAATAAAATTAGAAATAAAAGGAAGTAGTTATAATGGACATCAGAGAAATACACAGGATCATAAGAAATTCCTAAAAGCATCTGTATGCCATTAAAATGGACGACGCAGAAGAAATGGACAAATTCTTAGAAAGATGGAACCTTACAAACTGAATCAGGAAGAAACAGAAAATATGAACAGACCAATCACAAGTACTGAAACTGAAACTTTGATTAAAAATCGTCCAACAAACAAAAGTCCAGGACAAGATGGCTTCACAGGCAAATTCTATCCAACATTTAGAGAAGAGAGAACGCCTACCCTCTGGAACTCTCACAAAAAATTGAAGAGGAAGGAACACTCTCAAATTCATTCTAAGAGGCTACCATCACCCTCATACCAAAACCAGATAAAGATTCCACAAAAAAAGAAAATTACAGACCAACATCACAGATGACCATAAATGAAAAAATCAAGAGAATACTAGCAAACCAAATCCAACAACACATTAAAAGGATCATATACCCTGATCAAGGGGATTTATCCCAGGGATGCAAGGATTCAATATACACAAATCAATCAATGTGATACACCACATTAACAAATTTAAGAATAAAAACCATATCATCATCTCAATAGATGCAGAAAAAGCTTATGACAAAATTCAACACCCATTTATGATTAATAAGACAAAAACAAAAACAAAAAAACACTCTCCAGAAAGTGGGCTTAGAGTGAACCTACCTCAACATAATAAAGGCCATATACAACAAACCTGTAGTTAACATTGTACTCAATGGTGAAAAGCTAAAAGCATTTCCTCTAAGATCGGGAACAAAACAAGGATGTACACTCTCACAACTACTATTCAATACAGCTTTGGAAGTCCCAGCCATGGCTATCACAGAAGAAAAAGAAATAAAAGGAATCAAAATTGGAAAAGAAGTAAAACTGTCACTGTTTGCAGATGACATGATATTATACACAGAAAATCTGAAAGATGATAACAGGAAATTATTAGAGCTCATCAATGAATTTGGTAAAGTTGCAGGATATAAAATTAATATACAGAAATCTCTTGCACTGCTATACACTAAAAATGAAAGATCATAAAGAGAGATAAGGAAACAATCCCATTTACCACTGCATCAAAAAGAATAAAATACCTAGGAATAAACCTGCCTAAGAAGGTAAAAGACTTGTACTCAAAAAAATATAAGATGCTAATGAAATAAATAAAAGATGACACAAACAGATGGAGAGATATATACCACATTCTTGGATTGGAAGAATCTGTATTGTGAAAATGACTATACTACTCAAAGCAATCTACAGATTCAATGCAATCCCTGTCAAACTACCAATGGATTTTTCACAGAATTAGAATTTAAAAAGTGTACAATTTGCATGTAAATACAAATGACCCCAAATAGCCAAAGCAATCTTGAGAAAGAAGAACAGAGGTGAAGGAAACAGGCTTCCTTACTTCACATTATACTACTGATATGAAGCTACATTAATCAAGACAGTATGGCAGTGGCACACAAACAGAATTATAGATCAATGGAACAGGACAAAAAGTCAAGAAATAATCCCATGCACTAATGGTCACCTAATCTATGACAAAGTAGGCAAGAATATACAATGAAGAAAAGAGTCTCTTCAATAAGTGGTGCTGGAAAAATTATATATCTACACATAAAAGAATGAAATTAGAAGACACCCTAACACCATACACACAAACACACACACACACACACAAACTCAAAATGGATTAACAACCTAAATCTAAGGCCAAATACTATAAAACTGTTAGAGGAAAACATAGGGAGAACATGCTCTGACATAAATCTCAGCAAGATCCTTTTTGATCCACCTCCTATAACGAAAATGAAAACAAAAATAAACAAATGGGACCTAATTAATTAATTAAACTTAAAAGTTTTTGCACAGCAAAGGAAACTATTAACAAGATGAAAAGACAACCCTCAGAATGGGAGAAAATATTTGCAAATGAAGCAACCAACAAGTGATTAACCTCCAAAATATACAAACAGCTCGTGTCGCTCAACATCAAAAAAACAAACCAATCAAACAAAAAGTAGGTGGAATATCTAAGTAGACATTTCTCTAAAGAAGACATACAGATGGTTAAAAAGCACATAAAAAGATGCTCAACATCACAAATTATGAGAGAAATGCATATCAAAGCTACAATAAGGTATCACCTCACACTGGTCAGATAAGCTGTTGCTGGAGATGCTGTGGAGAAAAGGGAACCCTCCTACACTGCTGGTAGGAATGCAAACTGGTACAGCCACCATGGAGAACAGTATGGAGGTTCCTTACAAAACTAAAAATAAAGCTACCATATGATTCAGCAATCTCAATTTTGGGCATATATTCAGAGGAAACCAGCATTCAAAAGGATGCACGCACCCCAATGTTCATTGCAGCACCATTTACAATAGCCAGGATATGGAAGCAACCTAAATTGCATCAACAGAGGAATGGATAAAGAAGACGTGGTACATTATATACAATGGAATATTACCCACCCATAAAAAAGAACAAAATAATGCTATTTGCAGCCACATGGATGGACTTAATGATTCTCACTGTGAGTGACGTATGTCAAAGACAAATATCATATGATATCGCTTATGTGTCAAATCTAAAAAACAGCTACAAATGAACTTATCTATAAAACAAAAATAGAGTTATAGATATAGAAAATAAACTTATGGTTACTGGGGGGGTAAGAGGCGGGAGGGATAAACTGGAAGATTGGGATTGACATACACACTACTATTTATAAGATAGATAACTAATAAGGACCTCCTCTACTCAATAATATGTAATGGCCTATATGGGAAAAGAATCTAAAAAAGAGTGGTGTTATATGTATAACAGATTCACTTTGCTGTACACCTAAAACGAACACAACGTAACTCAATTATGTCCCAATAAAATTTTTAATTAATATATTAAGTTTAAAAAAATAAGGAAATTATAGATAATAATGCAGAAATATCTGTATTACTATAGATAAGAGAAATAATAAATGCAGAACTATAATAATCATAAAACAAATTATTCTAGTTTTGATTACCAACTACAGAAATCTGAATGCCTCCAACAAACTTTATTAGGCTGTTCATATTTCCTTCTATACACATCGCACTTTTGATTTGCATACAGGAAATCTTACCAATAAATAAGTCAAAACTGTTCCTTACTTTCCTTGTCCAAAAACAGAACTACTTTAGATCACTCCAGCTCTATAACCAACAAAATAGAGACCCCCAAAAGACATGTACAAGTATCTTGATAGCAAAAAATCTGTAGTAATCCCAGCCTAGAATCAACCCAAATGTCCATCATCAGTAAAATGAATATACATTACAGGGCTTCCTAGGTGGCGCAGTGGTTAAGAATCCGCCTGCCAATACAGGGGACATGGGTTCAAGGCCTGCCCCAGGAAGATACCACATGCCACGGAGCAAATAAGTCCGTGAGCCACAACTATTGAGCCCATGTGCTGCAACTACTGAAGCCCACGCGCCTAGAGCCCATGCTCCACAAGAGAGGCCACAGCAATGAGAAGCCCCTGCATCACAACAAAGAGTAGCCCCTGCTCGCTGCAACTAGAGAAAGCCTGTGTGCAGCAACGAAGACCCAACACAGCCAATAAATAAATAGATAAATTTATTTTAAAAAAAAGAGTATGTTTATTTTTAAAATAAAAAATAATAAAATAAAATAGAATATACATTACAGATTATGATATATATATTCCTAAAATAAACTGCTATATAGCAATGAGAATAAATGACTATATACCCAACAACACAAATGAATCTGAAAATGGGATAAAAGTAGCAGGAAACAAAAGAGGGCACAGTGTATGATTCCAGGAAAAGCAGATTTTTGGTGCTAGAACCCTTCTGGCAAGAGCACAGTGACTAGAAGAGCCACAAAGGGAACTTTTGGGATGCTAAAAATGTTCTGTTTCTTAAACTATACACTGGACTGCATAGATGCTTTCATTTAGTAAAAATACAGTTAACCCTTGAACAACATGTTTGAACTATGTGGGTTTACTTACACTCGGATTTTTTTCAATACTAAATACTACAATACTACACAATCTGCAGTTGGTTGGATCCATGGTTGGTTGAATCCAGGGATACAAAGGGCCAACTGTAAGTCATACTCACATTTTCAACTGTGCAGAGGGCAGGCACTCCTAACCCCCATGTCATTCAACGGTCAACTGTAATCACTCTGTATGCTAACAATTTGTATACTTTTCCATATGTGTTGAATGAAAATTATAAGTTTACTTTAAAAAAAAACATATTTTTCAATTCTGAAATTAATTCTGTGCTTCACTCAAATCTCAAAGGTTTATCTTTATTAAGCAATCTTTTCTAAGATAACAGGTCTTACTTTACATGTCTAAACTACTCTGTACTTCAAATCCAGGTTTCTAGTTAACTCAATGATTCACTTTCGTTCAAGTTTATTTTGCTCTTGCTCTTTTTTTTCTTATTTATATTTTCTGTGAGTTCAAAATTAACAATGCAGCTACTCAAGAAAGTTAGGCTAAATCTGCAATTTACACAGTGATAAGAGATACCCACTGTAAATGATACCCATCTTAATATTCCAGCCATATAATTAAATTTTTCATTCCAAGGACTATTCTGTGAAACTAACAAACTGATGGGCATAGTGAAAATTTTAATTCATGCTCATGGAGTTTTCACAGAAATGGGACCTAAGAAGGAATCAAAGCAACCAAGAGAAACACTAAATTTATAAGAAATTGACAGCACAAACACAACTTACGCTCTCGGTGCTTAATTAGTGAGGAATCTAAACTAAGTTTGGGCTTGGGGGTAGTAAATTAAAGAAGTAACAAGGTATGTTTGTATAGACTTTTTGGCCTCAAATTCCCTACCTTTGGTAATAAGAATTTTGCTCTACCCTCAGATACAGGAACTCTATTTTTCATATGAGATTTAATCCCTGCTTTCAGGAAGACACAGAGGAGGGTCAAAGTGTCCCTCTTGAATCAGTTCTTTCTTAAATAACTTTAATTCAAAATAATCAATATGCCACTGAGGCACACTTTGGGGCAATGTACCCTGGGCCCCAACAATAACAATAATAAAATATTTTTACCAAGAGAATTCACCAAATTGAATATTTAAAAAGCAAACAATAAATAAATAAATAATAAAAAGCAAACAAAAAATACCTATTTGCAGTACCATCTATCAAGAAATTCAATCCAACAAATATTTTGTGAACATTTACTATGAATATGAAAAACTGTTAAACACAGAAGGAAATCAAAACATAAGGGGGTAAAACGTGGGTGAATGGGGTATCTACTTATTAAAAAATAACTTTATTTAAAAAACAAACAAAAAAATCATGAATAAGGCATGGTCCCTGTCCTCTGTCTGAGATAAAGATATATCAAATAATTACAGTAAATTCATTGGTATGGAGCACTTAATATATGCCTGTATCTGTAGTCCGTTTTTTTTAAGTCAAAAATTAAGAGACTGAGTATATGCGTCCATAATTAAAAGTTATATAGTTAAAGACAAAATACAACTAAGGAATCTGGGCTACATCCTCATTTTTCTCAGAAGACAGGATAATATAAAAATAGCAACAAACTAAATATCAGCAGACCCAGATTTTAGTCTTGCTGTTATTACTAAATAGTTGTAAGATCCTAAGCAAGTCATTAACTCCTTTAAACTTTGCTTGTCTGTAAAACAAGGCAGTTGATTTAAATCACCTCTGAAATTTCTTCTCAAAAGATTCTATAAGAGAAAGCCAAAAAATAAAGAGGGAAAAAAACCTATAAGAATAAACAAAAATACATAGAATTTTTAAGCAAGAATTTCTACTAACTACATGGTAACAGAGACTTCTAATGAAAATCTAGAGTAACTAACCCTAGACAAAAATCAGAAGACCTGAGTTCTAGTACTACTCACATGGCTACAGGCAAATAACTTGACCAATTTCAGCCTTAATTTCTTGAAAATTAGGTATTAGCTTCCTTTACAATTGGGACATCTACTTTGCTACCTTATACGGCTGCTATTGAAAATAAGCTGATACAAAAATGTACCATGTAAACTTAAAAAGTGTACAAATATTACTAAATTACCCATTACTAAAATATGATATACTTTTGTATGGACACTGAAAATTTGCTTACTTTTCTACTTCATTTTCTCTAAGGAAAAAAATATCAGCAGTAACAAATTAAGTTATTGTGTATATGGCACCTCAATCATTACCAAAAAATCTGTTGATAAAATCTTCCCAAAACATTTCATCATAAGAACAAGTATTTGACATCATCATTATTAAGTATTTACTATATTTCAGATACTGTGATAAATCTTCACCATAACGATATAAAACCAGTACTATCATTATTCCCTACTACAGTGTTTAAAGTGGGCTCAGAGAGGTCACGAAACATTCCCCAAACCATAGAACTAACAAGTGTAAATACCAAAATTCTAATCCCAACAAGTCAAACTCCAAAGTCTAAGTCCTTAAATATAAACACTATGGCACCTCTACATACCTCCTTAATATTATTATTATAACACTTTTAGGTGCCTCACAGTTTCAGCTCTACCACTAGTCTAAAGAGCTCTACACTATCTGCATATGCAGAAAAATCTGCAGATCATTTTTTAAAACTTAATTAACTCTGGGATCTGAACCTCTGACAGACATTCAAAACTTTCTGTCATTCTTCCTCCTTCTAAATAAATATGAGAAAAGGAAATGGTGAAAGCATGATACGAAAGGGAAGGGAGAAAGGCTCTCTAAAATCTTTACATAAGGTCATTTTTCTCCTAGTGTCTTTGATTCTACTGGTTCAGTCAGCTGAAATATACTACCTAAGATAGAATTTTGGTTTTCTCCAATCAGTGAAGTTAAGAACCTGCAGATTACATATACTCAAAGACAGGATTTGTCAATTCTAAGACTTTCCCAAAGATGAACTTATTGACTATCCTCTGACAACAGGGGTGGTAAAAGCTTGGATCAGCCCTACATAAAAATGATTCGCTGAGAAAACTTATAATCCCCAAACTCTTACATTTCTAAAAATCAGTACTTCAAAGAGACCCATGTATGAATAAAATTATTATATAGCCCAGCAGAGACATTTCTGCCTATACTGAAAGGCAATAAAGAAAATGTTATAATTATTAATAACTTCAGTAAAACTAGTAAATACAAATTATAAAGGGATCTATAAAGTGGCTCCAGGGACATCTCTAATAAAATACAAAAGAATATGACAAATGGCCAAAATAAAAATAAACTATGCATAAAAAGCAGGAAAACATTCTGCTCAGAAATCATGAAAAAGAAGAGAGGATGACATAATACTACTATGTGTATAATGGGTTAATTGTAATTAATTAAACTTTTCATTGGGTTGTCAATGTAACACTTAATTGGCATATAGTATTTTTTTAAATTATAGTGGAAGGTATGAATATGTGACAGGTATTTTGTCTCCACCTGCCGGAAAGTAACAGCACTATCCTAACATCAATACAAATTTATAAATGCTGGCAAAATAAGAATTTCTGAAGATATGAAAACACATCTCTAATATTGATACATCATCTTCATGAAACTTCACAGCTTTAATACTTTTTACACTGTTATAGAATGGAAACAAACCAAAGCATTATTATATCCGTACAGAACCATACTTTTCATCAATCCATTCAAAATATAAACTCAAATATAAAAACACTATTAAGGACAAAAATATTTAATCAATTGCTATCATTTTATAAGACTATATAAATAATCTTCCCAAGTACTAATAATTTAAATAAGGCCTTAAAAGACTGCACATGTTTTATCATTGCTTTCCTATATGTAAACTGAACCTTTAGCAATAATCCATAGATGCTCATAATATAAAACCACACAAATTTCACATCAGAGAATCAATATACATCACTGTTTTGCAAATATATAAACAGATACAGATATTTGCGGACTTGATCAAAATTACAGCATCAAGTAGAAATATTTAAATAACTAGTGATAAAATTTAGATTTAACACATCTCAAAATCTGATTTAATTATTCATTTTTGGAATTCATAATACATCTTGCCAATCTACTAGCACACTCAGGTCATTTCCTTAGGAATACCAAGTTATAAGAAATGCCTGTGTGGCTACAATCAAAACATAAAGATACCTTTGGTAACTGATGACACACTATACTCTTCTGGTGGAAGACCTGTCCCACCATCCTTCCAGTATGGATTCAATTCTCTTTCCAGCAGTCTGAACTAGAAAAAAACATTTCCAAAAGTAATAATTTTAAAATGGCCCCACCATAAAATATATTAATAAATTAAAAATCTGAGACTCAGTTAACAATTGTAATCTTAGGGAAATATTTTAAACACTTAAAACACGCTTTTTCCAACTTGCAGGAAATAATGTCTAAATTAACATTCATTCAATGCTTTTATTGAATGCCTACCATGTATCAGAACTGTGCTAGATGCAGATGATGTAACAGTCAATATGCCTAACTCAGCCCTGGCTACCTTATATAATAGTGAGGAATACAGACAATGTACAAGTAACTGACAAGGGCTTTGAAGACAGAAGTACAGAGTGTAAAGCCATACACAATTCAAACTTCTCTCATGCTGACAAATCAAAGACTTCCTAGAGGAAGTAAGATAAGTAGTATTAGACCTAAAGATGAACAAGAATTATTAGCCAATTTCTTGTGTGGGAAAAGACAGCATTAAGATGTTCCAAGTGTAGGAATAAAAATGTGTTCGTAAAACCCAAGAGGAAACAGAGGCACTGCACTTTTAGGGAACAAAGTAATTCAGACTGGCTAAAACTTCAGAAGCATGAATGAGTAGCAATAAGAGATTATGTTGCAGAATAATCAGGAACTAGGCCACAGGAGCCACTTTAAACTGCTATTTGGAGCTTTATGCTGGGGCAATGGTGAGTCATAAACATGATCAGCTTTGTAGTACACAAAGAGAAAAACTGGTTTCAAAGTGGAGAAAAAGAATGGAGAAGAGCAACATTAGAGGGAGGAAACCAGTAAAAAGACTGTGGCAGTAATCCAGAAAGAGAAGACAGCCTAGTCACAATGCAAGTGTCTACTGTGTTCCAAACACTATGCCAGGCACTTGGGCTATAATTAATAAGCCAGGCATAATCCTTGCCATCAAAGAAATTACGGCCTTGAGAAAGGAGAAAGACGAGGAATATAGATGAGTGCTATGAAAGTAAAAGGCTGCTACAGAAACATATACTAGGGGTATTCAATTTGACTTAGGGGATCAGAAAACGCTTCTTAGAACTAATAATGGCAATTATCAGAAATAATAATGATAATTAGAAGGATGGAAAGAGTTAAATGTTAGTTTCCAGTAATATGAACCAACCTTTGAAACCAAACATGCTGGATAAAAAAAATTTTGAAAAGCATTTAAAATGTATTCATGAGCTGACAAAAAAGTACAGGATCTTCAAAGAACAAAATTTAAGTTAGGACACTCCTTCCTGCAAGAGCACTGGAATTGCAATTAACTGCTAAACAATCAGACAGGAAGACACTGGAAATCACCAAAAAAAGCTACCCCACATCCAAAGACAAAGGAGAAGCCACAATGAGAGGGTAGGAGGGGCGCAACCATGCAATGGAAAACACACTAGAAGGAATGCATGGTAGAATAAATGAGGCAGAAGAACAGATTTGTGACCTGGAAGACAGCATGGTGGAATTCACTGCTGCAGAACAGAATAAAGAAAAAGGAATGAAAAGAAATGAAGACAGCCTAAGAGACCTCTGGGACAACATTAAATGCACCAACATTCGCATTACAGAGGTCCCAGAAGGAGAAGAGAGAGAGAACGGACCCAAGAAAATATCTGAAGAGATCATAGTCAAAAAATTCCCTAACATGGAAAAGGAAATAGCCACCCAAGTCCAGGAAGCTCAGAGACTTTCAAGCAGGATAAACCCAGGAAGAAACATGCCGAGACACATAGTTATCACACTGACAAAAATTAAAGACAAAAGAAAAATTATTAAAAGCAACAAGGGAAAAATGACAAATAACATACAAGAGAACTCCCCATAATGTTAACAGATGATTTCTCACAGAAACTCTGCAAGCCAGAAGGGAGTGGCATGACATGTTTATTTTTTTTTCTTTTTATTCATTTCTTAAAAAAGTAATTGCATTACACTCTTGTACCAGAGTAATGGAAATAAAAACAAAACAAAACAAAAAAACAAATAGGACTTAATGACACAAAAGCTTTTGCACAGCAAAGGAAACTACAAACAAGAGAAAAAGACAACTCTCAAAATGGGAGAAAATATTTGCAAATGAAGCAGCAAAGGATTAATCTCCAATATATAGAAACAGTTCATGCAGTTCAATATCAAAAGAAAAACAAAACCCAATCAAAAAATGGGCAGAAGACCTAAATAGACATTTCTCCAAAGAAGACATATGGATGGCCAAGGGGCACATGGAAAGCTGCTCAACATCACTAATTATTAGAGAAATGCAAATCAAAACTACAATGAGGTATCACCTCACACAGGTTAGAAGGGGCACCATCAGAAAATCTACAAACAGTAAATGCTGGAGAGGGTGTGGATAAAAGGGAACCCTCTTGCACTGTTGGTGGGAAAGTAAATTGATACAGCCACTATGGAGAACAGTATGGAGGTTCCTTACAAAACCAAAAACAGAATTACCATATGACCCAGCAATTCCACTACCAGGCATTGTTGCCATAGAATCCATCTAGGGAGTGAATTCGTGATCTCTGAAGGAAAAGAATTTTTCCTCAGGACCAATAACAAGCCATCGCTCAGGTCAGAGTAGTAAAGTAGCAGTTTATTAGGTAGAGAATACAAACAGCTTCTGGCACAGACACCAGAAGGGGGTGGAGAGATGCAAGAAGGGGTCTTACATGAGTAGGTTTTATAGCATCAACCTTTGCCTAAAGTTTACTGTTTTTTTAGGAATTTACAATCATTGATAATTATCAGAATAAAGACTTTCATTACTCAGTGATCTGTGACGTCCCAGGTAACCACCACCCTAGTTGCTAATTGAGATCACAAGGGAGAGTCATAAGAATCAGTCTTAAAGAACGAGTGAGGTTAAGTCACGTTTTTCCAGTTCTTCTACCCCTTCCCCAGCCAAGTCAGCCCCTGGAACTCCCATAATCCCCCCCTCTTTGAGATGGAAATTAATGTTGCAGGGAAAAGGGGTGCCGTGTTCCTCTAACCACTTCCTGCTGAGAAGGGGCGTCGTCATTTAAGGGAAAGCAGCATTATTTCCATCATCCCTTCCGGGGGACCCCAGATCCAAAGGGCCTAAGTGAAATCCAGCATAGCCCGGGGGATAAACGGAAGAATGTCCCACAACCATCTGTAAGCTGAAGGCTTGTAGCCATCTGGAAATCAATCTGTTTATACAATTAAAAAGACAAGAAACAAACAATAAGAACAAAATGATACATATAGTAACAGTTAATAACATCTTTTCCCATGATGATCTAGTAATCTAGGACCTAAAGTTATCTCAAAGAGAGACTTCAGATGAACTTAAAGACTTTATCCAGCTTCTTAGGTGGCACAGTGGTTGGAAGCCTGCCTGCCAATGCAGGGGACACAGGTTCGATCCCTGCTCCAGGAGGATCCCACATGCCGCGGAGCAACTAAGCCCATGCACCACAACTATTGAGCCTGTGCTTTAGAGCCTGTGAGCCACAACTATTGAGCCCATGTGCTGCAACTACTGAGGCTCACGTGCCTGGAGCCCATGCTCCACAATAAGAGAAGCCACGGCAATGAGGAGCCCATGCACCAAAATGAAGAGTAGCCCCCACTCACCACAACTAAAGAAAGCCCGCGCACAGCAAAAACGACCCAACACGGCCAATAAAATTAATTAATTAATTTTAAAAAAAGACTTTATCATTTGACTCATGGTTAGTATAATGGGTTACATTGGAGCTCTCATCTGGAATATAAGTACAACATTCAGTAGAAATGACAGCACAGGTTTCCCCTTGAGCTGCTGTTATGCCTGATGCCATTTGATTTTGTAGCATCGCTTTCTGTACTTGAATCTGTTCTGTGTTAGGGGTCTTTATAGCCTTTATACTGTCATTTAAAGCTTGCTGAGTAAAATTTGTCAAGGCTTTTTCTCTAACCATTATGTCAGTAGCACCTAAAGATGGCACAAATATAGCAGCCAGGTAATCGTATCAATGAAAGACAGAACGAGTCCACCAAGTTTGTAAGTGAGGTAGATTAGCAGGTGTTTTAGATAGCTCAGTTAGAAATCTGTCTTGGGCAAAAGCTAAGCCCAAGCTGTACCGGCCCATCTATCCCGGAGGCAACCAAGGCCATAAGTTTGTTTTGCACACCCTGTGGGTTCCATTAGGGGCCACCCATCTCTAACCAGGATTAAACTTTTAATTAGTTCTAGGCCACACTGTAGTGGCATTAGGGTCATAAGTTACATTAAAAATAAAAGTACACTGGTCTGGGGCTAGATATCCCATGGGTTTTAAGTTATCAAGGGACACCAGGAAGTCATTATAGCCAACATACTGTTTGTTTTGTTCTCAGCACACAAGTGCAGGCTGAATTAGGCAGCCCTTTTCTGGAGTGATCCATATATACTGATCCCAAACCTGATAAAATTGATCAAAAAACCTGTTACTTTACTTTTATTACTCTCTTGTACAAAAGAATTGTCATCTGTATATAAAGGATCATCAGGATTATTTACAGGAGAATCTTTTAAGTCTGCTCTCGCAGCATAATTAAGTGACAAAACCTGAACACAGTCATGAGTTAGGATATCTGTCTTTTCCTCTGGCAAAAAAGGTGGCAGGGTTTATAACAATGTATACTTTAAACTGGGTTACTGGTCCTTCTAATAACAAAGACTGATATCTAAGGAGACGATTATCAGACATCCAAAGGTTGTTTTTAGAGTTAAGAAGCCCAGATACATCATGAGAAGTTAAGAACTGTCAGGTTTCAGCCATTAGTAAATGTGAGAGCTTCAGGTACAAGCAAAGAAATAGCGGCCACTATTCCCAGACAGTAAGGCCACCCCTGAGCCACCACATCTAAAGTTTTACTTAAATAAGCCACTGGTTGTTGTTGGGGTCTCTTAGGTTGGGTCATGACCCCAAAAGCTATTTCTTCTCTTTTAGTAATATACAGATTGAATTTCTGTCCTGTAAGGAGACTAAGAACTGGTGCCTGTATCAAGGCCTGTTGAAGAACCTTGAAGGCATTTTGGGCTTTGGATGTCTATAGTATCTGATCTGTGTTAGCCTCCTGGGTGTCAGTCAAGAGCTGATATAAA
The DNA here is from genome assembly GCF_030028045.1 of Hippopotamus amphibius kiboko. Classification (NCBI taxonomy): domain Eukaryota; kingdom Metazoa; phylum Chordata; class Mammalia; order Artiodactyla; family Hippopotamidae; genus Hippopotamus; species Hippopotamus amphibius. The sequence continues at coordinate 45,380,743 of NC_080194.1, read as the reverse complement.
GGTTTAGCTAATTCCCCGTACCCAGGAATCTAGCTCCTACAATAGCCTGTGAGACCCAAAAATCTTCTTAACTGTCTTAAAGTGGCAGGTAAAGGATGTTCGAGAACAGGTTCTATTCTTTCCAGCCCTGAAGCCCCTGAGCCTTGAGAAATTATAAGACCCAAATATTTAACAGAAGATTTACATAGTTGAGCTTTGGTTTTTGAAACCTGATAGCCACAATCTGCCAAGAAATTTAATAAGCGTTCAGTGATATTTGAGCAGTAATCCTCGGTATCTGTACAAACCATAATGTCATCCATATATTGTAAAAAAACTGCTCTGGGGTCTCAGATTCTTTGTAAATCTTGGGACAGAGCCTGTCTAAATAAATGAGGGCTATCTCAAAAGCCTTGGGGCAGCACTGTCTAAGTGAGTTGGGTAGGGTCCTCAAAGGCAAACAGGAATTGACTTTCTGCCTCCAGCGGAATACAAAAGAAAGCAGCTTTTAAATCTAAGACAGTAAACCAGGAGGCATATTCTGGTGTGTCGGAGAGCAAGGTATAAGGGTTAGGAACTACAGGATGCAAAGGAATTACAGCCTCATTAATAATTTTCAAGTCCTGTACTAACCACCACTGACCATTGGGTTTCTTAATTCTCAAGACTGGAGTATTACAATGACTGTTATAGGGTATTAGTAGTCCCTGTCATTTTTGCTTTTCTATGATTGGCTTTAATCCCTCTTTAACTTCTGGTCTCAGAAGATATTGTTTTCGATGGGGAAAAAAACTAGAATCTTTGAGTTTGATTACCACAGGTTTTGTATATCTAGCCTTTTTAATTTTTCCTCCGAAAGCCCATACTTCAGGATCTACTTGTGTTTCTATCAGAGGAAAACATCGAGGAGCAGAGGCCTCGATATTTATATGCACCGATGCATGAACTTTCATTAATATGTCTCGTCTTAATAGGGGAGATGGAGTCTCAGAAACTATCAGAAAGGCATGAGAAAAAAGAACAGAGTCCCAATTACAGCTTAAAGTCTGACTAAAGAAATAGCGTCTTGTTTGACCAGACAGCCCCCTTACAGTGGAAGAACGAGAGGTAAGTGAACCAGGGGTCTCAGCAAGAATGGAGAAAGTCACCCAGGTATCTAATAAAAAGTTGACAGATTGGCCACCCACTGTTATTTGTACCTGGGGTTCCTCACATGTTATCATGACAGGGGCCTGTGTGGGGACCCCCGGGCCCCGTCAGTCTTGGGTTTCTGGGAGATCTGATCCCTGAGACCTTCTCCTCTGGGGGCATTTCCTTCTCCAGTGTGGTCCCTTGCAAATAGGACAAGGAGCCGGGGGCGGCTTTATAGCCCGGGGACACTCTCATCTGAAGTGCCCCTCCTTTCCACACAGAAAGCAGGTCAGTCCCTTGCTAGGGAAGCCCCAATTTGAGGAACCTCCTGGGCTCCAGGATGTCTCATTACAGCCTGGACTGCCATCACCAAGGCTTCAGCTTTCTCTTTAGTTCTCCTTTATTTACGTTTTTCCTCCTCAGCATCTCGACCATAATAAACTGTTTGTGCCAACTGTAACAGTCTGTCTAAAGTCTAGTCTGGTCTAAAATCATGTTTCTGTAATTTCTTTTGACTACCTGCTGCCGACTGAGTGAGGAATTTATCCTTCAAAATAATTTTGCCTTCAAGGCTTTCAGGATCTGAATCAGTAAATTTTTGTAGAGCTTCTATCAGCCTTTCTAAAAATCTGCTGGGAGACTCTCTCTCTCCTTGTTCAATATCTGCCAATTTAGAGTAATTCAGGGGCATGGCTCTTGTCTTTCGCAGTCCCACAAGAATACATGTGACAAAATGATTTTTATACCATTTACCCCTTTCAGTATCAAAATCCCAATCAGGCTCAGTCGGGGGAACAGCCTGCACTCCAAGGGGAAGTGCTTTATTTTTTTCCTCAGATTTCCCCCAGCATTTGATTTATACCATTTATCTCCACACTTTCGAGCTTTGGATAAAACTTGGTCTAGAGAGTCCTGGGTCAGAGTCTGACTTAGTAACATCATCACATCTTTTCAAGTCAAATCATACAAGTGACTAAGAGTCATAAAAGTCTTTAAATATTTATCAGGGTCTTCTAAATAGTCTCCCAAGTCCTCTCTCACCCTTTGTACTTCCTGATAAGGGTTTTTGAATTTTTGTGGGTCCAAACTCTCCATTAGCCACTTCTTGAAGAGGCATCATTTTAGGAGGTTCAGACTTGAGAGAGGTCTTAACAGGTGACTTATTATTTTTTCCCTGATTGGACGTTATCTCCTGGTCTGATTCCAGGGGAGCCGAGGGTAATTGAGGCATCTGCCTAGTTCCCTCAGGGGAGTCAGAATATGGGGGTAACTGAGAGGGGGGGGAGTCATCACCATGATATTATTTTAGTCACACATCTCAGGTCTATCCCTTAGGGCAAAAAACAGCACTACATAAGGAACTTCTACCCATTTTCCTTGTCTCCTACAAAACAGATCAAGTTGAAGGATTGTATTATAAATTAAGTGTCCCTCCCTGGGGCCATCATTCACCATCTCCCAAAGGGTATTGTGGCCAGGCAGTATTACAAAAGAAAATCAGGTGCTTTTTTTTTTTTAGACTCTGTGGATCAAACTTGTCCTAGTTTTTCAGGATGCAATCCAAAGGGGTGGGACTGGAACTTTGTAAAGTTCCCACCTGTAAGACAAAAAGGTGGCGTCCAGCGCCAACGTTCCTCCAGGAGGCATTCCTCCTAATCCCAGATGAGAGTGGAGGCAGACTTTTACCTAAAGCTTGCTTCTCCCTCCAGTCAGAGTTATTCTGCCCACTTTTTACCAACGCAGGTGCCCCTCATCCCTACTCGTTCTACCGACAAGTAAGGGCGGAGATGAGCTGGAGGCAGATCTAGCATCATCCCAAATTTGCTGCCAGTTCTTCATCAATAAAACCTTTATAGTATTCCCTCTCCACTTAACATGCCATCCTGGATGTAACAGGGTAGTTCACTGATAGGCTTCCAATGCTAATTGCTGAAGGGAGAGCACCTAAACTGTCCTCCTGGGGCATAACAGCAGAGGTGGGAAATCTCTGTGAAAGAGATATACCTTAATGGGTCAATTTTGAATTCCATAATGCTGTATCCTGGGGGTTTTGTACCAAGTAAGGTAATAACAAAAGAAATGGTGTAGGGATAGCCACTTAGGGCTGGGATATCCCAAAAGGAATTCTTCTGGATCCTCAAAGACATTTATTCATATGCAGCAAAAAGAACAAAAGGAGTATTGCAGCAGTTTCCTCAACAAGAGTTTAAGCACATATGGAGGCCCGCTGCAGGATGCTGAAATTAAAGGAAGGATCCCACTGCATTTCCAATCTGCCCAAATGAAGGGGCTCCCATTCAGGGTTATGAGAAAGTCCATACAAGTCATAAGGGTCTCCAACCACAGAATCTCAAGACATAGCCATTGAAGCGAACAATCTCTCCTAAGTATAACTCGGCTACTAGTTGCTAATAGCGTGATCTCTAGCTGCAGAGTGGTGCCTGGGGCTAGGGTGCCTCCCAACTCTTTAACACGCCTCTCCTGGCAGTGTACCAACAGACAACGTAAATGGAATCTTATGTCTATGGGGATGAGGCCGAGTACCCCAAGAGTGTTGTCTTGATATGGGAATCAGCAGAAAATGGCAATAACAGCAGGGAGAGCAGGTGCCCTGAGCCTTGCATAGCCTGAGTGTTAGGTTAGTCCCATAATTTCCCCAGGTCACAGAAAAGTGTTCAAAGAGGCCAGAAAAGAAAGAGGCAGATGGGGAGGAAGAAAGGGGACTCAAACACTTTATCCATATCCAGCTGCTCTCCTCTCAGGGACGTGGAGTGCTTCTTAGCATTGGCAGGTCAGTATAAGCCCCTGACAGGTTCCCTTGGGCTGCCCTTAGCCGTATGAAGACACTCACAGAACAGCGGAGCGGAACTCCACACTCACTCCATCCTCAATTTGACATCTCACTCTCTCAATCACTCATACTATAGTGAACAGGTTAGTAGAGACAGGAAAGGGCTGAAATCAGAAAAGCCTGAGCGACCTTACTCTGTCATCAATCCCAGACGAGCCCTCAAAATGTTGCCGTAGCATCCATGTAGGTAATGGATTCGTGATCTCTGAAGGAAAAGAATTTCTTCTCAGGACCAATAACAAGCCATTGCTCAGGTTAGAGTAGCAAAGTCACAGTTTATTAGGTAGAGAATACAAACAGCTTCTGGCACAGACACTAGAAGAGGGTGGAGAGATCCGAGAAGGGGTCTTATGTGAGTAGGTTTTATAGCATCAACCTTTGTTTACAGTTTACCGTTTTCTTAGGAATTTACAATCATTGATAATTATCAGAATAAAGACTTTCGTTACTCAATGGTCTGTGATGTCCCAGGTAACCAGCAGCCTAGTTGTTAATCAAGATCACAAGGGAGAGTCATAAGAATCAGTCTTGGACTTCCTAGGTGGTGCAGTGGTTAAGAATCTGCCTGCCAATGCAGGGGGGACATGGGTTCAAGCCCTGCTCTGGGAAGATTCCACATGCCACAGAGCAACTAAGCCTGTGCACCACAACTATTGAGCCTGTGCTCTAGAGCCTGTGAGCCACAACTATTGAGCCCATATGCCACAACTATTGAAGCTCACGCACCTAGGGCCCGTGCTCCACAACAAGAGGAGCCACTACAATGAGGAGCCTGTGCACCATAATGAAAGTAACCCCTACTCACCGCAACTAGAGAAAGCCCGTGTGCAGCAACGAAGACCTAACGCAGCCAATAAATAAATAAATTTATTTAAAAAAAAAAAAAGAATCAGTCTTAAAGAATAAGTGAGGTTAAGTCACGTTTTTCCAGTTCTTCTATCCCTCCCCCGGCCAAGTCAGCCCCTGGAACTCTCAGCATATACCCAGAGAAAACCATAATTCAAAAAGACATATGCACCCCAATGTTCACTGCAGCACTATTTACAACAGCCAGGTCATGGAAGCAATCTAAATGTCCATTGAGAAACAAAGAAGATGTGGTACGTATATAGAATGGAATATTAATCAGCCAAAAAAGGGATGAAACTGGATCACTTGTAGAGACCTAGATGGTCTCTAGACCTAGATGGATGGACCTAGAGACTGTCATACAGAGAGAAGTCAGAATGAGAAAAACAAATATCATATATTAATGCATATATGTGGAATCTACAGAATGGTACCAATGAACTGGTTTGCAAGGCAAAAATAGAGACAAAGATGTAGAGAACAAACATATGGTCACCAAGGGGGGAAAGCAGGAGTAGCACAGGGAACTCTACTTCACTGTATAGCAGAAACTAACACAACACTGTAAAACTACTATACCCCAATAATTTTTTTAAAAAAAGTTTAAGTTAGGGACTTTCTTGGCAGTCTAGTGGTTAAGACACTGCACTTCCACTACAGGGGGCACAGGTTTGATCCCTGGTCTGGGAACTAAGATCCCACATGACATGCAGCATGGCCAAAAAATAGAAAAAAAAAAATTTTTAAGTTAAAGGTTAACTTAGAGGAATAAGCAAAATAGTAACGACTTGGTTTCTTATACTGTATACACAAAAAGATTCTGTTACCTCCCTTTTTAGTCTACTATAAAATCTCACAGTATCTACAATCAAGAAATTTCTTCCAGTGGTCTTATTTGGACACTCAAAGAGAGACACATCAGATACTCAACAGGATAACAGAGTAAAACTACAAACTGACAACAGGTAAAACAAATTATGAGATACTATCTGAAAGTACACAAAAGACACAAGACTGAGTATATAAAGAACTACTATCAGTAAGACAAAGACAACCCCAGAACAAAAATCAACAAAAAACACAAAGAAGCAGCTCATACCATAAGAAATCTAAATGACAAAAAAAAAGAGAAAATAATCTCTCCTAATAATCAGAGGAACACATACTCATTCATGAAATACCATTTCTCACACATTATTTAACATGACAAAATTCTAAAGTTTGACAATACAGACACTAAGTATGGTTAAGAAACATACATTGTTGGGGCACAATAAATTGATACAATCTCTTTGCAAGTATTTGTAAAAAAAAATAGGTGCATACCTTATAACTTAGCAATTCCACTTCTAAATATGCACTATGGAGAAGTTTAACACTGTGTGTAATAGTTTGTAAGAGGGAAAAACAACAAAATATCCAACAGGAATGGATATTTACAGAATGGCAGAGCTAGATTATGAAAAACTATACAGTGATTAAAAGGAATGAAATGGAAATAAAATATATCAACATGAATCAATCTCTAAAACATGCTCAGTCAGACCTTCTAGTCAAGAGGTTTACTAAAGTGCAATTCATGTGGCCATGTTTGACCCTGCTCAGGACAAACAGAAAAAATATACAAAATTTAAAACATACTTAAGTGCAAAACATGATAAACTCATCTCTGTGGACCAGAAACAGAACAGAAATGCACAACAGTAAGTAGTACTGAAGCCACATGACTACTGGGCTCTGTGGGCAAGCAGAAAATGTCAGTCCTTAGTTCAACTTCTAAAAAATAATAAATACTAAAGGTGCTCCAGCTGGTATAGGGTAATGGAAACAGTCCCACCACAGGAGGCCAAACACTGGGTTGGGGAGATGTCCCACTTATGAAAGAAGGCTGAATAACTGGTATGCATCTCTATATGCTATAGGCTGGTTTTATAGATATGTGCTATAGATCTGTAGCTGGAGGACTGTAAGAAACCTAGATTCTGCTCATGAAGAGCACACACAAATATGATTACTCTCAAAACAATGCAGCAGAAGTAGGTTTAAACTGCCCAGGATTCTGGCCAGTTTCCTACAATACCCCCAGCCTGAGCCAAGTGCCCACTCCAGCCCCACTTGCTCTGTGGCACAGTTCCACATTGGGGCAAGGGCTGCTGCACCCAAGGAGAGTATACAGTTGTGAGAAATGAACACTGCTCGGACCTGGAACTGCATCTGAATAGAGTGAGGGCAGCCACTACAAGTGCTTGGAGAGGCAATGTGTCAGGAGCAGTCCATAACACTAACTGGGCTGGAACCACCACAACCCACTCCCCAACCCAAGCCAGTGCCCATTTCAGCCCCTCTTGCTATGCTATGCAATTCCAAATGGGCAAAGGCTGTAGGGCAGAGGGGAGTATGTGGTTTTGAGGGACAGAGCTAATCTGACCCAGATGGCATCTGACTGGGATGGGGGCAGTTGCTGCAGCTGATTATGGAAGCAGCTCATTGAGTGAGGTCTAGAACTCGGACAGGGGTCCAGATCACCACAGCCCACACCTGACCTGTGCCAAGCACCCACTCCAGCCCCTCTTGCTCCAGTACTGTTCCTCTCTGGGGCAAAGTTCTGGTGTTAGGAACGAAAAGAGTACACATTTAAAAGGAATGGAGCCAGCGCACTCCCAAACCACAGGGCTTCTGCTCCAGGATCTTGGGGCCCTACCCCACCTCCAATAAGGTGGTGTTGGTGACTGAGCAGAGAAGAACTCCAGGCTCACACCTGGCTCTGACTCTTCCCTCCATCGTCCAGTCTCACCTCCTACAAAGGTGATAGCTGCCAGTACACCCTAGGGAAAGATGTGACTCATGGTCATGTCAGATCCAGTTCTCCCATCAAAGCCACTGGGCACATGGAGACTGCACAGAAATGCTCCCACACAAGGACACTCCTTCAAGATCAGAGCAGGTACATGTTTCACCTAATTTCACAGACACAGAGAAAAGTTAAGCAAAATGAGAAGACAGAGGACTTTTTTTCAACTGAAAGAACAAGAGAAAAACCTTGAAAAAAAAACAACAAACAGCAAGAAACAATTTAATATACAAACAGATCAAAGCATCAGTAATAAGAATACTAACTAAATTAGAGGAAAGAATAGATGAACAGAGTGAGAATTTTAAAAGAAACTAAAAAAAAAATTCAGTTAGTGAGAACACTAACTGAAATCCAAAACACATTAGAAAGAACTAACAGCAGACTAAGTGATACAGAAGAAGATGGAATAAAAATTAACTTAATCCGAACAGAAAAAGAAAAACAAATTAAAAAAAAAAAAATGAGAACAGTTTAAGGGACCTCTAGGACAACATCCAGCATACCAACATTCACACTATAGGGGTCCTAGAAGGAGAAGAGAGAGAGGCGGGTCGAAAATGTGTTTGATGAAATTATGGCTGATAACTGCCAGAACCTGAAGAAGGAAACAGAAATCCAGCTATAGGAAGCACAGAGGGTACTAACCCAACCCTAAAAAAATGTTAATGGGTTTTCTCTAACTGCAAAAGGAAAAGCTACAACAAGTAAGAATCTATAGGAAAGGGAAAATCCCACTAGTAAAGGCAAATAATATAGTAAAGGCTATGGCTCAGTCATTTTAATAGGCTATTACTAAGATTAAGACAAAAAAATTGTGAAATCAACTATAACTATAAAAACAGTTAAGGGAAAACAGGAATATGTAAAATATGACATCGAAAACACAAAATGTGGTGAAGAGGATTAGAAAAATGTAGATCATTTAGAATCTGTGTGAACTTAAACAACTACCAGTTTAAAACACATAAACATTGTTATAGGTCAACATATATGAACCATATGGTAACCACAAGTCAAAAACCTATAATACACACAAAAATCTAAAGAAAAAGTCATACCACTAAAGAAAATCATCAAACCACAAGGAAAGGAACTAAAAGAAGAACAAAGAAAAACTGAAAGAAACAACCAGAAAACAGGTAACTAAATGGGAATAAGGACACACATATCAATAATCACTTTAAATGTTAATGGACTAAATGTTCCAGTCAAAAGACATAGAGCAGCTGATTGGATTAAAAGAAAAAACAAGACCCATCTAAGTGCTTCTTACAAGATTCACTTCAGACTTAAACACACACACACATACATACACAAACTGAAAATGAGGGAATAGAAAAAAATAAGTCATGCAAATGGAAATGACTAGAAAACAGGGGTAGGAGTACTCATTTCAGACAAATTTAAAACAAAGTCAATAAAAAAAAGACAAAGGACATTATTAATGATAAGGATTTCAATGCAAAGAAGAGGATGTAACACTCACTAACATGTATGCACCTAATATAGGAGCATCTAAATATATATATAGCAAATATTAACAGATATAAAAGGAGAAGTTGACAATAACAAATAATAGCAGGGGATTTTAATACCCTGCTTACATCAATGAACAGATCATCAAGACAGAAAGACAATAAGAAAACAGCGTCTTAAATGATACGTTAGACTGGTTGGACTTAATTGATATCTACAGGACATTCCATCCAAAAACAGTAGAATACACATTCTTTTCAAGCACATATAGAACATTTTCCAGGATAGATCACATAGCAGGCCAAAAAACAAGTCTCAACTAATTTAAGACAACAGAAATTATATCAACCATTTTTTCCAACCACAAGGCATGAAAACAGAATCAATTACAGGAAGAAAAAGGAAAAAACACAAAATGTGGAGACTCAACAATATGCTACTAAAAAAAACCAATGGGTCAATGAAAAAATCAGAGAAAATCAAACAAAACCTTGAGACAAATGAAAATAAAAAACACAACTTTCCAAGATCTATGGTACACAGCAAAACTAGTTCTAAAGGGAAGTTTATAGCTATACAAGGCCTACTTCAAGAAACAAGAAAAATCTCATAAACAACCTAACCTACCATCTAATGGAATTAGAAAGAGAACAAACAAAACCAAAGAGAAGAAAACAATTAAGATCAGAGAGGAAATAAATAAAACACAAAAAAAAAAAATAGAAGAGACCAATGAAACCGAGTCGATTTTTCAAAAGGATAAACAAAATTGGTAAGCCTTTAGGCAGATTCATCAAGAAAAAAGAGAGAAGACCCAAATAAACAAAATAAAAATGAAAGAGGAAATATAACAACTGCTATCACGGAGATATAAAAATATCATAATAGAATACTATGAACAGTTAATATGCCAACAAATTGGACAACCTAGAAGAAATCAACAAACTTCTAGAAACATAAAACCTTGTTACAAGACTGAATCAGAAAGAAAGAGACCATATGAACAGAAACATCACTAGTAGTAAAACTGAATTTGTAATTTTAAAAACTCCCAGCAAAAAGAAGTTCAAGAACAAATCCCTTCCTGGGAGAATTCTACCAAACATATATAGAAGAGCTCATACCTATACCTTCTCAAACTAATCCAAAAAAATGAAGAGGGGAGGACATTCCCAAATTCATTCTATGAGGCCATCATTAATTACCCTGATACTAACATAAGACAAAGACACTACCAAAAAAAAGAAAAATTACAGGGCAATATCTCTGATGAATGAAGATGTAAATATCCTCAACAAAATATTAGTAATTCAAATTCAACAATACATAAAAAGGATCATACACAATGATCAAGTGGGATTTATTCCAGGGATGTGGGGATGGTTGAATATTTGCAGGCCAATCAATGTGATACACCACACTAACAAGAGGAAGGATAAGAATCACATGATCATCTCAATAAACACAGAAAAAGCATTTTACAAAATTTAATGTCCTTTGATGATAAAAAATTCTCATCAAAGTTGGTTTAACGGGAAAATATCTCAACATAATAAAGGCCATTTATAACAAATCCACAGCTAACATCATACTTGATGAATAGCTGAAAGCTTTTCCTCTAAAATCAGGAATAAGACAATGTTGCCCACTCTTTCCACTTTCATTCAACATTATTGGAAGACCTAGCCACATAAATCAGACAAGGAAAAGAAATAAAAGGCATCAAAATTGGAAAGGAAGAAGTAAAGCTGTCACTATTTGCCCATGACATGATACTATATATAGAAAACCTAAAGTCTTCACCACAAAACAATTAGAACTAAGAAATGAATTTAGTAAAGTTCAGAATACAAGATTAACATACGGAAATCTGTTGTTTTTCTATATACTAATGATGAACTACCAGAAAGAGAATTCAAGAAAAAAATCCCATTTACAATCACAACAAAAAAGAATAAAATACCTCAGAATAAACTTAACCAAGGAAGTAAAGGACCTTTACTCTGAAAACTCTAAGACAAAGATGAAGGAAATTAAAGATAATACAAAGAAATGGAAAGAGATACCATGTTCATGAATTGTTAAAATACTATCATAATGTTCACACTACCTGAAACAATCCATCTCAAAATACCCCAGACATTTTTCAAAGATTTAGAATAAATAATCCTAAAATTTATATGGAACCACAAAAGACCAGAAACAGCCATGGCAATCTTGAGAAAAAAGAACAAAACTAGAGGTATCATGCTCCCTCACTTCAGACATCACTACAAAGCTACTGTAATCCAAACAGTATGGTACTGGCACCAAAACAGACACATAGATCAATGGAACAGAATAGGCAGCTAAGAAATGAACCCATGCAACTGAGGTCAATTAATCCACCATAAAGGAGGCAACAATATACAATGGAGAAAAAAAGACAGTCCCTTCAATAAGTGTTGCTAGGAAAATGGAGAGCTACATGTAAAAATATGAAATTAGAACATTCTTTAACACCATATACAAGAAAATAAACTCAAAATGCATTAAAGACCTAAATGTAAGAACAGAAACCAGAAATCTCAAAGAAAACGTAGGCAAAACACTCTTTACAATAAATTGCAGCAGTATTTCTTTGGATCACCTCAGGTAAAGGAAAAAAAATTAAAAATAAATAAATGGGATCTAATTAAACTTAAAAGCTTTGATACAGCAAAGGAAACCATCAACAAAAGGAAAGACAACCTACTAAATGGGAGAAAATACTTGCAAATGATATTTCTGATAAGAGGTTAATAGCCAAAATATATAAACAGCTCATACAACTCAGTATCAAAAAAACAAACAACCCAATTTAAAAAATGGCCAGAAACCTGAATAGACATTTTTCCAAAGAAAACATACAGACAGCCAACAGGCACATGAAAAGATGCTCAACGTCACTAATGATCAGGGAAATGCAAATCAAAATCACAATGAGATATCACCTCACACCTGTCAGAATGGCCATCATCAAAAAGACCACAAATAACATGTTGGTGATGTGGAGAAAAGGGAATCCTAGTACATTATTGGTAGGAATGTAAATTGGTACAGCCACTATGGAAAACAATAAGAACATTCCTCAAAAAACTAAAAATAGAACTACCATATGATCTAGAAATTCCACTCCTGAGTAAACATTCAAAGAAAATGAAAAGACTAATTCAGAAAGATATATGCATCCCAATATTCACAGCAGAAGTATTCACAACAGCCAAGATAAGGAAACATAAGTATCCATTGATAGATGAATGGATAAACAAGTTGTGATACACACACACACACACACACACACACTGAAATATTACTCAACCATAAAAAAAGAATGAAATTCTGCCATTTGCAACAAAATGGATGGGCCTACAGGGTATTATGCTTAGTGAAATAAGCCAGACAGAGAAAGACAAATACTGTAGTTATTACTTATATGTGGAATAAAATGAATGAATATAACAAAACAGAAAGAGACTCACAGATATACAGAACAAACTAGTGGCACCAATGAGGAAAGGTAAGGTCGAGGGGCTCAACAGAGGTAGCGGATTAAGATATACAAACTACTATGTATAAAATAACCTACAAGGATATATTGTACAGCATGGGGAATTATAGCCACTATTTTATAATAACTTTAAATGAAGTACAATCTATAAAAATATTGAATCACTATGTTGTACATCTGAAACTAATATTGTATATCAAACATACTTCAAGTAAAAAAATTACTTAACTCTGTATGACAGACTCTAGGTCCATCCACCTCACTACAAATAATTCAAATTTCATCCCTTTTTTATGGCTGAGTAACATTCCATTGTATATATGTGCCACATCTTCTTTATCCATTCATCTGTTGATGGGCATTTAGGTTGCTTCCATGTTCTGGCTATTGTAAACAGTGCTGCAATGAACACTGTGGTACATGTATATTTTGGGATTATGGTTTTCTCAGAAATTAAAAACACAATAACACTTTTAAAGATTGATTATAGGACTTCCTAGGTGGTGCAGTGGTAAAGAATCCGCCTGCCAATGCAGGGGACACGGGTTCGAGCCCTGCCCTGGGAAGATTCCACATGCCATGGAGCAACTAAGCCCATGTGCCACAACTATAAAAAAAAAAAAAAGATTGATTATAAAAATAAAAATGCTAATCATCATCTGAAGAAAATATGTGGATGTTTGAAAACTGGCTTGTCTCACTCATTAGTCTAGATGATTTACTTCTGTACACAATAATCTGAGTTCTTACCTAAGCAAAAATCAAAAATTACTACAGGTTATCATACATCAGGACTAAATCCGGGGATTTAGAGAGCAGCAAAATAAATTTATGGGTAAAAGAATAATATTCTACAACTTCAAATATACAAAAAATAAAGAAATACCAATAGTCTCCTAAAAAGTTTATAATCTCATAAGGGAAACAGGATAAAATTATTAAATTATAGTGCTTTATAGAAAACTACAAGCACCATACAGTAAAGGAACAAATAAAGTGCTATGGAAACATAAAGGAAGAAGAATTTTATTTCGATCAACAGAAACAGTAGGAATTTCAACATACATATATACCAAATTAGGTGCTGAAGGATAAACAGGATGAAGTCATACAGAGATAGAGGGCATGGACTTAGAAATATCCAGATGAACAAAAATTCAGAGACAGGAATTTGAAGAGAAATATAACAGATTATAATTAAACTATTTTGGTTCAGGTGCAAAATCACCCAAAGGAAAGAGACCAATCTAATGTGTTTGGACTCTATTTGTAGGTAGCATTTTGTGGTCTTTAAAAGAGAGTAATAAATATAGCACCTTTCTTTTCAATCTAGACGCTGAGCAAGTTAAGAAACAAAAAAAAAAAGCATAGGAAGTAAAAGACTAAAATTACCTTTATTGCTAATGAAAGCTAAATTGGAATTTTTCTTTCAGTGAACATCAAGTGCATCTGTTAACTGAACCCCACAATGAGGCACTTTCCCAGGTGTAAATGCACTGAAGCAACCCCCACTTCATCTCATTCCCCACACAATCTCTGCAGACAGTCTGTCTGTTCCATAAGCATGAAAGGCAGGGCTAAGCCAAGTATGCCCAGTTCATTCTTTGTAAACTTTCTAATAGAAAATGTACTTCATATCCTCAAGGACAGAATGAGAAAGGAGGGTGGTATGAAACATCACTAGTGGAGCTTCATCCACAGAAAAGGAAATATTAGAAATGGCAAAGACACATTCTCCTTAACCTGAATCACTGATGATTTCCATGACAAAAGCTGTACTTTGAAAAAGTTAATCTGACATCAGTTACTGCCCAGGAAAGAATAAATTAGGACCTGAACCATGATAATATTTAACCTTAAATGGTTCTTAGTTCCAGGGGCTGTCCTGAGTTCACTACACATATCAACTCAGTTCCAGTAGAGATGACATAAACGAGGCAGAGAGGTGAAGACATACAACTAACAAATGGCATTCAAACTACAAGCAGGATTGGAAAAGATGGTACAGATGCAAAAGACAAAAACTACATAAGCAAATGAGCAGATCAGCAGATGCTGACTTACTTGAATCAGAGAAGTTTATATAAGAATTTGTAAGAAAAGATTATATAATTAGGAAGCCTGTATTCAATGCTAGAAAGTTGGTAAGATAAGCATGACAAAGTACTACAGTTTCTTAGGAAAGGAAAGATGGTTTTCTGTAACAATATTTCTAAGAAAAACTAATCACTATTTCAATCTATCAAAGATACTGAAGAGTCTACTATGTTCTATTGTCTGATATGGAGAACAGGCCTGAATATGTGCAAAACCTAAGATCATAAGCCAGGGAGACCCTAACATACCAGACCATTCATGCCCACAAACAGCAGACATGATTTCAGAACCAAGCATGTAATGACAATGGGTAAAATCAACTTCCTGACTTCATACACCTCCTCTTTCTTGCTCTACTGCCCACTGGTTAGCCCCCTTTGGTACTTTCCCTTTGAGTCCCAACTTCTTCAGGTCTAACTCAGAGACAAAACAGAACTTAGTAAAGATGTTCAAAAAACCCCTGGCCCCAAAGTTCCAAATGGGCAGCTACTTAATTATAAAGCCAATACAATTTACCACACCAACATTTTCAGAATTAAAACCAAACTGAGGGAAAAACAAAAACAAAAAACATTGATCATAGGACTTCATGATCACTCTTTCATATTTTTCATTTATTTGTGCCTCTATGCTGCATTCAAGGTAAAATTCTTAAAGACCACCTTCTTGTTCACTAATTCTGTCTTCACCTGTATTCAGTTTGTTGTTTCACCATTTTATGAGTTTCTGATTTCAACTCTATTATTTTTCATTTCTAATACTGGCTCTTTTTCAAATCTGCCTTCTTATTAATCTTTTATCCCTTATTCGTATTTTCTATACCTACTGTTACTATATAAAGCTATGAAATATTCCAAAAGATAAAGGTTTTATGAGTCTGATTCCGTCATTTATGGTTTCAGATGACTCTCATTCGTGGACTATCATTACATTTTCATGTATTTTATGATTTTAGATTATGACCTTAAATGCCTTAGAACTTATTTCTGGGAGACCTGTGAAGCTTAAATTGACAGTATCAAACTCTAGAAAGGACTGGTATTTACTTCTGCCAATCACTTCAAGGCACTACCAACCCAAGAATATTTTAAAGTAAATTCTCACCTTGAAGATTTCCAGACCACATATGTAACACAGTTCAAGTCCTTATAAATCCAAGCTGTAAACCAAATTCTATACTCAACCATATATGCCCTAGATTTATAAATATAATATACATTTAAACTCATTTCCTACAAAAAACCTTATTTTAAAAGAACATGTATCACATTTCATAGTTGTTCCCAATGATTTTATTAAATACCACAAAAAATGATATCTTAGTAAAACTGCATTTATATAAATGTGTATCAGTTCAAGGCAAATTAGAAAATTAAAATATTTGAAATATTCTCTTACCTGTTCAAGTGTTTGGGTTTTCTCTTGCTCTGTTTTCCTTACAGTTTCCTTTTCAGCTTTGAGTGATAATGATGACACAGTCTTAATAGACATAAAATCAACAGTCATCCATTCATCCCTCTGTTAAGAAAAAAAAGTCACTTCAATCTAAATTGATTAGAACTGTGGGATGAACTGGGAGATTAGGATTGCCATATATACATTACTAATCTGAAAAAAATATCAAATTGTACACTTTAAATATATGCAGTTTATTGTATGTCAACTGCATCTCAATAAAAGTTCTTAAAGAAATATAAAGTTAGATGTAGGTTTTTCATAAAGCCCTTAAAAAAATAAAATAAACTGATTAGAACAACACTAAACACTTAGTAATAAATTAGAGACTCTGGAAGACCTCAAACCTAAATTAAATCCCACATGGCTGTATAACTTGAAACAAGTTTCTTAGTCTCTCTAAGGCTTCTTCTCTCCCCTGTAAAAAATGTTTTAAAATACCTACCTTTCAGGAATGTTTTAAGGACTAAACAAGAAAATGACGTAAGGAATCTAGCCCAATGCCTGATACACAACAGGCAATCAAACATTAGTTCTTTTCACCTTTCTTTCTTCACTGTTGCTAGCAGTGTAAAAATAGCACTCTTCCTCAGGCATATGAAAAATAACTCAAAATTTGTGAACTATAAGCATTGCTAAGAAGATTATGGAATGAAGTGAAGGTAAAGAAAAACTGTGACTGAACTCTACTAACTGTAGAAAGGTCAGATAGACATAACAATACAAGGCTTCAAGTTCATAAGAAGAAAAGTGCCACTTCCCTATCAACAACCAGAGGTAGGAAACCCTTTGAGGGACTAAAATAGGGATAAATGCTAACTTCCTCACAAGAGAAGAAGGCGAGTCCAAAGGCTCAGCAGACAGCATTACTGCTAAAATTACTCGTAAAAATATACTGTTTACAAAGTCTGATTTTTCTACTGAAGAAATTACAATCATCTTTCATTTTAACATTCATCTACTCTTGTAAGTTCACACTTCTTTGTCTAAAATCAGGTGGCTTACCTGAATAACTTGGTTGTCTTCTTTCTCTGACTTTTCATCTTTCACCTTCCAGGCCTTTTCCTTGCCAGAAGTCTGGACAGCCTCAACCCACTCATCTTCAGAGCTCTAAGAATATTTAGCATGTAAGTAAAATTCTCAAATTTACATACTTTCATATAAAAACTCTGTGTGTTTGCACTCTTCCTCCTTTTCTCAACTCTTAAATATCAACCTTATTTGGGTTTCCAGTCTTTGCCCACTATACTTATTAATCTCTAAACATTTCCCTTGGGACACTAAATCTACTCTCATAGCTTAAACTGCCACAATCATATCGATATCTTTCTAATTTATCTACCTAAAGTTTCAGTGATTTAAACAACTGCCTACAATATTTAAATGCCATACTGAACTCAATAAGAACAAAAAGTAAACCCAGCATCTACTTTCATAACACTTGTTCCTCCTTCTATATATTTGAATTGAGCTACCTGGCATCACCAACTTACCCGAGTCAGAAATCTCAGGATCATCTTACCCCTCCCATCTAAACCTACTATTGTCATTTCCAAAAGATTTCTCAACTATAGTGAACACCAAATGATTATCATGGAAGTTCACCTTCATCCCTGGCCACAGCTGATTGTTTCAGAGGTAGGCACCTGAACCAATTAATTTCAATCCCAGTCACTCTCCAAGAATTTGAAATCAAGGCTAAATGGTTTACTCTATAACTAAAGAGAACTGGAAAGGCATTGGCAGAGATCATTTCTGTCATGAAGCATAGAATTCAGCAAAGATTTATCTATATCAAGAAAAACAAAAATAGAATTCAGAGGGGAAAAAAAGGAAGATGGCAAGAACTCATAAAAAGCATTCATGACTCTAATTCCAGCTATTTCTAAAATCCAGCTGCATTCCTACATGTCCTATCAGATTTTTGTGCTTTAATAATAAATCCCCCCCTTTTGGTGGGGGGAGGTTAAACTAACTTAAGTTTGGTTTCTGTTACCTGCAACCAAGAGTCCCAACTAATATATACCCCTTCCTCCCCATCCTTAAAGCAGCAGCCTTAGATCAGATCTGCTTATCTCTCACCTAGACAACTGGAAAAACCAAATTAGTCTCCAGAACCCCAGTCTTTCCTGCTCCCTTTCATTCTTTAACCACCACCCTAAATACATTTAGAGTAATAAAAAGGGCACATCTGACCACAGTACTCCTCTTCTTTGACTCCCTGTCATAAAGACTTGTTACTCCTCTTCTTTCTTACCAATAGAACCCAATATCATTTGGAGATATAATGTGCCTCCCTTGCTGGAGAGTAAAGCCTTAATCAAGTCCCCAACAAGGTGGAAATGAAAGTATTGTGCAGGACTTCCTGGAAGTTACAAAAAAGATGGAATCCCCTTTCCTGTTATCTAGACTAAGAGGCACTTTTTAAAGACAATGGAGGGCTTCCTAGGTGGCGCAATGGTTAAGAATCTGCCTGCCAATGCAGGGGACACGGGTTCGATCCCTGCTCCAGGAAGATCCCACATGCCATGGAGCAACTAAGCCTGTGAGCCACAACTATTGAGCCCATGTGCCACAACTACTGAAGCCCATGCGCCTAGAGCCCATGCACCTAGAGCCCACGCTCCACAACAGGAGAAGCCACGGCAATGAGGACCCTGTGCACCACAACAAAGAGTAGCCCCCACTCGCTGCAACTAGAAAAAGCTCTCACGCAGCAACAAAGACCCAACACAGACAATAAAAATAAATAAAATAAATTTATTAAAAAAATAATAAAAATAAAGACAATGGAGAAACAAAACTAGAAGCCTTGGTCCCAGAAGACCACACTAGCACAAATTGCCTACCTGATTTCTTTCATGTGAAAAAAAAGTTAACTATTTTTATATTCTATATATTTTATATTAATCAATGGCTATTCTGGGGTTCTCTAATAAATACAAATGAACCTAATTTAATGATACACTCACTCCCTACTGAATATATCAAATTTCTTGGTTTACAAAGTCCTATCAACTCTCACAGTTTCATCTCCATTCACTCTCCTCTTGTTTTATAATCTAATACTATTAAGTTGCTTACACTTGTATATACATACATATATACATACACAAACACACACATGCATGCGCGTGCACACACACACTTTTATACCATGTTATTTCTTACTTCCATCCTTTGCTCTCACAATTCCTTGTGCACACACACCTCTACGTGCCAGACTGATTCTTACTTATCCTTTAAGTCTCAACTCAAGCATCATTTTCTCAATAAACCTGCATATGAAATTCCCCTTCCCTTAATACCCTGAAATGCCATGGCATCATGAGATTACATACTGAAAATATATGTCTGTTTAATTAGAAAATGAGTTCCCCAAAAGTTTGAACTCTATACATTTACATTCCCCATGTATATAAAAATGTCTGGCAAAGAGTTGGCATTCAATAAATGTGGACTAAAATTAATTGAATCCACTTCTGCAAAAGCGCAAGTCAGAAACTTTAAGCAGCAGCCTGCATCCAAGCATTAAATACCAGGCACTGAATGAAAGAAGCATATGTGATACAATTGGTACTCTTCATTTACACAACAATGACACCTGGACCATTCTGTACAACTCTCCAGCCTCCATTCCCTTTCTATTAATTTTGTTGCTAATTTTCACTATTATTCACTCACCTCACCACTTAAGCATGATTTCTGTTCCTCTCTCCCCATGCTATGACCTAGGTTCTCTTGATAATTTTAGTTTCAATCCTCCAACCTACCTTGAAAAACTCATAAACCATCAATGTGCCTCTTGACCTAAAACAGCTCCCAGGACTCTTCTTCTCATGTACAGACATCATAATTAACCACACTCCTAATTCCATCTAACAGTCAAAACCTAAATATAGAACCAAGACACAAAAGTGCCATCAATAAAAACATATGTTAATGTACATATTTTATATACATATATAAAATATTATATGTATATAAAACATACACATGTAAGCTCATATATGTATAATATATACAAGATGTGTCTTATATGTAAAATATAAAATATGTATATAAATACATATATTCCTAAAAGGTACTTGAGGACTTCTGCACTGACCATGAAAAAATAAATGCCACATCAGACAAGAAATATACAGAAATGGACATAAAAATAGAAAATATAAGAAACTGTTTTTAGACATTGAATCTCAGTTGTGCAAGACTGTGATCCCTGAGAAAAGGGAAACAAACGAGATGAGTGCTACAACTACACGCTACTGCTTTCTGCCTGGTGGCACTTTCTAGACCATGGCACAAGGCACGGTAACTCAAGCCCAATATGACAATCTCACTAAGCTAAGAAAACAGAATTTTAACTTTGTGATGGCTGAGACAGAGTATCCATGAAAAGGGAGCTACACAGAGAAAGAACTCCAGAAAGCTATATGAGATCCCTGCAGTCTTTAACTGAATACCAAACTGAACATGCTTAGCATACAAGTCTACAAGGATAGACAAAAAATAATTACCATAGAAGGAACAATTATTAGAGTGCTATAAGTAGAGAAATCCCCAGAGCCCACAAGGACTAGAAGACTTTCTAGCTCCCACCAACCAGAACAGAGAAATTTCCTTGAATACCTAGGGCCATCAACAGAGAAACCACTAAGATCACGCCTTAGCATGTCTTAGTAGTAATGGTTACTGTAGATGCACACAACCAAAACGTAAACACCAGCCTTAAAAAGTACTAAGCTAATATACAAGTAACCTACTCCCCGCCAAAAGAAAATTCAACACCCTTGAAAGGAAGACAACAAACCCAGTAGTCACACTATAGCTTTCACAAGGTTTAACACCTGATTAGAAATTACTAGACATTTAAAGCAGGAAAATGTGAACCAAAGACAAGAAAAAGAATCAGTTAATCAAAACAAAACAAGAAATAAAGAGATAATGACATAGCAAACTAGGACTTTGACACTGCTGTTGTAAATACAACCAAGGAAAGGAAAGCATTAACAAACAGGAGGCAAATTGAAGATATAAAAATGACCCAAATGAAACTTCTAATGATGAAAAATACAATAACTAAAATGAAAACTTTAATGGATGGGGATAACAGCTAACTAGATGTTACAAAAGAAAAGGCTAGTGAACTTTAACCTAAAGCCACAGCAATAAAACCTATCCAAACTAGAGCACAGAAAAGGCTACAAGAAAAGTAAATAGAGGTTCAGTGACCTGTGGGACAGTATTAAGGATACCAGCAGAATAAGAAGGGACAGAAAAAACATTTCACAGAACAATAACCAGAAAGTTTCAAAGTTGATGGAAACTATGAACTCATAAATCAAAAAAGCACAATGAACCCAAGGCAGAATAAAGATGAAAAAGAAAAAAAAAGTATAAAGACATATCATAATTGATTTGCTTTTTAAAAAAAAGGTAAAGAAAAAACTTTAAAAGCATTCAGAGCAGGAAAAAATATTACATACAAAGGGAAAGGGATAAACATGACTACAAATTTCTCTCATTAGGAACAATGTAGAGCAAAAGAGAGTGGAACAACATTTTAAAGCGCAGGAAAAGAACTATAAACCTAAAATTATCTATCAAGGAAAAACACTGTTTAAAAATGAAGACAAAACAAAATAAATGTTCAGACAAGCAATCACTTAGAGAATTGTCACAAAATAAGCCCCAGTAAATTTAAGAAAATTGCAACCATATCAAGCATCTCTGCCAATGCTGTGAGACTAGAAATCAAGTACAAGAAAAAAACTACAAAAAACACAAACATGTGGAGGCTAAAGTATATGCTACTAAAAAACCAATGGGTCACTGAAGAAATCAAAGAGGAAATAAAAATACCTAGAGACAAATAAAACTGAAAACATGATGATTTAAAACATACAGGACCAGAAAAAGCAATTCTAAGAGGGAACCTTATAGTAATACAAGCTTATGTTGGGAAACAAGAAAAAACTCAAAGAACCTAACTTTACACCTGAAGAAACAAGCAAAAGAAGAAGAAACAAAACTCAAAGTTATTAAAAGGAAAGAAACCATAAAGATCAGAGCAGAAATAAATGAAATAGAGACTGAAAAAAGCAACAGAAAAGATCAATGAAACTAAAGACTTTTCTTTAAAAATATAAACAAAATTAATAAACCTTTATCCACATTCATCAATAAAAAAAGAGACATGGTCCAATCAGGAATGAGAAAGGAAAAGTTACAACAAACACCACAGAAATACAAAAGATCACAAAAGACTACTAAGAACAACTATATGCCAACAAAATGGAAAACCTAGAAGAAACAGACAAATTCTTAGAAAGGTACAATCTCCCAAGATTGAACCATGAATAGAAAAATATGAATAGACCAATTACCAGTAATGAAACTGAATCAGTAAAAAAAAAAAAAACAAACAAACAAAAAATCAAACTCCCAACAGACAAAAGTCCAGGACCAGATGGCTTCATAAGTGAATTCTACCAAACATTTAGAAAAGAGGTTAACATTTATCTTTCTCAAATATTCCAAAAAAACTGCAGAGGAAGGAACACGTCCAAACTCATTCTATAATGGCGGAATCACCCTGATACCAAAACCAGACAAAGATATCAAAAAAAAAAAAATTACAGGCCAATATCACTGCTGAACATAGATGCAAAAATCCTCAACAGAATATTAGCAAACTAAATCAAACAATGCATTAAAAGGATCATTTACCACTGTCGAGTAGGATTACCCCAGGGATCCAAGGATTTTTCAATATTTGCAAATCAATGTGATACACCACATTAACAAAGTGAAGAATTAAAACCATATGATCATCTCAGTAGATGCAGAAAAATCTTTTGATAAAGTTCAACATCCATTTATGATCAAAATTCTCCAGAAAGTGGGCATGAAGGGGACATACCTCAACATAATAAAGGCCATACATGACAAACCCACAGCTAACCTCATGCTCAATAGTGAAAAGCTGAAAGCATTTCCTATAAGATCAGGACCAAGACAAGGATGTCCACTTTTGCCACTTTTATTCAACAGTTTTAGAAGTCCTAGATACAACTGGACAAGAAAAAGAAATTAAAGGACCCAAATTGGAACTGAAGAAGTAAAACTGTCACTGTTTGGAGATGACATGACACTATACACAGAAAATCCTAAAGACGCTACCAGAAAACTACTAGAGCTCATCTATGAATTTGGTAACGCTGCAGGATACAATATTAATATACACAAATCTGTTGCATTTCTATACAATAACAGTGAACTATCAGAAAGAAAATATAAGAAACTATCCCATTTGTCACCACATCAAAAAGAATAAAATATCTAGGAATAAGCCTACCTAACAAAGTAAAAGATCTGTACTAGAAAAAATATAAGACACTGATGAAAGAAACTGAAGAAGACACAAATAGATGGAAAGATATACCATGTTCTTGGATGGAAAGAATTAATATTGTTAAAACGACCATACTACCCAATGCAATCTACAGATTCAATGCAATCCCTATCAAATTACCAATGGCATTTTTCACAGAACTAGAACAAATAATTTTAAAATTTGTATGGAAACACAAAAGACATCAAATACCAAAAGCTATCTTGAAAAGACCAGCAGAACTGGAGGAATGATGCTCCCAGACTTCAGATTATACCACAAAGCTACAGTAATCAAAACAGTATGGTATTGGCACCAAAGAAAAAGACACATAGATCAATGGAACAGGATACAGAGCCCAGAAATAAACCCACACATCTATGGTCAATTAATCTATGACAAATGAGGCAAGAATATACAATTGAGAAGACAGTCCCTTCAATAAGTCGTTCTGGGAAAACTGGATGGCTACACATAAAAGAATAAAATTGGAACATTCTCTAACACCATATACAAAAATAAACTCAAAGTGGATTAAAGACCTAAATGTAAGACCTATACTATAAACTCCTAGAAGGAAACATAGGCAGAACACTCTTTGATAGATATCACAGCAATATATTTTTGGATCCATCTCCTAAAGCAAAGGAAACAGAAGCAAAAATAAACAAATGGGACCTAATTAAACTTAAAATCTTTGGCACAACAAAGGAAACCACCGATAAAATGAAAACACAACCTACTAAATGGGAGAAAATATTTGTAAATGCTATGACCAATAAGGGGTTAATACCCAACATACAGAAGCAGCTCATACAACTCACCATCAAAAAAAAAATCAAATAACCCATTAAAAAATGGGCAGAAGAACCGAAAAGGCATTTTCCAAAGAGGAAATGAAGATGGCTAACAGGCACATGAAAAGATGCTCAACATCATTAATCATCAGGGAAATGCAAATCAAAACCACGAGATATCACTTCACACCTGTCAGAATGGCTATCATCAAAAAGAATACAAATGACAAACAATGAGGATGTGAAGAAAAGGGAAACCTACTATACTGCTGACGGGAATGTAAAATGGTGCAGCCACTGTGGAAAAGAGTATGGAGGTTTCTCAAAAAACTAAAAATACAACTACCACATGACCTAGCAATTCCACTCCCACGTATATACCCACCCACCCACCCCAAAAAAACCCACTAATTCGAAAAGATACATGCACTCCAATATTCACAGCAGCATTATTCACAATTGCCATGGTATGGAAGCAACCTAAATGTCCATCAACAGATAAATGGATAAGGAAGATATGGCAAATATATACAATAGAATAATACTCAGCCATAAAAAAGAATGAAATTTTGCCATTTGCAGCAACATGGATAGACCTGGAGATTATTATGCTAAGTAAGTCAGAGAAAGACAAATACTCCATGATATCCCTTATATGTGGTACCTAAAAAAAATACAACAAACTAGTGAATAAAACAAAAAAGAAGCAGAATCACAGATATAGAGAATAAACTACTGGTTACCAGTAGGGAGAGGAAGGGAGAAGGGGCAATATAGGCATAGGGGATTAAAATTAAGGGTTATTATGGGATTATATGAAATCATGTCTGTGAAACTTTTGAAAAGCATAAGGCACTATAGAATTTTAAAAATCTTTCATTCAACTAAAAAAAACCAGAATGAATGAATAAATAAATAAGAATACTAAAAAAACAATCCATATGAAGCTAGGAAAAAGAAGAGAAAAAGGAATACAAAACAAATGGGACAAATAGAAAAGAGAATAGAAAGATGGCAGATAAACTCAAACATACCTGAAATTACATAAAACATAAATAATCTAAACCAGCACTATCTAATAGGATCTTTCTATACCTACACCACGCAATATGGAAGCCACTAAACTATCCATATGTGTCTGCGAACACTTAAAAAATTTGGCTAGTGAGACTGGAGAAATGAACTTTCAACCTGATAAAACTTTAAAAAAAAAAAAGACTTCAATAAATTTTAACTAAAAATTTAAAAGTCAGTATGGCTATCATATTACATAGTGGAGAAAATCCTCTAATTTAAAAGGAAGAAATTGATAAGCTAGATAAAAAGCAAAGCCCCAAATATAGACTGTGCACAAGAAACATACTTTCAATATAAAATAAAGATATATTAAAACTAAAAGAATAAAAAAAGATACACCATGAAAACAAAAAGGCTTTATTTATTAATATGAGACAAAAGTAGACCTTAAAGAAGAATATTATCAGAGATAAAGAGAAACAGTTCATGATATCATAAACATCAATTCATCAAGTAGATACAACAATCCTAAATGTGTATGCACCTAACAAAACTTCAAAATACATGAGGCAAAAACTGACAAAACCAAAAGAAGAAAAAGACAAATCTACAACACAATTAAAGATTTTACTACTGTTCTCTCAGTAACTGACAGAAAAGGAAAACAGAAAATCATTAAGAATACACATGACTTAGCACTATAAATAAACTTTACTGAGTTGATATTCATAGAACACTACAACTCACAACAGCTGATTATACATTCATTTCAATTACACAAGGAATTTTCACCAAGATAGAGCATAAGCTAGGCCATAAAATTAGTCTCCATAATTTTTTTTAAAAAAACTAAATTATACAGAGTATGTTCTCTGACAACGACAGAATTAAATTCAAACTCAAAAACAAAACTGGTTAAATCCACAAATACCTGGAAAATTCTAAAATTACAGGTTACATATATAGTCTGTAAGGTTAAAAAAAAGTAACAAAACCAATTAGAAAATATTTTGAAAAGGATAACAATGAAAAGATAACACATCAAAATTAGTTAGATGGAGATACAACAGTGCTGAGAGAAAAATTTGTAGATTAAATACCCATTAAAAAATAAGGAAGATTTAGAATCAAGGACCTAGGTACCCACTTCAGGAAGCTAGAAAAAGAGCAAATTAAATACAAAATAGGTAATAGGAAAGAAGTAATAAAAAGACAGTGGAAATCAATAAAATAGAGAATACACAAACAGAAAATCAATGAAAGTAAAAGGCAATTCTTTGAAAAGATTAATAAAATTGATTAACCTAAAACTATACTGACCAAGGAAACAGAAAATAGAAACAGCCAAAAATCAGGAATGAAAGAGGGGAGATAACTAAAGATTCAACAGACATTAAAAGGACAATGAGGGAATATTAAAAACAAAACTGACAAATTCAACAATTTGGATGAAATAAATTCCTTGCAAACCTTAACTACCAAAACTAACCCAATAATAAAGAGAAAACATTTAATACAGATATTAAAGAAATTAAATCTGTGCTTTAAGCATCCCACAAAGAACTTCAGGCCCAAATAGTTTGACTAGTAAGTTTTAACAATGATTTAAGGAAGAAATCACACCAATCTTGCACAAATGCTTTTACAAACAGAAGAACAGGGAATATTTCCTAATTCATATGTAAGGCCAGCATTACCCTTACACCAAAACCCAATATCTTTCATAAATACAGATACAAAAATTCTCAACCAATTGTGGGCAAATAACATCAGAAAAAATATATATATATAATAAAATGTATATGTAAATATATATAAATAAAATATTTTATAAATAAACAAAAATGACCAAATAGTTTATCCCAGAAATTCAGGTTGCTGTAACATTCAAAAATCAACCAATGTAATTCTCCATATTAACAGAATGAAAGAGAAAACCATAGGATTATATTAATAGATGCTGTAAAAGTATTTGACAAAATCCAATGCTTATTCAAAATACCAACTCTCAGAAAAAAATTAAAATAGATGAGAATTTACTCAGCCTAAAAGGGCATACATAAAAGCCCACAGCTAACATCACGCTTAAAGGTGAAAGATAAATGCTTTCCACTTAAGATAAGGAACAGGTAAGGATGTCCACTCTCACCACTTCTATTCAACATTATATGAAGTCCTAGCTAGTGAAATAAAACAACAAAAAATTAAAATGAGATAAAAGGCAAAGAGACTAGAAAGAAAAAAGTGCCTTTATTCACAAATAACATAATCATATACTAAGAAATCAACTAAAAAAAGCTACTAACACTAGTACTTGTGAATTTAGCAAGGTGACAAGATACAAGGTGTATTTACAAAAATCCATTGTAAATGTATATACTAGCTGCAAATAAACAAAAAATAAAATTTATTTTTTTAATTCCATTTCCAACAGCACCCCCAAGAAAATAAAATACAAAAAACTCTACACTGAAAATTCTAGGAGACTGTGAGAGAAATTAAAGAAGACTTAAAGAGATAGAGAGAGATACCACATGCATGATGGATTGGAAGACTCTCTATTTTAAGATACTAGTTCTCCCAAAACTGATCTACTGATGCCAAACAATTCCAATCAAAATATCAGTAGATGCTTTTGTTGAGAGTGTATTTTGGAAATGAAAAGAACTTGCAGTAGCAAAACAATTTTCAAAAAGAACAAAATCACAGAACTTATACTACCTTATTCCAAGACTTACCCTAAAACTGCAGTAATTAAGACTGTGTATTTACTGGCCAAGGAGAGTCATGCAAGTCAGAAGAATAGAACAGAGCCTAGACATTAACCCACAACTATATATACTCAATTGTATTTAAAACAAAGGAGCCTAATTCAAAGGTTAGCTTTCTCAACAAATGATGCTAGAACAAGTGGAAATCCATACAGAAAACACTAGACTCTCACACTTACTACATACTATAAACAAAAATTAAGTCAAAATGAATCACTGATAACAGTTGATTGAACCTGGTGTACCCCCAAAAAAAATAAAATAAAATAAAAAAAAAAAATGAATCACTGATAAAAAAGCCAAAACTACAAAGCTTCTCAAAAAAAACACAGGAGAAAATCTTCACAACCTTGAGATGTGCAAAAATTAGGACATCAAAAGCAGTAACTAAGAAAAATTAATGATAAAAGAAAATAATTGATAAATTGGACTTCATAAAAGAAAACAGAATGGCCAATAAAGACTTAAAGTAATGCTCTACATCATTGGTCTTCAGGGAAATATCACATGAAATATTACTACACACAAAGTAGGATGGCCAAAAAAGTAAAAAGACTGAGAATGCCAAGCACTCACAAAGATGTAGAATAACTGGAACTCATATACTGCTGGTAGGAGTGTAAATGGTCCAAACACTTTGGAAAACAATGACGTTTTTCCAAGAGAAAAACACGTCCACAAAAAGACTTGTACACAAACATTCATAGTAGTTTTATTCATATTAGCCACAACCTAAAAAACAACCCAAATGACTTTATTTATTTATTTATTTATTTTATTGGCTTTCTTTTTAGTTGCGGTGAGTAGGGGCTACTCTTCGCTGTGGTGCACAGGCTTTTCATTGCCATGGCTTCTCTTGTTGCGGAGCACGGGCTCTAGGCGCGTGGGCTTTAGTAGTTGCAGCACTTGGGCTCAATAGTTGTGGCTCATGGGCTCTAAAGCGCAGGCTCAATAGCTGTGGCGCACGGGCCCAGTTGCTCCGCGGCATGTGGGATCTTCCTGCAGCAGGGATCGAACCCATGTCCCCTGCATTGGCAGGCGGATTCTCAACCACTGCACCACGTAGGAAGCCCCCCAAATGACTTTGACAGATAAAATAAGCAAGCAAATTATGGTATAGTCATTCACTAGAATACAGAAATAAAAAGGAAATACTGATAAATGTCATTACCTGAGTTGAAAAACCATTACTTCGGACTTCCCTGGTGGCGCAGTGGTTAAGAATGCGCCTGCCAATGCAGAGGACATGGGTTCAAGCCCTGGGAAGATTCCACATGCCATGGAGCAACTAAGCTTGTGTGTCACAACTACTGAGCCTGCACTCTAGAACCCGGGAGCCACAACTACTAAGCCCATGTGCCACAACTACTGATGCCCGAGCACCTACAGCCCATGCTTGGCAATAAGAGAAGCCACGCAATGAGAAGCCCACGCACTGCAACAAAGAGTAGCCCCCACTCACCACAACTAGAGAAAGCCCGTGCACAGAAACGAAGACCCAACGCAGCCAATAAATAAATAAATAAATTTATAAAAAAAAAATTATGTCAAGCCAAAGAAGCCCAACACAAAAAAGATTATATTACAGAAGACCCTTGAACACGTAGGGGTTAGAGGTACTGACCCTCCACGCAGTGGAAAATCCACGTGTAACTTTATAGTTGGCAGTCCATATCTATGGTTCCACATCCACAGGTTCAACCAACCAACTGCAGATCATGCAGTACTATAGTACATATTTCTCGAAAAAGATTCATGTATAAAAGGACCTATGCAGTCCAAACCCATGTTGTTCAAGGGTCAATCATATAAGAATATTTATATGAAATTCTAAAACAGGGAAAACTCATCTATAGTGTGCTAATGCAGACCTACAGGAGGAGGGAGGGTGAGGAGGAACTGATTGCAAAGAGCCATGAGGAACTTTATGGGGAATGGAAATGTTCTATATCTTAACTGACAGGTTTAAACAGATGTATTCATTAAACAGTACACTCAATATAGGATTATTTTATTATTTGTAAATTATACTTCAGTAAAGCTGATTTTAAAAGTTAAAAGAAAAAAAAAATAAAGAGACCTTGACATTCAAGACACGCTTTCCAGCCTCACATGGACCCTCAATGGTTCCCAGCAATTCATTTGCTTCTTTTATGACCTAAGCTGTTTCAAATCTACACTATTTCCTCAATCCTGCCATTCTACTTCTACTCTCAAGATGTCTTCTCAGATGATGATTTTGCCTTCTACTTCACAAAGGAAACAGAGAACATCAAACAGAAACACCATCAATAATCTGTTCCCCTTCTTATTTATCTGCTACCTCCTCATTTAACTGTATTTGTATACAACTTTACTACTTCCCTGCTAGCTCAGAAGAGAAAGTGATCCTACTTCCCATCTAAGGTTACCCCTTCCCCTGGAATTTTGCGCACCCAAACTTAGAATTCTTCTCAATACTATTTATCCTTCTCTCCCTAAAAAACTTTTCTCCAAAAGACCTCCCAACCAACTGGATGCCCCTAGCTATTGTTCTGTTTTTCCTCCCCTTCACTGTCAGTACAAGTTTCTCTTTTCTTCTTCAGTCAACCTCAATGTGACGTGGGCACTGAGCCCCCATTCAAACTACTCTCTCTAAGGTATATGTTATACAACTTAATAGGTATGTATAAATGTACATGCTATATGTTGCAACAAAAAGACTAATGTATATTCCAGAAAACAACAACAAGAGCAACAAAGAGGACAGTGTGTCTCTAATAAAGGGAAGCAAGTACCCTTAATCAAATGACATAAATGTTTAGTCACCCTGGCAGATATATCCCCATAGGATGGGGATTCTTAACCTGTGATCCTTGTGTAAACTCCTAAGAGTTTCACAAACTCCACTGAAATACACAACTTTGTATATAAATTTCTTTTTGAAGATCACTTTTATCAGATTCTCAATGGGGTCAGCAACTCAAACCCACAGTTGTGGAAATACTGCCTCTACCTTCTTTTCACTTTAAGATTTTCTAACTCCCTTTGCCCAGTTATATCCCCCCCAGAAATCTTTTTCCATATAATACTCCTACCTTACAAAATATGCTAGATACTCGATAAAACTATCTAGCTGTATTTCTCACTATGAATTAAGACACTGCATTCTCATATAAGACAGGCTTTCATGAGCCAATTATCATCTCAGGGTACACTGCCAAAAATTTAATTTCTGAGACTACAAGAGGGCCAGACTGTGAAATATGATGATTCAACTGAGAGTATAACCCTCTGAAGATCGTACCTAGGAGTCCAATTATCCCTAAACATCTCTACCTCATCACTCATTAAGCACAACATACCTTCCTCTTCCTGAAAATAAGCACAAGGGTTTGGCCTGCTTTCCTTTCCTCTGTGAATCCTCTCACCTCAGACCTGGCTACAGACACAGCAGACCCAGCATTCTCTTCCTTTTTATCTCAAAGATAAATACTTAAAAACAACCTATTTTAAAGACTTAAATGTTAATTTCTATGAAAAGCAAACACAGGTAACAGACTCTGAAATGTCTTGGCACTCTTTTCCCTTATTTTACAGTACTACTCTTTCCTGCTTCTCCTTCTAATATTCCAACTATTGGATTGGCCCAAAAATTCGTTCAGGTTTTTCTGTTACATTTTACAGAAAAACCCAAACTTTTCGGCCAACTCAAAACTTCTACTTAATACCTTTTACTTCCTGTCTGGCTCCTCAGTATTGGTATTCTTCTTTCTTTTCAGTTTCCCTAGGCAATTCAGCCATTCTAATGGCTTCAATGAGCAATGATTCTCAAACCATATGTTCATCCTCTTACCTTTATCTATAACCTAAGATCCATATTTCTACCATTTCCTGGACATCTCCAAGTAGATGTCTCCCAGACATTTTCATATCCTAACTAGTAATATTATCTAAATTCTCATATACATTTTAGGTTCCCACATGTTTTTCCTTTAAATACAATTTTTTCAAGTAGCTGCTTTGGTTAGTTCTAGTATATACTTACTGATGAACTGTCAGTTGACTCGTTTTTTTCACACTTTTGCTTCTTGCTCTTTTTTTTCTTCTCTTTTTTTACTTTCTTTGAATGCTTGTCTTTTTTCTTTTTCTTCACAGAGTGTTCCTATAAATAATCATTTCAAATAGGTAAGGATTTAGTTTTAGCTTACTTTAAAAGGAAGTACTTTGAGGAAAAGAAAGATCTATGTTCCAAAAAACTTTAAATCTTTCATGAAAGGAGACAAGGAATATGACTAAATAAATCACTTCTTCTAAGAAACTGTAACACACTTCTGTAATATATGCACTACCAATAAATCATATAGCTAAAATTTCTTAGAAAAATATGAGGAATATTTTAATTTATTTGTAGATACATTGACAGAAAGTCAAATAAACACGTATATGTCAAATAAACACATATGTGCACAAACATACATGTGTGTATGTATATCTTCTTCAACGGGTCCAAAAGAACTTATAACATTATATATATTTATAGAATATATAAACTGATATAGTTTAAAGAGAATTTTACTAGCCACATAAAATATAACAAAATAGCATAACTGTGGGAAAAGAAAACAAGGATTGAGACAACTCCCCTTAAAACAAAAGAAAAAGAAACAAAAGCATGACATTACACTTGAAATGCATAACTTTTTATATCCATAAGCCTGCCACAAGTGGGCTAGAAATTTGAAGTTAAGCTTTCTACCAGCCAACTCAAAATCTTTCCAATGTCATAATGTCCAAAATATTAAAACACACTACTTTGGCCAGAGAGATAAAATATTCAGTAATACCAAAGTGACACTCATTCTGTAACTTGTAAAAATAGTCTATAAAGTTGCTCCTCCAATATTAAATTGAATAAGTGCAAAAAAAAAAAAAGAAAAAAGGACAGATAAGCTTACATCAAGTAAACCTGTTAGTATTCACCTGTGAGATTTGTTCAACTCGCTTATTCACATCAGGTAGCATCCATGTTTCCTCACCTCGAAGTCGTTTCAGTTCTTTACACCTCGCTTCCTTTTCAAAATTGGCTTTAGCCTAAAACAGTGAAGAAAAAAAAGTTAACAATTAATCCACCTGCTTTTCACAGAAAAGCAAAACAAAAACTTCTCCCACTTTCATGTAAGGCTCACCAGGAATTTGCTTCTACCAAAGTGTAAGAAAGATTTAAGAAACAAACAACTCTCCTTCCACATTACCAATTGCATTACGATTTACCAATCTCTACTGAAATGAGCCACCAATCAAGGACAGAATCCTGGGACCTATTGTAGACCCTTCCCTCTCCCTAAAGCTCCCTACCTTAAATATGACTTGAGTCTCTTTTTCCTTCACTATCCCACTGATACCACCTGATACTTTTGTAACTGTGAGGAGACTGACCTCCACACCTTCCATATGAAATGCCCATACCCCTCTACCCACAATCCCAAAATGTTTCAGGAAGAATCGCCTTTCTAAAAACAAATGATCATATTGCTAATTTTTATTCATCTTTCAACAACAGTCAAAGTAAGATGTTCCTAGGAAGTTGTTCCTGCCTTTCATTCTCTCCCTAAATTTCAAAGCTGGGGTTGGTCCTTTTCAAAACTGTACACAGCTCTACTACACGATTTATCACAGCTTACAAACTCTAATCTCTCCAAAAACTGCCTGAAATATCACGGATGAAGGATATTTATTATACACATATATTACATATGCTGAAATCAGGGAACAATACCAACCTTTCCCTTAAGACATATTGCCCTCTCTTCCCCTGTAAAATCTGACTGTAGTCATGATTCCTTATCCCTGTCTCCTATACCGGCTCCTTCTCATTTGCATTTAAACGCGTTTTAAACTGTTCCAGCTTAAATAAAACAAAAACCATCACTTGTTTCAACCTTACATTGTTCTCCAGCTACAACTTTTCCCCTTCATTGCCACACTTCTTACATCTTGTCAGCTAATTCAATAGTACAGTTTACTTCCTCCATTCTTTATGTTATCTCTACGCATCTCAATCTTAATGAGAAAAACAATGCTTCTCAACCTTTTTCGAGGGGCTAAATTCTCTGGCCCTCCTGTCTCAATCCTTGTTTGGATCACTAAGGGTTTACAATAAGCCGATAACTGATATAAATACTTTAAAAAGAGAATAAAATGGTTTACTCTAATGCGCCTTACATGTGTTCCTGAAAACGGAAAATTTCATTTTGGATATAGCAAGAGCGAGGACTGAGGCTGTAAAACACGCAGAGCGAGTCGTTATAACTGGTGGAGTCCCTCAAAAGTGCGCAGCCCAGGTGATCAGATGGTAGAAATGTCAAGAATGGATGATATAAAAGATAAGGAAATTCAGAGAAAAGAAACAAGTCTTCCTGAAAAGAATATGAGCAACTGGAGCCTGCCAGAGCATCTGGGAGGCAGAAGATATCCAAGAGTTTGCTGGCATCCAAAAGGGAGACATCAACCCACACACAACCAGATAAGGTGAGATACTGAGGGAGTGAAAGAAGAAAGGGTGCGGGGAGGCAGAGGCAGAAGAACCAGAGGCGTGGCTCCCAGAAAGCCTCCACTCTCTCAATTCTAAATAGTTCCCAAGGCCCCAAAACTGAGGTACCTGTCGCAATACCTCGGTCCTGGCAATCCGGGTCTGTTCTTCACGCTCTTCGATGCTCCTCTTACTTTCAAACCCACCAGTCGCAGCCGCCATAGTTGTTTTCGTCGTAAAGCTAGAAAGCCTCAGTTTACGACTGTCGTAATTTAATAAACAAACCAGGACTTCCGACTAGGAGGAGGAGGGGCGCGGCTCCACCAACAGAGCATGCGCAGATCTGACTGTCCCTATTCCGGTGACTTGTCTAATCTCTATGTTTAGAGGAGACAAGACGGTTAAACCGAGGAGTCGTCCTCCTTCGTTTGTTGGGATTGCCCGGAGCAGGACTAGTGTCTGTATTTTTGTTACGCGCTTTGCACGGTACTGACGGTATGCTCAGCTATCTCCTCTTAAAATCCCCGCAGTAAATTAGACGCTCAAGGAGGTTAAATCCGCACCTCTCAAAGATTTCCACCAAAGAGGTTTCCCTGCGCTCGAGGAATGGAAGGAAGGCTTGCTAGAAAGGCAAAATTACTTTGAAAAGTCAGTGTTTTGCTTTGGTGGGCTTTTTTAAGTACAGTATATGAAAAAATCATGTGAATTTTCCATTGCATTTCATAATTTATGCGTGCTTAAAGTGTAACCTTTTTTTCTGACCTCGTATTATTTGTTCAGACTTAGTTACCTAAGCATTTTTCATTACGGTATGCAATTACCTGTTTATTTGTGTGATTTGTTGTTGTTTTATGTTTCTGTCTCCCAAACATAAAACTGTTTCATGAAGAATAAGAAATTCTAAAGTATTAATCAAGTGCTTTGAGACTATAAAACACTGAGTTTATTTATGATTACAAAGATAAAGAAGGTTGGAGAATAATGACAAACTAGATACTTTTAAAACATTAAAAGTAGTTAAAACCAGATTGAGGTATGTGGACTAAAAAATTATTCACAACCTGAAAGTTGAGAGTTATGTTTTATTCAGCGGGAATTTTTAGGACTTCAAGCCCAGATGCAGCATCTCAAGTAATCCGAATAGAACTGCTCTTAGGAGGCAAGGGGCGGAGCCAGGATATATAGGAGTTTTGCAACAAAGGGCAAGGTAGTCTAACCATCAAAAGATTATTAATTAAAGAACACCAGATCTGTCAAATTAAGGAATTTAGCACTTTTCTATGTATGAGAAGATGCAAGAGTCTGGGCTAACAGAAATCATTCTTTTGATATGCACCTCAGCTGTCTGGGGCCAGTATCTTGTGTTTGCATGTCCTGTTTCCTCAGGGCTCACCCTGGGGAATGGCTGTAGTCTGATGGCTGCTAGGTGGCAGGTAATCTTTTCCTTCCTGAGCTCCCTCAGGGTTCAGCAGCTCACCATAGGCTGTGGCTGTAACCTGCAATCGCTGATGGTTGACTTTTTTATTTACTGATATGGCTGGCAATATTCCATTTATCAGTAAATATGCTTTCTTTTCAAGTTTCATAAAACTGAATTTTTGTTTGCAAGAAGCTTTCCCAGGCGTTTCTTCTTCATCTCTGTTGACTTAAAAAAAAGTGCACAATGTGAGAGTTGCAAATTAAGTTTTATTTGGGGCAAAATGAGGACTGCATCCCAGGAGACATCATTTCAGATAACTTTGGGAAACTGCTCCAAAGAGGTAGGGGGGATGGTCTGTATATATGTGATTTTAGTGAAGGGGGAGTACGTGCAATTGAGCACACATTTTTTTGCAGAAGGTTTCTGCTAGTCACGAGGAGCAGTCGTCACCATTGTCAACTACAGTTGGCAGTTGCCATTGGCACTTGCCATCTACCTCTACGAGGTAAATCAGGCACTGCTGCAGTTGCTAACTTCCAACACCCCCTGAAAGGTGTTCAGGGTGGAGAGCACTCTGTGCTCTGGGAAAAACTGGCAGAACATGTATTTAGATAGATATTTTCAGGAGCTGATTTTATGAGCCCAATTCTCGTATCTCCTCGTATCTAGAAAAACACTAAAATCCTTCATGGTGACGTTTGCTCCTCATGACTAGCAGTAACCTTCACAAGACTACAGAAACCTTCTATAAAGAAAAATATGTGTTTGATTGCATGTTTTTCCCCTTCACCAAAATATATGTATCCTGACCTTCCCCCATACCTCTTTGGAGCAGTTTCTCAGAGCTGAGGTGCTGTCTCCTGGGCTGCAGTCCTCATTTTGCCCCAAATAAAAGTTAACTGCCAACTCTCACGTTGTGCAGTTTTTTTTTAAGTCTACAGTAATGGCGACCACAAAAGAAGGGATCCAGAGTGTGTGGCAACAAAAATAGGAATGAGGTTTTGTTTTGTTCTGTTTTGTTTTGTTTTCCTCTCTGGGTAACCAGGAAAATAAAGGGAACAGTGAACAGGCTAGAGAAGAAACATAACCTGGCCTGAAAGAGTTAATCACTCCTTGTTTTATTTTAACTGTCACTAATCTTTACTGTCTGTAACTAGATTTGTACTTCACAAAGCTAACCTCACTCCCTGACTCTATGTAAATTACATTGGACACCTATCACCCCTAACTCTGTGTGAGTTACATCCTGCCTCTCACTCCCTAACCTCATTACTTCAGGGCACTTACATTCTATACACCCCTTGTAACAAATCAACCTCTGTAGTTTTTGCATTTCAGAAAGAAGGCCACCAGCTTATAAACCAGAAGCAAATGGATGCAATTGCCAGACTGCCAGACCCCAGTTACTGGGTGGCCTGATGCCAGCTATGACTGTTTTGAAATAAAGGGAAAAAAAAAAAGAATGCAAGACCTTCACTGCTTTGATCTTTATCATATACCCTGGACTGCAAACCCCATGTATAAAATCTTCCCTGATTCCCAAGGAGGAGGGGGCACAGTTCTTGAGGCGCTAGCCTGCTGTGTCTTGCCTTCTGCCTGGCAGAAAAATAAAGCCATCTCTCTCTTCCTTCAAAATCTCTGTTTCCATATTTCTGTTTGGCCTAGGTGCACAGAGTAGCCATTATTGCGGCAACAAGTGGACTTCTCTCCTTCACCTGAACTCTACAAGGAACCGGAGCCTTGGTACCAGCAGAGGCCCCTTGAGCCCATCCACCTCCTTGGAGTCCAGAGGAATTTGGGTAAGTCTCTCCTGGTTCTCAGATATCCCATATTGGTTGATGATCCTGAGTTTTATTTGGTGGTATAGCAGGTACCTGCCTCCTCCCAGTTGAAGGATACTGGGGAGAGGCCCAGGTTGAAAGATACCAGGGAAATAACCACCTAGGTGAAAGATACTGGGTGGGGCTCAGTTGAAAGATACTGGGGAGAGGCCCAGGTTGAAAAATACCAGGGAAATATCCACCTAGGTAAAAGATACTGGGTGGGACTCAGTTGAAAGATATGGAGGAAAACTCACCAGGTTGAAAGATACTGAGGGGAGGGGGAGAGGGTGGTTGAAAGATACCAGGATTTGCTCAGTTGTAGGAGACTGAGTGGTCTTGGCTGAGTGGTTAGGTAAGAGGCTGATCTGATGCTTTTCCTCAGTTCAGCTGCCTTAATAGAATTTGTCCAAATAAAAGTGAAGATATTACATGAGAGCCTTGCTTCAAAGAAAAGATACAAGACTCCTCCCAACTGGTAACAGCTTTCTCCAGCAACTCAGAAATTTACAGGAGTGGTGGAGGCAGAGTCCTCATACAGTGCAGGAGTCCCATAGGGAAACCTACTCATTAATTAAAGCATTTGCTCACCGGGGGTTGCAAATAAGAATTGGCCATTCAGCGATCCAAGAACCCATGGTGGTCTTAGACTGCCAATGGAAGAAATCAAGACATGTAAGAGGGCTGAAATGACTCTGGAGTGATGCCTGGAGGAGTTAAGCTCTCAAGCAGCACGCTGGCCCACCACACAATTTCACTAGTAAATTTTATCCCTGACAAATTCAACTTAAAATGGTAAATAGAATCTCTCAAACACAGAAACAAGGGCTGTCAGAAAAACAACTTCTAACTAGCACCCCAGCCAGATTCATGTACAATACATACAGAGCTCATCCTTACAAGTACCTAGTAAATTGAGGAAATTATACTAAAGGAGATCTCAACCTAAAACGGCCAAATTGGGGTTCTTTTGATATTCCAAAACTGAGATTTTTGTGTGCACAGTTAGAATAAGCAGGCCATAAAATCAAACAGACTGTATGGAATGCGTACTTTGGTATTTAGAAGCTTCTAAAAGAGGAAATGATAGAGTAACTGCAGGAAATGAACAAAAAATTGCTTAAGACTATGTCAGAACTAAAAAGGCACTGATTCTCTCTCTCCCTCTGCGCCTCCCACATATCCTCTTCTATCTGAATTGCCTGGCCCTGATGCTATCTCTTTTTCTCTTCCAACTCTTCCTCCTCCTGCTGCTCCCCTCTCCGCAGTAAAGAGATAAAAAATCAGAAGTGATTATGGCTCCTTTTAAGGAGAAACCTATTACAGGGAGAGATGAACTGTCCTTGGTGCTTACATACACACCCTGGACCTGAACAGAACTTAGAGCCTTAGCTAAGGAATTTCCTGATCCAAGTCAGGATCCATTGGGATTTGCTAAGGAATTTAAACTAACTATCCAGACATATAAGAGTGGGTTTTCAGATCAATATCATTTAATACAGCTATTAGTTTCTGAAAGCAAAGCAAGGGAATGGATAGAGAACCCAGAATGGAAATGCCCCTTAATGGATTTTTGAATCACATAGTCCAGAGGTTCACACTGAATGCAAGGAATTAACTCAGAATTATTTGAATGCATCCCAGAGCTTTTTCCAAAAACTGTAGGCTGGACAAAGATTCAACATTGCAAGCAAAACCTGGATGAATTAATTTCAGACTATTATGAAAGATTTGGAAAAAAATTTGACAATATTCTGGCTTGACACCTGAGTCATTCTCTAACTGCCAAAATGATCCCTTGCTTAATTCCACCTTTTTAGAAGGCTTAGATCAGGATTTGGCTACTCTGGTCAAAAGACACAATCTAGGTTGGTCTGCATTGCATACAAATGCCCTTGTTACACTGGCTGACCAACTTTTCAAAACCATTAGAAAGAAAGAAAATGGTTC
Source organism: Hippopotamus amphibius kiboko (assembly GCF_030028045.1). Taxonomy (NCBI): domain Eukaryota; kingdom Metazoa; phylum Chordata; class Mammalia; order Artiodactyla; family Hippopotamidae; genus Hippopotamus; species Hippopotamus amphibius. Next base: position 45,340,840 of record NC_080194.1, on the reverse strand, counting down.
ACGTCTACAAAAATCATGAACCTTCAACTGCGCCAATGAAGTACTCAACATCAGTCAAAGGTCAACCAACCCCATTTAATTCTCAACTGAGAGCGAAACAAAACCTTTGCTTTTAATGCAGAAAACTAGGACATCAGAAAATGAATTGTAAATTAAGAAGGAGAAGCCTACAAATACAAAAGAAAAAAGAAAAAAAGGAGAAGCCTAGAAGGAGAACTGGATTTTAGACCAGAATTTTGAGTTAAACAAGAATAGGGCTGCTCCAAGGGAACATGGGAAGTCTTTCCCCTTCGCCTCTCTAACACCCTGGGAGAAGTAGAAATGATTACACAACGAGAAACAATGAAAGCCCTAATAGATACAGGGGCCACCTTTTCAGTTTTGAACCCTACCAAATTAAAGGCTCTCTCCCTCGGACTAATACCTCGGTACAGATGGTAGGGGTTTCTAATGAGCCTATTAAGTCTCTTAAATCATTACCTTTAAAATTCTACTTAGGGGAACTTAAAGGAAGACACTCCTTTCCTCTAATAGAAAGTGCTCCTGTTCACCTATTAGGTGGAGACCTATTAGAAGATTATGAAGCCCGTATTTCCTTTACTCCTAAGGGAGAAACGTTTCTAGATCTAACGGATCAATCAGACTTCCTTCATCATATAATGTTAATGACTCAAGATGAGGATGACGCTGAACAAGACAAATCGCTAGGCTTAGTACCTAAAGAACTATGGGCACGTCATTCTACTGACATTGGAAGGATAATATGCTACGTCCCCCATCAAAATTACTGTAGATAAGGATAAGCCCCTGCCCAATATTCATCAATATCCATTAAGGCAGGAGGCCATAGAAGGAATAAAACCTTAATTATCAGCTTACATTGAGAAAGGGCTTATTGTGCCTTGCCAGCTCTGTACCACTCCTATTTTGCCAGTTAGGGTAAGGATTGGAGATTTACACAGGACTATCAATTCTATTAATGCTATTATTATCAACGTTGTTATTGTCCCTCAACATTCTGTAGTGCTGAACCCCCATACCTTACTGTCCTGTATTCCTAAGTTCAGTGACTTCCTTTCTGTGATAGATCTCTGTAGTGCATTTTTTAGTATTCCTGTACATCCTGATGATCAGTATCTTTTTGCCTTTACTTGCAATGAATGGCAATATACATGGATGGTAATGCCACAGGGCTATACTAAAAGCCTCACTTATTCCAACCAGATATTAAAAGCCGATCTAGATGACCTGGATTTCCCTCATACGTCAGTTTTGTTACCATATGTGGACAATTTACTGCTGTGTTCAAGTTCTTTGATAAACAGCCAGGAAGACACCTTTTTGTGGAGCCCTATATCAGAGTCACAATTTGGAGTTAATTTATGGCCTAGCAACTCAATTCTAGAGTTAGTCTGACCCCCTAGCCACGTTTGTTTCCTAACTTTGGCAGTGTTTCCTGACGTAGGCTGTATTTCCTGACTTAGGCTAGCTGATAACAAGACCCCTTATTGGGGAAGGTATTCAACGTATAGGATCCTGGCCTATCACCGAACGACACCCTTTGCCTTATGGCACACTGACCAATCAATAAATGCCATTCTCCTAGCAGGGATTTTCTTTGTCTTGGGATTATAAAAGCTTGCTGCGAGCCCACAAGAGGGTTGGCTCTCCCTGGTCTGCCAGTAAGTCGGCCCACTGATTTTTCAGCGCCTTTCACACTCTCTCTGTTCCTTGTTTTCAATAAACCTACTCTTTCCTACGCTGCTTGTGTCTGGAAATTCTTTTCCAACCCACACTTGTATTTACTTCAGAAGCTAGCCTTAAATGTAAAATGTGCAAAGAAAAATTGCAATTCTGCAAGACTAGTGTTAAATATTTAGGACATAGCATAGCCAAGAAGGACTTTTAACTGATCTGGATAGAGCAAAAGGCATTCTAGCCTTCCCCGCCCCAAAGACAAAAAGACAGTTAAGGGGATTTTTAGGACTTGCAGGCTACTGTAGGAATTTGATTCCAAATTTTTCCTTAATTCCTCAGCCACTGTATAATCTACTCAAACAAGACCAACCTGAACCTCTTTGCTGGAACGCAGAACATTCTGAAGCCATGGAGACTTTGAAAAACTTCTGGCCAAGGCACCAGCCCTGGGCATACCCTTCCTCTTCTTTGTTCACAAAAACAAGGGGGCTGCATTAGGAGTACTAACCCAGCAACATGGTGGTTATTACTGGCCAATAGGATATCATAGCCAGCAGCTAGATTCGATAACCAGGGACCTCCCCCCTCACCTCCAGGCTATCACAGAGACAGCTGTGAGCTGTGCTGTGTCAGGCCACAGATGTGATAGTCATGAGTCACCTTCTTTCAGTCTTTGTTCCTCACTCTGTAGAAGCCTTACTAAACTCTCTTCACACACACTATTCTGCAAGTCGATTAACCTCCCATGAGATTGTCTTACTCTCACCGTCACAGATTTAGCAAGCTTAATCCAGCCACCTGTGAAGAGGTGGGAATAATAGAAGATGAGAAGACCCTATGAAGCTTCAATTAACTAATTAATCCAGAAAAAAATAAACGAGTGAACTTTAACATAGCTTTTAATGAATTAACAATTTTTAAAGTAACTATCCTCCAATAAAAGTTAACTGAGGAGGGAGAAGGAGGGGAGGAGGTGGGGGAGGAGAAGGAGGATGAGTAGCAGGTGGAGGATACTTGCAGGTAGAAAGGTACAAACTGGCCAGTGAAGTGGTTACTGCCAAATGCTACTCCCTCACAGCCCCAGGGCTCTGCAAAGTCCCAGCACCATGACACAATGGGACTTGTGTGTGCGGCAGGCAAAACCAAGAAGTGAAAAGTCTGGGACGGAAAAGGATCTTGGGAAGGAGTGCATTGTCCAGGAATCGAACCCAGGTCTCCCTCGTGGGAGGTGAGAATTCTACCATTGAACCACCAATGCCCGTTCCTGCCCATGCCTCTGACTGCTCTCCAGAAAGAATCTCCAGAGCGACCAAGAGACCCGCGGCTGGGAAACAAAGAGGTTCCAAAATTGGCTTACACCCCTGTCTTTGGAAGAGAGATCACAGATTGACATGCACTCAAAACAGAGGCTTGAGAAGAAGGCCTACAATTGGGCAACAGCATCAAGTGGGAACATTCAAATGAAAATAAAATATCGGCTTCGTCAGCTCACACTACAACTCTGAGAAAGGCCCTTTCTAACCATACAACAGATCCCTGCAGAAAACACATCGGAAATTCATCCAGATCTCTTGTTTATGACCCTATACCTTCAACTGTCAACCTCAAACTCTTACCTTAGATAGTCTGAGAAAATAATCCAACTTGCTAGGTTAAGCAAGTGAAATTCTAATCTAGGCAAGAAATAAACAGAAGCAGAATTAGACTGGAATTAGAAGAAGGAAAGTGCCAGAATCAAAATAGAGATAATGAAGAAACAAAAAACAAAAAAAATTATATGAAAAAAAAGGATTTCCCTGGTGACACAGTGGTTAAGAATCTGCCTGCCAATGCAGAGGACACAGGTTTGAGCCCTGGTCCAGGAAGATCCCACATGCTGCAGAGCAACAAAGCCTGTGCGCCACAGCTACTGAGCCTGCACTCTAGAGCCCGCAAGCCACAACTATAAGCCATCCTGCCACAACTACTGAAGCCCGTGCACCTAGAGCCTGTGCTCCACAGCAAGAGAAGCCACCACAATGAGAAGCCTGTGCACCACAAGGAAGAGTAGCACCCATTCGTTGCAACTAGAGAAAGCCTACATGCAGCAACGAAGACCCAACACAGCCAATAAATAAATTAGAAAAAAAAAAAGTGAGCAGAAAAGAAAAAAAAACAATTTTGGTTGTGGTGACTTTAGAGAATAAAATCACCTCTGAGTGATTAAAGTTTAGACTAACTAGTCGAAATGCTTTATCACCTGCTGTTATAAAACCCTGATCAACGGAACAAGTTTTACCAAGCATAACAGTGTAATCGTATTCTAGGGTTTATATCAACAATGCAGTTTATGACCTTGATGCTGGATCAGGACATTTCAATGGTATAACTGCTGTTAATGGTCTGTTTGTTCAATGTTAAAGTCCCACGTGATCTGAGTTCAGACTATAGTCATCCCGGTCGCTTTCTGTCTATTATAGATTTCTCCCAGTACGAAAGGACAAGAGAAATACAGCTTACTTTACAAAATATCTTCAAACTAAATGATGACATCATCTACATTCAATTAATTTATACACACCCTGCTGTAGAACAGGGTTTGTTATGGTGGCAGAGCCTGTAATTGGATAAAACAAACCTTTATCTGCAGTGGTTCAAGTCCTCTTCCTAAGAATATGTTTATAATCAACATTCCTTTCACAAATTACCCCATTTAACTCACCAAAGCATTCCTTATATTAACTGAATGGAAAATCCTAGGCTATGTACAAATCCAGAAAGGGCCAAACATCATCAACCCCTGTGGATTATTACAACCCATTGCTGAGGCATTCAGATTATTTATTAAACAACCACTATGACCATCAATATCATCAATTTATATATTATTGCCCCAATGCTAGCCTTAACCCTGGCTCTCACAACGTGAATTCCTCTTCCCATATCTTATCCACTAATTAATACAAATGTAGGCACACTATTTATATTAGCCATATCGAGCCTAGCCATTTATTCCATCCTCTGATCTGGATGAGTTCCAGATTCAAAATACTCACTCGTGGAAGCTCTATGGGCAGTAGTGCAGACAATCTCATATGAGGTAATGTTAGCAATTATTCTCTTCTCAGTCCTACTGATAAATGGATTATTTACACTTTCAACCATAATTATTACACGAGTACCAAGACTAATTTTCTCCTGACCCCTAACCAGAACTTGATTATCTCTGTACTAGCAGAAATCCAGTGAAGCCCCACTTGATTTAACAGAAGTAGAATCAAAACCTGTATTTGGCTTCAATGTGGAAAATATAGCAGGCCCATTCGCTGTGTTCTTCCTAGAGAATATATCAATGTCATTATAATAAACATTTTCACAACAATCTATTTTAGGACAATCCCTATGTGCCAGAAATATAAAAAAACCCAAAGTTATCATTAAAACACAACTAACAACCTCCTTTCTATGAATTTGAGCATCCTGCCCACAATTTTGATATGATCAACTTATACATCTCTAATAAAAAAAATTTTACTACTAACCTTAGCACTATGTATATGAGAATTTTCACTACCTGCTATCAAACCAGGCAACCCACCACAAACTTAAGAAATATGTCCAACAAAAGAGTTACTTTGATAGAGTAAATGATAGAGGTTTAAATGCTCTTATTCTTGGAACTGAACTTACTTCTAAGAATTTTACGTTCTCCATGCTACCACATTACACCACATGCTATATAGTAAGGTCTGCTAAGTAAGCTATCAGGCCCATACTCACAAAATATTGTTGTATATCCTTCCTGTACTAATAAACTCTATTGTTTTTACTATCATTCTGCTGACCGTTATCTCAGGAAACATAGCTGTAGTAACAAGCTCACATGGGTTAATGGTATCCCCATTCTAATAAAAAACATGAACCCATAAGCTATAGAAGCATCCAACAAATATTTTCTGAAACAATCCACCATATCAATACTGCTTATAATGGCTATTATCATTAATCTAATATACTCTGGTCAAGGAAGACAATGAATTACAAAAATCTTTAATCCAGTAGCATCCACCATCATAACAATAGCCCTTGTCACAAAAGTAGGACTTTCCTCATTTCACTTCTGAGTGCCTGAAGTAACACAAGGCATTCCATGAACAGCGGGCCTGCGGCTATTAACATGACAAAATTACACCCCATCAGTTTTATACGTGTCACCATCCATCAACCTAAACATACTATTAATCATAGTGATACTATGAATCATAACTGGAGGCTGAGGAAGACTTAGCCATACTCACCTAGAAAAAAATATGGCCTCCCCATAGAGGATGAATAACAGCTATTATAATGTACATTCCAATTATAACAATCCTAAACATGCTAATTTATAACAACACTATCTTGTTACTATTTATGCCCAGATCATATACTACAACAGGATCATCATCACATACATGAGATAAAACACCTCCTATCACAGTCCTTATCCTCACCATTATAGTATCATTAGGAGGTCGCCCACCACTATCAGGGTTTTTACCCAAATGAATAATTATCCAAGAGATAAAAATGATAACATCATTCTACCAACACTAATAGCCATCATAGCAGTACTCAGCATATATTTCTACTTACAGCTAACATACTCCACATGACTAACTATATTCCCTTCAATAAACAACACAAAAATAAAATAATTTGAACATACAAAACAAATAACCTTCTTACCATTACTAATGATAATAACCACACGATTATTACCCTTAACACCCATTCTATCAGTGTTGGGCTAGAAATGTAGGTAAGTTTAGACCAAGAGCTTTCAAAACCCTAAACAAGTACAACTTACTTAATTCCTAAAAATAAGGATTGCAAGACTCTAACCTACATCAATTGAATGCAAATCAAACATTGTAATTAAGCCAAATCATTACGAGATTGATGAGTTTTGACCCCAGGAAATTTTAGTTAACAGGTAAATCCTCTAGTCGACTGGCTTCAATCTACTTCTCCTGCCTCCAAGAAAGAAAAAAAAAAAAGGCAGGAAAATCACCAGCAGAATTGAAGCTGCTTCTCTGAAGTTAAAATTCAATTTGTTGATTCACCACCGGGTTTGCCAAAAAGAGGGCTCAATCTCTGTCTTTAGATTGACAGTCTAATACTAGTTCAGTCATTTTACCTCTATTCTTAAACTGCTGATTATTTTCAACAAATCACAAAGATATCAGCATTTCATGTTTACTATTTGGTGCTTGAGCTGGAGTAGCAGGCACCACCTTAGGTCCATTAATCCACACTGAGCTATGCTAACCTGCAGTGCTACTTGGAGATGATGAAATCTGTAATGTAGTCATAACAGTCCCTGCACTTGTAATAACTTTCTTTCTGGTTGTACCCATTATAATTGCAAGGTTTGAAAACTGACTTGCCCCACTAATAACTGGGGCACCTGTTATAGACATTTCCCTGAATAAATCATATAAACTTCTGACTATTTCCCCCATCATTCTTACTCCTACTCCAATCACCAATAGTAGAAGCTGGTTCTGGTACCAGTGGAACCATATATTCAGCTCTAGCCGACCTAACCATTTTCTCTTTACATTTAGCAGGTGTCTCTTCAATTCTTGGTGCTATTACTTTTATTACTGTAGTCTTTAATATAAAACCAGCAGTCATATCCTAATACCAAACACCATTATTTGTTTGGTCTGCCCCAACTATAGCCATATTACTGTAATTATCACTCTCAGTCTGAGCACCAGCACTGCCACACTGTTAACAGAAACCTAAACACTACTTTCTCTGACCTGCAGGAGGAGACCCAATCCTATACCACCTATTTTGATTCTTTGGTCACTCTGAAGCCTGTGTTCATAGCCTACCAGGGTTTATTATAATCTCACATATCATTACATACTATTTAGGACAAAAAGTGCCTTTCAGCTGTTTGGAAATAGTATGAGTCATGTCCACTGGCTTTTTAGAATTTATCTTGTGAGCCCATCATATGTTTACTGTAGAATAGGTGATGACTCATGAGCATACTTTGCATCAGCTACCATAATTATTTCTGTCCCTACAGGTGTAAAAGTATTTAGCTGATTAACAACTCTTCACAGGGGTAATGTTATGTGACCTCCCACTGTATCATGAGCTTTAGGCTTTATTTTTCTTTTCACAATAGGTGGTTTGACAGGAATCGTCTTAGCCAATTCATCTCCAGACATTGTCCTCCACAATACACACTCTGCAGTAGCACACTTCCATGGCATAATGTCCATGGGAGCAATCTGTGTGGGACCTCAGGCCATGTAGAACAAGGCACGTGTCCAGGACCATCTCACCACTGTTGTTTTGCCCATTCAGTTTTCTCTCCTGTGAAATGCTGTTCATGACTGGCCCTGTTTTCTGCTGGGCTGTGTATTATTAGGACATATGTATGGCTGTTGATTGTTGGATTAATTTACATATGTGTGTGTTTACATCAACATATATGTAGGTTGATGTATATATATACATATGATGTATATGTGTATATATATATATGTGGATACATAATGTCATGTATCCACGATTATGGTATCATACAGAGTATTTCTCTGCTCTAAAAATCCTCTGTGCTCTGCCTGTTGGATGCCCTCAGCCCCTGACAACACCACCCTCTTATTGTCTCTGTAATCTGCCGTCCCCAACATGTGATTTTTTTGGAATCCCACAGGATGTAGCGTCTCAGACCACCTTCTTGTTCTTTGTTTATTTGAAATTGTCTTTTCATTCCACATCACTCAGAGAATGTTATTCTAGTGCAATGGACTTTGATGCCTAAAAGTCTCATTGATTACCCAGCATATCTATGCTTATAAATAATTAAATTTTTGTTTTATTTACTATGACCATAGAGTTCTAAGGGTTAAATTTTTTCAGAATTATTATTACAGTTATAAGTAGTTCTAACTCATTAAAACAGTATATATATGATTAACCATTTTAATAATTACTAAACAAAGATAAATGCTTATTTGAAACATCTTTTAATAGAATGAATGTAACTGTTACCACGTGGAGCTAAATTGGAACCCATGTTAGATCTGTTTCTTTGACTTTTGTTACTGTAATCATACATGATGGCCTGCCTCCGGGAACACTGCCCCTCTGCCTGAATGTTGAACTCAAGTGCCTCTGTTCAGGCCACCGGTGGACAATCTGCCCTGCCCACCTGTGTGAATGGCTGAAATTAATATATCCCCTCACTGAGGCTGGGTATTCCCGAAGATCTTTTGTAAGACTGATGGCCCTTTAACTTTACTTCCCCACAGCCCCTCCCTCTCTGGCTCTATAAAACAAACTAGCATCCAGACCCCAATAAGATGGTTTTTTGAGGAGACACTAGTCTTCCATCTTCTCAGTTTGCTGGCTTTCTGAATAAAGTCGTATTCTTTGCCTCAACACCTCATCTCCGATGCATTGGCCTGTCGTGTGGCGAGTAGAATGAGCTTGGACATAACTTTTCCCTTTTATTTTTATATGTATTCAAGGATGACCATGATTAATTTCCAGGAAGAGAAAAAATTCAATACTTAGATCTATTCCTAGTTTGTATTTTTTAGATATTAGCACTGATATTATCTTTTTCAGATAAGAGTGGGAGTTTTGTTACAAAAATTTCACATTCTTTCAATTCCTTCCCAATTACATACCCAAATATTACACAAGAGGTCTGGTCACCTATCAGCTGACAATACGATTAGCTTTTTTTTCAATCTTATTGAAAGCAAACCATGGGAAACTTTCAAGAGGATTTATGAGAGTCACTTTTCAGTGTCTGGGAAGCAGGACAAAGGCTTCACCAGGCTCAGCAACTAAGCAACTGTTGATTTGACCAGCTACTCTTTCACTGAGAAAGTCTTGCTTAACCTGATGGTCTGGGAAAGTTGCGACACTCTCTCTCTTATTCTGCCTTTGTACACATGGTATTTTATTTTAATAAATGGCTCTTACTGCAGGATGTGCTTTAAATGCATTTTCTTCAAATCTGCACATTTAGCTTATTCTGCTTGTGGAAGATGATTGGCATGTCCATCCCTGCCTGCTTGGCCCACCAGCGTCGTTGAATTCTCTGATAGTCAAGACTCATGTCAATGCTCACTGCAACAAACATGTGTGTTTGTGTTGAGAGCAGGCTCACCAAACCGGTGAGAGGCAAAGTGCAGGACGCAACCCTAAAAGCAGCCCCGCAGAGGTCAGAATAAGATGGAGCTGGGTGAACATGGTTCCTATTTAAGTCACAAGAATAGGAGAGATCAAAATGCCGCTTCTCATTAAGCTGCTGAACAGGCAATGATGCATTATTACCTAAAACTCTGGGATGTTTTAACATCTTTATCGAGGTGTAATTGACATACAACAAATGCACACATTTAAAGTGTGCAGTTTGATAGGTTTTGAAACATGTGTACCCCACCTAAATAATGATTATACTGTTGATGAAAAACCAATCAGTGGTCAATTTAAGAAAGAAATGCGCCAATGGAAAATTTTATTTGCATTAACCTGAGGATTCTAACCCAGGAGACAGTTTTTCAGAGAGCTCTGGGGACTGTTCTGAAGAGGTTGGGGGTGGGGAGCAGTATATATGTGATTTTAACAAAGGGATATGTGCAACCAAGCATGCAGCTTGGTAGGAGGTCACTGCTATTCAGGAGGAACAGATGCCTTAATGGTTTTAGTGCTTTTCTAAGTGTGGGAAGAGGCAAGAACCCAGGTTCATAAAAATTTTCTCCTGAAAATATCTAACTCTCTGAGGGCCAGTTCTGCCAGTTTTTCCAGGGCACAAAGTGCTTTATCCTGATCTTTGCCTTGAATTCCTTTCAGGGTGTCCTGTAAGTCAGTGACTGTGGTGGTTGATGACTTAATTCTTATGGAACTGGGTGGTGGGCAACAATCTTTATGTTACAACACCCGCCCTTTTGGTCTTAATTTTGACCAAGGTTTAGGAGGCATTTCATGACCGAGTCATTGGTGCTAGGAATGCTCATTCCCAGATCAGGCGAGGATTTCCTTGATGGGCCACTCAATGTGCTGTTACTGAACTAAGCTCTATTAAAATAGCCCAAAGCCTCTGGGCCAGCTGTCCTGCTAATCTGTTATGGTCCTGGAAGTGATTGCCTCTTGTGGTTTCTTCCCATATCTAGAGTTACAGTATTATAATCACTGATGTTATAGAACTATGTGATTGGTCAATTGTTTTAAGTGACCTAGTCATCATTATTTTTAGCAGAGGCTCAGTCACACTTTTGGTAATGTAAGAAACAATAGTTTTGTAAAATAGGCAGAATACAAGTAATATAGCTAGTGACATTAATAAGGTCATAAGTAAGTATTTCAGCTAAGAACTCCAGTATCTCCCCAGGTTGTCTGACCAATCTGTTCTGCACCAGTCATTATCTTTAAGGGAAATGACATATTGGTATTGTCCATAAAGTCCACCGAAGGTGTCTGCACATACAAGGAGAGTAGTGGGTCATCGTGACCCCTTACAGGATAAGGAAGTGAATGTTATCTTCTAAGGATCTACATAGCTGTTGCTAGAAAGAGAAAAATTGATTTTTGTGGCTGAGCAGATATTTCTGCCACTGGGGAGGTCAGGTTAACACACAACACAGATGCACAGGGACACTAATGGGGAGGGAGGAGGCCAAAGGGCAGAGAAAAAGTTTATGTTTTAAATTTTTTTTGTCTTGCCTAAAAATAAGAATTTTTATTTCATCAATACCCTCATCCCCAGAACTTTGCTCCCACTCTCCCCAATCCAGGAAAACTTGGATCTGCTTTCTGTCAATACAGATTACTTTGCATTTTCTGGAAATGTACATGTGACTGTGTGTGGGAGAGTATATCAAATTTTGGTTTTCAGCTTCAGGATAAGTTACTAAGAAGACATAAAGACATGCCTTCAATGACTTTATCAAGGTCAAACTTTAAGGTAGTAGGAAGGTATTTGCTGGGGGTGGGGCAGGGCAGAGCAGGTCAGCAGGTAGAATACACTGTATTAATAGAAAAGTGTAAAGATAGATACTCTATTAATAGAAAGTTATAAACATATTTTAAGGTTTGATGAGGACCAGCCACACAGGGAACTAAACAAAAGAAGCTCTGGCGGCTCCAGGAAAGCACACCCACTGGGAAGAAGTCACATAGTGCTTGCTCCAGGGCAGAGCCTCAGTCCAGGACAGCATGACAGTGGACAACCCATCCTGTCCTGACTTTCCCAGGGCCTTTCCTTTCACTTAGAGAAATGCTGAAAAGAACTGCTTGTGTTAAAAAAGTGACACATTTTTGTGTTCACCCCTCTCACCAGCACTGCGGACACCTTGTCCTCGCAGGCTCCACTGGGGGCAGTGGTTCTCATGTTATTGGAGGATGGACGAGGCATGAGTGAAGAACTGTCCTGGCTCCACCCACAGCTGATTTCCTGCTGCCCTGTGAGGCCACCTGCCCCATCTCCTGTCCTCGCCCTTAAGACAAATGACCCTGGGCCGGGAAAGGCAGGCAAGTCTTATGTTACGGGCATGTGCCCACTGTCCTCAATCTTCACAAGTTGTGTCCTCACTCCCAGGACCTCAGAATGGGACTGTGTTTGGAGACAAGGTCTTTAAAGAGGTGATTAAAGTAAAATGAAGTCACTTGGGTGGGCTGGTGCCCTTCTAGGAAGAGGAGATTAGGACACAGACACACACAGAGGAATGACCATATGAGGACACAGGGAGAAGACAGACTCTACACACCAAGGAAAGAGGCCTCAGAAGGAACCAGCCCTGTTGACACCTTGCTCTGGAGCTTCCAGCCTCCAGGACTGTGAGAAATAAGTGTCTGCCATTTAAGCAGGCTTCTGTGTTGTATTTGCTATGGTAGCCAAGTTAAGACATCTTGCATTTATGGAGACTTAAGGATTTGATGTCCTGGGGGGGGGGGGGGTGCTATACAAGCATCCCTCTGCATGTGAGCTGCTCTGCACACAGGAGCTCCAGGGAGGCCAGTTTCAGGGGCACCCGCAAAGTGACTCCTTCCAAACCATGCGCTCTCCTGCACCCTGGCCATGGGGAACATGTCCCTGTTTGGTAACCTCTGGTCTCAGCTGGCTTCTCCCAGGCACACGTGGAATTGTGCATCTGTGGTCGACACAAAGGTTGGGGTTCTTAGGCACATTGTGGGGTGCCCTGAGTGGCTAGGCATCCTGCAGGAAGGGCTCCCCCATGCCTACCCATCCTTCCTAGGAAGGACCTGACCATGATTTTTCTGAGCCAAGAATCTGACTCTGTTGTACTTCACACACAAGTTATTTCTGTATATCTTTAAGATATGCTAAATTTTGCAGGAGTAAATACTGATGTGATTCTAGCAAAGCTTATTCCCATAGTTATTCAGAACTTAACCAGGAATTCTCTTACATTTTGGAAAATCGAATCTCCTAGTAAAGGGGCTCAGAGTTTCTGAATTGCCAGTAAATACACCAGGATTACTGTCACCACAGTAATAAAAATTACATACAAAGATGCCTATTTGTCCTCATTTAAAAATATTAAATATAAAGGTTGAATCAAGTTGAATGTTATCTGTCTTTTCTTAAATCTAAATTGAAGGAAAATGTAAGTAAAAATCTGATTACTTACTGTAGTTGAAGCCAAGCACTCACCTATTAAATTAGGTATTATTTCATTAAAATGTGTTTATCTTGAATTTTCCTCTCTATTATAACTATAGCTGCATACACACATATACATAATTATACTTAAATTATATGTGTAGAGAGATTATGTTATCTCTGCATCTGATTTCCAAAAGTGAGGGGAGCGTTACAAAGTACTTGATATAAAAGGGATGAGGGTCTGATGGGCTGACAGAACCCCCATGACATAGCATTTCATTCCCACGAAGGTGCTAGAATCAAAAAGACAAACAATAATAAGGGGAGAAATTGAATCTTCAAACACCGCTGGTGGGAATGTGAAATGGTGCCACTGTTTTGGAAAAAAGTCTGGCAGTTCCTCAAAATGTCAAACATGGAGTCACCACATGACCCAGCAATTCCACTCCTACATATAAACCTAAGAGAAAGAAACACATGTCCACATAAACACTTGTACACGCATGTTCATAGGAGCATGATTCACAACAGCCAAAAGGTGAAAACCACCCAAATGACCATCAAGAGGTAAAGAGAGAAGAGATATACACACTGTGGTCCATCCACACAGTGGAATATTACTCAACCATCAAAAGGAGCAAAGCATCGATGCTCACTACAATGTGGATGAAACCTGGAAACACGATGCTTATTGAGAGAAGCCAGACACAGAAGGACACTGTCTTAGTCTGTTTGGGCTGCCATAGCAAAATACCAGGCTGGGGGCTTCAACAACAGAAATGTTTTTCCTACAGTTCTGGAGTCCAGAAGTCTGAGATCAGAGTGTCAGGATGGTCAAGTTCTGGTGAAGCTCTGTTCTTGGCTCCAGATGGTGTCTTCTCACTGTGTCCTCACATGGAGGAAGGGCAGAGGGAGCTCTCTTGGGTTTCTTTTTTTTAAAAATATATGTATGTATGTATATATTTTTGACTGTTGGGTCTTAGTTGCTGCACAGAGGGTCTTCATTGCAGCATGTGGGATCTTTCATTGTGGCACACAGGCTCTCTGCTTATAAAGCACAGTCTTCTCTCTAGTTTTGGTGTGCGGGTTTTCTCTCTCTAGTTGAGATATGTGGGCTCAGTAGTTATGGTGTGCCGGCTTAATTGTCCCGTGGCATGTGGGATCTTAGTTCCCTGACCAGGGACTGAACCCATGTCCCCTGCATTGGAAGGCAGATTCTTTACCACTGGACCACCAGGGAAGTACTGGGGTCTCTTTTATAAGAACACTAATTCCATTCATGGGGCTCCACTCTCATGACCTTATCACCTCCTCAAGGCCCAATCTTCTAATACCATCACCTTGAGGGTTAGGATTTCAACATGTGAATTTTGGGGGGACACAAACATTCAGCCCAGAATAACCACAAACTGTATGATTCCATTTATAGGAAACATCCAGAACAGGCAAATCCACAGAGACAGGAAGTGGGTTAGTGGCGCCAGGTGCTAGGGGAGGGGAAGAGAAATGGGAAGTGACAGCTCATGGGGACAGGATCTCCTTTGGGGGGCTGAGAACGTTTTGGAACCAGATAGAGGTAGTGCATGCACAACATCTGAACATGATATATGCCACTGCATTGCCACTTTAATGGTAAATAGTGAGTTTTGTGTGACATATATCTTACCACAATTAAAAAAAAAAAGTCACCATTCATCACATCAACAACTTGACACCATAGAGAATTCCCATTTCTGCTGAAAGACCCCGTCTGCTTGCCCAGGTGACTCCTGGGTGACAATGTGGGGGCTGTGAAGTGTAAATGAGGGTGTGAATGACCCCACGCCGGGACAGTCCAGAGGCAGACCCAGTGCTCAGCCCACATGTAGAAGCATCCCAACAGTGCAGGACAGAATCCACTGGGATGGCTGGCCGGCTTTATCATGGAGCTGTGAACAGCCTCCTGGGGCTGGTGGCTGTGCACTGGCTGACTGCCTGACCGCAGCCCTGGATGCTGGGGCCTGGGGCCTGATTCCTCTCACCCCGAGTCTGGGATCTGCCAGGTGGAGTGGACGCCACTGCAGTCAGTCCATGGTCACTGCTGGGACACGAGCACGGCTGCAGAGTAAAACCAGAGCACCTCCAGTTTACTTGAAAGCCCACATGGTAGAAATATGATTTTTACATAACGCACAGGAGCCATGAAAGGTTATTAGGTGAGCTGATAACACTGCCCTGTCCACATGGGACGCCCACTGTCCTGCTAACCTTCACTGCAGTGGTTGGAGTTGAGCCCTGCCCCCCACCCCAGAATTGGCCCCCAAGTCCTCCTCAGGGTCCTCCCAGAACCCTGAGGATGTGTCCTGTCTGAGGCTCTT
This sequence comes from Hippopotamus amphibius kiboko, assembly GCF_030028045.1. Taxonomy (NCBI): domain Eukaryota; kingdom Metazoa; phylum Chordata; class Mammalia; order Artiodactyla; family Hippopotamidae; genus Hippopotamus; species Hippopotamus amphibius. The sequence continues at coordinate 45,325,159 of NC_080194.1, read as the reverse complement.
GACACAATATGCTCCCACTCAGGCCAGCCTACAGAGGTCACACAGAGGTCTGAGCAGTCAGGCCCCAAAGCAGCAGGACGTGACCCTGGACAGGGACGTGTCCCCCTTGCACAGCAGGGTCTCTATGAGCAAGTGTGAGGTCACTTCTTAGGGCCACCTGTCCCATGGAGGTGCAAGGCCTGCCCCACTACCCGGCCCACACCTCTTCCTCTATGGCACCTGCGGGACTCAAGCCTTCCCCATCTCTGCGTCCTCCCGTGTCAGCACTGTGAGCATAACTGATGCTGTCCTGGGCCCATACAGCTTCCCCTGCCTGCTGGCTCCAGAACTGTACTGTGTGGTCAACTACTTCTCTGTCCTCCAGGCCCTTCTAGTTAATAGAGACTGTGTAATAATCATTAGGACAAGATGGCTTCTATGCTTTGTTAATCCCCAAGCAAGGAAGACCTTTGCTGATGTGTTGCTGACGCCCATGAGACCAGTTACTCTTCAATAACCTTGACTTAGGAATGCACATCCTGTTTGCAAGGACGCCCCCACCCCACCCCACCCCACCCCAAGTAAAGTATAAATTGTCTCAGTGATTCCTCGGTCATGCGGAGCGCAGCTGCAAATGCTTCCAGTCGTCCCCCATCCTGGTCCCACCCTGTAAGTTACCTGATAATAAACTGATCTACTGATTACATGGAGCTGACTGCCTCTGTGTTTATAGACCCAGCCTTGGGAGGAGGGCACTGAGGGGAGGGCACCTGCTCGAGGGAGGATGGACGGGCTCCAGTGACCGACACTCACTGACTGTCCCCTTGCCCATCCCCGTGTCCTAGGCCCAAGCCCTTGTCCTGTCCACCCCTGTCCTTCTCTGGCTCCCTGTGGTCTTGTCCCACAAGGAACCTTCCTCTCTAGGCTGTAAGCGCCCACACTTATGAAAACGAGAGTGAACACCCGGCACGGGCGTTTCCAGCAGTGTGCATAGGACTTCCCTTCTTTTCCTGCCTGGGGTCTGGTGGGACAGGAGGTGGTTTCCAGCGGTGTGGGGCAGGGCTGGCCCGGGCTCTGGGGGTGGGGCTGGGCCCAGGCGCTGTGGGCAGAACCGGGCCCTGGGGCTCTGGGGACCGGGCCAGGTTTGAGACAGCAAAGAGCAGCATTGGGTACCCAGGCCTATGGCAAGCCTTCTGGTCTCTCTGTCCGACCATCGGGCACAACGTTCACCTTTCCCTGTTGCCTGGGCTTGCCTAGCTTCTGTCGGGTGGTACGTTCTTCATCCCAACCGCCATCACCCCCAGGTCCACAGCTTCTGTTCAGCCTCAGGGCTGACCCAGGACCATCTCCTGGCTCGCCTGGGCTCCCACGCCTGCCTACCCTTGGTTGGTGTCCTCAGTCCACTTGTGCTGACAGATGACGGCTGCCTCCAGACGCTCCCAAATACTTCACCCATGCATGACCCTGCCCCAGGACACAGGAAAGGAAGCCCTACCTCCGGATGTAGGGAGGCGTGACTGACCACAGGGTGGACCTCAAGTCTTAGCTCACCTTGCAAGGGCAGCAGTGTTCTCGTTCCTCTGGCCCTTTCTCAACTGACCATACCCGACTTTGTTCCCATACCCCCAATGGCCTCGCTCTTGTGAGCAGACAGGAGAGTGTGGTCAGTGGTCACATGCTGAGGCACACAGACGCTGGCTGACCTGCGTGCACCCATGCTGACCACACGGAACAGGCACTGCACCAGGGTCTGTGCAGTGCAGGTTCACCTGCCCACAGAGAGGCGGGGCTTCTGCTTCTGGCCCCAGGAGGTCACTTTGAGTCTGATGGGAGTGTCCTTGCTCCGTGGGCCTCTCTCCAGACTGGTCTGTTCTGATGGCATGATGCCTGGGATTCCTGAGTCCCCCAGAGGGGCTGAAAGCTGAAGTTGGGCACATGGTGGTCCCCATGTTGATGTGACAGACCCCGATAAATGCACCTCAGGACTCAGGTGGGCTTCCCTAGGTGGCTACACCCAAGGGACCACCGACCCTGCGCCTAACCTCTGCCCTCAGCTGATTTTAATCTGCATCCTAGGCAACTGTGTGCCCGCTGCAAAGAGAGGGAACTTCTTCCCAGGCCCCTCCCAGTGCACGGGACTCTCATGGGCAGGCCCCTCCAGGGATATGGAGCTCACCTGGGCAGGCACCCCAGCAGGGTTTGGCGCACAGGAACTGTGCACATAGCCATGGTTGCAGATGCCCCCCAGCCCACCTGCTGGTCAGAGCGGACCCTGAGCACCTCAGAGCAGGACTTGAGCTAACAAACTACAGCTCCTGGATGGGTCTGTGACCCTGGGCTTCACTCTATGTGGTCTCCCCCCACCAGGTCTTTCAGAGGCTTCCACAGCACCCAGGGCACCAAGCCCCTGTCTCCACCCACCACCCCCCGTCTCCCTGACTCCTGGAGTCCTCTTGTGAGGAGAGGGTCTTCTTGAAATTGTCTCCCACTCATGGGGCCAGTTAAAATGATTAGAAAACAAGCCAGAGCTGCAGCCACATGTCCATCCTGACCCTCAGGACCCCACACCTGTTCCTTGGACCTGGCCAGCACAACAAGGTCCATTTTCTCAACTATGAGCCCCTGATGGGTGAGGATTGGCTGACCTGGGCAACCTGATCTGGCCGGCCAGCCCGCCGTAGGTGTGCCTGGGTTGAGGTCTGTATAAACACCCCCTCCATGCAGCAAGAGCACCTGCCGTTATGCCTGAGGCCATACTTCCTGTGCCATCAGTGGCTGCGGGGCTGGGCTGGCAGGAAGAAGCGAGGGGCCATAGCCTTGTGGGTGGCCCGGTCGGAGCGGGCCTCTGCTGTACCTTCCACAGGAATTGCCTGGCTGCTCCCTGCTAAAGATAAGGATGTGTTGCCTGTACCTGCCATTGGAAGTTCTCCCCAGGCAGAGGTGAGGAAGCAAGAAAAAGGCAGTGGGGGCCAGAACAGGAGGGGTAACTCAGGGAGGTAAATGGAAAGCTTTCAGAAGAGCACCTGGGCCCAGGACCATCCCGCGTGACCTGCAAGAGCCAACTCAGCAAGCGTGCTGTCGCTGGTGTGGCTCTAAGCCCTTTCCTTCAGCCTGTAAGGTCTTTGTGTATATTTAGGCATTTTACCTGGGGAGGGTGGATAAGGTTCAGGAGCAGCTGGCCTGGGGGTCAGCTAGCTTTTACTCAGACGCCTCCTCATGGTCCACCAGATTTCCAATGAGAAAATTCCTTGTGGGGGGCTTCTGCTTGCATGTAAGAAAGTCCCCACCTCTGACCAACTTCGGAATTGTTCATCCGTGTAGCAGGTGTCCTGATAGGGTTTTCATCTGTGTAACTGGCAGGTTCTTAATTAGCAACATGAACGGTGACATCAAAGGTCCTGAATCAGGGGTTGAAATACTTGCCCCCAACATGTACAGATGTAAGAACCTGGGGAGGTTGTGAGCAGACAGCACCCTTAGGGATGGGCTTTCAATGTGACCCTTCAACATTCTGGTGTCCAGCCACTGCTTTAGGATTTCTGGGGGCCCAATGCTGACTCTAAAGGTTCCATAATCTGGCCTCTAGTGAGTCCCACACTTCCAGGATCCTACAGAGCAGAGTCTGTGTGACTGTTCTGTGGCTTCTCAACAAGTGTCCACAAGCTGGGTGGTTTAAAACAACAGTAATTCATCCTCCCACAAGCCTGGAGACCAGACATCTGAGATCAAGGTTTGCAGGGCTGAGGTCCCTTCAGAGGCTCCAGGATAGGGTTTTTCCTGCCTTTTCCAGCTTCTGGGGGCTCCAGGCGTCCCCAGGGTTGCGGCTGCTTCCCTCCCATCTCTGCTTTTGTCTTCACGTGGCTTCTCTGTGTCTGTGTCTCTCCTCTTTTGTCTCTCATAAGGACTCTCAGTTGGATTGAGGGCCACTCTAACCCAAGATGACCTCACCTTGAGATCCTTAACTACATCTCCAATGACACTTTTCCCAGATATGGTCCTGTTCACACGTTCTGGGGGGCACACATCTTTTGGGGCCTCCATTCAACCCATTACCCGTGTATAAAATAACCCTCCTTTTAGGAGATTACCAAGGTCCCATACAGACTGGCACAGAGAGCCAGCCATGCGGGCAGGGGTCTGGGGAGAGCCTGGAATCACCTGGAAAGGATCAAGGCCTGCCTGCCTTAGAAGGTGAGCTCTTCCACCACGGGGCTCATGAAAATAGCCACTCCCTCCTGTCCATGGAAAGACACCTAGTGCCAAGTCCAGAAGTGGTTACCTTGCAAAGCTGGCTTTTCTGGGATTTCATCATCAATAGCATCATGTAACCAATAACTGCGGGCTTGGAGGAGTCACTTTCTGGCATGTGATGATGGCACTGTCACTTTAGGCACAGCAAGCCTAGAAGAGAAAGAGAAGAGTTAGGGAGATTGCAAAGCTTGGTTGTCAAAGAAACTGAGCAGATCTATCAAGGTTGACAAGGAAACTTCTCCTTTAAGCTGAAGGCAGAGCTGGGGGAGCTGAACTCCAGGGATCTTTTAAAGGGGCTGTTCTGAAGCACCATCACCTGGGTAGTAGTCTCAATGTGGGCTGTGGGTTGAGAAAAGTGTGATGAAATTAAGCCTTATTTCTGTTACAGTTGGGAAGGCATTTGCAAAGCACCTTGGCTTTTAGGGCAAAGGTTTGTTACCGGAACAAAGTGTCCCCCCCAAATGGACTGAGGCTCAAGGTGTCTCTTCATGTGAGAGTCCAGGACAGGTGGATGTCAAGGCCCAGGCTCTGTCCACCTTTTTTCTCTTCCCTGCTTCTGGGTGGAGGGCTCCAACCAGCAGGGTGGGGTGACCGCATGGGTACCATGCCCTTTGTTCTAGGATGCAGGCTGGCCAAGACCCTCACCACCTCCACCACTTCCCCTTGGTAACACAAGACACTGTGCCCCAGCTGCAAGGGGTGGGAAGGCTGGGTGGTGCAGTGTAGCCATGTGCAGGAAAAAGGAGAATGAGTTCCGGTGGGCAGTTTGGCAGCACCGCCATAGCAGAGACCCCAGATACCAGCACCTAGTCTCTGGGTCCTGTGAAATGTGATTACATATCATCATCAGTTCTTTGATGCTTTGTGCTTCTGGAAATCCAATAGGAGGTTGTCCACAGCAGGGGAAGCTAATCCTCTCAGTAGAGGTGGTGAAGCCAAAAGTCTGCAGTTCATACTGAAGGTGCCCATGGGGGTGTACATGTAGAACAAAACCATCTCGTGTGGATACAGTTCAGGCATAATGAACATGAATGGAGTCATGTTAATGCCTAACATCTTCTATCTTGTGCCTCTTCTCAGGGATCCCCTCCTCAGTTCCTGGGGCTCCTGTAACTCACATACAGAGGAATGGAGAGTGGGCACTGTCCAGTCTGAAACCTGAATTGCCCTGTGTGTGTCTGCTCGGGGCTGCTGTAACAAATACCACAGACAGGGTAGTTCAAACAAGAGACCTATCTCCTAGTCCTGGATGCTGTGTGAGATCAAGGTGTTTCTCCTGAGGCTTCTCCTTAGCATGTAGACAGCCATCTTCTCCCCATGTCCTCACATGATCTCCCCCTGTGCCTATCTGTGTCCTAATCTCTTCTTGTAGGACATCAGTTCTATTGGATTAGGATCCACCTTAGTGACCTCATGTTTACCTTGATCGCCTCTTTAAAAACTCCATCTCCAGCTACAGCCACATCCTGGGGTCCTGGGGGTTAGGGATTCTGCATATGAATTTTGGGGGACACAACTGAGCCCACACCATCCTGCTTAGGAACTACCATGTGCCTCAGTCCCTCCTTCCCTGAAGTCCCACTGGGGTGATGTGATGGGCAAGGGAGAAGCTATTCACGCAGTGTTTGTGTCCCAGTTGGGGACCCCTTCTCTGCTCTCTCTGACCAGGCAACAGCAATGCCAGCCATGTCCCGAGGTGGGCAGTTCTTGGGTTTTGTGCCCTGTTGCCTGGCCTGCTGAGGTGCTCAGTGTCAGGGAAGCCAGAAGCCAGCAGCCTAGTGGGGGTGCTGGGGGCTTTCAGGGCCATGGTGGATGCCTCTGCCATCATAAACCCTCGAAAAAGTGAGGAAACCCTGTGGGGGGGGTTTCCAGGTGGGAGAGAGTCAAAGTCTTATTTATGCTTCAGAAAGACCACATTGTGGTGGACTGTGAGATGCACTTTAGGGGCAGGGAGCTCTGTCAGGGCCTGATGGAGGAGTTGGGCTTAGGCCAGAGCTGTGTGTGTAGAGGGGAATTAGTGTGGGAACTGGCCAGAGGCTCAGTTGCAGGAGCTGACGGTCACTGGGGCACAAGGAGAGTGGGAGCCTGGGAGGCCCCAGTGTTACCGAACCGATCTTGGGTCCACTTGCCCGAGTGCAGTAAAACCAATCTACTGACACCGGGTTGTGGTGAAGGGAAGTTCAGCATTAATTGCAAAAACACCAATACAAGGAGGACAGGTGGCTTGTGCTTTAAAATCCCGAACTCCCTGAAGGGTTTTAGCAAAGCAATTTTAAAGGCCAGGTGAGGGAGGCAGGTTGCAGGGTATGTGATCAGCTGGTGCACAATTCTCAGGTTGAAGGTGAGGTAACAGGTGGTTAACATTATAAATTCTTAGGCAGTAGTAGGTCTGGGGGCTCTGTGCTCAGACTCATCAAGTAGTTAATTTCTTCCATTTAGTGGTGGTTTTAGCATCTTAAAACATCAGACACTGTTCTGCAGGAACTTCAGAGAGGAGCTACAGCAGAGGATATGGGGGCGGGCTCTGTCCCAGGAAGACCCCCATAGTGTCCTGCTAGGTTACACCAGGTGTCTGGGCTTAGCAACCAGGGGAGGTGGGGCTGCTTCTTGGGGTGTGGGAAGCAGCAGGGTCACAGTCCTCTGAGGGGCCTGTTAGCTCCCGAGGTTAGACAAAGATGCGGTAGCTGGACAGCTGCATCTGACCTGGGAGAGGGGTCCAGGCTGGAAACTTCACTGGAATCATCACAGCGAGAACGAGGAAAGGCCAACTGGGGGCAGGTGGGTCACAGCAGACTCCATGCAGGCAACTGAGGTCCTGATGGAAGCAGCTCAGAGCCAGAAAGAAGTGGCCATCCGGGGCTCAGCTTCATTGTCTCGTTCCTTTGCTTCTCTGTAACTTCCCACTCCCACAGTGAGGAGCCTGGCTCCATCTGCCACTTATCAATTCATTCCTCCCTTTCAGATTACTTATACAGTGGTTTCAAAATTATTAGCTACTACACCCTGGAAAGAACTTCATAAAATAAAGCCCACTATTTGTGTATGGTCCCTTTTGCCTTTACAGGTTCTGTTCATAAAGTTAATTTAGGTCAGCACCTTTTACCCCATCCCCTACAGTGAGTTTTTTCCATACATTTCTAATGCAGTTTGATTCTGTCGCATTGTGTAGTCCATCCTGTGACACTCCTACATTGTAAACAACTAAATTGAAATAAATTATGATTGACCCCTTGGGCTATACTAATCTGCGGACTTAGACAAGTGTATAGTGACAGGTATCCATCCTAAAGTATCACATGGAATACTTCAACCCCACCCCACCCCATGATCTACATATTTGTGTAGCCTTGCCTTTCCTAGATTGTCATAAATGGGGACATACTGTGTGCAGCCTTCTCAGACTGGATTCTTTCACTTAACAATATATACTGAAGATTTATCCGTGTCTTTCAAGGGTTGATGGTTCATTCTTTTCTACTATTAATATTCCATTGCATGTGTCTGGAAGAAAAAACAATGTTCCCTCTACCTTTCTAGGTTCTTGGTTGAGACTCCCCTGCACCCCAATAATAAAAGACAGATGACCAGGAGGAAAACAGAAGTTTGATAACGTGTATACCTCCTGTATACAGGGGAGATACCAAGGAAAACTGAGTCACTCCCTGACGTGACCAAAGCAATCACCTTAAATACCATCTTCAGCTAAAAACAGAAGGTGTTGGGAAAGAGGGAGAAGCCAGTTATACCAGGTTACCATGCAAAGCACTGTAAACAAGGATATGATTGTTTGCAGATTTAAGTCAGGACTTCTCCATTGATAAGAGTTACTTGAGATTTAATTATCCTTCTATTTCTGGTACAAAGAGGGCCATACTCTTACAAATGAAGATTTCTCTATTGTAGATGTCCTTCACAAAAGGGCAATCTCAGTTTTCTGAGGTTGCGTTTGTTTGTTTGTTTTAGCAGAGTGAAATAATTCTTATGCCAGAGAGGCATATTTTGGGGTGGCATCTTCTACTCCCATTAACGTGGATGTACCCCAATTTGCTTATGCATTCACCTATTGAAGGACATTCTGATTTCTTCAAGTTTTTAGCCATTATGAGTAGAGTTCTTGTGCATAATTGCATCTTTGTTTGCATTTGGACATAGATTTTCAAAGCAGTTGCCTAAATACTGGAAGTGTGATTGTTGGATCCCAAGGTGAGACTTGTGTAGTTTTGGAAAAAACTGCCAAACTGTCTTACAAAGTGGCTGTACATACATCCCATCAGCAATGAGGGAGAGTTCCTGTTGTTCTTCACTGTGGACTTAAAAAACAAAATATGTACAGCATGAGAGTTGTGAGTTAAGTTTTATTTGGGGCAAAATGAGGACTGCAGCCCGGGAGACAGCATTTCAGATAGCTCTGAGAAACTGCTCTGAGGAGGCCAGGGGAGGAGCCAGGATATATACGAGTTCTGCAACAAAGGACAGGTAGTCAGGAATGTCAAGAACTTATCATTAATTAAAGAAAACCAGATATCACAAATTAAGGAATTTAGTGCTTTTCTATGTATGGGAGGATGCAAGCTCTGGGCTCACTGAAATCGTCCCTTTGATATGCACCTTAGCTATCTGGGGCCTGCATTTTCACTTCCTGAATTTCCTCAGGGCTCACCACAGGGAGCAGCTTGCAGCCTGAGGGATGCTCTTTTCAGCCCTGAGTTTTCTTGGCTCCTGTTGGAAGGCTGCAACCCTTGATGACTGAGACATCCATGTTGATATGGCAGGAAATATTCCATTTATAAATATTCCATTTATCAGTCTCTCCTCTTGGTCAGAAATTCGACCAATGTTTGGGAGACATTTCATGACCAAATTTTGTCCAACGGCACTGGGAGGCTCATCCCAGATCAGGTGAAATTTCTTGATACGCCACTCCAGGTGTTAATTTTTAGATTATGCCCTGTTTGATCATTAGATTAAAGATTCTCTGGATCCTCTGTCTTAATCTATTATGATCCAGGAAATGTTTTTCCCTTGCTGTATCTCCCATATCTAGAGTTGCACTATTACAGTCATTGATCACATACAGAACTATATATTTGATCAACTGTTTCAAGTTGCCTAGTCATCATTATTTTTTGTTGGAGGCTCAGACACACATGTAGTAATACAAAAACAATAATCTTGCAAAACAGGCAAAATCCAAATAATATAGCTAATGACATTAATAGAGTTATAAGTAAATACTTAAGCCAAGAGCTTTTTAATGCCAAACAAGTTTTTTAAGAGCTCATCAAGATTTGGGAGTGGGTCACTTAAGGCAGAAACCTGATTTTTCATATGGTTAATTAAACGTGTTATAGTAGAGATTCATCGAGTATGAAAACACAGCATTCAGTTTGAATCATGGCACAGGTACCTCCCTGAGAATGTAGGGATGTCAAGGGCCATGTGGTTTTGTAGCACTGTTTTTTTTTTCGTTTTTGGTTTTTTTTCTCTCATAGAGACCTAAGAATTCAGTAGGCTAGTATATTTCTCAAAGTCATAAATTTATAAATCATATTCATCAGTTCATTTAATCCCATGTAATTGATTCCTATTGATTTAGATGAAGTAATCAGGTTTTCTGTCATTTGTTACATAGTTCAGTGGTATCATCTAAAGGCCATCAGAAACTTATGTGTGTCAAAAAGTTCTTTTTATGAGTCTTCTTGAAAATCTTCATTTTCTAAGAGCACCTGGACAAAACTTACAATAACATGTAAAGGTTAAAGATTTGAGTACAAAGTAATTAGTAGGAAATCGGATATTTCTGTGACATATAACATTTTAGAATAACTAGAATTATGACATTATATCAAGACATCTCATAATATGTATCCATGCATTATAACCCAAGGTTCCTCTCCAATCACTTGACAATGTTTCTGAAGTAATTAAACATACCAAATAAACTTAGTTTAACATTCATCTCTGAAATGTCTTAAGATACTCCTTTGAAGCATCCCAGAGTCAGCTGGAGGCTAAAAGAGCTTTAGTTAGATTTTGAGACGTTTGTTAAAAATATCGAAAAAGGTTTTAAAACACAACAGGATCATAGATCACTGTGAAACAATACCTATTCATTTAACCAAAGTCACAAAATGATTAAAGGAAAACAAATACAGATCCATGAAGGGCACAGAAACCCACACAGTCTGCTTCACATATCTGCATGGTGCCTACTTCTCATGTGGAATCGTCTGGGAACAAAAAGTCCAGGGTAAATGCAACCACTCAACAATGCCATCGGGAAATCAAGTCCTACATGTTTTCTGACATCACAATTATAACTTTCAGGATAGAGTCAGAAACACAGGGTCGCCTGATATATTATAAGAAGATATTCACTACACAAATCAGACCCCATACAAATATGTTAAGAACTGGAGAAAAGAGAATGTCAGAGAAAATTATCAATCCAAGAAAGTATAAAATCGATGGTATGAGTGGACATGTTGGAGCTTGCAGGAAGATACACTGGAACATAATAATAGAAACAAATAAAATTATCTAACATTCCATTAGTCACATATTTTAAAATACACTTTAGGGAGACTTTCCTGGGCAGAAATCATTTTAAATAACATTGTCATCAGACAAGGCCACTGGGTGTGATGGAGTAAGGCACAAGCAAGAGCACCCTGTGATCATGTCATCACATAGGATCAAAAGAGATTTATGCAACCACAGAAATGATGAAATACAAAACTGACTTGTTTCCTTAGGAGTTAATTTTACTTTTAGTCCCTTCTTTTGCCATCCAAATAAACCAACCACTTCTAAGACATGCTTTCTTTCTTTCCCCTCAATAAAATGTAATCCATTTCCATATACCTTCTTTCTTTTTCTTTCTTAATTTTATTTGTTTATTGGCTGCATTGGGTCTTCATTGCTGCGTGCAGGCTTTCTCTAGTTGTGGTAAGCAGAGGCTACTCTGTTGCAGTGCGCTGGCTTCTCATTGCAGTGGCTTCTCTTTTTGTGGAGCATGGGCTCTAGGCACCTGGGCTTCAGTAGTTGTGGCACATTGGCTCAGTAGTTGTGGCTTGCAGACTCTAGAGTGCAGGCTCAGTGGCTGCAGTGCATGGGTTTAGTTGCTCCATGGCACATGGGATTGGCAGGTGGATTCTTAGCCACTGCCCCACCAGGGAACTTCCTCCTCATACCTTCTTTACTGAAAACGCACATTTAATTTTCCCACTGTAAACTGAAATGTTCCCATATTGTTTCTATTGGCTTTTGCGTTTCCCACATAGAGAAAGCTCCTTTAGCAATTGTTGTAGGGCAGGTTTGGTGGCTTTTGCTTCTCGTAGCTTTTGCTTGTTTGTATAACTTTTGATTTCTTTGTCAAATCCGAATTAGAGCCTTGCTGGGTACAGTGTTCTTTGTTATAAGTTTCCCCTTTCATCATTTTAAGTATATCATGCCATTCCCTTCTGGCCTGTAGAATTTCTGCTGAAAAATCAGCTGATAACCTTATTGGGGGTTCCCTTGTATGGTATTTGTTGCTTTTCGCTTGTTGCTTTTAATAGTTTGTGTTTGTCTTGAAGTTTTTTCAATTTAATTAGTATGTGTGTTCCTTCTTGAGTTTAAACTGCCTGGGACTCCCTACACTTCCTGGCCTAGAGTGAATGTTTCCTTTCTCATGTTAGGGAAGTTTTGAGTTATAGTCTCTTTCTCAGGCCCTTCTCTGTCTCTTCTTCTTCTGGGACCCCTATAATGAAAATATTGGTGCATTTAATGTTGTCCAGAAATCTCTGAGACTGTCCTCATTTCATTCTTTTTTCTTTATTATGTTCTGTGGCAGTGATTTCCACCATTATGTCTTCCAGGTCACTTACTCATTCTTCTGCCGTAGTTATTCTGCTGTTGATTCCTTCTCGTGTATTTTTCATTCCAGTTTCTGTATCGTTCATCTCTGTTTGCTTTTTAAACCTTCTGGCTCTCTGTTAAACATCTCTTGTAACTTCTCGGTCTCTGCCTCCATTCTTTTTCTGAAATCTTAGATCATCTTTACTATCATCACTCTAAATTCTTTTTCAGGTAGGTTGCCTGTCTCCTCTTCAGTTAGTTGTTCTTGTGGGTTTTTGTCTTGTTCCTTCATCTGAAACATATTTCTCGGCTGTCTCATTTTGTCTGAACTTCTGTGTTCCTGGTCTTCTTTCCACTGGAGAATCGTAGCACCTCTTGCTTCTGGTATCTTCCCTCTGCTGGGTAAAGTTCGTCCTGAGGCTTGTGCAGGCTTCCTGGTGGGAGGGACTGGTGCCTGCTCACCGGTGGGTGGACCTGGGTCTTGTTCCTCTGGTGGGCAGGGCAGTGTCAAGCGGTGTGTTTCTAGGTGGCTGTGAGCTCAGTATGGCTTTAGGCACCCTGTATACTGATGGGTGGAACTGTATTTCTATCCTACTGGTTGTTTGGCCTGAGGCGTTCCAGCACTGGGGCTTGTAGGTTGTTGTGTAGGGTCAGGTTGATGCCAGAATGATGACCTCTGGGGGAGCTCAATCAATATTCTCTGGGACCTCTGCCACCAGTGTCCTTGCCCTCCCAGTGAGCCACACCCAACCCCTGCCTTCCCAGGAGACACTTCAAGACTTGTAGGTAGTTCTAGCCCTGGACCCTATGGAGTTACTGCTTTGTCCTGTGTCCCAGTGTATGTGAATACTTGTATGTGTTCTCCATGAGTGGAGTCACTGTTTCCACCAGTCCTGTGGAGGTCCTGCACTCAAACCCCGCTGGCCTTAAAATCCAGGTGATTTGTGGATTCCTCCTCCCCATGCCAGACCCTCAGGCTGAGGCACCTAACATGGGGCTCAGGACTCTCACTCTTGTGGTAGAATCTCTGCAATATAATTACTCTTCAGTTTGTGGATCATCCAGCCAACAGGTATGAGATTTGATTATGTGGCAAAAGTGGCCCCTCCATCTAGCTGTTCCTTCTTCTTTGCCTTGAGTGTAAAATATCATTTTTGGTAGATTCCAGTCCTTTTGATCGATGGTGTTCAGCAGTTAGTTGTGATTTTGGTATTTTTGTGAGAAGAGATGAGCCCAAGTCCTTCTACTCGACCCTCTCTTCTGGAATGAAGGGGCTAATTTTAGTTTGGATGCTTGCTGCCTCTTTCCTCAGCATGTGCTCATTGTTGTCCCTTCATATGGGGTATACAGGTACAGAGGCTGTTGCGTGATCCTGGAACAGCCAGGGTAGAGCCTGGTGTCTGCTCCCAGGTTTCCTGGGGCAGGTGCTCTCGATGCACTCCCAGGACAGTGAGGGCAGGGCCTGGCACCTGCTCATGGATTTCCTAGGGGCATGTGTTATCTGCACCCTCTTGGGTTAGGAGGGTCAGGGATTGGCCCCTGCTCACCTCTCTCCTAGAGGCAGCCATGCCCCACCTCTGGAGCCCACAATTGTGATGGTGACTTGGGCTTGCCTCCAAATTCCCATTGGCAATGTCCTGTTGCCCGGGAGAGTTCACAAGAAAAGAAGCCCTTATGGTGGTCCCACCTTGCTCATGTGTTCCCAATAATGGCACCTTGACTCTCTGTTGGCACCTTGACTCTCTGAAGCCTAGGCTTCTTCCAAGTATGCCCTCACTTGCCAAGCCCAGCCTCTTCAGCAGTTTGCACACAGCCAGACCTAAGCCTCTCCCTGGGCCTGACCTCTGAGGCCTGAGCTTCAGCACCTGGCCCCCAGCTGCCCTGACAGAGGAGTGTCTCAGGCTGGGGAAGGCAGGGCGGTGGTGCTACCCTTCTGTGCAGGCCACTTTCCATTTTGCCTTATACAAACTGGTTGTTCTCTCCTTCTAGCCTCCAATGTAGCTGTGTCCAGTCTGATCTACAACGGAGTTGGAGACTTCCCAGAGTTCATCATGCTCTTTGTTCAGCCAAGTTGTGTGGGGTATTTGGGGAGTGGTTCCTAAGCCCAGCTCACTGTTTAGGTCGGATTCCCCAGAAGCAGACACAGACATAGGATAGGAGCCCTGTGAGGCTGGTGTGTTGAGGACATGCCCAAGGGGGGAACTGGAGACTCGGTTGGGGCAGCAGAGCGAGGAGGGGAAACAGCTAAGCAGGGTATGATCCCCACCAGGAGCAGCCTCAGAGCCACCCTGCAGGGCAGCAGAAGTGACGCCCCGCGTGTGTTCTGCTTAGAGCAAGGAGCTGGGCTTTCCAGTCGGTCTGGGCTGAGGGCCTCCGGGGTGCTCAGGGTCAGGGCCAGACATGCACACTCACGGTGTTGCGCTACTCGGCTTGTGGGACAGTGCTGTTCGTAAAGCCAGGAGCCCCAGGAGAGGTGCAGGGGCAGGTGTTACACAGAAAGGTTGACAGGAGCCCAGAACGGGGTGGAGAGCCATGGGGGAGGGAATCTGCTGGAGCACCAACAGTGTCCCTCACCACCCTCAGGATCCCTCCTCACATTTCAGGATCCCAGGTCTTTGCCAGCAGTGCTGGATGGACAGGGGAAGGGGTGAAGGCACGGATAGTCTGGGAGCCTGAAGCTGCAGGTGAGGTGGAGCTTTGGAGCGAGATTGGAGGGGCCAGCATCGGGGGGCCCCAGGGAACAGAAAGTCACCGTTTGGCAGGACTGAGGGGCTTGACTCTCCTCCAGCTTCTCAACAACTTCTTTGCACATGTATGGAGTCACACACACAGCCGTGCACACTCAGACACACGAGCCAGGAACACACTTGTGTGAGTGTGTGTGGAGGTCAGGCACTGGTGCACACAGACATGCTAACACAGACATGCTTGGGCAGGTGCAGACAATGATATGAGCCCAAATACACACTCAGATCCTGATGTAGAAACACATCCATAGAATTTCACCACCCGTTACATGTGCAAATTCCAGAACTGACGCCTGAAGCATGGCCAGCCAGGTCTCAGGGGAGGGGGAGGTAGGGGATTGGGCAGGGTCCAGGGCCAGGCTGCTTGCAGCTTTCACAGCAGTGTGACCTAAGCGTGAATGGTGCAGATCACACACTCCCAAAGCCCAGGCGTATATCTGTCTGGGGTTGCTTCTGGAGGACGTTAAAGAGTGTTGTGAGCTCAGCTGATTCTTCCTGCCCAGTGCATGTCCCCAAGGTTCCACTCCCAACTTTGACCCAGGCCTTAGTCTATCAAGAGCCAGGGGCCTCTCGCCCTCATGTGCAGATGACGCTCTGCAGTCACAGAAGGAATGAAATGGGGCTCCTGACATGCAGCCCCAGGACCTGACATGTAGCCTGCATCCTCCCCAAATGGCAGGAGCCAGCAGGAGCAGTGCCAGTAGGAAGCAAGAGCCATCAGTGCAGAATCAGAGTGACCTTGGCTCCGAGGAGCTCCCAGGCTGACGGAGGTCATAGGTATTTACAAAGCTTGGTCAGTGCTCTGCTGGAAGGAATCAGGGGACTATGGAAGCCCAGCAGAGTCACCTAACAGCTTGGAGGGGGTTGGATCAGGGAAAACTTCTGGAGGAGGAGCTGTCTGAAAGGACTCCTGAATGACCAAGAGGAATTACATTTGGGGAAAATGTCTTCCAGGCAGAAGGAACAGCTTGTGCAAAATGCTGGTGCTAGGGGAAGCAGGATGCCCTAGGAAACTGGAAGAAGCTCAGCAAGGCTGGAGGAGGGTAGGGAACAGCTGGCCAAGAAGGCAGAGCTCACACTGCAAAGGGCAGTCAGCCGTCCAAGAGGCTAGAGGCACCCTGAAGGCACAGAGAATCCGCTGGGCAGTTTTCACCAGGGCACTGATGTTGTCAGACCTGCACTGGGGAGGTCCTTCTGGTTCTGAAGTGCAGGGTGGATCTTGGGGTGGCTTGAAACTGATTTGGATGGAACATAGGACAACTAATTAATGGGGGATGGTGGGGGTTTTGCAGGCCAAGATGGAATAAAGTACTTTATGTAGTACATATTTAACAAAAGACTAAATGTCCACAAAATTTTAATTGACAAAAATCAGAGTAAATAATTGAATACAGTTCTTTGTACTGCAGGTGTAATGCTGAGAAGGGCAGGTTCATTAGAGGATGACATTTCACCTAACTGGGGCACAGTCAGCATTCCCTACAATCATATGATAACAAACGTTCATCTGTACAAATCATTCTTAGCTCACATGTCATTCAGACAGAGATCATAGTTTGCTGACCTGGGTCTACATCAGTAGGGCTGGGTGGAAGAAAGTGAGAACCAAAGAGGCTCTCCCCTATCCCCACAATGGACCTCCACCGGCCTGCCACTTCCTTGAGAGAAGACACTTCTTCCAGGGGGCTCAGTGAAAATCATCCTTGTTACTAGGAGGGACTGAGATTCTTTAGCAATAGGAAGATCCCATAAATGTGAAGCTCTATAATCATCGCATCTCAGGGTAAGAGGGACCTCAGAGGTCCCTGCCTAGCACTTGCCCAGGGCAGGAGTAATATACATGAGTTTCTTGGAAATGCAAAATATTGCAGATTTGGAAAATGACCTCTGAAGTCTTGTTGCAAGAGCTGGTATTTGAATGCAAGTCATAGGATTCCCAGCTGGGGTACTTTTCCCTATACAATTGTGTTGTTGCCATGGACCCTGGCTTACTTGGAGAGGAGGAGCGCACAGGGAAGGATTAGGGTCAGGACTCATCTGCCCAGGACAAGATGCTCCTCAGGCTCCTGCCTTCCCCAGCTAGTGGTCCAGGGGCAGAGCAGGTCTCCTAATTTACATACATTTGCACACATAACTTTCCCTGGTGAGGAATCTGAGGCTCCAAGAGAATGAATAGCTTGCTTGGCATCTGCGGTGGGCTAAAAAGGTGGTCTCTCCCAAAGATATCTGTGTCCTAACCCCTAGACCTGTGAATATTACCTTATGTGAGAAGATAATGGGTCTTTGCATGTATGAATGAACTGAGGATCCTCAGATGAGAAGATTATCCTGGATTATCTGGATGGGCTCTGAATGGAATCACATGTATACTTATCAGGCAGGCAGAGAGAGATTGGACTAGATCCAGAAAGCAGAAGGTGATGTGACAATCGAAAGAGAGATTTGAAGGTGCTTCTCTACTGGCTTTGAGGATGGAGAAGGGACCAGGAGCCAAGGAACCTATGTAGCTCTAGAAGCTGGAAAAGGCAAGGACGCAGATGCTCCCCAGGGTCTCAGGAGGGAACACGGCCCTGCCAACCATTTGTAAAAGTGGCACAGTGTAACTGTGAAGCATCCACCTGAACTCTAGTACATAGTAGGTCTTAGAAAGTGGCTCAAGGAGCTGACTCTGCCCTTCCCAGGGCTCACTCAGACAGATGCCCAGGTCAGCTTGAGGCATCTACTGCCCTTCTATCTGGCCCACGAGCCTTTCCTGCTCAAGCACCTCTCAGAGCTCCTCCCTACCTGGGGATCAAATCTTGACTCCTCAACTGGACATTGGTTCCCCCAGGCAACAGACCAGGCATCGTTAGGGACCCTTGTCTGCCCTGTCCTCCCTCTGTCTCAATAGAAGGTTGCTGCACAAAGGCCTAAACCTTAGCCTGCTGTTCTCTAAATCTCACCTTGACCCTGACCCTCACCTGTTAGTCTTACCCACGTGTGCTCTGCCCCTTCCCTCCTCTCTGCCTTTGCTCCCTTAGGTGCGCCCATGTTCCTGGTCCTGCCTCCTTCTGATCCCTGGCAAAGTGCAGTTCCCCTGAGAGGGTGAAGCTGGACCAGGACACGTGGCTGCTGACAGCACTGGGCTACGTGACGCCTGTCCCATGTGTCACCATCAAGCAGTGTCAACAGGCTGGGCCCCAGCAGGCACTTTGTCCCCTTGGGTAATGATGAGTGAGAACTTCTCCCAGGTCAAAGGGCAGCCTCTTTTCAGGAGGAGACTGCAGCTCTGCCCATCCTTGAGGGCCTCTGAGCCTCTCTACCACAGTGGACAGGTCCTGTGGTCCTCGGGCTGTCTGAGTCAGTGAGTGTGTTGGGTGACAGATCTTCCCACAAGGGCAAGGCCCCTCAGTGGGAGCCCTGAGGGGGTGTCAGGTAGCAGGTTCTGTGTAATGTTGGACCCTGGCTGTACAGCTCCTGGCTCGCTGTGTTGATGGGGAGGCCAAGTGCTTAACAAACACCCCGGTGTCACTGCTCAACACATACAAGGACATTTTTATTCACAGAGTCTAGTGCAGATATTCCTCTTTGGGTACCTCTCTAGGCAGCCATGCTCTGAGATTAGGCTCTCTGCTCCTATCTTGTGCAGCTTAGCTCTGCCTGCAAGGTTGCTATAAAGGGGGGCGGGTCCCCTTTCCTCTGGCCATGCCAGTCTCTCCGCATCCCATCATCTCACATCCAGGGCTGTAACTCTGATGGTCACCTTCTACTGCATCCCAGCCAGGTCAGGGGTCATGGCCATGATTCCCACCTCTGACCTTTGCTCATAACTTTAGCCCACCTGGGGCCCTGCTGTGTGGCCAGCTCAGGCTCTTTCCTCCAGGTAGACTGCTTTCTGCAGTATTCACAGCATTGGGTTTTCCCAGTCCAGTCTCTGAGGGTCCGGGCGCTGTCGCTGTGGTAGCACCAGCAAGATGCCCCAGTGACTTCTTCCCCGGGTATCACACCCTCCTGTGGAGTGTGGGCTGGACTTAAGGCCTTTTGTCAAAGTGTTGGAATTAGGAGGCAGAATTGTTGGCGTGTGACTCAGAGACCAGACTGTAGAAGACATTTGACTTTTTTCCTCTCTCTCCCTCCCTCATGATTTGCTTACTCTGGGATAAGCAGTGTCATCAACAATTGGCAGCCCTTTGGAGAGGCCCCCTGTGATGGTCTCAAGCCATCTGCTAGCAGCCTCAGGGACGAGCTTGGGAGTGGATCCTGCAGCCCCGCTCAAGGCTCTGAGACCACAGCCCTGGAGCAGCTTGCTGGGCTCCTCGTGAGACACCTGAGCCTGAACCCTCAGCTCAGCCCCTCCAAGATCCCGACCCTCAGACACTGTAAGGCAGTAAATGTTGGTTGTGTAAAGTAGTGACGTTTTAGAGTATTTGACCTATAGCAACAGAGAACTAGTTTAATCACCTGAGGGCAAGTGCCAGTCTCACCCTCAGCCCTGCCCAGGCCTGGCTTGCAGAGCCCAAGAGGAGGTGCCCTGTGAGTCATTTATGCAACGTCCCATGCTCACTGGGGATGCTGAGGTGCCCAGGCCCTGTGTGGGGCCTGGGTGGGCACTGAGGGTCACAAGGAGGAGGTCTAGCCTCAGGGTTCCCAGTCCCCTGGGAACATGGTAGTCCACTCATCCATTCCTGGTCATGGCCATTTCAGCTCTAAGCGAGCCCACAAGATAGGTAACCAACTGTGATTCAGGGTAGTGGGGCAGAGTGCAGGGTTGAGGATGAGTGCAGTGTTCTGAGGTTTGACAAAAGATGTGACTTTGACCAGGCGGAGGAGAAACAGCATGTGGAGAAAGGGGTCAGCAGGTCCCAGGACATGGCAGGTGGGAGAGCAGGAAGACTGAGAAGAACCAGCAGCCATCCCACAGATGTGTGGACGTATTAAGTCCTTGCCTACTTTAGCCACTAAGGTCTGCAGTGGTGCATTACCGAGCGATAGAAAACTACAGAGGGCAGCCCCTTCTCTCCTTGGCAAATCTTGCCCATCTTTCAAGGCCCCGCCCACCTGCCACGTCCTCCCTCTTCCCCTGGTGGAAACCATCACTCCCCCTCTGAACCCCACTGCTCTTGATTCTCACCTCTCTTGTGACCCTATGGCACCCACCTCATAGGGTCGGAACAGGCCATCATGAGATGCTGGGCACGTTTTTGACCTGATCCCCAATTACACCTACTCCCCACCATTTCTCACAGGACAGGAAATGGCTAATTATGTCATAATACTATCTATACCCAGAAAACCAAGCAGGGTATTGTGATCCTTATTTCTCCAATGACAAAACTTAAGTTTGGATGGCATGTGAATTACGCAGAGTTGCTGAAAAGCCTTGGGCCAGGCTTAGACCCAAATTTATATTCTCAAACCCCCCCCCCATTCGTACTTATGGGTGTGATTAGCTTCTGGAGGGAAGATGCCTTATTTTTTCACTGCAGGTGTGGGAGTTCACAGTAAAGGTCCTACCCTACCATCCTGTCCCCTCACTAATGACACATGTCCCAGTCCCAGGAACCCAGAATTCTTCTCATCAGAGATGCGTCCCCATCTACCCTGCTTGCAGACACAGAAATATTCACTCCTCATGTCTGCCTTCGTTTTCTGGCTCGGCTACCCAGTATCTTTACATAACCAGTCCCCTTCTCTCCCATAGGACAGGCCAGAGGTGATAAGCTGGAGTAGACGGGTCAGGAAGAAAGAGGCAACATACCATTCTCTGGCCCATCTGTTTCACCATCTGGGAAGGAGAGACAGGGCAGCAGGGCTGTGGGGCCAGGCTGGGGATCAAAGGTGAGGCTATGACCAGCCCTCATAGTTAGGGATGGAGAGGAAGAGGAGAAGAGTGAAACAGAATTTCATTGATGATTTGATATTTATGGAGCCCCCTTCTTGTGCCAAGATCTAGGCTGAAGTTACAAAGGATGCCTAGGAGCTGACCCAAGGAGCTCTCGGCCCATGTGACGTCAGAACTGATTTCAGAGATCATCTTAGTCACTTGGGGAAGCTGAGACTCAAGGGGAGGACACAGAAGTCTGTCCCCAGTCATTCGGCCAGTGACAGAGCACAATTCTCCTTCCCCACCATCTGTGACCCTCTGGCTGCCACTCTGGGCCCAGAAGACTCAGAAACTCAAAGGTACCCAGGGTGAGTGCAGGGGCTTTGTGGCCTTGCCCTCCCCTGCAGCTCAGGGAGGGAGGAGCTGGACCAGGCAGGATGCAGCATGCAGGATGAGGGAGCTTGTAGGAGAAAGGGCTTCAGCTCGTGGCTTCTTCTGTGCTGTCACTCAAGGTAGAGGAAGGAAAACTTGCTAACTGGAGCTGCTCTTTTTCCTGCCCATTGAGTGACAGGACTGCAGAGTAAAGAGACCAGACATCACTTTCTCCCAGCATCTCTCTTATTTCTCAGATGGCAAACAAAGGATAGGGTCTCTTGCAGAGGAGTCACAGCAGGAGTGCAAATCACCGATGCCAGAGTCTGGTCTCCTCTGCCACATTGCCAGTTGTGACTCAGGGCCTGGCATGGGTTGGAAACACAGGAGCCATGGAAGGCTTTGGAGAGGTGTTCAACAGATACCTTCAAGAGACCTTCTGGAATCACAGCACTTCCCATATTCTTAATGCCAGCCCTGCCCTTTGTGCCATCCCCGCCTCCTGGGAGGCGCTAACAGAATTCCAAGTGTTGGTCACTGGGCACATTGTACTTGAGCTTGTGGGCTTCAAAGAGGTTGCTCAGCTCCTTCATGTAGCGCTGGTGCAGCTCGTCCACCTCTTCCTGTGAGGGATGCGGTGTCTTCTGCACCTCAATGGGCTTCCCCACTGCAAGACACAAAGGAGAGTGGTGACCCAGAGCAGGAACCACTGAAGTTACAGGGGTCCTTGGGGTTCCCACCACAACGGTCATCCATGCAGGGAAGTGCTCTTAATGCCTCCCTTTCAATTCTCTTTTGGGTGATGCATTGTAAGATATTAGGGAACTCCAAGATTCTGATATATTAACCATACCAGCAGCTGACATTAACCAGCAATATCTTCTATAATCATCCTAACAATCCTACAGGGATAGAACCTGCTCTTATTCCTTTGACAGGTCAGGCAATGAGGCTCAAGAAGCTTAAGTAACTGATTCAAGGTCACATAGCCTGGAAGAATCAGTGCCAGGTTTTAAGCCCTGGGGCTGTGCTCTTAACCTCCGTACCAGGTGGTTCTGGGAGCCTCAGATGCCATGATTGGAAGCACCTGTATGTCTGGGGGGAGGCAGCCCACAGCCCAAGTGCCCTTCTTCTCTCTTCTCCCTCCATGCTGGCCTGCAGTGCCCCCCATTCTAGGGAGGAGGTGGGAGGCCCTATTAACCTCCTTCCACTGGTTTTGTTGGCTCAGAAAGAAACTCCCCCGCCTTCTTCCCCTGGCAATGGCTCTGGAGGCAGCAGTTGTGAATTATATTCTTGAAGCCATTACCACACAAGCCAGGGAAAGTGATGATGCAGGGGGCTGACCAAGTCTGTATTCAACTAAGAAATGATTGGCTGGTTGGTGATGAACAGACCTCTCTCTACAAGCTTTGGCATTGGAACCTACTTGGAATCGAAGATGACAGCAAATGAGCTGTCCTCAAGGTGAAAAGACGGTGCTAAGTCCATACACTAAAGCCCATGTCCATTATTTATAGGAAAATCCCGCAGGTTCTCATTCATAGCCTGCTGATTGCTCCTTTACACACAATTCTAACAGACCTGGCATGCCCTTCCCTTTATCCATTGTCTTTGATAAGCCCTCTGACAGCCTCCAGTCAGAATGAAACCCTCCTTCTTTGGCATAATAAAAAGTCAAATACATTCTGATTCAAGCCTCAACTTTGTTACCCAAGAGCCCAGGGACCTTTGGGAAGTGATTTAACTTCTCTGGGTCTCAGTTTGCCATCAAAAAAATGGGGATGATGGTCCCCGCCTCCAAGGTTGTTGGGATAACTGAGCTGCCGCATGTGAGGGGCTAGTGCAGTGCCTGGCACACAGCAGGTGCTCAGTAAGCAGCAGTGGCTACTGTTTTCTCTGCCTCGGTTGAGTTCTCATCACAGACTGCCTTACATCAGGGTTACCTGACTGTGTGTCTGTTTCCCAGTCTAGAATGTGAGATCCATGAAGTCAAGAATGTGTCTGGCCCATGTCCATTCCCCTGGCAGCACACACCCCACCCCCATTGCTCTGTAACCCACCCCCACCCAGTCCAGGCCTTGGCTCACCCACGGTGGTGATGGGCCGGCGGTGGGGCACAACACCAAAGCGGTACTGGAAGTGATCACAGCCAAGTATGACTTGGAGGGAGGAGCTCATGATCTTGTATAGCTGGTCATGGACCCAGTGCGACCAGGAGCCAGGGGCGTTCTCAACCTGGTCAAATATGTCATTCTCCCCAAAGGAGAAGATTGGCACTAGAGCTGCGCTGGAGGGAGACAGGAGAGAGGGTGTATGGGAGGTGCAAGAAGGTGCAAGCTTGCCACCTAGCTCCTGCAGGGACCCAGGGACCAGGAATTGCAGCAGAGGACAGGGACCTGGGCAGGAAGTAGGAGGCCTCAGGTGTCTCCCAGACCTGCTACAGCCTTGGCTATGTGACTGTGCGCAGATTCCGGCTCCTCTCAGGGCCACTGCCTGGCGGTTGCAATATGATAGGGAGACCAGAATGCTGAGAGAGTCCTCCCAGATGTAAAATATTTACAACCTCTGGAAAAATCTATTCTGCCTCTGCTAGCTTGTATTCTTCAAAGGTGCTCCAAGGAAGGAGAACATCTCTAAGCTACACCCCAAACTCCATTCTCACAGATGCCCTAAGTCTCAGATCTAATGCCAGCTTCAGGCACTATGACTCTTCACACCTAGTCCCTTTGACGACTAAATCTTCCTTCTAGAATATTCTCTGTGTATCTGGGCATGATACAGTACATCTATCAGCAAGATAGAATCATCTTTGTGAATTGGCTCAGCATCTCTTGACAAACTAGGATCTACATTAGTCTCTGCTGTCTTCCCACCAAAATACACTCCTTGCCCATCTCAGCTGAACCAAGAGGCCTCTTCCCCGATACCCATGGCTCAGGGAGAGCCTGATGAAGCCCTTGCGGTTCCGCAGCACCAGCTTGTAGGTTCCAGGCTTCGTGTGCAAAGCTTCCCGGGCGCCCCCAACAACGATGGCCAGCAGGTTGCCGCCTCCCTCCCTGCTCAGAATGTGAGCAGCGCTCTCCTTGTCTGCTGAGACCAGCCCTGGGGAGAGAGGATGGTGGTCAGACAAGGATAAAGGGGGCAGGGTCTGTGGGGGGGGGATGTGCTCTCACCTCCACCCCCCAAAACTGGGAGTTTCCTGAGGACTAGGACTGAGTCTTCTTCCTCTTCCCAACCCCTCACTGAGCTCACTGCTGGGCACAGAGCTGTGGGAAGTGCTTCCTTTGGTCTAGCCTCCCTCTAATACACATGCTCTTGGAGGAAGCACAGAATTGTTGGCATCCCTCCCTCATATCCCTCCTCCATGCCTCCAGCCCTCATCTTCCTGGGAAACCCAGAGGTTGGTAGTCTCACCGCATGACATCATGCAATCCCTGAAGAAGGGGAACCAGAAAATTATGTTCAGTGTCACAAGATATGGGCGGATGCCGGGGAAGACCAAGGAGAAGCTGGTGCTCTCGGTACACAGGTTGGCAATAGCTCCGGTGGGTATGATCCCATGAGGGTGGAAAGCAGCAAGGTAGTTCCAGGAGGGGTCCAGCTCGGCAGTCTTGACCAGCTGCAGGGACACGAACCTGGTGACTAAGCGCTGGATCTCATGCCCCCCACTGGTCTCACTGCTGACTCCTGTACTGACATCTTCTACGTGTCCCCTGTCCCCAAGTGATTTGTCACCACCATGTGAGTGTTTTGAGATTAGAGACGCCCTGTCAGAGGCATTCTTGTTCCCGGTGCAGTCCTGGAGCACAGGAGATGCTTTGGAAAACTGTGGAATGAAGGAGGCAAAGAAAAGACCCATGAAAGGAAGTGGCTGATGCAGCCCCCCTGGAAAGGAAGGCCCCCTGTCCAAGGCAGAGGTAGGACCTCTGGGAGGGAGATGGGAAGACAGGTCCCTGTCCTATGTGAGGGAAGAGCTGGTCACAGGCAGAGCCCTCTCATAATGATGGAGCCATCGCAGGACGGAATGAGCCTCTGTCGAAGGGCTCTATCACCTGGAGTTCCGTCCTGGGTGGAGGGCTGAGCCCTGAGTCCCTGTGACTCGATGTAAGAGACCCCAGTGTGCTGGGAAGTGGGGGGCAGGGAGGAGAGGCACAAAGTCCCTAGGGAGGCCTGCATGTGTGGGTAGGGAGGGGTCAGGGAGGTGTCCTGCCACGTCTGCAGCATTTCCTGACACCAGGTCATAGCCTGGCCACAGCACTGCACCCCTCCTGAGGCCTTGGCCTGTGTAGACAGGGTTGCTCCAGGGTAATGAAATCGTCACGGGAGAAACCACTTCCTGGACTGATCTTCAGCATGAGGTGGAGACAGCTCCTCCGGGGGGAGCACTGCCTGATTCTCCACCATTAGCTCTTTAGGAAGCCCATAGGGTGCGTTTAGATCAATCCAATGCTCGGAAACAGGTTCCTAATTTTGCTTGAAATTCTACCAGTAGGCTTTAGCTCATGAAATCAGTAAGAGCTGAAGGAAGCTCAGAAATACATGCCCGTTTGACATGGAGTGCAGAGGTTTATGAATGTGGGGGAGCACCAGCAGAGTGGAGGCTCCCTACCTGGGACCCCCTCCATTCTGTCCTCCCCTAGATCCCTGCAGGGCCTGAGCTGCAAATATGTGTGGATGAGCTGCAGGGTCTCCTGGGAGGTGGTAGGGTCTCAAACGTGCAGGCCAAAGCCCCACTTGCAGGCTCTCAGCCCAGCACAGGTGAGTCAAAGTGCATGTCATCCCTCCCTCTGCTGGCCTCGTACTTGCTGGTACGGCCCACCCTCTGGACGTGCTGATGCCACAGAACTGCGGTGGGCAACAATCCTGAACACTGTGCAGGTGGAATTTCTGCAAATCAAGTTCACTGTCCCATCGGTGTCAATAGTTTTAGGGTTGAGAACCCTCCCTCGAGAGCAACCCTGCTGGGAAAGGAGCAGGAGAGGGGTGGAAAGGACAGGCACAGAATTGCTCTGCATCATTTGTTTGCCAGTCATGCATTTGACAGCAGCTCCAGGTGTGAAGAGAGCCAGATGCTGTCTTCTGGAGGCCCCAGGATGGCCTGTTGTCTCATGGAATTCACAAAATCCAGTGACGTATGTGGCATCATCTCTACTTTATATATGAAGAAATCAAGCCTCAGAGAGACTGTGTAACTCAACCAAGGTCATGCATCTTTCTGTCCATCTTCAGAGGCCACACTCTATATATTTCTTCTCCTCTGTGTGCAGAGGAGGGCCTCCTGCCCCTGCCTGGCACCACTCTGTGTCCCTACTGCCTTCCTTACCCTATCTGGTCAATAAACCATCCCTTCCCAGCTGCTTACAAACAAGGTTTAGTCTCTGTGTGATACAGGAAAGAACAGAATGGTCAGTTATTCAATCAATAAGTCTTCTTCTATCAGGACTGATCTTTGGGTCCATGGTCAGGATTCTGCAATGGCCATGAGGTGCACAGAGTCAGAGAGTCAGTGATTAAGAGGCACTCAGAGTAAGAGGAATCAGACTGCTTAGGGGATACACAGGGAAACTGAGATCAGAATGAGGCAAGGTTTTCCAGGGACACATAGCATAACGGAGTTGGGACAGCATAGATCCTGAGAACTATTTCAGGGCTCTCTGCCTTGCCTCTTTACCCAGAAATGTACAAACTTTAAAAGCAGAAAAACAACTTGCCCTGTGACCTTGGTCACACCTTTCTTTCTCTCTGGGGTGACAGTCCCCCTAGATGATGAAACATAGGGCTAGATGGTCTCTAAGGACATGACTTTATTACCTGCCCCCCACCCCCAAGCATGGCTGCTGAGGGTTTTACATCTGTAACATACATACGTGTGCCAAACTACATGGCCCACAGGGTGCCTTCAAATCCTGTACATTCATCAATCCCCATTTTGGCCCCACATCCCTGCAGATGGGAAACCATGGCCAGAGAGAAGCGGGACTCTTCCACAGGTCACATAGTGGTAGAAGCCCAGCTCCTGCCCGCAGCCCAGGATTCTGCTCCGTGCACACAGGGCCACGCTTCCCCATGGACATGTAGGGGCACTAAGGTCCTGACCAGAGCCGAGCCCACCCTGTTACTCACCGAGATGGGGAAATAGTCCTTCACGTACTTCCAAATGAACCAGCGCCTTATGGCCTCAACACGTCTGCCCCCGTGCCGTGGCTTATCTCGGTCAAGGTACAACCAGGTTGCATATAGGACACTGAAGATCCAGAATCTTGTGAACAGGAGGCCTATGAAGACCACACTGCAGATATGAGCTGTGAGGGGATGCAGTAGCCATGAGTGATCAGAGGTGTGAAGGAAGGAGCTCTCCCCATGTGCCCAGCACTAGCAGGACTGTCCTCTCAAGCCCTCACCCCTGGAGGAACAGGTCAACTTCCCAGCCTCCAAGGAGGAGAGAATGCAGTCCAGGAAGTGTCACACTGGGAACCTGGATTGGAGGTCAGGTGGGCCTAACTGCAAACTCACATTTTCCCACTGTACCAGGCTGCCTCATTCAATCTAGTCTTCCCCCTCCACCTTCCTTAAGTAGTCTGTATTCAACAGATGCTCAATAAATGCCTGGTGGACCAGTTACCGCATGAATTCTTTCTAGTTTTCATTCTTTGTGACCACAGAGAAATGGAGACGTTCTTTCTGCCTAGTTAGTCCTCTTTCTGTCTACCCTCAGCCCATCTTTCCATAGATAAATCCCACCAGATCCCTCCTTGAATTAAGCTCTCCTATGGCTTTCTTGAAACTTTGAGGCACAGCCCAAGCAGTGCAGCCTGGCTTTCAAGCTGCCCACTGCTGTTCTGAATCCCCTCCTGCTCCAGCCTCACTCCTCCACATGCACCCCATGTTCCAGCCACACTAAGCTGCTCAGTGTTCCTCTGACTCCCTGAGCTCCTTCAACCTCTCAGCTTTCGCTCATGTAGTTTCCCCTGCCCACCATGCCCTTCCCTGCTGATGGAAGGAAGAAGAGGCCAACACCTGGCTGGACTGTGGGTTGGGGTGCAGCAGAGCTAGGACTGGGCCCAATGAGAAATTCCCCTCTCATCTTAGATTCTCACTCCCTGCCACAGGCTAATCCTGGCTTCACCTCAAGAGTCAGGCGCTCTGAAACCAATGGAGCCTAATTACTAGAGAATATTGCTCCATGGCCAACTCCTTTTCTCCTCCTGACCCCATGCACTCAAACTCTTCAAGAAGGTCAGCTTGCACCCATATTCCATTTGGAAGTAGGCTAGACTATGCTGTCATTCCTGGCAGGCTTCCAGGAGGAGGGAACTTTTGACTCTGTCTGAACAGCAGTAAAATGGATAATCCAGATGAAGTAAATTGAGGCTCACAGATGTTCCCTTCACACAGAACACCTATGATGTGCCAGGTGCTGGTGGTACAGCCATGAACAAGACAGCAATTCCTGCCCTCCTGGAGCTGCCTCCCTCAAATCTGGGGGAAGGAGACAGGATGCCATTGGGAAAAGATGGCCAGGAGTTTGACATAAATTTTATAATCTTATTTTCTCACTACAAATGTTTCAGGTGAAAAAAAATAAAGACCCCAGCTAGCTCTCTGCACTTGGGCAAAATCAAGAGTCTGTGTTGGTTGCTCCCACTTTCAGAAAACCAGCTCTAGAGAATAAAACCAAGTTGCTATTAGTGGCTCCCTGGAAGGTAGGATTTGGGGAAGTGTTTCACTTTGGGTACACATGTTGTTTGAATGTGTTACAACAACATGTATTCATTTTGTAGCCAGAAAAAAAAGGTTAGGAAAAAACCCACATTTGAGTCTTTTTCACTTGACCAGAAAGACATCCCACTGCCCCAACATCCCCCTCAGCCCTGGGCTCATTCTCTAACTCCTGTCAGCAGGCAGACACCAAACTTGGCAGTTTTTCAGCCACTTAGGAAGGAGACTTTTTCGTCTCATAATACCAAGGGGGAAAATGTAAAAACCAACTGTACCAAGGCCCAGAGAGGGTGTGCCAATTGCCTAAGCTCATACAGCAACCTAGTAGGATGGGATGGGGCATTCAATACTACTATTTTGTCTACATTGTGCTACCAACGTTCATTCATTCAGCAAACACTTATCAACCAACTCTTCTAGGAGCTGGAGACTCAGCTGAGAACAAGACTAACTATTTGAAAGGAGCTTACTCACCTGCCTTTGTGAGGTGTGAGTTATAGAGGAGAGGAAAGGCAACAGAGTAAACAAGTCACCCACTGGAAACTGTTGGTATCTGGGCCCTGAGATCTCAGTGACAGGTCCTAGTTGGCCACTTCTTTGTCCCTCGTCGAAATGCTTCTTCTATGTCCAGTGTGAACGAGCCATCACTGCATGTGTGGTGTTTACTCCCCAACTGGAAGCCCTTACTCTCCTGTCAGCCTTTCAGTCCTGCCCTGTGGACCCATGTCCTACTCTCTCCGGAAAGGGGCCCCTTCTCTCCACCTACTTCCAGCCTCCTTAGAGCAAGGGAGGCAATCTTTCACCTAAAGTGCCAGATTGTAAATATTTTAGACTTTACCATTCAAGAGGCAGCTTGGAGGATATGACATAGACATGGGATCATTTAAAATGTAAAAACCATTCTTGGCTCATGGGCTGTGCAAATACGAAAACAACCAGTGGGCCCAATTTGGCCCACACCACTTATGTTGGTGACCCCTGTTGTAGACTGTGGCAGCTCCCTGCTGTCAGTCTGCCCCCCCACACCTCAAACACAGTCAACACCCCAATTGCAGCCATAAGGACCTGTACAACACAGATAGGATCTTGTTGCTCTCATACCTAAAGACTTCCTGGGACTCCCCTTTTTCCCCAAGACAAGGGACATGGTACAAGCTTCTGGTCCTGGCACAAGTGGGCCCAGACCCTTTCTCAGCTGTCCTCCCTCTAGCTCCAGGCCCAGGGCTCCTTGCCTTCTCTGTGCTGTTCCTGATACTCCTAACTTCCCTGGATGGGCTTGGGGTGGGCACAGCCCAACAGACATCGTCCTGCCGGCAAAGCTCCCCCAAGGCCAGCTGGGAGGATGTCCCTCATGCCCCATGATCCCCAGGCCTCAGCCCACCTGGCTCTGAGCTCCAATGCCCTTTGTCCAGGAGTCAAGGGACTTGCCGCCTGCCCTGGGGATAGCCCTCCTTGCCTGGCTGCACACCTCTTCCCACACGCTCAGCCCTCTCTCCTCTCTCTGTCGCCTTCCTTTTCCTCCTCTGGCAGTAGGAGGCACCCAGACCTACGGCCTTGGGCACTTAAGGTTCTTGGCTTACCTGCTCATCAGTGTAATGAGCATAAACCAGGTATATTCTAAATATTTAATGACCCTTAGGGCAGAGACACAAGTCAGTCATCAGGGCTGCTAAGGGCAGGGAACTGGAGGGCTTGCTTGCTGGGGATGAATGCTTCAGCTGCAAAAGTTGGGGGCAGTTCTGAGGGAGCACGTGGTGTAAGTGTGCTGTGTATGTGTGTGTGAGCTTGTGTGTTGGTGTGAAATGGCTGTAGACCAGCCTGTACAGAGTATGTCCATAGTTTCACACCAGGATAGTGGCATCTGTGTACAGGCTGAACACCAGTGTGGGGGGAGCAGTTCCTACCCAGTCTCATACCAGCAGGTGAGATGAAGAATCTCACACAATCCCACTCACACTTCCTTCCCAATCCTCAGCCCTGGGCCCACCTCAAAAATGTTCCCTTCAGCAGAGCTGGAGTTGGGGCACTTGTGGCCTCCCTGTCACAATGGATGTGTTCACTCTAGGGGGTGGGTTAGGTACTGGGATGAACATACCCTCCTGTGGGATCCCTGCCCGGGGCCAGGCCAGGGCTATGTTGAGCAAATGAGCACACTTCTTCATTTCATGGCACAGCCCCCCTGTAAAGTCAGCATTCTTAGGCTCATTCTGCAGATGAGGAGATGGAGGCAGGGGAGGTCAGGCATGGGTCCTCCAGGGTCCCACAGCTGGTCAGTTTCCCAGCTGGAGTGTGGCCCAGGTGTGCCTCTCACTCCCCAGTCCCCTCTCTGCACCAGCCTCACTCCCCCTCCTGTTCTTCCCTATTCCCCTCTCTTTCCCCTTCCTTTCTTCTCTGAAAGAAAGGAAGCAACTCCATCCTATCTGAGCAGTCCAAGGACCCCAAACATCCCAGAATCATCTATTCCTTCCTCACAGCACCAGGCATCCTGAGGTGGGACTCTGTCATGGCAGTAAGGTGGAATCCACAGTGCAGGAGGGCTAAATACCCTGCCCAAAGCCACAGTGAGAGCTTCTACCCCACGGACCCAACAACTTCCCACCCCAGGAGGGCCAGTAAGTTGAGCAGTCCCTTTAGGACCTGTGTCTTTCTCCCATCAGTGCACTGTGTGTACCCATACTCTCCCGTCCCCCAACCCAGCCCCCCTTACGCAGGACCGTTGTGAAGAAGAACATCTGTAGGACCACGAAGGTCTGCAGCCTGCGCTCCCATTGCTTGGACAAGGGCATGAACTCCACCATGCTGGCTCCTTTGCTGGCTCCAGAGGCTTCTCTGAGCTCTGCTATGGTCTGAGACACCTGCTGGTTTTCGTTGCTGACGGAGGTTTTACAAGCCTCTGTGGTGGCTGGGAGTGGTGTCCAGTCCGGATAGTGCCAATGCCTCCCTGCCCCCACTTGGCAAGGACCTCTTTCCTAGGAGAAATCTTGGAACCCAATGCCCCGGACACAAGTAAAGATGGGGGAAGAAAAGGACATTTGTCTCCTCAGGCAACATTTAATATGCCAGATTGCTTTTGGTCAAATCTTGCCCAAAACTTGGCAGGTGAACACCAAGTATAGTGCCATCCTGTCCTCTTCATACCTTCCTTGCAATAAATAATTGTCTCCTCTCTCCTGCCAGGTTCACTGTTCCCCTCCACAAATATGTAGTAACAGCTCCCATCCAAAAATCCTGTGTTTATGTTCTCAAAGAATCAACTTTTAGTTTTAATAGCCTTTGCTATTGTTTTCCTTATTTCTATTTCATTTATTTCTGCTCTGATCTTTATGATTTCTTTCCTTCTACCAACTTTGGGTTTTCTTTGTTCTTCTTTTTCTAGTTGGTTTAGGTATAAGATTAGATTGCTTATTTGAGGTTTTGCTTGTTTCTTGAGGTGATCTTGAATTGCTATAAATTTCCCTCTTAGAACTACATTTGCTGTATCCCATAGGTTTTTGGATCCTCGTGTTTTCCTGGTCATTTGTTTGTAGCTATCTTATTATTTCTTCTTTGATTTCTTCAGTGATCTCTTGGTTACTTAGCAGCACACAGTTTAGCCTCCATGTATTTGTGTTTCTCACAGTTGTTTTTCCGATATTGATTTCTAATCTCATAGTGTCGTGGTCGCAAAAGTTGTTTGATACATTTTCAATTTTCTTAAATTTTCCAAGGCTTGATTTGTGAGCCAAGAGGTGATGTATTCTGGAAAACGTTCCATGTGCACTTGAGAAGAACGTGTATTCTTCTGCTTTTGGATGTCCTAAAAATATCAATTAAGTCTATGCTGTTTATTGTGTCATTTAAAGCTTATGTCTCCTTATTTATTTTCTGTCTGGATGATCTGTCTATTGGTGTAAATGGGGTGTTAAAATCCCCTGGTATAGTTTTGTTACTGTTGATTTCCCCTTTTATGGCTGTTAGCATTTGCTTTACGTATAGAGGTGCTCCTATGCTGGGTGCATAAATATTTGTTATTATGTTTTTTCTTGGATTGATCCCTTGATTATGATGTAGTGTCCTTCCTTATCTCTTGTAACAGTCTTTATTTTAAAGTCTCTTTTATCCGATATGAGTATTGCTACTCCAGCTTTCTTGTGATCTCCATTTGCACAGAATATCTTTTTCCATCCCCTCATTTTCAGTCTGTATGTGTCCCTAGGGCTGAAGTGGGTCTCTTGTAGATAACATCTATGAGGTTCTTGTTTTTGTCTCCATTCAGTCAGTCTGTGAGTTTTGGTTGGAGCATTTAATCCATTTACATTCAAGGTGATTATCGATGTGTATGTTCCTATTACCATTTTCTTAATTGATTTGGATTTGTTTTTGCAGGTCTTTTTCTGCTCTTGTGTTTCCCACATAGAGAAGTTCCTTTAGCATTTGTTGTAAAGCTGGTTCACTGGTGCTGAATTCTTGCAGCTTTTGCTTGTCTGTAAAGCTTTTGATTTCTCCATCAAATCTGAATGAGATCCTTGCTGGGTAGAGGATTCATGGTTGTAGGTTTTTCCCTTTCATCACTTGAAATATATCATGCCACTCCTTTCTGGCCTGCAGAATTTCTGCTAAGAAATCAGCTGGTAACCTTATGAGAGTTCCCTTGTATGTTATTTGTTGCTTTTTCCTTGCTGCTTTTAATATTTTTTCTGTGTGTTTAATTTTTGTTAGTTTGATTAATATGTGTCTTGGTGTGTTTATCCTAGGGTTTATCCTGTATGGGACTCTCTGCACTTCCTGGACTTGGGTGGCTATTTCCTTTTCCATGTGAGGGAAATTTTCAACTCTAACCTCTTCAAATATTTTCTCAGACCCTTTCTCTGTCTCTTCTTCTTCTGGTACTCCTATAATTCGAATGTTGGTGTGCTTAATGTTGTCTTAGAGGTCTCTGAGACTGTCCTCCATTCTTTATCTTTATTCTGCTCTGCAGTAGTTCTTGCCACCATTCTATCTTCCAGGTCACTTACTCGTTCATCTGCCTCAGTTATTCTGCTATTGATTCATTCTTGAATATTTTTAATTTCTAGATTATTGTGTTGTTATTGTGTTGTTCATCACTGTTTGCTCTTTAGTTCTTCTAGGTCCTTGTTAAATGTTTCTTCTATTTTCTCCATTCTGTTTCTGAGATTCTGGATCATCTTTACTATCATGACTCTCAATTCTTTTTCAGGTAAGATGCCTAATTCATCTTCCTTTATTTGTTCTTGTATGCTTTTCCCTTACTCCTCCGTTTGTAACATATATTTTTGTCATTTCTTTTTTTCCCTTTTTTTCTTTTCTTTTTGTTTTTTTGTTTTTTGTTTTCATGGTTGGGGCTGTATTCTTGTCTTTCTGGTTGTTTGGCCTGAGGCATCCACTGAAGTTTGCAGGCAGTTGGGTAGAGCATAGTCTTGGTGCCAAGATGAGGATGTCTGGTAGACCTCATTCCAAATAATACTACCTGGGATCTGAGGTTCTCTGTTAGTCCAGTGGTGTGGACTCCCAGCTCCCACCACAGGAGCTCAGGCGTAACCCCCAGCCTGGAAACCAAGATCCTACAAGCTGTGTGGTACTGCAAAAGAAAAAAAGGAGAAGGGCAATAACAAAGAATAAAAAATAAGATTAAATTAGAACAATAAAGAATATATTAGGAAAAATAAAAATGATTGAAACAGTGTCAACAAGGTGAAACAAAACCACAACAGAAAAAAGAAAGAAAAAGAAAAAAATAAAGTGGGGAGGAGGACAAGACTAAAGGAGCAGAACAATAACAAACTATAAAGAATAAAATAAAATTAGAAAAATAAAAGATTTATTAGAAAAAAATAAAAATATAAATGAATCAACAGCAAGGTAAAACAGAACCCCACCCTTAAAGAAGGAAAAAAAATAGAAAAAAATATAGGAGAAAAGATAAAAGTCCAGAAAAGGCCTTGCATATGGGAGACAGAGCTTAGGCAGGGGGTGGAACTTAGGCAGGGGTGATGTTTACAGAGAGGGAGGGGCCTAGGTGGGGAGATGTTCAAGCATGGGGTGGGGCCTTGTCTTAGGACCTGTGCAGCAGGGGAGAGTCAGCATGTCCAGTGGAGGCCTTGGAATGTGGAGTTCCCGAGTCTGGAAGTATGGCCCAGGGTAAGGGTGTGTTGGTGGGGTTTAGAAGCAGTGCAGTAGGAGGGGGTCTCTGAGTGCCATATGTAAAAGAAGATCAGCATAGAAATAAGTGAAATAGAAACTAAAGAAACAATAGCGATGATCAATAAAAATAAAAGCTGGTTGTTTGAGAAGACAAAAAAGTTGATAAACCTTTAGACAGGCTCGTTAAGGAAAAAAGGAAGAGGACTCAATAAAATTAGAAATGAAAAAGGAGAGATTACAACTGACACCACAGAAATACAGAGGATCATAAGAGACTACTACAAGCAACTGTACACCAACAAAATGGACAACCTGGGAGAAATGGACAAATTATTGGAAAGGTACAACTTTCCAAGATTGAACCAGGAAGAATTAGAAAAGAGAAACAGACCAATTACAGGTAATGAAATTGAAACTGAAATTAAAAATCTTCAAACAAACAAAAGTCCATGACCAATAGCTTCAAAGGAGAATTTGACCAAACATTACAGAAGAGTTAACACCTATCCTTCTCAAACTCTTCCAAAAAAATTGCAGAAGGAGGAACACTCCCAAACTCATTCTACAAGGCCACCATCACCCTGATACCAAAACCAGATGAAGATATCACACACAAAAAACAAAATTCCAGACCAACATCGCTGATGAATAAAGATGCAAAAATCATCAACAAAATATTAGTAAACAGAATCCAACAATACATTAAAAGATCAAACATCATGATCAAATGGGATTTATCCCTGGGATGCAAGCATTCTTCAATATACACAAATCAATCAATGTGATACACTTTATTAACAAATTAAAGAATAAAAACCTTATGATCATATGAATAGATGCAGAAAAAGCTTTTGACAAAATTTAACACCCATTTAAAAGCTTCCAGAAAGTGGTCATATTATGTTCTTACCTCAACATAATAAAGGCCATATATGACAAACCCACAGTAAACATCATTGTCAATGACGAAAAACTAAAAGCATTTTCTCTAAGATCAGGAACAGGACAAGGTTGTCCACTCTTGCCACTATTATTCAACATAGTATTGGAAGTCATAGCCACAGCAATCAGACAAAAAAAAGAAATAAAGGAATCCAAATTGGAAAAGAAGAACTAAAACTGTCACTGTTTGCAGGTGACATGATACTATTCATAGAAAATATTGATGTTGCCAAAAAGAAAAAAAAAACTACTATAGAAAATCAATGAATTTTGTAAGGCTTCAGGATACAAAATTAATGCACAGAAATATCTTGCCTTCCTACATACTAACAACAAAAAGCCTGAAAGAGAAATTAAGGAAACAGTCCCATTTACCATCACAACAAAAAGACTAACATACCTAGGAATAACCCTGCATAAGTAGGCAAAAGGCCGTATGCAGAAAACCATAAGACACTGATGAAAGAAATCAAGATGACATAACTAGATGGAGAGGTATACCATGCTCCTGGTTGGAAGAATCAATATTGTGAAAATGACTATACTCCCCAAAACAATCTACAGATTCAATGCAATCCCTAGCAATTTACCAGTGGCATTCTTCACAGAATTAGAACAAAAAAATTTACAATTTGTATGGATACACAAAAGATCCCAAACAGACAAAGCAATCTTGAGAAAGAAAAACAGAGCTGGAGGAATCAGGCTCCCTGAATTCAGAGTATACTACAAAGCTACAATAATCAAGACAGTATGGTACTGGCACAAAAACAGAAATATAGATCAATGGAACAGGATAGAAAAACCAGAGGTAAATTATCCTTGACAAAGGAGGCAAGAATATAAAATGGAGAAAAGAAAGCCTCTTCAAAAAGTAGTGCTGGGAAAACTGGACAGCTACATACGAAAAAATGAGACTAAAACACTCTCTACCACCGTAAACAAAAATACACTCAGAATGGATTAAAAACCTAAATGTAAGACCAGACACTATAAAACTGTTAGAGGAAAACATATGCAGAACACTCTATGACATAAATGACAGAAAGATCCTTTTTGACCCACCTCCTAGAGTAATGGAAATAAAAACAAAAATAAACAAATGGGACCTAAAGAAACGTAAAAGCTTTTGCACAGAGCAAAAGAAACCATAAACGAGATGAAACGACAGCCCGCAGAATGGGAGAAAATGTTTGCAAACAAAGCAACTGACAAAGGATTAATCTCCAAAATATACAAGCAGCTCATGCAGCTGCATATCAAAAAAACAAACAGTCCAATCCAAAAGTGGGCAGAAGACCTAAACAGACATTTTCCAAAGAAGACATACAGATGGCCCACAAACACATGAAAAGATGCTCAGCACCACTAATCATTAGAGAAATGCAAATCAAAACTACAGTGAGGTATCACCTCACATCTATCTGAATGGCCACCATCAAAACATCTAGAAACAATAAATGTTGGAGAGGGTGTGGAGAAAAGGGAACCCTCTCCCACTGTTGGTGGGAATATAAGTTGATACAGACACTATGGAGAACAGTATGAAGGTTCCTTACAAAATAAAAATAGAGGGACTTCCCTGGTGGTAAGGTGAGTAAGAATCCGCCTGCCAATGCATGGGACTTGGGTTCAATCCCTGGTCCAGGAAGATCCCACATGTCGCAGAGCAACTAATCCAGGAAGTCAAAACTACTGAGCCTGCACTCTAGCGCCCACGAACCACAACTGCTGAGCATGCATGCTGCAACTACTGAAGCCCACCCACCTAGAGACCATGCTCTGCAATAAGAGAAGCCACTAAAATGAGAAGCCTGTGCACTGCAACAAAGAGTAACACCCGCTCACCACAACTAGAGAAAGCCCATGCACAGCAAGAAAGACTCAATGCAGCCAAAAAAATAAACATAAATAAATTAAAGAAAAAAAACTGAAAATAGGACTACTATATGAGGCAGCAATCCCACTACTGAGCATAAATCCTGAGAAAGCCATAATTCAAAATACAGTTGTGGGATTTTACAGAGTGAAGCAAGACACCGAGGCTATATGCAGGAAGCAGAGTTTATTTGTGCCAGCACAGGCTCAGCGGATTCATATCCAAAGGCTGAGACCTGAAAACAGTGGAACACCCCCTTATGTACTTTCATTAAACTCCTATACACTGGAATGTTTTTGTCTCCCAAATAAGGTAACAAGCAAAGGAGCATAAAACCTTATTGGATACTTCCCCTTCTATGGCCTCTGGGCTGTTGCTAAGTTACAGAGTTAGGTGGGAGTTACATAGCAACAGATTTATGCAGGAACCATGGGAGAGGGACTTCAGGGTTAATGGGCAAGTAAAGATAATGGCAGGATCCAATTACACTCCTTTCTAGTTAAGTGATGGCCTCTGGGCCCTAGCGTTACTTTGTTCTGCGGGAGCTCCCACCACAACACATGTACCACAATGTTCATGGCAGCATTATTTACAATAGCCAGGACATGAGGGCAACCTAAATGTCCCTCAACACTGAACAGACAAAGAAGGTGTGGCACATATATGCAATGGAATATTAGCCATAAAAAGGAACTAAATTGAGTTATTTGTAGTGAGGTGGACGGACCTAGAGTCTGTCACACAGAGTGAAGTAAGTCAGAAAGAGAAAAACAAATATCATATGCTAACGCAAATATATGGAATCTAAAAAAATGGTACTGATGAACCTAGTGGCAGGGCAGTATTAAAGATGCAAACATCGAGAATGGACATGAGGACACAGAGGGTGAAGGGAAAGCTGGGGCAAAGTGAGAGAGTAGCACTGACATATATAAAACTACCAAATGTAAAATGGATGGCTCGTGGGAAGCTGCTACATAACACAGGGAGATCAACTCTATGCTTTGTGATGACCTAGAGGGATGGGATAGGGATTATGGAAGGGAGGCTCAAGAGGGAGGGGATACGGGGATATATGTATACATATAGCTGATTCACTGTGTTGTACATCAGAAAATAACATAACCTTATAAAGCAATTATAATCCAATAAAGATGTGAAAAATAAAATAAAAATTTAAAAAACAAAATAAAAATTCCTTGGCCTCCCCATCTATTCCACCTCCTGCCCTATTTTTCAGCTTGCCTGCACAGCACAACTCCCAGAAGAGCCATCTGCATTCCACACCCCCCCCTCCCATTCTGTCCTCCCTCCTCCAGACTTCAGATGCCACTGTTCCATGGAACTGCCCTTGAAAGTTCACCAATGGCCTCCATGCTGCTGAATCCAGGGGTCCATTCCCAGCTGTCATCTCAGCTCTCACCTCTCAGCAGCCTTAGACTCAGTTGGTCCCTCCCTCCTCCTTGAAAGCACTTGGCCTATAGACGCCGCACTCTCCTGGTTTCCTTCCTGCCCCTCTGGCTGCCCCTGAGTCTCCATTGTGGCTCTTATCCTTCACCAGGCTAAGTATTGGAGTGCCCTCCTGCCCCTTCAGTCCTTGGATGCATCCACTTCTCTCCACCCTCTCTCCTGCAGAGACTTCATGTCTATGTATAGGATGAACACTTTCAAACTGAATTCTCCAGACCTGACTTCCCTCTGGGGCTCCAAACTGGACTATCTAGGTGGTTACTTGACATCTTCCCTGATAGCCTGCTTGGCACCTCCATCACAGCCTGTCTAAAACTGAAATTGACCTCTCCTCACCTGCCCAGGCTGGCCTTCCCTCTGCTCTGTGTCATCTCAGGAAAAGGGTCTCCAGTGACCTGGTTCCTCAGGCCAAAACCTTGGAAACACAATAGATTCTTTCCATCCCTCCCCATACAACTCTCTCAGTCAGTTCTCCTAAATCTCTCCCTTTAAATGTACACTTTGCACTGAAATACATCAAACATACAGTAAAAGGCACAGATTCTAAGTGTAGGAGTGATACACTGTCACAGAGTGAACAAACTGGTGTGACCTCTATTCTGATGGACAAATAGTACCAGACCAACACCTATGTCCTTGTCTGTCACTCATCTCCTCCACGGACCTCACACCAGCCTCATCTCTGCTTTGAACTTTATAAAAGTGAGTCTTACACAATATACCTTTTGAGATGGACTCTTTTGGCTCTTTTGAGAGTTATCCAAATAGTGTTTCTTTCTAAACCATTTGTTCTTATTGTCATATAGGACTTCACTGAGTGGATATGCCAGAATTCATTTATTTCACTGCTGAGAGGTATGTGGGCTGTTATCTGTTTCTGGCTATTGGAAATTGTGCTGCTATAGGCTTTCTTTCCTGTTTTTCTTTTTCTTTTTCTAATCAAGTTGGGAAAGAATTGACACACATCACTGTAGAAGCATAACGTATCCAGTATTATGGAATGATTTGCATATATTGTGAAATGATTACCACAATAGATTTCATTAATATCCATCATCTTACATAGTACAATTAAAAAAAAAGAAAGGCACATTCTCCTTGTGATGAGAAGTCTCAGGATCTACTGTCTTCACAACTCTCCTATGTATCACGCAGCAGTATGGGCATACTGTACACAACTTTGGGTGCACATTTCTATACATTCCTGTTGAGTGTATGACTGGGAATGGAATGGCTGGGTCTCCTTGTTTAAGCCACATGTTTTCAAAAGTGATTATACCCACAAGCCCTCTGGTTGCCCCACATCCTCCTCAACATTTTAGCCATAGTTGTGAGTACATAGGGATACTTCATTGTCTTTAAAGTGATTTTCTAATGCCTGAGGGGTTGAGCACATTTTAACATGTTTACTGAGCAGTTGGATATTATTTTATGTCAAGTTTATGTTCTAGTCTTTTATTTTGTTTTGTTCTTATAAATTTATTTATTTATTTATTTATTTATTTATTTATTTATGGCTGTGTTAGGTCTTCATTGCTGCATGCAGGCTTTCTCTAGTTGCAGTGAGGAGGGGCTACTCTTTGTTGCAGTGCTCAGGCTTCTCATTGCGGTGGCTTCTCTTGTTGCAGAGCACAGGCTCTACATGCATGGGCTTCAGTAGTTGTGGCACACAGTCTCAGTAGTTGTGGTGCACGGGCTTAGTTGCTTCGAAGCATGTGGGATCTTCCTGGACCAGGGCTTGAACCAATGTCCCCTGCATTGGCAGGCATATTCTTAACCTCTGTGCCACCAGAGAAGCCCTCTAGTCTTTTGTTGATTTAAATATCTCTTGCATTGGAAAGCTGCTTTCCACCCCCACAGCCAGTCTCCTTGATCGACTCTGATACCAGCTTTCTCACTTGTCTCTGTCACTGTGCTCTCTCCCTCCCACCAACTCAGCAGCCTGAGGGACTGCTGGGTCAAAGAGTATGTGATTGCATGATCTTGGAAGTAGTAGCGCCAGAGTTTTCCCAAAACAGCAGCACCAGTTTATACCTTCACCAGGCATATAGGTGAGATCTCATGGATGCATATCTTCTCTGGCCATTGGTGTGGACAGTCTTCGAATTATTTGCTGCCATGTAGAGTTCTACATGCTAGGATGTAGCATATATCTGGTTCAGATCTTGATTTATATTTCCTGATCATGAATGTTGAACATGGCCTTTTTCATAGGCATTTCCTCTCTGTGAAAATTCCTTCTTAATTTTTGCCCATGTCTCTACAGTGTTGTTTGGTTGTGCATATTGAGAATCTCTTTTTCAATTTCTAGCTTTCAGTTTCAAGCTTGTGTTTTAAGGTGTCACTGCATGAAAAAACATTTTAAAGTTTAATGTATTTATATTTATCAGCTCTTTATTAAATAGACATTGCTTGGTCTGGTTTAGAAAATCTTCTTCATTAAGAATTTAATGTTTTGTTTTACATATATAAATATTTAATCATGTGGATATTTACATAGTATGAGTTAGGTTCCACTTGTACCTTTAATATTGGAGACCTTTTCAGTTCCATCTCATTTATTGAACACCCCTCCCTTTCCCAATGAGGTAATGTGCCATCTCTGTCATACAAGAGAGTCCAACACATACCCAGTCTGTGTTGAGGCTTTTATTCTCTTCAGTTGGTC
Organism: Hippopotamus amphibius kiboko; assembly: GCF_030028045.1. Lineage (NCBI taxonomy): Eukaryota > Metazoa > Chordata > Mammalia > Artiodactyla > Hippopotamidae > Hippopotamus > Hippopotamus amphibius. Next base: position 45,283,349 of record NC_080194.1, on the reverse strand, counting down.
AATTTATGTATCTCTGTCAATGCCACCCCCCCCCCCCAATTATTTAGTTCTAATATCCAGGAGGCAAGCTTCCTGGCTTTTCAATCTTAGAAGCATCCAAGGTATAATTAACAATTTATTTTTCCACATATACTTAGAATCTTCTTAATAAATTCCAAAAATTCTCTCTTGGAATGTTAGAATTCATAGAATGTTGAATCCACAGATCATTTTGAGGAAAGATATATGCAAAAAAAAAAAAGAAAGAAAGAAAGAATAAATAAATTAATGTCCAGGTCTTAAAATTTAGCAAAAGTGCAGCAAAGAAACTCTAAGGAAAGCACAAAGAAGTAAATAATAAAGATAAAAGCAGATATTAATGAGAATGAGATTTTTAAAAAATAGATCTTATTAACGAACTAAAATTTTGATTTCTAAAAAATTAATTAACTAATGTAGTCAAGAATAAAAGAGATTAATCACACATACAAAATAAGAAAGCACAGTGGAGATATAATTAAAACAAAGAAATATTAAATGTCCCAGAAACTACTCTGCAAACATTTATGGAAATAAATTTTCATTCTTAGATGAAATTGGTAGTTTCCAGGGAAAATACAATATACCAAACTGACCGAACTAACATTAGGCCAAACAGAACAATTTCCATGGAGGAAACAAGAATTTCCTCACAAAATTGCACCAGCACCAGATATTTTCAGATAACAATTTTACTAAATCTGTAAAGACTAGATAGCCCCACAAGTAGTCTCAAAGTTTTTCGTTGAAGAAAAACTTCCAATTTCCTTCTGTAGCAAGTATCATATTGATATTCAAACATGATTGTTCAGGAGAAAGCACACAAAAAGGAGAATTATAAACTCTTTGAATTGTATGAGTATTAAGACAAACTATTTTAATAAAATATTAGAAACATTATGTTAGAGAATATTAAAAAACAATTCAACATCACACTACCAAATACTATAAAAAGGTTGGTTAGGGAAACCATTACTATTAGTACATCAGATTAATGGATTTCAGATGAAAGTCATAGACAAAAAGCTCTTGACCAAAATCACAATAGAGTAATATATATATATGCTTTCTGGCTAAAGCTAGAATCTACCTTAGTGGGGAATCTTTGGGGCATTTCCACTAAGAGCCACAGTAACCAAAGAAAACCTCTGCTATTCAACACTGTACTGAATGCATTAGGCAAGGCAGTGAGAGAAGAAAAATCAGTAAGAGGCCTAAGAATGGGGGAGAAAAGGGGTATAACTTTCCCTTTCAGTTGATACAATTGTGTACCTGGAAAGCTCTAAATGTATTTGTATTTGTCTTCATTTTCACCATTTCTGGAGTTGTTCATTTCTTGGCACAAATCTAAGTTTTTATATACTATCATATTCCTTCTCCCTGAAGAAATTCCCTTAATATTTCTCATAGCACAAGCCTGTTGGGAATTATTTCTCTTGGCTTTTGTTTTTTAAAAAACATCAGACGTTTGCCTTAATTTTGAAAGAGATTTTCATTGGGTAGAGAACTTTGGGTTGACAATGTTTTTTCCTTTCAACTCTTCAAAGATGTAGTTCTTATCTTTGCTCCTCTGTGTCTAATGTATCTTTTCATCTAACTGCCTTACAAACTCTCAATTTACCTTTGGTTTTTAGCAGCTTTAATATAATGTGTCTGGGTTTAAAAACAAAAACAAACAGCAAGAAACTATCCTGTTGAGAGGCTCTGAGTTCTTGGACCTATGGCCTCATATCTTTCATTATTTTTGGAAAATGTTCAGACCATGCCTTAAACATTTCCTCTGTTCTATTAACTCCATTTTGAGATTTCAATTACAGTAATATTAGACTGTTTTTTTACCACAGATCTTGAATGCACTGGTCTGACTCTAAATAAGACAGGATAGGATGTTGAAAGAAGGGACAAATATATCAATGGAACAGAATAGAGAACTCCAAAATAGGCCCACATACAGATCATTAACTGATCTTTGACAAAGGAAAAAAGGCAATACACTGGAGAAAAGGTAGTCTTTTCAGCAAATGATGCTGAAACAAGTGGATATCAACATAACAACAACAACAACAAAAACCCTCCTCCAAACACAGACTTCACACCCTTCACAAAAATTACCTCAAAATGGATCATAGACCTAAATTTAAAATGCAAAAACCTAAAATTCCTAGATAAGATAGGAGAAAATCTAGTGAACTTGAGAATGGCAATGACTTTTGAGGTACAACATCAAGGGCAAATTCCATGAAAAATTGATGAGGTGGACTTCATTAAATTAAACTCTTCCACTCTTCAAAAGACACCATCAAGAGATGGAGAAGACAAGCCACAAACTGGGAGCAAATATTTGCAATAATCATATTTGTTAAATGACTTCCAAAATGTACAAAGAACTTTTAACACTCAACAATAAGAAAAGGCACAACCTGACCTAAAAACAAACAAACAGGCAAAAGATCTGAGCAGACAAGTCCCAGGAGAAGATGTATAGATGGCAAATCAGCATATGGAAGGATGCTCCACATCATATCTCATGAGGGAAATGCAAATTGAACAGCAATCAGATACCACTGCACACGTATTTGAATGGTCCTCATCCAGAACACTGACACACCAAATGCTGGTAAGGATGTGAAGCAACAGCGACTCTCATTCATTGCTGGTGGGAATGCAAAATGGTACAGTCACTTTGGAAGAAAGTTTGACAGCTTCTTACTAAGTTAAGCATACTCTTCTCTTACAATGCAGCCATCATGCTCCTTCATATGTAGTCAAATGAGTTGAAGACATATAGCATTCAAAACCTTGCACATAAATGTTTACAGCAGTTTTATTTATACTTCCCAAGGTTTGGAGGCAGCCATGATATCCTTCATTAACTGAATGGATAAAAGAATGGTGGAATATCCAAACAATGAAATATTATTTAGGGCGAAAAAGAAAGGGGACATCAAGCCATGAAAAATATGGAGGAACATTTAATGCATATTAGTAAGTGAAAGAAGTCAATCTGAAGTGGCTACATAATGTATGATTCCACCTGTATGATATTCTGGAAAGGGCAAAACCACAGAGAGAGTGAAAAATCAGTGGTTGTCAGGGGTTAGTAGTGAGGGATGGATGAATCCACAGAGCAGAGAGGATTTTTAAGGCAGTGAAACTATCCTGTAGGATATGCTGGTGGATACATGTTATTATGCGTGTGTCAAAACCCATAGAATGAAAAACACCAAGAGTGAGCCCTAACGTAGACTGTGAACTTTGAGTGACAATCTGTCAACATAGGTTCATTGATCATAAAAAATGTATTGCTCTGGTGCAGGATGTGGATAGTTGGGGAGGCCGTGTGGCTGTGGGGACTGAAGTATATGAGAATGCTGTACTTTCTGCTCAATGTTTCTGTGAACCCATAACTGCTCTAAAAATTAAAGTCTACCAAAAATACAGAGCGACAGTTAAGATGGCAGAGGAGTTGGAGGACATGGAATTCATCTCTCTCCAGAGATGCATCAGGAATACATCTATAGATGCAACAATTCTCACAGAACACTGGCTGAACTCTAGCAGAACACCTTGGACACGAGAAAGGACTATAAAGATCCCTGAATATCTGGGTAGGATGAAGAAAAGACGAGAGAAGGAGGAGGAGAGGAAGGGAAGCATTTGAGTCTGTCAGAAGAGTGTGAAGCAGCCAATCTGTGACAGATGGGACAGAGTGAGAAATACACAGATGGTCCATACTGCAGCCCAGCATGGGCTGGACTGTGAGGTGTGTTCACAAGTGTGCAAGGGGGCTGCAAGCTGGAGTGTGGGGGTTGGAAAATAGGCCCAGAGTGAGAACTGTTGTTGGCTGTGTGGAGAAGGACTGAGGGGATGGGAGGGAGGAAATCAGCAACGGGGAGTGCCTATGGAAAAAGACTGGACTGCTATAGTAGCAGGGAGCTACTGCTGAGTCACATGCAGGGGGAGGAGCCACTATTGGAGCTTCTTTCTCTTCTTCAGTTCCTGCCCGCAAACAATAAAAGAAGCCCTCTCAAGGCAGGTTCTCATGTGCCGGTCGACAAGCAATTAAAAAAACCCTCTTAGGGCTGGCCCTCACACGCCTTATGCTGGATGCCAGAAAATGCCCTCACTAAGGTCATATCTGTTGCACCCATGGTTGTCGGCCTCATTGTGCATTTGGCGCCACCAGGGTTCCTGTGATTCAAGCATTCATACCACCTCTGCACGCTGTCCTCACTGGGGCAGACCCAAAAGCTCCATGGCAGCCTCAGGACCAGACTCCTGTCAGTGGACCACATGAAGAGGTGGAGATAAAACCAAAGCTGACCCCCAGGAGTGGGGCCACTACATAAGAGGATTGAAAATCTTTCCATCAGCTGTGCAAGCTTCAGATTAAATCCCCGTGATCAGGTAGGTAGACCCTGCATCAGTGGAATATCTGAGTAGACGAGTGTTCCCACAAATTAAAATGGTCTGTCTTTGGCAGCTGTGGACTTTGGGGGCAAGCACACACAAAAAATGGGCCAGATCAGAGTCTTACTGCTCCCCATAGGGCCTGCAGCAGATCCAGAGACCAGCCCAGAGGCAGAGGAGGGCCTTGTGGGGAGGCAGAGGTGGGCTGTAGCTCATGGTGTGTACAGGGACACTTATAGCTGAGACCCCATGGAAAAATTATTATTATTATTATTATTACTTTTACTATGTTTTGATTCATTCTGTTCTTGGTTTTGGCTATTTTGTTTGTTTTTGTTTTGTTTTTTGGTGGGTTTGTTTTTTGTTTTATTATTTTTTAAATTTAGTCTTCTGAGATCTTTGTGTTTTATAACATATTTTTATTTTTTATTTTTTATATATTTCTAATTTTACTTTACTTTTCTGTTGTTCTGTGTTCTTTTCCCTTATTTTTTTTTCTTCTTTCTTTTTAATATATATTTTTTTATTTTTCTGTTGCTACTTTTCTGTTGTTCTGTGTTTTTCACTTTTTATTTTATTTTATTTTAATCTTTTTTTATCAGTTTGTTCTGTTGCCTTGCTTTATTCATCAGTTGGAACACTGCTTTGGTTTTGTTTATAGGTTTTCTGTTTTTTAATTCTGATTCCAACTGTTTGATTTAGTTTTGGGTTTCATGTGTTTGCCTGGTTGTCCTCTTGCTGTTTATTTTATTTGGTTCTTTTTTTGTTTCTTTTGAATGTGTGTATGTTTCCTTGTTTTTGTTTTTGTTTGATTTTTTACCATTTATCTGGGGTTTTCTCTTTTTTTGTTTCTTTAATAATTTTTTTTACATTTCTATTTCTACTTTGCTTTTCTATTGTTCTGTCTTCTTTCCCCTTTCTCTTTTTCTTTTTTTATCAACAATGTCAGTTTGTTTTTTCTCTTTGCTTCATTCTTCAGTTGGCACTCTGCTTTGGTTTTGTTTTTTGGTTTTGTGTTTTTGTTAGTTTTCTTTTTAATTGCTTGCTTTTGTTCTTGGGTCCTTTTGTTTGTGTGGTTGCTCTCTTGCTTTTTGTTTTATTTCATTTTGTTTTTTTTCTTTTGTGTGTGTGCATGTTTTCTTGTTTCTGTTTTTGCTTGATTTTATTTCTTACCATTTGCCTGGGGTTTTGTTAGTCTTTTTTTTTTTTTCAGTTTGTTTCCTTTATTGCTGGGATGAGCTACTTGTGGGGTCCTGGTTCCTTGACCAGAAGTTGGGCCTGAGGCTCTGGGGTGGGAGCACCGAATCCCAGACCCTGGACCACTAGAGAATTCCCACCCCCGGCAAAATTAATCTCAGAGAGCTCTCACTGAGAGCTGTCTGAATCCAAGACCCAGATCCACCCAACTGTTTGCAGTTCCCAGCACTGGACACCTCACACCAAACAACAAACAAGAGAGGAACACAAACCCACCCATCAGCACATTGAATACCTGAAGTCATACTAAGCTCACAGACACCCCAAAATACACCAACTGACATGGCCCTGCTCATCAGAGGGAAAAGCCTCATCTCCACCCACCAGAATGCAGGTACCAGTCTCTCCTACCAGGAAATGTATGCAAGACACTGGACCAACCCCACCACTGGGGACAGAACAGAAGCAAAAGAAACTATGACCCTGAAGCCTAAGGAAAGTAGACCTCAAATACTGTAAGTTAGACAAAATGAGAAGACAGAGAAATATCTTGCAGGCAAAATAACAAGATAAAATTCCACAAGACCAAGTAAATGAAGAGGAAATAAGTAAACTACCTGAAAAAGAATTCAGAGCATTGATAGTAAAGATGATCCAAAATCTCAGAAACAGAATGGAGAAAATGCAAGAAATGTTTAACAAGGACTTAGAAGACCTAAAGAGCAAGCAAACACTGATGAATAATGCAATAACTGAAATTAAAACTACTCTAGAAGGAATCAATAGCTGAAGAACTGAGGCAGAAGAACAGATAAGTAAGCTGGAAGAGAGAATGATGGAAATAACTGCCTCAGAGCAGAACAAAGAAAAAAGAATAAAAAGAACTGAGCACAGTCTCAGAGACCTCAGGGACAACACTAAGTACATCAAGATTCGAATTATAGGCATCCCAAGAAAAGAAGAAATAAATAAAGGGTCTGAGAAAATATTTGGAAAGATTATAGTCAAAAACTTCCCCAACATAGGAAAGGAAACAGTCAATCAATCCAGGAAGCACAGACAGTCCCATACAGGATAAACCCTAGGATAAACACACCAAGACACATATTAATCAAACTAGCAAAAATTAAACACATAGAAAAAATAGTAAAAGCAGCAAGGAAAAAGCAACAAATAACATACAAGGGAATCCCCATAAGGTTAACAGCTGATTTCTCATCCAGAAAGGAGGGACAGGATATATTTAAAGTGATTAAAAGGGAAAAACCTGCCAGTAGGATTACTATACCCAGTAAGGATCTCATTAAGATTTGGCAGAGAAATCAAAAGCTTTACAGACAAGCAAAAGTTAAAAGAATTCAGCACCACCAAACCAGCTTTTCAACAAATACTAAGGGAACCTCTCTAGGCAGGAAAACACAAGAGAAGGAAATGACCTACAAAAACAATCCAAAAACAATTAAGAAAATTGTAATAGGAACATACATATCAATACTTACCTGAAATGTAAATGGTTTAAATGCTCCAACCAAAAGACACAGACTGTCTGAATGGATAGGAAAAAAAAAAAAAAAGACCCATATATATGCTGGCTACAAGAGACCCACTTCAGCCTATGGATGCATAGAGACTGAAAGTGATGGGATGGAAAAAGATATTCCATGCAAATGAAATTACAAGAAAGCTGGAGTAGCAATACTCTATTAAATAAAATAGACTTTAAAATAAAGAGTATTGCAAGAGACAAGGAAGGACCCTACATAATAATCAAGGGATCAATCCAAGAAGAAGATAGAGCAATTGTAAATATCTATGCACCCAACATAGGAGCACCTCAATACATAATGCAAAGGATAACAGGGGAAATCAGCAGGCAAACTCCACAATAATAGTAGAGGACTTTAACAGCCCACTTATATCAATGAACAGATCATCCAAAGAGAAAATAAGTACAAACACACAAGATTAGAATGACACATTAGGCCAGATGGGCTTTATCAATATTTATAGGACATTCCATCCAAAAACAACAGAGACTCTTTCTTCTCAAGTGGACATGGAACACTCTCCAGGGTAGATCACATCTTGGGTCAAACATCAAGACTCAGTAAACTTAAGAAAATTGAAAATGTATCAAGCTTGTTTTCCAACAACAATGCTATGAGACTAGATACAAATTACAGGGAAAAAAACTGTAAAAACTACAAACACATGGACTAGACAATATGGTACTAAACAACCAAGAAATTACTGAAGAAATCAAGAGGAAAACAAAAAATACCTAGAAACAAATGACAATGAAAATAGAATGACCCAAAACCTATTGGATGTAGCAAAAGCAGTTCTAAGACAGAACTTTATAGCAATACAATCCTACTTCAAGAAACAAGAAAAATCTCAAATAAACACCTAACTTTATACCTAAAGCAATGAGAGAAAAGCACAATAAAACTTAGCAGAAGGAAAGAAATCATAAGGATTCGACCAGAAATGACTAAAAAAGAAATGAAGGAAACAATAACAAAGATCAATAAAACTAAAAGCTGGTTCTTGAGAAAATAAACAAAATTGATAAACCATTAGCCAGACTCATCAGGGAAAAAAATGGGGAAAATCTCAAATCCAAATAATTAGAAATATAAAAGGAGAAGTAACAACTAACACTGCAGAAATACAAAGGATCATGAGAGACTGCTATAAGAAACTACATGCCAATAAAATGGACAACCTGGAAGAAGTGGAAAAATTCTAGAAAAGTCCAACCTTCCAAGACTGAATCAAGAAGAAATAGAAAATATGAACAGACCAATAATCGCAAGCACTGAAATTGAAACTGTGATTAAAAATCTTGCAACAAACAAAAGCCCAGGGCCAGGTGGCTTCACAGGAGAATTCTATCAAACATTTACAGAAGGGCCAACACCCATCCTTCTCAAACTCTTCCAAAATACAGCAGAAAGAGGAACACTCCTAAATTCATTCTGCAAGGCCACCATCACCTTGATACCAAAACCAGACAAAGATATCACAAAAAAAAGAAAATTACAGGCCAATATCACTGATGAACATAGATGCAAAAATCCTCAATAGAATACTAGCAAAGAGAATCCAACAGCACAGTAAAAGGATCATACACCATGATCAAGAAGGGTTTATCCAGGAATGCAAGGATTCTTCAATATATGCAAATGAATCAAAGTGATACACCCTGTTAAGAAACTGAAGCATAAAAAAACATGATAATCTCAATAGATGCAGAATAAGATTTTAACAAAATTCAACACCCACTTATCATAAAAACTCTCCATAAAGAGGGCATTGAAGGAAACTACCTCAACATAATAAGTGTCATATATGACAAACCTACAGCCAACATCATTCTCAATGGTGAAAAATTGAAAGCATTCCATCTAAGAACAGTGACAAGACAAAGGTGCCAACTCTCACCACTATTATTAAACATAGTTTTGGAAGTTTGAGCCACAGCAATCAGAGAAGAAAAAGAAATAAAATGAATCCAAACTGGAAAAGAAAAAGTAAAACGGTCACTGTTTGCACATGACATGATACTATACATAGAAAACCCCAAAGATGCCACCAGGAAATTACTAGAGCTAACCAATGAATCTGGTAAAGTTGTAGCACACAGAACTAATGCACAGAAATCTCTTGCATTCCTATGGACTAACAAGGAAAAATCAGACATAGAAATTAAGGAAACACTCTCATTTACCATTGAAAAAAAGAATAAAATACCTTAGAATAAACTTACTTAAGGAGGCAAAAGACCTGTATGCAGAAAACTGAAGAGACTGATGAAAGAAATCAAAAATGAAACAAACAGATGGAGAGATATACCACGTTCTTGGATTGGAAGAATCAACATTGTGAAAATGACTATACTACCCAAAGCAATCTACAGATTCAATGCAATCCCTATCAAATAACCAATGACATTATTCACAGAAGTAGAAAAAAAATTACAACTTGTATGGAAACACAAAAGACACTGAATAACCAAAGCAACACTTGGATAGAAAAACAGAGCTGGAGGAATCAGGCTCCCTGACTTCAGACTATACTACAAAGCTACAGTAATCAAGACAGCATGGTACTGGCACAAAAACAGAAATACAGATCAATGGAACAGGATAGAAAGCCCAGAGATAAACTCACAAAGGAGGTAAGAATATAGTCAAGAAAAGACAGCCTCTTCAATAGATGGTGCTGGGAAAACTGGACAGCTACATGTAGAAGAATGAAATTAGAACATTTCCTAACACCATACACAAAAATAAACTCAAAATGGATTAAAGACCTGAACTTAAGCTCAGACATGATAAAACTCTTAGAAGAAAACATAGGAAGAACACTGTATAAATCACAGCAAGATCCTTTTTTGACCCACCTCCTAGAGTAATGGAAATAAAAACAAAAAATAACAAATGGGACCTAATGAAATGTAAAAGCATTCACACTGCAGTGGAAACCATAAATAAGATGAAAATACAAACCTCACAATGGGAGAAAATATTTGCAAATGAAGCAACTGACAAAGGATTAATCTCCAAAATATACAAGCAGCTCATGTAGCTCAACATCAGAAAAAACCAAACAACCCGATCCAAAAATGAGCAGAAGACCTAAATAGACATTTTCCAAAGAAGACATACAGATGGCTGCCAAACACATGAAAAGAACCTCCACACCACTAATCATTAGAGAAATGCAAATCAAAATCACGAGGTATCACCTCACCCCTATCTGAATGGCCATCATCAAGAAATCTAGGAACAATAAATGCTGGAGGACTTCCTAGGTGACACAGTCATTAAGAATCTGCCTGCCAATGCAGGGGACATGGGTTCAATCCCTGCCCCTGGAAGATAACACATGCCACAGAGCAAATACGCCCATGTGCCACAAGTATTGAGGCTGTGCTCTAGAGCCCAGGAACCACAGCTATTGAGCCCATGTGCCACAGCTACTGAAGCCCATGTGCCTAGAGCCTATGCTCTGCAACAAGAGAGGTGACCACAATGAGGAGCCTGTGCACCACAACAAAGAGTAGCCCCCACTCGACACAACTAGAGAAAGCCCAAGTGCAGCAATGAGGACCCAACACAGCCAATAAGATAAATAAATAAATAAATTTATAAAAAAAAATAAATAAATGCTGGAGAGGGTGTGGAGAAAAGGGAACCCTCCTGCACTGTTGGTGGGAATGTAAATTGATACAGCCAGTATGGAGAACAGTATGGAGTTTCCTTAAAAAACTAAAAATAGAACTACCATATGACCCAGCAATTCCACTACTGAGCATATACCCAGAGAAAACCATAATTCAAAAAGATACATGTACCACAATGTTCACGGCAGCAATATTTACAATAGCCAGGACATGGAAGCAACCTAAATGTCCATTGACAGATGAATGGATATAGAAGATGTGACACATATATACAATGGAATATTACTCAGCCATAAGAAAAGAACGAAATTGAGTTACTTGTAGTGAGGTGGATGGACCTGGAGTCTGTCATACGGAGTGAAGTAAGTCAGAAAGAGAAAAACAAACACCGTATGCTAACGCAAATAGATGGAATCTAAAAAAATGGTACTGATGTACCTAGTGGCAGGGCAGGAATAAAGATGCACATGTAGAGAACAGATTTGAGGACATGGTGGCAAAGCGGAACCTGGGACAAAGTGAGAGAGTAGCACTGACATATATATACTACCAAATGCAAAATGGATGGCTAGTGGGAAGCTGCTGCATAACACAGGGAGATCAACTTGATGCTCTGTGACAGCCTAGAGGGGTAGGATAGGGAGGGTGGAAGGGAGGCTCAAGAGGGAGGGGATATGAGGATATATATATACTTACACCTGATTCACTTTGTTGTACAGCAGAAACTAACTCAGCATTGTAAAGCAATTATACTCCAATAAAAATGTGAAAAAAATATACACATATACATACATACAAGTATATCTAAAATGAAAAATTACCCTAAACTTAGGACTTTAAATAGCAATCAATATTTATTATTTCACATAATTTCTGTGGGTCAGGTTTTCAGGAATGACTGGCAGGGTGCTTCTGCTTCAGAGTCTTCCATAAAGCTGCAGTCATGACGTCAGCCAAGGTTGCTGTCATTTGAAGGTTTGATTGGAGCTGGAGGATCCACTTCTAATTCGGGCCACTCCCATGGCTGATAGCAGGACACCTCAGTTCCTCATCATTTGGAGCCAAGCTTGCCTGAGTATCCTCCCAATATGATGGCTGGCTTCCCCAGGGTGGGTATCCCAGGGAGAGCAAGATGAAGCCATAATGTCTTTTCTGATCTGTCTTCAAAACTCACACACCATCATTTTCACAATATCCTGTTGGTTGCACGGGTCAGCTCTAGGCCGTATGGGAGAGGACACCACAGAGCTATGCACTGCAGGAGGTCAAGATTATTGTGGGCCATCCTGGAGGCTCCTACCACACAGGGTTTTTCAAATTTATCAGCAGACAGTAATTTCTAGGATTTGCCGACAAGTCTTTATATCTCTGCTATATCTACAATTGTCCCTCCTATATGCTAAAATTGTTGATGTGCGATTTTTGTTTCCTTGTTTGTTTTTGTTTCTTGATGAATCTGTCAGAGATTTGTCTATTTTAAAGAAGCAACTTTTGAATTTTTTGTCAGTCTCTAACATATACTTCTTTTTGACTTAATTACCTTGCATTTTCCTTTTTTTTCCCTTCTACTTTATGTTTTCTCTGGACGATCTCTAACTTCTTAAATCTAATCAGTAGAGTATTTTGAATCTTTCTTTGTTTCCAAAGTATATATTTAGGTGACTAATTTCCCAGTGAACATTGGTTTTGCTATATCCTTCAAATTTTGATATGTAATGTTTCCATTTTTTTGGCACCAAATATTTTCTAGTATACATTATAATTCTCTTTTAAACACATGAATTACTTTAGAAGTATTTTTTCTTTAATTTCTAAATATGTGGGGGTATGTGATTATCTTCAGTTAGTAGTTCCTAAATCATTGTCCTGTCATCAGGGACTTGTATGCGTCTTTGGCATTTGTTCATATTTGTTTTGTGGCCTAGGGCACAGCCAATTTTTATATATTCCCAGAAGTTTGAAAAGAATATGTATTCTCTAATTGTTATGTGCAGGGTCCATTAGATCAAGCTTATTAATTGTTAAAATCTTCCATATTCCTAGTAACATTTTTGTGTATGTTTTACTAGTTACTTAGATGTGTTTAAAAAAAATTCTCTCTCTGATGAAGATGATGGATTTGTACATTCTTTTTTAAAATTCTACAAAGTTTTGCTCTATACATTTTGAAGTTATATTGTTACATGCAAACTATCATATGTATTTCTGGTAAATTGTTTTCTCTATTTTTATATGTTGACCATTTTTATCCCCCAAAATGCTTTTTGTCTGATATTAATATACTGGTACCTGCTTCCTTTTGGTTGATATTTGCCTGGTACACATTTTCCATCACTTTTTTTGCATATTTATGTGTCATTATGTTTAAATATGTCTCCTGCAAACAATGTATACTGGCATTTTATCTTATTTGGTGTTTTTCTACCTCTAACACTCTCTATCTTTCAACTGGAAAGTTTTGATCATTTCCATTTACCAAATCACTAACATATTTGCAAATATTCCTCCCACCTTATACTCCATTTCCTCTTTGCCACGTTTTTTCCCAACACATATTTTACGCCTTTTCTGGCCTTAATAAAGTTGTCAATATTCCCTTTTCTTTCTCTCAATGAGTATTTTTAAGGAAATATAGATTTTAAGTTAGTAAGTTAACACACCTACACTCCTCTCAAACAACTAAGGACTTTGAATGCTTTCACTCTGATCACACCTTCCCATCTTACAAGATTTTTTTCCAGTATTTTAGTTCCACAGTCTTTTCATGTACCTCAAGTTAGTTCAAGCATGGCCAGAACCACATGCTAAAATGACAAAAGCACTAAACACAGACCCCAGAGCAGTGGTTCAAAGAAGCGAAAAGTGTATTCCTTCCTCACACGACAATGCAGAAGCAGACAGGTGGTGGCTGCCTGCTGGGAGAGCTGCCTCCTAGCAGGTCACCCAAGTTAGGTTTCCACTATCTCTTGCTCATGTTCTCACATACCCAGGGCTAAATCCTGGCACCACAAAGGTCTAATCCGCCATGCATGTTATAGTCACCTTAACCCCCAGATGAAAATTTAAGTTTACTGTGTCCACATTCTATGCTAGGGGAAGGAGAGATGAACCTGAGCAACTTCTTTAATTTTGTTTTAATTTATTTCTTTTTATTTTTTATTGGACTATAGTTGCTTTAAAATATTGTGTTCCTTTCTACTGTACAGCAAAGTGAATCCGCTATACTTATACATATGTCCCCTGTATTTTGGATTTCCTTCTCATTGAAGTCACCACAGAGCACTGAGTAGAATTCCCTGTGCTATAAAGTGTGTTCTCATTAGTTATCTATTTTACATAGTATCCATAGTGTATATATGTCAGTCCCAATCTCCCAATTCATCCCACCCCACCCTTCTTTCCCCCTTAGTATCCAAGAGTTTGTTCTCCATGAGCAACTTCTTTAAGGAAGGAGCCTGCAAGTGCATATGATTGCTCTTTGCTGTAGCAAAGTAGGAAGATATCATCTCTGGTTGAGTGACCAACAACCCAGCTACAACTTGGAGGCTTCTGTTCCTAAAAGCGAGAAGGAGAGAATGAGCTTGGGGCACAAACTGCAGTCCTCCATGGACATCATCGGAATCCTGCATCCTCTTCGGATTTTCTCTGTTTGCTTCAACCTTAGGCAGGTAGCCTCCCCCAGTGACAGCAAAGTTGTTTACTAACAACAGTAGCCTCATGGTCTCTCATGTAACAATCCACTAAAACAGAGACTGGCTCTTTACAGGTAGTTCCAGTCAAGTTTAGACTTCCTCCAATTGGTCCAATGTGGATCATATGCCCATCACTAAACTAGTGAACCAAAATACTTGTTTAATGGATCCAGAATTTCAATTTTGCAAGATGAAAAGGGTTCTGGAATGGAATGCTTGTGAGTGTTGCAACGATATGAATGTCAATGTCACTGAACTGTTCACTTTAAAATGGTTTAGATGTAAATTATATGTTACCTATACTTACCATAATTTAAAAGGTTGAAAATAAATCTGACAAGATAAATGACATTTTCTAACATGAAGAACAACATAGGGGTAAGCCTGTGTCATTTCTATTCACTTCAGAAAAAGGGAGGGAAACGCGGTGTGACTGTGCCCTGCAGTAGATTCACACACACCATCCCCACCCAGTTAACCCCCCTGTCTTGAGGACCCAGTAGGGCTCAGCCCTGGGATGGAGCTCTTGGGGAATCAGTTTTTTACTTTGTGAAGCCAGGGAGACATCAGAGTCGGAGCTGGTGGGACAGAAAAGGAAGGAAACAAATTAAACTCCCCCTCCACCAGACAGTGTGTCCTTTGTGGGAAGTCCTCTGGTTTTACAAGCAAGGGAGTTGTGTCAAGTCAGCAAGAACACGTGGCTAAGTCAGTTACACAGCCCCGCTATGGTCCATAACAAGAGCAAGAATAGCCACCAGCCCCCAAAGCTGACTGTGTGCAGGACTGTCCAGGGCTCTGTGTGAGTTACCCCCCATCATCCTCACAGTCTGAGGTTGTCCTCGGGCATCTCCAGTGACACAGGAGGAAATGAATGTGCTGAGGAAATGAGCAGCTGTTTTGTTCCTTCAGAGAGAGTGTCACACGCATAGGTGAGTTTGCAGCTTGAATCTTATGCTCTGAATGTTGTGTTCTCTGTTCTCCATTGCTGGCTTCACTGGCAGGGACACTAGGGCCCTCAGAGCATCAGCTGACTCTGTAAAGTTACTCAGCCAGGCAATGGGAGAAGTACCATTTTGGAATCAAGGATCTCAGTTCCCAGACTGGAGCCTTTTCTACCACACGAGCCCTCCTCTGAGGAAAGGAAGGTCTAGAATTTGTCCACTGGACCCCCATGTGCCTCCCAGTTGGACCCCTTGAAAGCAGCATGGGGAGAGGTGTTAGCAGAGCAACTCTTACCTCACTGACCCCACCTGGAAAGATGTCTCTGTTCTTGCTTTCTGACCATGATGGCTTCATTCTCCAAGGGGAGATGATGGTTTAAGGGGACACCCTCAGGAAAGGGGGACCCAGCCGGCTCAGAAACCTTCCTAACCCAGGGCTGTGAGGGTGCTGCAGAGAGGGCCTGGGGCCTAGGGTACAGATGAGGAGGGGTGGGGGGCGACAGCGAAGCAGGTAGGATGCAGCAGGCCAAGGGAGCCTCCGGAGACACACGTCCCCTTGTGGGCTCATTGCTGTCTTTGTTCAGCTGGGGTGTGTGGGGTAGTTGGGGTCAGTGGTTCCTAAGCCCAGCTCACTGTTTAGGTCGGATTCCCCAGAAGCAGACACAGACATGGGATAGGAGCCCTGTGAGGCTGGTGTGTTGAGGACATGCCCAAGGGGGGACCTGGAGACTCGGTTGGGGCAGCAGAGCGAGGAGGGGAAGCAGCTAAGCAGGGTGTGATCCCCACCAGGAGCAGCCTCAGAGCCATCCTGCAGGGCAGCAGAAGTGACGCCCCGCGTGTGTTCTGCTTAGAGCAAGGAGCTGGGCTTTCCCCCGTCGGTCTGGGCTGAGGGCCTCCGGGGTGCTCAGGGTCGGGGCCAGACATGCACACTCACGGTGTCGCGCTACTCTGCTTGTGGGACAGTGCTGTTCGTAAAGCCAGGAGCCCCAGGAGAGGTGCAGGGGCAGGTGTTACACAGAAAGGTTGACAGGAGCCCAGAACGGGGTGGAGAGCCATGGGGGAGGGAATCTGCTGGAGCACCAACAGTGTCCCTCACCACCCTCAGGATCCCTCCTCACATTTCAGGATCCCAGGTCTTTGCCAGCAGTGCTGGATGGACAGGGGAAGGGGTGAAGGCACGGATAGTCTGGGAGCCTGAAGCTGCAGGTGAGGTGGAGCTTTGGAGCGAGATTGGAGGGGCCAGTATCGGGGGGCCCCAGGGAACAGAAAGTCACCGTTTGGCAGGACTGAGGGGCTTGACTCTCCTCCAGCTTCTCAACTCCTTCTTTGCACATGCACGGAGTCACACACACAACCGTGCACACTCAGACACACGAGCCAGGAACACACTTGTGTGAGTGTGTGTGGAGGTCAGGCACTGGTGCACACAGACATGCTAACACAGACATGCTTGGGCAGGCGCAGACAATGATATGAGCCCAAATACACACTCAGATCCTGGTGCAGAAACACATCCATAGAGAGAGAAAAGATGGCGTGAGGTAGAGGGACGTGGAATGCATCCCTCTCCACAGATGCATTGGGAATGCACCAAAAGACGCAATAATTCCCACAGAGAACAAACTGAACACCAGCAGATGACCTCGGATACCAGAAAGGACTGCAAGGATTCCAACATAACTGGTAGGGAGTCATCTACAATGACTCAAAGAGGATGAAGCCACTGAGCTGTGGCAGACAGGAGGGAGTGAGAAACACACGGAGGGTCTGCACCATGACTCAGCATTCCCAGACTGAGACATCCATTCACAGCTCAACAGGGGGTCTGGGAGTGGGAGCCTGGGAACTGGAGAACTGGTACAGGGTGAGAAACATTGTTGCCAGTAGGGAGACAGACCTAGAGGACAGGAGGGAAGAGGTCCACAGCAAGGAGTGCCTGCCCCTGAGAGCTGCTGGGCCATGACGACAGCTGGATGCTCCTGGCTCACGGGTGGGGGAGGAGGAGCTGCGGGCATAGCCTCTCTCTCTCTCTCTTTCGGCACCTGCAATGGGCAGAGGAAGGACCCCTGTGGGCCAAGCTAAGGCACTCAGGGATAACAAAGGCCCTCAGGCCCTCAGGCCCTCCAGCAGGGCTGGCTTAGAGCGTTGGCAGCCGGGAGAAAAAAGGCCCGGAGAGAGGCCCAACTCTGAGACATTCTGTTTACACCTGAGCCACAGAGTCCCTCTGCAACAGGCACCTCCACGCCCGACTGAAACGACATGACCCAGACAGAGCGCCACTGCTCACTCACTCCCAGGGGAAGGAGCCACTATTGTACCCTCTCCCTCCCCACACACCAGCACTTACAGACGAACAATAAAGGAAGCTCTGCTGGTCACAGAATAATACAAAAAACCCGAGGTGGGTAGAAGGACACTTATAGCTGAGACTCCAAGGAAACAGACATATTAGTATTAATTCTAGTGAACTGGTCCATTCTGGGGTCAGTTCTTTTTTTTTTTTTTTCTTTTTCTTTGTTAATTACGATCTTAGTCCTAAGGGATCTACAAGTTTTATAACATATTTTTTATTCTATTTTTAATTCTATTTTTATTTTTAGCCTTTTTCTATACTTCTATTCCTAGCTAAGTTTTTTGTAGTGCAGATTATATATCTCTCCTACCTTCCTTTCATCTCTACCTTTATACATTTCTATTTCTTTCTTTTCATTTTCATATTTCCAGTCACACTACGCTCTTCTGTTGCCCTGTCGTCTCTCTTTTTTTAGTTTATTTTATTTTAACATACTTATAAGCAACATTATTGACCTGCTCAGTCTCCTTGCTTTATTCTCCAGATGACACACTGCCTTGGTATTTATTATTAGGTTTTTGTCTTTATCTTAGTTCTTAGTATAATTTTCTAATTTCATTCTGAGAATCTCCAGTATGTCTGGTGGTACTCTAGCTCTTTTTTATATTTGATCCTAGCTTTCAATATCACCCTGGATTTGTGTTTGTGTGTGTATGGTGTTATTTGTTTGTTTGTTTGTTTTTGCTTTTGTTTCTGTTTTGTTCTGTTTTGGTTTTGAATTTCTGTTGGTTTCTTCTTTGAATGTCTGATGGCATACTGGGGTTCTTCTGTCATGTTTTTCTAGTACCTTATGTTCTATTGGATACAGTAGTTTTGTGTCTTATACATGTATGTGTTTCCTAGACTTAGCATTTGTTTGACTCAACACTCTGCCATTAGTCTGGGGCTTGGACAGTCTTCTTTAAACCCCTCTATTGCCAGGACAAGCAACCCCGGAAGTTTGGACTACCATAAGAAAACAAAGAAACACCATGCAGGCAAAGGAGCAGGAAAAAAACCTACAAGACCCAGAGATAAACTATGGTCAGCTAATCTATGACAAAGGAGGTAAGGATATACAATGGAGACAAGACAGCCTCTTCAATAAGTGGTGCTGGGAAAACTGGACAGCGCTACATGTGAAAGAATGAAATTAGAACACTCCCTAACACCATACACAAAAATAAACTCAAAATGGATTAAGGACCTAAGTGTCAGGCAAGACACTATGAAACTCCTAGAAGAAAACATAGGAAGAACACTCTTCGATGTAAATCACAGCAAGTTCTTTTTTGACCCACCTCCTAAAGTAATGGAAATAAAAACAAAAAAATGTGGGACCTAATGAAACTTAAAAGCTTCAACACAGCAAGAGAAATTATAAGCAAAACGAAAAGATAACCCTGTTAATGGGAGAAAATATTTGCAAGTGAATCAACAAAGGATTAATCTCCAAAATAAACAGTTCATGCAGCTCAATATCAAAAAAACAAACAATCCAATCACAAAATGGGCAGAAGACCTAAATAAGCATTTCTCTAAAGAAGACATACAGATGGCCTAGAGGCACATGAAAAGCTGCTCAACATCACTAATTATTAGAGAAATGCAAATCAAAACTACAATGAGGTATCACCTCATACCAGTTAGAATGGGCATCATCAGAAAATTTACAAACAGTAAATGCTGGAGGGGGTGTGGAGAAAAGGAACTCTTTTGCACTGTTGACGGGAATGTAAATTGATACAGCCACTATGGAGAACAGTATGGAGGTTCCTTGAAAAACTAGTTACCATATGACCCAGCAATCCCACTACTGCACATATTCCCAGAAAACAGCATAATTCAAAAAGACACATGCACTCCAGTGTTCATTGCAGCACTATTTACAATAGCCAGGAAATGGAAGCAACTTAAATGTCTATCAACAGAGGAATGGATAAAGAAGATGTGGTACATATACAGTGGAATGTTACTCAGCTATAAAAAGGAGTGAAATTGGCACATTTGTAGAGACATGGATGGACCTAGAGACTTGTCATACAGAGTGAAGTGAGTCAGAAAGAGAAAAAGAAATTTCGTATATTAGCACATATATGGAATATAGATGTGGAATATAGAAAAATGGTACAAATCAACCAGTTTGCAAGGCAGAAATAGAGACAGAGATGTAGAGAACAAACATATGGACACCAAGTGGGGAAAGTGGGGGTGTGGGGTGTTAATTGGGAGGTTGGGATTGCCATGTATACATTACTAATAAGAAAAAAAATATCAAATTGTACACTTTAAATATATGCAGTTTATTGTATGTCAATTGTATCTCAATAAAAGTTCTTAAAAAAATGAAAAAAAAAAAAACCTACAAGACCAAATAAATGAAGAGGAAATAGGAAAAATGCCTGAAAAAGAATTCAGAGTAATGATAGTAAAAATGATACAAAATCTCGATAATAAAATAAAGAAAATACAAGAAACAGTTAATAAGGACTCAGAAGAACTAAAGAACAAACAAACAGTAATGGACAACATAATAACTGAAATTAAAAATACTCTAGATGCTATAAACAGCAGAATGATGGAGGCAGAAGAACAAATAAGTGAGCTGGAAGATAGAATGGGGGAAATAACTGCCACAGAGCAGGAAAAAGAAAAAAGAATAAAAAAGAATACAAGACAGTCTCAGAGACCTCAGTGATAACATTAAGCACACCAGCATTCAAATCATAGGCATCCCAGATGAAGAAGAAAACAAGAAAGGGTCTGAGAAAATATTTGAAGAGGTTCTAGTGGAAAACTTCCCCAACATGGGAAAGGAAATAATTCACCAAGTCCAAGAAGCACAGAGAGTCCCATACACAATAAACCCAAGGAGAAATACACCAAGACACATATTAATCAAACTAATGACAATTAAACACAAAGAAAAAATATTAAAAGCAGCAAGAGAAAAGCAACAAACAACATATAAGGGAAAATCCATAAGGATAACAGCTGACCTTTCTACAGAAACTCTGCAGGCCAGAAGGGAATGGCAGGATACACTGGAAGTCCTGAAAGAGAAAAACCTACAGCCAAGAATACTCTACTCAGCAAGAATTTCATTCAGATTTGATGGAGAAATCAAAGGCTTTCCAGACAAGCAAAAGTTAAGAGAATTCAGCACCACCAAACCAGACTTACAACAATTACTTAAGGAACTTCTCTAAGTAGGAAACACAAGAGAAGGAAAACACCTACAAATACAAACCCAAAACAATTCAGAAAATGGTAATAGGAACACACATGTCAATAATCACCTTAAATGTAAATGGATTAAATGCTCCAACCAAAAGACACAGACTGGCTGAATGGATACAAAAACAAGACCCTTCTACATGCTGCCTACAAGAAACCCACTTCAGACCAAGGGATACATATAGACTGAAAATACAGGGATGGAAAAAATATTCCATGCAAATGGAAGTCAAAAGAAAGCTGGAGTAGCAATACTCATATCAGACAAATTAGACTTTTAAGTAAAGACTATTACAAGAGACAAGGAAGGACACTACATAATGATCAAGGAATCAATCCAAGAAGAACATATCACAATGGTAAATATCTATGCCCCCAACATAGGAGCATGTCAATACATAAGGCAAATGCTAACAGCCATAAAAGGGGACATCGCCAGTAATACAATAATAGCAGGAGACTTGAACACCCCACTTACATCAATGGATAGATCATCCAAACAGAAAACAAAGACACACAGCTTTAAATGACACATTAGACCATCTCGACTTAATTGATACTTACAGGACAGTCCATCCAAAAATGAAAGAATACACTTTCTTCTCAAGTGCACACAGAACATTCTCCAGGATAGATCACATCTTGGGTCACAAATCAAACCTTGGTAAATTCAAGAAAATTGAAATCATATCAAGCATCTTCTCAGACCACAACGCCATGAGACTAGATATCAATTACAGGAAAAAAACTGCAAAAAATACAAACACATGGAGGCTAAACAATTCACTCTTAAACAACCAAGGAATCACTACAGAAATCAAAGAGGAAATCAAAAAATATCTAGAAACAAATGACAATGAAAACACAACAACCCAAAACCTATGGGACGCAGCAAAAGCAGTTCTAAGAGGGAAGTTTATAGCAATACAGTCCTACCTTAAGAAACAAGAAAATTGTGGAATAAACAACCTAAACTTACACCTAAAACAACTAGAGAGAGAAGAACAAAGAAACCCCAAAGGGAGCAGAAGGAAAGAAATCATAAAGATCAGAGCAGAAATAAATGAAAAAGAAAGGAAGGAAGCAATAGCAAAAATTAATGAAACTAAAAGCTGGTTCTTTGAGAAGATTAACAAAATTGATAAACCATTAGCCAGACTCATCAAGAACAAAAGGGAGAAGATGCAAATCAACAGAATTAGAAATGAAAAAGGAGAAGTAACAACGGACACCACAAAAATACAAAAGATCACGAGAGACTACTACAAGCAACTATATGCCAATAAATTGGAAACCTAGAAGAAATGGATAATTTCTTAGAAAAATACAATCGTCCAAGACTGAACCAGGAAGAAATAGAAACTATGAACAGACCAATCACAAGTATGGAAATTGAGGCTGTGATTAAAAATCTCCCAACAAACAAAAGCCCAGGGCCAGATGGATTCACAGGTGAATTCTATCAAACATTTCAAGAAGAGCTAACACCTATTCTTCTCAAGCTTCCAAAATATAGCAGGAGGAACACTCCCAAACTCATTCTACGAGGCCACCATCACCCTGATACCAAAACCAGGCAAAGATGTCACAAAAAAAGAAAATTACAGACCAATATCACTGATGAATATAGATGCAAAAATCCTCAACAAAATACTAGCTAACAGACTCCAACAGCACATTAAAAAGATCATACACCATGATCAAGTGGGGTTTAACCCTAGGATGCAAGGATTCTTCAATATATGCAAATCAATCAATGTGATACATCATATCAACAAATTGAAGGATAAAAACCATATGATCACCTCAATAGATGCAGAAAAAGCTTTTGACAAAATTCAACACCCATATATGATAAAAGCTCTCCAGAAAATGGGCATAGAAGGAAATTACCTCAACATCATAAAAGCCATATATGAGACACCAAAAGCCAACATTGTTCTAAATGGGGAAAAACTGAAAGAATTCCCTTTAAGAACAGGAACAAGACAAGGGTGTCCACTCTCACCATTATTATTTGACATAGTTTTGGAAGCTTTAGCCACAGCAATCAGAGAAGAAAAAGAAATAAAAGGAATCCAAATTGGAAAAGAAGAAGTAAAATTGTCACTCTTTGCAGATGACATGGTATTATACATAGAAAACCCTAAAGACTCTACCAGAAAACTGCTAGCACTAATTGATGCATTTAGTAAAGCAGCAGCATACAAAATTAATGCACGGAAATCTCTTGCATTCCTATACACTAACAATGAAAGAGCAGAAAAAGAAATTAAGGAAACTCTCCCATTTACCATTGCAACCAAAAGAATAAAATACCTAGGAATAAACCTGCCTAAGGAGGCAAAAGATCTGTATGCAGAAAACTTTAAGACATTGATGAAAGAAATCAAAGACGACACAAACAAATGGAGGGACATACAATGTTCCTGGATTGGAAGAATCAACATTGTGAAAATGACTGTACTACCCAAAGCAATTTACAGATTCAATGCAATCCCGATCAAATTACCAATGGCATTTTTCACAGAATTAGAGCAAGAAATCTTATGATTTGTATGGAAACACAAAAGACCCTGAATAGCCAAAGCAATCTTGAGAAGGAAAAATGGAGATGGTGGAATTAGGCTTCCTGACTTCAAACTATACTACAAGGCTACAGTAATCAAGACAGTATGGTACTGGCATAAAAATAGAAAGGAAGATCAATGGAATAGAATAGAGAACTCAGAGGTAAGCCCAAACACATATGGGCACCTTAACTTTGACAAAGGAGGCAAGAATACACAATGGAAAAAAGCCTCTTCAAGAAGTGGTGCTGGGAAAATTGGACAGCAACATGTAAAAGAATGAAATTAGAACACTTCCTAACAGCAATCACAAAAATAAACTCAAAATGGATTAAAGACCTAAATGGAAGACCAGACACTATAAAACTTCTAGAGGAAAACATTGGCAGAACACTCTATGACATACATCAAAGCAAGGTCCTTTTTGACCCACCTCCTAAAATCATGGAAATAAAATCAAGAATAAACAAATGGGACCTGATGAAACTTAAAAGCTTTTGCACAGCAAAAGAAACCATAAGCAAGACAAGAAGACAACCCTCAGAATGGGAAAAAATAGTTGCCAACGAAACAATGAACAAAGGATTAATCTCCAAAATATACAAGCAGCTCGTGAAGCTTACTACCAAAAAAGCAAATAACCCGATCCACAAATGGGCGGAAGACCTAAAAAGACATTTCTCCAAAGAAGACATACAGATGGCCAACAAACACATGAAAAGATGCTCAACATCACTAATCATCAGAGAAATGCAAATGAAAGCCACAATGAGGTACCTCACACAGGTCAGAATGGCCATCATCAAAAAATCTAGAAACAACAAAATGTTGGAGAGGGTGTGGAGAAAAGGGAACTCTCCTGCACTGTTGGTGGGAATGTAAGTTGGTACAGCCACTATGGAGAACAGTTTGGAGGTTCCTTAAAAAACTAAAAATAGAACTACCATATGATACAGTAATCCCACCACTGGGCATATACCCAAAGAAAACCATAATCCCAAAAGAACCATGTACCATAATGTTTATTGCAGCACTATTTACAATAGCCAGGACATGGAAGCAACCTAAATGCCCATCAACAAATGAATGCATAAAGAAGATGTGGCATATATATACAATGGAATATTACTCAGCTATAAAAGGGGATGAGATGGAGCTATATGTAATGAGGTGGATAGACCTAGAGTCTGTCATACAGAGTGAAGTAAGCCAGAAAGAGAAAAACAAATATTGTATGCTAACTCATATATACGGAATCTAAAAAAAAAAAAAAAAAATGGTACTGATGAACCCAGTGACAAGACAAGAATAAGGATGCAGATGCAGAGAATGGCCTGGAGGACACGAGGTTGGGGGGGGGGGGGGCGGGGGTAAAGGGGAAGCTGGGACAAAGTGAGAGAGTAGCATAGACATATATACACTACCAACTGTAAAGTAGATAGCCAGTGGGAAGTTGCTGTATAACAAACGGAGATCAACTCGATGATGGATGATGCCTTAGAGGGATCCTTAGTCCTGATCCCCAGGACAGGGAGGGTTGGGGGAGTTGAGGAAGGGAGCGAATATGGGGATATGTGTATAAATACAGCTGATTGACTTTGGTGTAACTCAGAAACTGGTACAAGAGTGTAAAGCAATTATATTCCAATAAAAATAAATAAATTAAATAAATAATTAAATAAATAAATAAATAAATAAAATTGGAAATTCAAAAAAAGAAAAAAAGAAACACATCCATAAAATTTCACAATCCTTTACATGTGCATATTCCTGAGCTCATGCCTGAAGCGTAGCTAGCCAGGTCCTTTTCATTCCTGGCTCTCAGAGGAGAGGGAGGTAGGGGATTGGGCAGGGTCCAGGGCCAGGCTGCTTGCAGCTTTCACAGAAGAGTGACCTAAACGTGAATGGTGCAGATCACACACTCCCAAAGCCCAGGCATTTATCTGTCTGGGGTTGTTTCTGGAGGACGTTAAAGAGTGTTGTGAGCTCAGCTGATTCCTCCTGCCCAGTGCACGTCCCCAAGGTTCCACTCCCAACTTTGACCCAGGCCTTAGTCTATCAAGAGCCAGGGGCCTCTCGCCCTCATGTGCAGATGACGCTCTGCAGTCACGGAAGGAATGAAATGGGGATCCTGACATGCAGCCCCAGGACCTGACATGTAGCCTGCATCCTCCCCAAATGGCAGTAGTCAGCAGCAGCAGTGCCAGTAGGAAGCAAGAGCCATCAGTGCAGAATTAGAGTGACCCTGGCTCTGAGGGACTCCCAGGCTGACAGAGGTCATAGATATTTAAAAACTTTGATCAGTGCTCTGCTGGAAGGAATCAGGGGACCATCGAAACCCAGCAGAAGCACCTAACAATCTGTAGGGGGTGGGATCAGGGAAGGCTTTCTGGAGGAGGAGGTGTCTGAAAGGACTCCTGAATGGCCAAGACAAATTACATTTGGGTAAAAGGTCTTTCAGGCAGAGGGAACAGCTTGTGCAAAATGCTGGCACTAGGGGAAGCAGGATGCTCTAGGGAACTGGAAGAAGCTCAGCAAGGCTGGAGGAGGGTAAGGAGTATTGCAAGAAAGGCAGAGCCCACACTGCAAAGGGCAGTCAGCCATCCAAGGGGCTAGAGGCACCCTGAGGGCACAGAGAGTCCTCTGGGCAGTTTTCATCTGGGGACTGATGTTGTCAGACTTGCACTGGGGAGGTCCCTCTGGTTCTGAAGTGCAGGGTGAATCCTGGGATGGCTTGAAACTGATTTGAATGGAACTTCGGGAAACTCATTACTGCAGGTTGATGGGGATTTTGCAGGACAATAGGAAATGGAGGAATTTATGTAATACTTATTCAACAAAAGAAGAAAGAAATGTTCACAAAATTTTAGTGAGAAAAATCAAGGTAAATAATTGAATACAGTTTTGTGTATAGGACTACTCTTGAGAAGGGCAGAATTTTTAGAGGATGACATTTCAATTAACTGGGGCTCAGTCAGCGTTCCCTACACTCAAATGATGGCAAATGTTCATCTGTACAAGCTATTGTTAGCTCACAGATTTTTCTAACACAGAGTGCAGTTTGCTGACCCTGGTCTAGACCAGTGGGACTGGGTGGAAGAAAGTGAGAAACAAGGAGACCCTTCCCTACCGCCACAATGGACCTCCACCAGCCTGCCACTAGTTTGAGCAATGGCATTTTCTAGGGGCTCAGTGAAAATCATCCTTGTTACTAGGAGGGACTGAGATTCTTTAGCAATAGGAAGACCCCATGAATGTGAAGTCTGTTATCATAACATCTCAGGGTACCAGGGACCTAGAGGTCCCTGACCAGCACCTGCCCAAGACAGAACTAACATACATGGTTTCTTGGAAATGCAAAATAATCCAGATATGGAAACTGACCTTGGAGTTCACATTGCAAGAGCTGGTATTTAAACGCAAGTCATAGGATTCCCAGCTGGGGTTTCTTTCCCTACATGACCATGTCCTTGTCATGGACCCTGGCTTACTTGGAGAGGAGGAGCGCACAGGGAAGGATTAGGGTCAGGACTCATCTGCCCAGGACATGATGCTCTTCACGGTCCTGACCTCCCCAGCTAGCGTTCCAGGGGCAGATTAGGTCTCCTAATTTACATACATTTGCATACATAACTTTCCCTGGTGAGGAATCTGAGGCTTCAAGAGAATGAATATCAAGCTTGGCATCTGTGGTGGGCTAAAAACGTGGTCCCCCCTATAGATATCCACGTCCTAACCCCTAGACCTGTGAATATTACCTTATGTGAGAAGATAATGGATCTTTGCATGTGTGAATGAACTAAGGATCCTCAGATGAGAAGATTATCCTGGATTATCTGGATGGGCTCTGAATGGAATCACATGTATACTTATCAGGCAGGCAGAGAGAGATTGGACTAGATCCAGAAAGCAGAAGGTGATGTGACAATCGAAAGAGAGATTTGAAGGTGCTTCTCTACTGGCTTTGAGGATGGAGAAGGGACCAGGAGCCAAGGAACCTATGTAGCTCTAGAAGCTGGAAAAGGCAAGGACGCAGATGCTCCCCAGGGTCTCAGGAGGGAACATGGCCCTGCCAACCATTTGTAAAAGTGGCACAGTGTGACTGCGAAGCATCCACCTGAACTCTAGTACATAGTAGGTCTTAGAAAGTGGCTCAAGGAGCTGACTCTGCCCTTCCCAGGGCTCACTCAGACAGATGCCCAGGTCAGCTTGAGGCATCCACTGCCCTTCTATCTGGCCCATGAGCCTTTCCCGCTCAAGCACCTCTCAGAGCTCCTCCCTACCTGGGGATCAAATTCTGACTCCTTGACTGGACATTGGTTCCCCCAGGCAACAGACCAGGCATCGTTAGGGACCCTCTCTGCCCTGTCCTCCCTCTGTCTCAATAGATGTTTGCTGCACAAAATCCTAAACCTCACCTCATGTTCCCTAAACCTCACCTTGACCCTGACCCTCACCAGTAAGTCTCACCCACGTGTGCTCTGCCCCCTGCCTCCTCTCTGCCTTTGCTAGCTCATCAGCACCCATGCTGCCACCTCTGCCACCTCCTGATCCCTGGCAAAGCACAGTCCCCCTGAGAGGGTGAGGCTGGGCCGGGCCATGTGGCTGCTGGCAGACCTGTGCTGGCTGACCCCTGTCCCACAAGTCACCATCCAGCAGTGTCACCAGGATGGGACCCAGCAGCCCTTTGTCCCCTGTGGGTAATGATGTGCGAGAACTTCTCCCAGGTCAAAGCGCAGCCTGATTTCAGAAGGAGATTACAATTCTGCCTATCCCAGAGGGCCTCTGAGCCTCTCTGCCGTGGTGGACATGTCCAGTGGTCCTCAGGCTGTCTGAGTCAGTGAGTGTGTTGGGTGGGAGATCTTTCCACAAGACAAGGCCCCTAGGGCAGGCTGGGAGACCTGAGGGGGTGTCAGGTAGCATGTGCTGTGTAATATTGGACCCTTTCTGCGCAAGTCCTAGCTCGCTGTATCGGTGGGGAGGCCAAGTGTTTAACAAACACTTCAGTGTCACTGCTTAACACATAAAAGGACATTTTGGTTCACACGGAGTCCAGTGTGGATATTCCTATTTGGGCACATCTCTAGGCAGCCCTGCTCTGAGATCAGGCTTACTGCTCCTACCTTGTGTGCCTGTCTTCAACGGGGGGCCTGCAAGGTTTCTATGAAGGAGGCGGGATCCCCTTCCCTCTGGCCAAGCCAGGCTCTCCCCATCCCACCATCTCCCATCCAGGGGCCCTAAGTCTGATGGTCACCTTGTCCGGCATCCCAACCGGGTCAGGGGTCACAGTCATGAGTCTCGCCTCTGATCTGTGCTCACACTTTTGGCCCACCTGGGCCCTGCTGTGTGAACAGCTCAGCCTCTGTCCTCCAGGCAGACTGCCTCCTGCAGCATCCACAGTGTTGGGGTTGCCCAGCCCAGTCTCTGAAGGCTCATGCATGGTCACTGTGGTAGCGCCTGCAAGATGCCCCCAGTGACTTCACCTCTGGGATTCACACCTGCCTATGGGGTGAGCACTGGACTTAGAGACTCACTTCTAATGGATAGAGTAAGGCAGAACTGATGGCGAATGACTCAGACACCAGGTAGTGGGGGCAGTGTGGCTTCTCTCTCTGTCTCTGTCTCTCGGTCTCGGTCTCAGTCTCTGGTTCTCCTTCGTGGCTGGCTTACCCTGGGAGAAGCCTGAGGAGTGGCAATTGGCAGCCCAATGGAGGGGCCCACATGCAGGGTTCTGAAACCTCCTACTAACAGCTGCATGGGTGAGCTTGGGAGTGGATCCTCCAGCCCCACTCAAGGTTCCAAGATTGTCGCCTCTGGAACAGGTCAGTAGCCTCCTCCTGAGAGACCTGAGTTCAAAACCTCCTCTGCTCCCAGCCTCCTGGGGACATAGTTGATCACTCACCCATTAACGGATATGGGCCTTTCACCCCCAAGGAAGCCCACAAGAAGGGTAAATAACTGTGATTCAGGGTAGTGGGTTGGGAGAGCAGGGTTTCACGTTGGGGGGTGTGTGCTAATGTCTGACAAAGGAGGTGACCTTTGCTTGATCAAATTGAGGAGAAAGAGCTTCTGGGGCTAGGGATCAGCAGGTCTCAGGACATGGCAGGTGTGAGAGCAGGAAAACTGAGAAGAACCTGTGGCCATTCCACAGAGGTGTGGACACAACAAATCCTTGCCTCCTTCAGCCACTAAGGTCTGCAGTCGTTCATTACCCAGCAGTAGAAAACTACAGAGGGCAGCTCCTTCTCCTTGGCAAATCTTGCCCGTCATTCACGGCCCCACCCACCTGCCACGTCCTCCCTCTTCCCCTGGTGGAAACCATCACTCCCCCTCTGAACCCCACTGCTCTTGAATCCCACCTTTCTTGTGATCCTATAGCACCCACCTCATAGGGTCAGAACAGGCCATCATGAGATGCTGGACATCTTACCCCCAATTACCCCTACTCCCCATCACTCCTCACAGACCACGAAATGGCTAATCATGTCATAATACTATCAATACCCAGAAAACCGAGTTGGGTATTATGATCCTTATTTCTCCGATGACAAAACTGAAGTTTGGACTGCACGTGACTTACCCAGAGTCACTGAAAAGGGTTGAGCGAGGCTTGGACTCAAATTTACATTCTCAAAATGCCCCCCACTTGTACTTATGGGTGTGATTAGCTTCTAGAGGGAAAGGCATTATTTTTCCACTCCAGGTGTGGGGGTTCACAGTACTGGTCCTACCCTACCATCCTGTCCCCTCACTAATGACATATGTCCCAGACCCAGGAATCCAGAGTTCTTCTCATCAGTGGCATGTCCCCATCTACCCTGCTTGCAGACACATAGGAATATTCATTCCTCGTGTCTGGCCTTCATTTTCTGGCTGGGTTACTCTGTATCTTTAGATAACCAATTCCCTTCTCTCCCATAGGACAGGCCAGAGGTGATAAGCTGGAGTAGACAGCTCATGAAGAAAGAGGCAACATGCCATTCTCTGGCCCATCTGTTCCACCATCTGGGAAGGGGAGACAGGGCAGCAGGGCTGTGGGGCCAGGCTGAGGGTCAAAGGTGAGGCTTTGACCAGCCCTCGTAGTTGGGGATGGAGAGGAAGAGAAGAAGGGTGAGATAGAATCCTTCTGTTGATGATTTGACATTTGTGGATCCCCCTTCTTGTGCCAAGGTCAGGGCTGAAGTTACAAAGAATGAGTCAGAACTGCCACAGGGAGCTCTCAGCCCATGTGACATCAGAGCTGAGATCAGAGATCATCTTAGTCACTCAGAGAAACTGAAACTCAGAGGGAGAGAGAAGTCTCCCCCAGTCATTCAGCCGGTGATAGATGCAATTCTCCTTCCCCAAATTCCAGGCCCCTCTGGCTGCCACTCTGGGATCCAGAGGACTCAGAAGCTCAAAGGTGCTTAGGGTGAGTGCAGGGGCTTTGTGGCCTCTCCCTCCTCTCCAGCTCAGGGAGGAAGGAGCTGGGCCAGGCAGGATGCAGGGTGAGGGAGCTTGTAGGAGGAAGGGCTGCAGCTGGTGGCTTCTTCTGTGCTGTCACTCAAGACAGAGGAAGGAAAACCTGCTCATTGAACTGCTCTTTTTCCCGCCCATGGAGTGACAGGACCACAGAGAGCAGAGACCACAGACATCATTCTCTCCCAGCATCTCTCCCATTTCTCATATGGGCAGACCAAGGAGAGGGTCCCTTGAAGAGGAGTCACGGCAGGAGTGCAAATCATCGATGCCAGAGTCTGGTCTCCTCTGTCACGTTGCCAGTTGTGACTCAAGGTCTGGCATGGGTTAGAAACACAGGAGTCATGGAAGGCTTTCAAGATGTGTTGAACGGACACATCCAGGAAATCTACTGGAGTCACAGCACCTCCATCTATTCTCCCTAATGACAGACCTGCCCTTTGGGGCAGCCCCTTCTCTGGGGAGGCGCTAGCAGAATTCCAAGTGTTGGTCACTGGGCACATTGTACTTGAGCTTGTGGGCTTCAAAGAGGTTGCTCAGCTCCTTCATGTAGCGCTGGTGCAGCTCGTCCACCTCTTCCTGTGAGGGATGTGGTGTCTTCTGCACCTCAATGGGCTTCCCCACTGCAAGACACAAAGGAGGGTGGTGACCCAGAGCAGGAGCCACTGAAGTTACAGGGGTCCTTGGGGTTCCCACCACAACGGTCATCCATGCAGGGAAGTGCTCTTAATGCCTCCCTTTCAATTCTCTTTTGGGTGATGCATTGTAAGATATTAGGGAACTCCAAGATTCTGATATATTAACCATACCAGCAGCTGACATTAACCAGCAATATCTGCTATAATCATCCTAACAATCCTACAGGGATAGAACCTGCTCTTATTCCTGTTTGACAGGTCAGGCAATGAGGCTCAAGAAGCTTAAGTAACTGATTCAAGGTCACATAGCCTGGAAGAATCAGTGCCAGGTTTTAAGCCCTGGGGCTGTGCTCTTAACCTCCATACCAGGTGGTTCTGGGAGCCTCAGATGCCATGATTGGAAGCACCTATATGTCTGGGGGGAGGCAGCCCACAGCCCAAGTGCCCTTCTTCCCTCTTCTCCCTCCATGCTGGCCTGCAGTGCCCCTCATTCTAGGGAGGAGGTGGGAGGCCCTATTAACTTCCTTCCACTGGTTTTGTTGGCTCAGAAAGAAACCCCCCCCCCCTTCTTCCCCTGGCAATGGCTCTGGAGGCAGCAGCTGTGAATTATATTCTTGAAGCCATTACCACACAAGCCAGGGAAAGTGATGGTGCAGTGGGATGACCAAGTCTGTATTCAATTAAGAACTAATTGGGTGGAGATGAACAGACCTCTGTCTACAAGCTTTTCCATTGGAACCTACTTGGAATCCAAGAACAAAGCAAATGAGCTGTCCAAATAGCTGAAAAGATGGTGCTAAGTCCACACACTAACACCTATGCCCATTATTTACAGGAAAATCCCGCAGGTTCTCATTCATAGCCTGCTGATTGCTCCTTTACACACAATTCTAACAGACCTGGCACGCCCTTCCCTTTATCCATTGTCTCTGATAAACCTTATGAGAGCCTCCTGTCAGAATGAAACCCTCCTTCTTTGGCATAATAAAAAGTCAAATACATTCTGATTCAAGCCTCAGCTTTGTTACTCAAGGGCCCAGGGACCTTGGGGAAGTGATTTAACTTCTCTGAGTCTTAGTTTGCCATCAAAAAAATGGGGATGATGGTCCCCGCCTCCAAGGTTGTTGGGATAACTGAGCTGCCGCATGTGAGGGGCTAGTGCAGTGCCTGGCACACAGCAGGTGCTCAGTAAGCAGCAGTGGCTACTGTTCTTTGTGTCTCTCTTAGAGTTCTCATCCCAGACTGCCTTACAGACTGCCTGTGTGTCCGTTTCCCTGTCTACAATGTGAGATCCACAAGGTCAAGGACGTGTCTGGCCCATATGCATGTCCCTTTGCAGTACACTGCCCAGGTCCCTTGCCCTGTAGCCTTCCTGCTCCCAGTCCAGGCCTTGGCTCACCCACGGTGGTGATGGGCCGGCGGTAGGGCATAAGACCACAGCTGTACTGGAAGATGCCACGGCCATAGAAGAGCGGGATAGAGACTCCCATGATCTTCTGCAGTCGGTTCTGTATCCGGCGCAAGCAGGAGTCAGGAGCGTTCTCAACCTGGTCAAATATGTCATTCTCCCCAAAGGAGAAGATCGGCACCAGAGCTGCCCTGGAGGGAGACAGGGGAAAGGGCGTGTGGGAGGTGAAAGAAGGTGCAAGCTTGTCACATAGCTCCCTGCAGGGACATAGTGACCAGGAATTGGAGCAGAGGACAGAGGCCTGGGCAGGAAGTAGGAAGCCTCAGGTGTCTCCCAGACCTGCTACAGCCTTGGCTATGTGACTGTGGGCATGTTCCTGCTCCTCTAGGTCCTGCCTGGCAGTTGTAACTTGAGAGGGAGACCAGAATGCTGCAGAGAGTCCTCCCAGATATAAAACCTCTGCAAACTGTCTGGAAAAATCTCAGCTTCCCCAGTTATCTTGTATTCTTCAAAGATGTTCCAAGGTAGCAGAATAGATATAATCAATGCCCCAAACTCCATTCTCCCAGACCCCCTGGGTGTCAGATCTAATACAAGCTTTCAGCAGTACCACCCTTGACAGTCCCTTTAATCAACAAATCTCGCTTCTAGAATCTTCTCTGGGTATTTAGGAATGAGACAGTACAACGTCACCAATATAAAATCTTCATTGTGGATGCACTAATCACCTCTTGACAAAATAGGATCTGCATTAGTCTCTGCTGTCTTCCCACCAAAATACACTCCTTGCCAATCTCCACCTGAACCAAGAGCCCTCTCCCCCAATACCCGTGCATCAGGGCGAGCCTGATGAAGCCCTTGCGGTTCCGCAGCACCAGCTTGTAGACTCCAGGCTTGGCGTTCAGTGCCTCCTGGGCGCCCCCAACAATGATGGCCAGCAGGTTGCCACCTCCCTTCCTGTTCAGAATATGAGCACCACTTTCCTTGTCTGGTGTGACCAGCCCTGGAGAGAGGAAAGAGGTCAAGTATGGTGTGAAGGGGGCAGGGAGAGTGGGGGAGAATGTGGCCTGGGCTCCACCCCTCAGGCCCCAACTGGAGTTCCCTGAGGCCTGGGACTGAGTTCTCCACTTCTTCCCAACCCCTCGCTGAGCTCATTGCTCAGCACAGAGCTGTGGGAAGTGCTTCCTCGGGTCTAGCCTCCTTCTCCAATGCTCTTAGATGAAGTACAGAATTGTTAGAAGCCCTCCCTAAAATCCCTCCTCCGTGTCTCCAGCCCTCATTCATCCTCCTGGGCTACCCAGGGGTGGGAAGACTCACCTCCTGACATGATGTAGTCCCTTAAGAAAGGTACCCTGAACCACAAGTTCAGCATCATCAGATGTGGGCAGATGCCAGGGAACAGTGAGGAAAAACCGGTGCTCTCAGTACACAGGTTGGTAAAAGCTCCAGTTGCCAGGACCCCATGGGGGTGGAAGCCAGCAAGGTAGTTCCGGGAGGGGTCCAGCTCGGCGGTCTTGACCAGCTGCAGGGACAGCAACCTGGTGAGTTGGGGCTGGATCTCAGGCCCTCCCTGATTCTGCCATCACTAGTGTGTCCTTGGGCAACATGCTCCCCGCTCTGAGCCTCAGGTTCTTAGGAAGATGGAGATATGCATTTGAATGCATCCAGGGAGACTGTGGTGCCAACTGTGTCTCAGACCCACTGCTGGATTTGGACAAATTCCTTCCCTCTCTTGTTTTTAATTTATCAAATGCGGACATTTGACCCTGTCCCACCTAACTCCCAGGACTGCTGAGAAGCTCAGGTCTATGAGTGCCTTGGAATTACCAAGACTACAGGACAGGATAATCATAATCGATATATTGAATTATAATTGGTATAGTTCATACACCATCAAGGGCCACACAGGGGTGCCACTATGCTCAAAGAGCCCTATTTTAACAAAACTTCCTATGAGAAAATTTGGCACTTAGGACCTGGGAGTGAGCATTCGCAAGATATATCTGGGGTGGTTGAAAGAGTATGCAGGCCTGGAGGCTGGCGCAAGTCCTCTTTACCCCTCTGTACAATGCAAGTGTCTCCCTGGTGGTTATCTGCTCTGCCCGTATCAGACCTTCATTGCCATTCATCCACCTCTTTCCCTGGCCATTGGCAGCTCTGCCCTGGTCTGGTCAGTCCTGCAGCATGGAGCGTGCAGCAGAGACCATCAGACATTGTAGAGGGAGCGGGAGAGGAGAGCTGTTTGTCATTAGCAGCTCCCAGGCAAAGTGGTATGAGGATGGCTCACTACTCCTCCGGACTCCTTGGTAGTCTGTCAGTGGGAGGTCTTCGTGGCAGTCCCCTCGCCTCCTCCAGCCCCGCGGAACCCTACATGTCTCAGTCATACGCGAGTGCATCTCCATCCACGTTGGCCAGGCTGGTGTCCAGATTGGCAATGCCTGCTGGGAGCTCTACTGCCCAGAACATGGCATCCAGCCCGATGGCCAGATGCCAAGTGACAAGACAATTGGGGGAGGAGATGACTCCTTCAATACTTTCTTCAGTGAGACAGGCGCTGGCAAGCACGTGCCCAGGGCAGTATTTGTAGACCTGGAACCCACAGTCATTGATGAAGTTCACACTGGCAGCGACCGCCAGCTCTTCCACCCTGAGCAGCTCATCACAGGCAAGGAAGATGCTGCCAATAACTATGCCCGAGGTCACTACACCATTGGCAAGGAGATCATTGACCTCGTCTTAGACCGAATTCGGAAACTGGCTGACCAGTGCACAGGTCTTCAGGGCTTCCTGGTTTTCCACAGCTTTGGTGGGGGAACTGGTTCTGGGTTCACCTCCCTGCTGATGGAACGTCTCTCTGTCGATTATGGCAAGAAGTCCAAGCTGGAGTTCTCTATTTACCCAGCTCCTCAGGTTTCCACAGCTGTCGTTGAGCCCTACAACTCCATCCTCACCACCCACACCACTCTGGAGCACTCTGATTGTGCCTTCATGGTAGACAGTGAGGCCATCTATGACATCTGTCGTAGAAACCTCCATATCGAGTGCCCAGCCTACACGAATCTTAACCGCCTCATGAGCCAGATTGTGTCCTCCATCACTGCTTCCCTGAGATTTGATGGAGCCCTGAATGTCGATCTGACAGAATTCCAGACCAACCTGGTGCCCTATCCCCGCATCCACTTCCCTCTGGCCACATATGCCCCTGTCATCTCTGCTGAGAAAGCCTACCATGAACAGCTTACTGTAGCAGAGATCACCAATGCTTGCTTTGAGCCAGCCAACCAGATGGTGAAATGCGACCCTCGCCACGGTAAATACATGGCCTGCTGCCTGTTGTACCATGGCGACGTGGTTCCCAAAGATGTCAATGCTGCCATTGCCACCATCAAGACCAAGCGCAGCATCCAGTTTGTGGACTGGTGCCCCACTGGCTTCAAAGTTGGCATCAACTACCAGCCTCCCACCGTGGTCCCTGGTGGAGACCTGACCAGAGTACAGCGAGCTGTGTGCATGCTGAGCAACACCACAGCCATCGCTGAGGCCTGGGCTCTCCTGGACCACAAGTTTGACCTGATGTACGCCATGCGTGCCTTTGTTCACTGGTACGTGGGTGAGGGCATGGAGGAAGGAGAGTTTTCTGAGGCCCGTGAGGACATGGCTGCCCTTGAGAAGGATTATGAGGAGGTTGGAGCCGATAGTGCTGAGGGAGAGGATGAGGGTGAAGAGTACTCACCTGACTACTGCAATTTTACACTCTTGTCTTACAACTGTCTTGTGTTCTCTGAAGCTGCCCATTGTGGCCCTATCTTGTCAATAAAAGTGACATTTCTATTTTCAATGTCAAAAAAAAAAAAATGGTATGAGGATGGAAGGGGCAGGCTTCAATGGCAAAGACTACTGCCAGGGGCAGGGATTGTGTGTGTGTGAGACCAACCCCTTCCCCATTCTGCCAGGAACTGCAGGGCCCATCCTTTACAGAGCCCTGTGCTCTGGGAGGCACAGCCATCAGAGTTGGAGGCCTTGCAGCCCCTGACCCAAGCCTTGAGACCCTGGCAGGAGGCTCCCTGACAATTCTGCACAGACCCTGCAATGTGCACTTCCAGGTGCAGGCAGTCCATTTCACTCTGGCTCAGCTTTGGCACCGTGAAAGTTCACCCTGTCACTGAGCTGAAATTTTCAGAATGACCCTGAGAATTCTTGTTGCCTTCGGGCCCCAGAGGCCTGGCTGCCCGCTCTCAGAGCAGCCTGGTGGGACCCAAGAGACAACAATGGGGGTCTGAGCCTATCTGCCCTACCCAAACTGAACAGCCCCAAATTGTCCTGTCCTTGATCTGGACTTGATCTCTGCAAACTCCCACCCTCCCAGTATGCCCTCCGGTTACCCTTGATCCTTTGCAGAAAGGCATAGGTGGAGATGTCATTTCTTCCCAGATGAGGACAAACCTCTTCCACTCATTCAGTGGGGATTTACTGGATATGAAAATAAGGACAAGCAGAGCTATTCCTGGTTATTCTCATGGGGAAAGGTGTTTCCTTAGGAACCCATCTCGGTGTGTTTCTTTAAACATACCTGGCTCCCCTCACTGAAGCATTTGCTTATGAATTCTCTTTCTCAGCTAGTGGGAAAATAATTTCATACAACTTCCCTAAAGGCAACGAGGCAATATTTATCAATATTACAACTGAAAGTGTAACTGACCTTTTAAGCCAGCAACTCCAATGCTGAGGAATTTAGCTACGGAATTTCTCACACTTGTGCAAAATGACATCTGAACAAGATTATTAACTAAAGCATCATTTTTTGGTAATACCAAAACTTGGCATTCACTCGAATGTCCATCAACAGGGCCCTTTCAGACAAATTATGGAACATTCCCTCATGGGCCTCTGGGTAGCCATAGGGATGTATGACACAGCTCTTCCTGTCCTGATAGGGGAAGATGCCACAATCACTTGTCAGGTGAAAAAGCAAAGAGCAAGACAAGGTGTGCAGAATGTCACCAGCTGTGCTAAGAATGGTAACAGGAGGTGGAGGCAGCTCCTCCTGGGGGAGACTTTGCCTGATTCTCCACCATTAGCTCTTTAGGAAAGCTAAGGGTGAGGTTAGAAAGTTCCAAGACACAGAGACAGTTCCCTAATTTTGCTTGACATTCACCACTAGATGCTAGTTCATAAAATCACAGTAAGAACAGATGGAGGCTCAGGAATCCGCATGCATGTGTCAGGGAGTGCAGAGGCTGGTGAATGTGGGGGAACTCCAGCAGAATGGGGACTCCTTACCTGGGGCCCCCTACCTCCTGGCCACCCTAAGGTCCCTGCAGGGCCTGCACTGTGAAAGCATGTGGATGAGCTGCAGGGTCTCCAGGGAGATGGTGGGGTCCAGAATCTGCAGGCCAAGGTGTCATCCCTGCAGGCTCCCAGCCCAGGACAGGCAAGTTAAAGTGCTCACCCCCTCGCCCGCTGCAGGCCACCTGGTGATACTGCCCATCCTCTGCTGGTGGCGATCCCCCAGGCCTGCAGCGGGCAACAATCCTGAACACTGTGCACATGGAATTTCTGCAAAACAAGTCCAGTGTTCCCCAAGTGTCAGTAGTGCCAGGGTTGAGGAAACCCTCCTGTGGAGCTAACTGTCTGGGAGAGGAGCAGGGGAATGGTGGAGAGGACAGGCACAGAGCCGCTCAGCATCATTTTCTGCAACTGTCAGCAGCTCCATCTGTAAAAAGAGCCAGATGCTGTCCTTTGGAGGCCCCAGGATGGCAGAAAGACAGCCCCCTAGAGAGCTTTCAGTTGAAGAGGTCAGTTCTGTGGAACGGCCTGCATTGGCCTCTGTTACCTTATCCTTAAAAACAGCTCCAGCCTTATCTCCAGGTGCACCTTCTGCTTTAGTCACACTATTGCGCAGAAACCATGCAGGCTTCTGGGCCTGCACTTGCCCTGTTCCCTTTGCAGGCCACCTTTCCTTCCCTGGTAGACTCAGGATTCAGCTCACAGCGTGGAGTGAGACCACAGAGCCAGAGCCCACAAAGCTCTACCTGAGGCCTGAAACTGCTTATGGTTTTCTTTGGCTTGGTGGCTGATGTCACAAATACTCTCAGACTACAGGCCACACTTTCCCATGGAAACCCTGGCCTTCCTGGCACAGAAGAGCGAGCCTGGGAAGAGGAGAGGGAGGGATGGGAATTCAGAATCTCAAAGCTCAGAGGTCCTGGGGTGGGGATGAGGGACTCTGCCCAGGAAGTGCCCGTAGCTCCTCTAGTGACCCAGCAAACCCTGCTCGTTTCTGCTAACAAGGTCCAGGGAAGGCACGTGGCAGAGGAAGCAGATATGGGGTCAGGGAAGACTGCACCGACCTGGGCCACTCAGGTTAGCTCAGCACTGCCCATTCACTCTGCCCTTCAACATCTATCACCCCTAATGCGCATGGAAGCCTCTGCCAGCCAAATTCCCACCCCTCTCTGCCCAGACTTGCCCTGCCCCACCCCACCTTTGCCCTTTGCCCAGGAGGCCCTGCTCACTGGGTGCTAAGGGCTCCTGCACCCCAGTTGTTGCCCAGCCTTTGCTAGTTCTTGCTGGGTCCCAGGACTCTCAGAAAGGAGCAAGGCAGGAGCTCTGACTCTGCAGCTGAGTGCCTGTGACTTGGCCAAGCTGTTACCCTCTCTGAGCCTGTTTCCTCCATTCCCTATCCCTTTACCAGCTGGGGACCTGATTCCTGGAGGGCCAGGAAGACGTGGAGCTCCCAGATGGGGTGGGAGAAGCCATGCAGGTGTGAGGGTCAGAGCAGCTGGACTCTGGGATATCAGAGTCCTCCCTACACCCACAACCATGCCCAAGTCTCCCTAGAATCCCTAGTGATTCAGTAAAGTAATACAAACTACTAATTTACTGAGAACATACAAAGTGCTTTACCCGCTGTCTCATGGAATCCACCCAACCCAATGATATATATGGCATCATCTCCACTTTACATATGAGGAAACTGAGGCTCAGAGAGACTGTGTAACTCAACCATAGTCACACCAATGTTATGCTGCAGAACTGATAATAGAACCTAGTCTGTTTAGCTCCAGAGGCCACACTCTATATATTTCTTCTCTCCTGTTTCCAGAGAAGGGCCACCTGCCCCTGCCTGACACCTCTCTAGGTCCCCATTGCCTTCCCTATCCTATCTGGTCGATAAATCATCCCTGCTCAATTGCATATATCCAAGACTTTAATCTGTCTGGGATTCAGGAAAGGAGCCAAAGGTCAGTTCACTCAAATCAAGGACTCTGCTCACTCAGGACTGAACTTTGGGTCCAGGGTCAAGTGTCCAAATGGCCATGAGGTACCCTGAGTCAGAAAGTCAGAGATCCAAAATCATTTAGGTGGGAGGGATCAGCGTGCTCACTGGATACATTTGTAAACTAAGACTTAGAAGGAGGCAAGGCCTTGTCCAAGGATGCATAACATACCACACTGAAGGGCAGATTAGAGAATCTGAGAACAAGTCCACGGTCCTCTCCCCTGTCCCTTTAAACTCACTCAGTGTACAAACTTTAAACCAGTAAAAGAGCTTTTTATGTGACCTTTATCATATCCTCGTCCCTCTCTAGGGGTTAGTCTCCTCACCTCATGAAGTGTGGGGCTAGATGGTCTCTTAGGACCTTAAGTTTATTAACTTCACCCCCAAGCATGGCTGCTGAGGGGTTTACACCTGTGAGATACATACACGTGCACACTATACAGCCCGCAGGGCTCCTTCAAATCCTGTTCATTCATCAGTCCTCATATTTACCCCACATCCTTACAGGTGGGAAACCATGGCCAGATAGAAGCTGGACTCTTCCCCAGGCCACATAATGGTGGAAGCCCGGCTCCTGCCTCCCTGCCCAGTCTTTTGCTCACTGCACACAAGGCCATGCTTCCCCATGGACGCATGAGACACTATGGTTCTGGCCACAACCCAGCCAGTGCTATTACTTACCGAGATGGGGAAATAGTCCTTCATGTACTTCCATATGACCCAGCGCCTTAAGGCCTCAATGCGCCTGCCCCCCTGCCATGGCTTGTCTTGGTCCAGGTACCACCAGGTCGCATACAGGATACTGAAGATCCAGAATCTTGTGAACAAGAGGCCTATGAAGACTGCAATGCAGATCTGGCCTGGGGAGGGAAGCAGGAACCATCAGTAGTCAGAGGCGTGAAGGAAGGCTTCCTCCCCACAGGCCCAGCACTAGAAGCACTGTCCTGTCCAG
Source organism: Hippopotamus amphibius kiboko (assembly GCF_030028045.1). Taxonomy (NCBI): domain Eukaryota; kingdom Metazoa; phylum Chordata; class Mammalia; order Artiodactyla; family Hippopotamidae; genus Hippopotamus; species Hippopotamus amphibius. The sequence continues at coordinate 45,242,023 of NC_080194.1, read as the reverse complement.
CCCTCACTCCCTCTGATGCCTTCAAGGAGGAAGGAATGCAGCCCATCCAGTGTCACCCTGGGAGCCTGCATGTGAAGCCAGTTCAGCCTAATTCCAAACTCACTCTTTCCCATGGCACCAGGCTGCTTATTCACTCCACTCTCCCCCTCTACCTCCCTCTCTGTCCAGTAAAGTAGTCTGTATTCACCCAGTGCTCAATAAATGCTTGGGGAGAAGTGCCTAGATTAACGGTTTCTAGTTTCCATCCTTTGGGACCCCAGACAAAAAGGAGACAGTCTCTCTGCCTAGCCCTCTCTCTGTCCACTCTCTGCCCATCCTTCCATAGATAAATCCTGCCAGATCCCCCCCTCTAATTAAAGGCCTTCCATGGCTTTCTCATAACTTTAGAAACAGCCCATGTAGCTCAGCCTGGCATTCAGGCTCCCCATGGCTGGCCTGATCCCTGTCTTGCTCCAAGCTCACTCACCCACATGCACCCCATGCTCTGGCCACATGAAACCACTCAATGTGCCTACACTGAGAGACTGAGTTTCAATCTCTTAGCTTTTGCTTATGCTGTTCCCTCTGCCTGTCATGCTCTTTCCTGCTGAAGGAGGGAGGAAGGAAGAGGCCAACCTGTGGCTGGTTCATGGGTTGGGGCGCAGCATGGCTAAGACCAGGCCAAGTGAGGAAATACTTTCTTACCGACGATTCCAAGTCCCTTGCCGCAAGCTAATGCTGTGGGGCTGACCCTAGCCTGATGCCAATGGACCATCACTCCCAGAGATGGTTTCTCCCTCCCAAACCCATTCCTTCCACTCAACACCATGCACTCACACTCCTGCAAATATCAGCCTCCAGTTGTATTGCATTTGAAAGTAGGGTAGACTGGGTCTGTCATTCCTGGCAGGCTTCCAGGAGAAGGGGACTTTTGACCCAGTCTGAACAGTAGTAAATTTCATAAGCCAGAGAAAATAGGTTGAGGCTCACAGATGTTCCCTTCACACAGAGCACCTCTGATGTGCCAGGTGTTGGTGGTTCAGCCGTGAACAACAGATAGAAATTCCTGCCCTCGTGGAGCTGACTTTCCAGTGTTGTGTTTGGGGCACTTTGTTGTTGTTGTTGTTGTTGTTTTAATATCTATGGTGGTAAAATATACGTGAGATAGACTTTATCATCGGAACCATGTTTAACTGTAGAGTTCAGTGGCATTAAATTCATTCACGTTGACCATCATGACCATCCACTTCCGGAACTCTTTTCATTTTCCCAAACTGAACCTCTGTACCCATTAAACAAAAACTCCCATGTCCCCCTCCCACAGCCCCTGCGGAACACCATTCTCTTTTCTGTCTCTATGAATTTGATTAGTCTACGAACCTCATATAAGAGGAATCATAAAGTGTGTGTGTGTCTGTGTGTGTGTGTGTGACCAGCTAATCTCTCTTAGCATAATGCCCTCAAGATTCATCCATGTTGTTGCATGTTTCAGAAACTCCTTCCTTTTTATAGCTGAATATCATTCCATTGTGTTATTTGTGGCATTTTCTATCCATTCATCCATCAATGGACCAATGGACACTTGGGTTGCTTCCACCTCTGCACCTTATTTTAAAATAGTACTGAATTAGTCACTAATAATGAAAAATGGGAAGGCTTCACACTCAAACCCAGACATCTGGCGTCTCTTAAACAGCCCTGAGTAATGGTAGCCCTGAGTCACTACAATCTCAGGCAGCTCCCCCTCCAGGCATCTCCCCTCCTTCCCAGGCCTGCTGGCCAGCGGCTGCTGGAACCCATGCTCTCACATCAGCCTTGTGATTCCTGGAGGAGGCAGGAAAGGACGAACCACATTTCTTGTGAGTTGATCACTTTTTTGTTTGCCTTAAATATTTTTTAATAAAAAACTTGAAAGGGAAAGTTGTAGAAGAGTGGGAATAAAATGCCGCTATTTTCATGAAAAAGAACATGTCCACACTTGTGGATGCTCACACATAGAGGATGGAAAGACCCCTGCAGATCTGGAGGGAGGAGGCAGATGCCAGGAGATAAGGTATAAGGATGGCTGGGTGGTTGACTTGGATTTTTTTTTTTTAACATAACACATATTCAATGTGAAAAAAATTATAATGAACCTCAGCTAGGACTCTCTGCCCTTGGGCAAAATCAAAAGTCTATGTGGGTCAGGCTTCCCTGGTGGCGCAGTGGTTAAGAATCCACCTGTCAAGGCAGGGGACATGGGTTCGATCCCTGGTCTGGGAAGATCCCACATGCCAAGGAGCAACTAAGCCCGTGTGCCACAACTACTGAGCTTGTGCGCTAGAGCCCGTGAGCCACAACTACTGAACCCACGCATTGCAACTACTGAAGCCCATGTGCCTGGAGCCCGTGCTCTGCAACAAGAGAAGCCACTGCAATCAGAAGCCTGCGCATCGCATGGAAGAGTAGCCCCCACTCTCCACAACTACAGAATGCCCGTGCTCAGCAACGAAGACCCAGTACAACCAATAAATTAAATAAATAAATAATTTTTTTTTTTTTAAAGTCTATGTGGGTCATCCCCACTTTCAGGAAACTGCCTCTAGAGAATAAAACTGAGTTGTTAATAGTGGCTCCCTGGAGGGAATTCCCTGGCAGTCCAGTGGTTAGGACTCTGTGCCGTCACTGCTGCTTTCACACAAGCCACGATGCACATGGCCAAAAAAAAAAAAAAAATAGTGGCTCAGTGGAGGGTAGGATGTGGGGAATTCTTTTATTTTTAGAATACACATTTTGTTTTGATGTGTTACAACATTATGTATTCTTTTTTGTAACTAACACAGCATGTTAAGGTTAAGAAAAAACCTACACAAGAGGCACTTGCACTTAACAGAGAGAATTCCCCACCATCCCCCTCACCCCGGGCTCACTCTCTAACTCCTGTCAGCAGATAAAACCCAAACTTGGAGATCTTTTCAGTCCCTTAAGAAGTGAGACACCTTCTTTCACCTCTAACACCAGGAAGGAAAAATGTAAAACCCCACTTTACAGAGGCCCAGAGGGGTACGCAAATTGACTAAGGTCCCACAGCAAGCTACTAGGATGGGACCTGACATTCAATTCTACTATTTTGGCTACATCAAGCTCCCAACATTCACGCATTCAATAAACATTTATCAACACCAACTCTGCTAGGAGCTGAGAACAAGACCAGCTGTTTGAATGGAGCTTACTTACCTTCCTATGTGAGGTGTGAGTTATAGAGGAGAGGAAAGGAAACAGAGTAAACATATCACCCATTGGAAAGTGTTTGTTTCTGGGCCTGAGTCCTTGGTGACAGGTCCTAGTTGATTCTCTGGCCACTTCTTTGCCCCTCCTCCAATGCTTGTTCTATGTCCAGTGTGAACCCGCTGTCACTGGGTGTGTGGTGTTAATTTCCCCACTGGAAGCCCTAACTCTCCTGCCAGCCTTTCGATCCTGCCCCCTGGACCCAACTCCTAAGTATCTTTGAAAAGGGGTCCCTTTTCTCTACCCATTGCCAGCCACCCTAGACCAGGGGAGGCAATCTTTTTCTTAAAGGGCCAGATTGTACATATTTTATACTTTGCAGCTCTATGGGACAACTTGGAAGATATTACATAGGCATGTGATCACTTAAATTAGGCAAGCATTTAAAATGTAAAAACTATTCTTTGTTCATGGGTTGTACACATGCAAAAACTATTCTTTGTTCATGGGTTGTACAAATGCAAAAAATGCATGGGCTGGATTTGGCCCATGCCACATACGTTGGTGACCCCTGATGTAGACTGTGGCTGCGCCCTGTCATCAGTCTACCCCCACACCCCAAATGCAGCAGCTCCATAGACTTCAGGCACTGAGACCTGTCCCACAGAGACTGGACCTTGTCACTCCTGTACCTAAAGCCCTCCTGGCACTCCCCTTTGTCTCCAAGATAAGGGACAAGTTACAAGCTCCTGTTCCTGACACCAGTGGGCCCAGATCCCTTTTCTCAGCCGCTCTCCCTCTAGCTGCAGGCCCAGAGCTACTTGACTTCTCTGCGCGGCTCTTGACACTCCCAGTATCCCGGGCTGGGCTGGGGGTAGGTGCAGCCAGTCACACACGCTCCTGCTGGCAAAGCTCCCCCAAGGCCAGCGGGACCAGATGTCCCTCATTCCCTGTGATCTGCAGGCCTCAGCCCACCTGGCTCTGGGCCCCCACTGCCCTTTGCCCAGGAGCGAAGGGACTTGTCACCGGCCCTGGAGGTCGCCCTCCTCCCCCTGCTCCCCACTTCCTCCCACACCCTCAGCCCTCTCTCCTCCCTCTGTCTCCTTCCCTTTCCTCCCCTGGCAGTAGGAGGAGCCCAGGCCTACAGCCTTGGACATGTAAGGCCCTTAGCTTCTCTGTTCATCTGCGTAATGAGGGTAACCAGGGATATTTTAAATGGTTTAAGAACCCTTAGGGCAGAGACACAGGTCAATCATCAGCGATGTTAGGGGCAAGGAACTAGAGGGCTTGCTTTGCTGGGGATGAATGCTGCAGCTGCAAAATTTCAAGCAGGTTCTGAGGGAGGACCTGGGGTGTGTGTATGGTATTGTGTGTGTGTGTGTGTGTGTGTGAAATGGCTGTTGACTAGCCTGTAAAGAGTATGTCCATAGTTTAGCCCCCGTATAGTGGCATCGGTGTACAGGCTGAACACTAGCCCTGGGGGGAGCAGTTCCTACCCAGTCAGGTAAGACGAAGAATCCCATGGCCTCCCATCCCCCGAGCCCAGCCCGCCTTACCCAGAGCCAGAAAGGAGAAAATCCACTGCAGGACTACGAAGGTCTGCATCCTGCGCTCCCATGGCATGGACAAGGGTGCAAACTTCACCATGCTGTCTCCTTGGGTGATTCTGGAGGCTTCTCTGAGGCCTGCTGTGATCTGAGGCACCTACCGGTTTTCGTTGCCACCGGAGGTTGAGTAAGCATTAGTGGTCGGGGAGAGGTTGAGTAAGCATTAGTGGTCGGGGAGGAGGGTGCCCCACCCCGGCCTGCCCAGCCCAGTTCCTCCCTGTCCCCGCCCTGGCAAGGGTCTGTTTCCTAGGAGAAACCTTTGAACCCACCTGCCCTGGAGCCAGTGAAAGGAAGGAGGAAAAGAAAGAAATTTGCCTCCTCAAGCAATATGTTATCTGCCAGATGCCCTTCTCTGTTTGCTTGAATCTTGCCCTCCACTTGGCAGGTAAAGCACTAAATAAAGGGCTATCCTGTCCCACTTCACCTACCCAACAACCTGGCTGCATTAACTGTGTCCTCTCTTCTGCCATGTCCACTCTTCCCCTCTAAATACGCAGTGATAGCTCCCATCTAAAAATCCCTAGGCCCCACCGTCTCTTCCACTTCCTGCCCTATTCCTCATGGAAGAGCCTTCTGCGTTCCACACCCTCCCCTCCCATTCTGTCCTCCCTTCTCCAGACTTCAGATGCCGCTGTTCCATGGAACTGCCCTTGAAAGTTCACCAATGGCCTCCATGCTGCTGAATCCAGGGGTCCATTCCCAGCTGTCATCTCAGCTCTCACCTCTCAGCAGCCTTAGACTCAGTTGGTCCCTCCCTCCTCCTTGAAAGCACTTGGCCTATAGACGCTGCACTCCCCTGGTTTCCTTCCTGCCCCTCTGGCTGCCCCTGGGTCTCCATTGTGGCTCTTATCCTTCACCAGGCTTAGTGTTGGAGTGCCTTCTGCACCCTCAGTCCTTGTGAAACAGGAAGGAAGGGGGCAGGGCACAACCTTTAAAAGAATGACAAAGCCCGAGGATACGACATAAACTGATTAAAACCAGATAGGATCAAGATGGCAGACAGTAGACTTCCACTAGACTTGGGTGAGTGTGTGTGTGTGTGTGTGTGTGTGTGTGTGTTTAATTACTGGCCGCACAACGTGGCATGCAGGATCTGAGTTCCCCAACCAGGGATCAAACCCATGCCCCCTGCAGTGGAAGCACAGAGTCTTAACCACTGGACCACCAAAGAAGTCCCTCCACTAGACCTTGAGGCTCAGAATATGCTCATTGTAACACATCAGCTAGCTAAATGACACACCCACAGGCACCATGACAATTCAAGGCCAAACATAAAGGTCAAAAAGTGGACAGTGGCCTAATTTCTGGAAATCCCCACCCCTTCCCCAAAATAGCTGGAATCTCCTCCTACTCATTAGCCTATGAAATTACACATTCCTATAAAAACTGACAACTCCATACCCCGGGGCCACTCTTGCCTTCTGAGATGGCTCACACTCTGCCTGTGGATTGTTTCTCTCTAAATAAATCCACTTCTTACCTATCTGAATTCTTTCTGTGAGGAGACATCAAGAACTTGAGCTTCATTAAGTCCTGAGACCAGGTGTGTGATCTCAGTTAAGAGCCTGTGGGTTCAAGTCCCAAGCAGGGTTTTGGCTGGGTCGAGTGCTGGCCAGTGGGTTCAAGCCCTAATCTGAGTTACACAGTTTCACTTGGACCCTCCCTCTTCTCTCCACCCTCTCTCCTACAGAGACCTCACCTAGGCTCATGGCCTTGGAAGGACAAATACTTCCAAAAGGCATCTCCAGCCCTGAATTCCCCCTGGGGCTCCAGACTTGACTCTCTAGGTGGCTACTTGATATCTTCCCTGACAGCCTGCTCAGCACCTCCATCACAGCCTGTCTAAAACTGAACTTGACTTCCCCTCACCTGCCCAGCCTGGCCTTCCCTCTGCTCTTTGCCATCTTAGGAAAGGGGACTCCAGTGACCTGGTTCCTCAGGCCAAAACGTTAGAGTCACACTAGGCTATTTCCTTCCCTCTTCATCCAACTCTCTCAGTCGGTTCTCCTACATCTCTCCCTTTAAATGTACACTTTCAACTGAAATATATCAAACATACAGTAAAAGGCACAGATCCTAAGTGTAGGAGTGATACACTGTCACGGAGTGAACATACTGGTGTGACCTCTACTCTGATGGACAGATAGAACCTGACCAACACCCATGTCCTAGCCCATCACTTCGCTCCTCCCCGAACCTCACAACAGCCTCATCTCTGCTTTGAACTTTATCATAAGTGACTCTTACACAATACACCTTTTGGGACTGACTCTTTTGGCTCAAGATTATACTTGGAGAGTCACGCAAACTGTGTATTTGTAGTACGGTTGTTCTCATTGCCATATAGGACTTCACTGTGTGAATATGCCACAATTCATCCATTTTACTGCTGGGAGGCAGTTAGGGTGTTGCCTGTTTCTGGCTATTGAGAATTGTGCTGCTATGGGCATGCTTTTCTTTTTTTGTGTTTTGTTTTTTTTTCTTCCCAATTTTTTTGAGAAAAAAATAACATATACCTTTGTATAAGTTTAAGGTATACAGCATGATGGTTTGATTTGCATATATTGTGAATGATTACAATAGATTTAGTTAACATCCATTGTCTCATATAGTGCAACAAAAAGAAAGGGGGAAAAATCTCCTTTTGATGAGAACTCTGATCTACTCTCTTCACAACTCTCCTGTGTATCACATAGTGGTATGGGCATTCTGTATGTGGCTTTTGGTGCACATTTCTATACATTTCTGTTGAGTATGCGCCTGGGAATAGACTGGCTGGGTCTCCTGGTATAAAGCCACGTATTTTCCAAAGTGGTTGTACAAATTTATACCCACAAGCCCCACATGAGAATTCCAGTTGCTCCACATCCTCCTCTACATTTTAGCCATTGTAGCGAGTTCGTACAGATACTTCATTGTGCTTATAGTGATTTCCTAATGCCTAAGAGGTTGAGCACATTTTAATGTGTTTATTGACCATTTGGATATGATTTTATGTAAAGTTCATGTCCTAATCTTTTGTTGATTTAAATATCTATTGCATTGCAAAACAGCTTTCCACCCACACAGCCAGCCTCTTTGATTGACTCTGGCATCATCAGCATTCTTACTGGTCGCTGTCACTGTGCCCTTTCTCCCTCCCAGAATCTCAACAGCTGGAGGTACTGCTGGGTCAAAGAGTATGCGATTGCACGAGCTTGGGAGTAGCAGTGCCACACTTTTCCCAAAACATCAGCACCAGTTTACACCTGCACCAGGCATATACGCAAGATTCCATGGATGCATGTGCTCTCTGGCCCTTGGTGTGGTCAGACTTATTATTTGCTGGTGTGCGGAGTGATATGTGGTTGGGATCTTGCATTTCCTGAACACGAATGTTGAACATGGCTTTATTCGTGGGAATTTCCTCTTCTGTGAAAAGCTCGTTCTTAATTTTTGTCCATTCCTCTACAGTGTCTTTTGTGCTTTCTGCCTAAATTTGAAGTTTTTTATGCACGTGATACTAACCTTTGTTGGTCGCACATATTGTGAAACCTCTTGTCCCAATTTTTAGCTTGTGTTTTTAGGTGTCACTGGATGAACACACATTTTACATTTTAATAATTCATATTTATCAGCCTTTTGTTAAATAGTCATTGCCTGGTCTGATTCAGGAAATCTTTCCCTATTTATATTTACCATTAAGAATTTAAAGTTGGTTTTTCATATATAAGTCCTTACTTCATCCGGATGTTTATATAAGTATGAGTTAGGTTTCTATTGTATCTTTACATATGAGGACCATTCCATGAAGTCCCATTTGTTGAACACCATCCCCTTCCCCAGTGATGTAGTATGCCACCTCTGTCATACAGCAGATTTCTACACATATGTGGCTTGTGTCAGGGCTTTTATTCTCTTTTATTGTCTATTTATCTATCTCTGCCTGTGCCACACCATCTTAATTATTTATTTCGTTCTCATATCAGGGAGGGCAAGCCTCCTTGCTCTGTTATCTTAAAAGTGTCCAGGCTGTATAATTCACCCTTACTCTTCCATATGCATTTTAGATTCATCTCAACAGTTTCCAAAAATTCTCTCTTGAAATGTTGGAATTCATAAAATGTTGAATCACAGTTCATATTGAGGAAAGACATATGTGAATCAAAATGAAAGAAAGAATAAATGAGTTAAATTCCCACATGATAATATCTAGCAAAAAAGAGCAACAAAGAAACCACAGGAAGAAAATAATAATGATAAAAGCAGAAATAATGAGAGGTTAGAAAAAGAATAGCTCTAATGAATAAATTAAAATTTTGGTTTTCTAGAAAAACACTAATGAAAGAAACATACTGCTAGCTAATGTAATCAAGAATAAAACAGACAAATCACACATATACAGTTAAGAAAGGATAGTGGAGATATAATTAATATAGAAGACATTTTAAACATCAAAAGAGGGAGTTCCCTGGGGCCTAGTGGTCAGGATTCGGCACTGTCACTGTTGTGGCCCAGGTTTGATCCCTGGAACTGGGATCCCACAAGCTGCACAGAGCAGCCAAAATAAAAAAATAAAATAAAATAAAATAAATAAAAATCAAAAGAACCTACTCTGCAAACTTTAATGCAAATACATCTGCATGTTTAGAGACAAGTGACTATTTCCTAGAGAAATACAATTTACCAAACTGAGCCACTTAATGACAGAACCCTAAGCAGATGAATTTCCATAGAAGAAAAAGAGAATATTATCAAGGAATTTCCCCACAAAAAAGCACCAGTCCCAGACAGTTTCACAGGAGAATTTTGCCAAATCTGTACAGACTAAATAATCCCAATGCTCCATAAATTGTTTCAAATCTTTTAAAATTAAGAAAAACTTCTAATTTCTTTCTTATGTAGCAAGTAGTACATTGCTATTTAAACTCAATATTTTAGAAAGCAGCACACACAAAAAAAGAATAATTCAGTAAAGACTGAATTACTTATGAATATTAAAGCAAACCATTTAAATAAAATATTAGAAATATTATATTAGAAAACTTTAGGAAACAATCCAACATCACGTCACCATATACCATGAATAGGTAGGATTAGGGAAACCATTACTGCAGTACATCAGAGTAATAGATTTAAGAAGAGAATCACATGGTTATTTCCACAGATGCTGAAAAAGCTCTTGACCAAACTCACCACAGAGTGAAATTGATGAATGGTTTCTTAATATGATAAAACATGTAAACTTTGTTCCTAAAGCTAGAGTCTAACTTAATGGGGAAATACTAAGGGCATTTCCATAAGATCAGCAATAAACCAAAGAGGCCCTCTACTATTCAACATTGTATGGGAGGCACTAGGCAAAGCAGTGAGAGAAGAGAAATCAATAAAGATGCATAAGAATTGTGGAGAAAAGGAGTAAATCTATCCCTTGCAGATGATATGATTGTGTACCTGGAAAGACCTAAAAGTATTTTGGTTTTGTCTTCATCGTTACCATTTCTGGCATTATTCATTTCTTGGTGTAAACCCAGTTTTGTATCTGGTATCACATACCTTCTGTGTGAAAAACTTCCCTTAATGTTTCTTACAGCATAAGCCTACTGGGAATTATTTCTGTTGGCTTTTGTTTGTCTAAAAACTCTGTATTTTTGCCTTAATTTTTGCAAGATATTTTCACTGGGTATAGCCTTGAGTTGACAATATTTTTTCTTTCTGCTCATTAAAGATGCAATTCTTTGTTCCTCTGAATACATCTTTTTCTCTGGTGGCCTTCAAGATTTCCACTTTACCTTTGGTTTTCAGCAGTTTTAATATAATGTGTCTAGCTTTAAAAACAAAAAACAGAAAACAAAAAACTATCCTGTTGACGGTCTCTGTGTTTTGGATCTATGGTTTCATCTCTTTTATTATTTTTGGAACATGTTCAGCCTATCTCTTTAAATATTTCTTCTGCTCTATTATCTCTTCTCCTTCTGGGATTTCAATTACATGGATGATAGACTGTTCAGTATTGCACCACAACCCTTTAGGGCTCTGTTCTCTTTGTTTGTTTTCACTCCTTTTTCTCTTTGTGTTTCAGCCTAGGTAATTTTTATTGACCTATCTTCAGGTTCAGTGATCCTTCCTTTGGATGTGTTGAGTCTACTGATGAGCCCAGAGAAGTTCTTCATCTGTTTTTTAAAATTTTAGTATTTCCATTTGACTCTTTCTTATTATTTCCAGCTCTCTGTTAACTGTAACACTGGCTCTCAGCACAGCAGCCTACCTACCTCTGAGACATGCACTTCCTTGGTCCCGTGTTCTCCTATGTTCCTCACCATCCACTACCTCCCTTCTGGATCTCATGGGTTGGCTGCATAGATCCTGTCAGGTGACCCTCTCCATCCTGCCATCCCCCCAGGCTCCAGTGATAGCTTCTCCCCTTGCCCTTTCAAGCCTATAAGGGGCAAGACCTCTCTGATCTGGCACATAGTAGACACTCAAATATTTATTGGATGAATGTATAAATTAATTAATTAAAGTATCTGGAACATAAGGTGTTGGGCAAATGGAAGGAGACAAGCGTGGAATTAGGAATTCAATTATAAGTAATCGGTAAAAGGCCTTGACTTCCTCTGAGCTCCCAGAAAGCAGGCTGAACTGTCCAACTAGAAATAACCAAATGGACCTGAGTCCGCAGCCAAGTGCAGCAAGGGGGTGCTGTGCAGAGGACTCCATCAGCTTCTGGGTGCTGAGCCCCCATGCATGTGGGCAAGGTCCTGTCTGCTCTGCCGTCCAGGTGGTCTCCTGCTATTAGCAAAAGAAGAAGGGAACCCTCTTTGACAGTTTGTCCCTAAAAACCCAGGATATCTGTCTTTGCTGCTGGCTTTATGCTGGACACAAAAGAAAGATGTGAAGTGCTCCCTACTCTGCTTCTCATTCTCTAGGTGACCTTGAGGAAGCAAAGACCCTTTCTGGGCCTCAGTTTCTACATCTGAAGAACAGATGAGGCTAGAGCTATAGGGCAAAGAACCGAGACTAAGGGCCTACTATGAGTTGTTCTTTATATTAATACTTATTAAAGAGCTAACATTCTTGAGTGCTTACTATGAAATATGCTATCTATGTGCATTATTCCATTTAATTCTCAAAGCAACTCTGTGAGGTGCTATTGGTATCACCAGTTTACACACATGAAAACTGGCATCTCACACAATCCTCACAACAACTCTCTAGCGTAGATGTTGGTCCCATCACAGCTGTGACCTATCCCAAGCCTCTCAGTTCGCAGGAGGCAGAAGTCAGGTTTGGTTTAAGTCTTTCTGACCTCAGAGCCTTCTCTCCCCTACATCACACTCTGCATTCCATGATTATGACTGGTTTCCTTTCTTGAACAGTCCATGAAATCTTCAAGCTCAGGAATCCTGTGTCCCCAGTATGAGAGACAGAGTCTAGCACAGAGAAGATGAGAGAAAAGTTTTGATCCAAAAAAAATACACAAAGAGGGGAGGCCGGAGCGTCTGGCGGAGCGGCCAAAGCGGCGGGTGCTGCTCCTGGACGGGGCCGGGGGTGCAGGTGTTTGGGGGCCTCGCTGCGGCCCTGCGCTGCCTGCGGAACTGCGCCTGCTGGGTGACCGCGGCCAGCGGTGCAGCGTCCAGCCCTCTAGTGTTGTCACCAGTGGCCGCTAGGCCCCGGCGTGAGCTTCTTCGGGCAGAGCGTGGAGGTGGACTTCTCCTGAAGGATGCAAACAGCAGGAAGCGAGCCGAGCACAAGATGGAGGATGGGGAGAAGGACAAGTACTTCCTCTTCTACGACTGGAAGACGGTGTCCAGGAAGGTGAGCCCGGAGCTCACGGACCCCAACAAGTGGCTGGAACACCGGGGCATCAGGGGCGAGTTCCTCAGGCAGATTGGTGAGTGTGGGGCCTGCGCCCGCCCCGCCAACCCTTGACCTCCGACCCCCCCACCCCCGCCCTCGACCGCCGGCCCCCTGACCCTGACTCTGACCTGGAGCCCCTGGCCCTGGACCTCCGCTCTCTAACCCCTGGCCCCTGACCTGACCCCCATTTCTGCTCCCCCAATCCTTGCTCCCAACTCCTGTCCCCACTCCAGCCCCCAGGCCAGCAGCCAGGTTGCCGGCCAGGGTCTGGGCGCTGTGCTCCTGTCCAGCCTTCGGCGCTGCTGGGCCCGCCCGCAGGTTGCAGCCGCCAAGCCAAGTCCCGTGGCCCGTCCACCCCGTTCTAGTACCTGTGGCCCACCAGCCTCTCACATCCCACCTTCGCTCAGAGCTGTTTGGGAAAGCAGCCCTGCGGGCTCCAGCCTCAGCCCCTCTGTTCATCCACTTAGCCCATATTCCTGAGACTTCTAGATCAGAACGTTGTCTTCAGTGGAATCATCTTCTCCTTAAAGACAAAGAAATGATGCTCCCAGCACCCACATTAAATGGTCAAAATTTCTCAAGGCTCTAACAAGTCTTCAAAGATGATGATTAGTAATTACAACTAGACTATAAAAGGCAGTAACAATACAAAAGATTTGGGAGCTGTGCAAATTCTGTTTAGACTCGTGTTTATTAAAACTCGCAGGTACTTCTGAAACTAAAACAAAAAACAAAACAAAACAGCAAAGCAGAAAAGGGGAAAGCGAGTAGAGGGAAAGGGAGGACAAGGAGGAAGAGTTAGGGGTGGAGGGAAGGAGGAGAGAGCCAGCCAGTACCAGCGGTGAGGAGGCGCTCCCTCTGGTGGTCATTTTTCTGAGAAGCTGCAGGCTGGGTGGACTTCTTTCTAGGGCTGGGCGGGCAAGGGCTGGGAAGGAGCCTGGATAATACGCAAAGCTGCGAGGGGTACTCGCTGACAGAGGTGGCTAAGTGATCTATTTCTGCTGGATTTGGCGGCAGAAGAGCTAAGTCTGTCCCTTTTCCGGCTTTGTCAGGGTGGGGAATTCTAAGCCCTCCTAAGCTGTATTCTCTGTTGAGACCCTACTTGTGTGTCTGGTGCTTTGAAGTACGGTCCTAGAAGAAGGAATTATTCTCATTTTACAGAGGAAGAAACAAACACGGGGGGTTAAACAGATTTCTCCAGATCATCACACTAATATGACATTTTTGGTTTTGTTTTGTTTGTTTTTAAGACTACCTTTTTGTTTGTTTTTATTGAAATATAGTTGGTTTACAATGTGCTAACTTCAGGTATACAGCAAAGTGATTCACTTGTACATATATATGTTTGTCAGACTCTTTTCCATTACAGGTTATTACAAGATATTGAATACAGTTCCCTGTGCTATACAGTGAGACTGTGTTGTTTATTTTATATATAGTAGTGTGTTTTCCAAACTCCTAATTTATCCCTCACCCCCTCCCCTTTGGTAACCATAAGTTTGTTTTGTGAGTCTGTTTCTGTTTTGCAAATAAGTTCATTTGTGTCTTTTTTTAGATTACACATATAAGTGATATCATATGATATTTGTCTTTCTGTGTCTGACTTCCTTGACTTAGTATGACACTCTCTAGATCCATTCACGTTGCTGCAAATGGCATTATTTCATTCTTTTTATGGCTAATATTCCATTGTATAAGTATACCACATCTTCTTTATCCATTCCTCTGTTGATGGACACTTAGGTTTCTTCCATGTCTTAGCTATTGTAAAAAAAAAATGCTGTTATGAACATTGGGGTGCATGTATCTTTTTGAATTAGAGCTTTCATCTTTTTCAGATATATGCCCAGGAGTGGGATTGCTGTATGATATAGCAATTCTATTTTTAGTTTTTTAGGGAACCTCTGTGCTGTTCTTCACAGACGTTGCACCAATTTACATTCCAACAGCATAGGAGGGTTCCTTTTTCTCCACACCCTCTCCAGCATTTATTTGTCGACTTTTTGATGATGGCCATTCTGACTAGTGCGAGGTTATACCTCATTATTGTTTTGATTTGCATTTCTCTAACAATTAGTGATGTTGAGCATTTTTTCATGTGTCTGCTGGCCATCTGTATGTCTTCTTTGGAGAAGTGTCTGTTTAGGTCTTCTGCCCATTTTTTGATTGGGTTGTTTGTTTTTTTTGATATTGAGCTGTATAAGCTGTTTGTATATTTTGGAAATTAAGTCCTTGTCAGTCACATCATTTACAAATATTTTCCCCTATTCAGTAGGTTGTCTTTTCATTTTGATTATGGTTTCCTTTGCCGTGCAAAAGCTTTCAAGTTTGATTAGGTCTCATTTGTTTATTTTTGCTTTTATTTCTATTGCCTTGGGATACTGACCTAAGAAAACGTTGCTAACATTTATGTTGAAGAATATTTTGCCTTTGTTCTCTTCTAGGAGTCTGGTGGTGTCATGTCTTATGTCTTTAAGCCATTTTGAGTTTCTTTTTTGTGTATGGTATAAGGGAATGTTCTAACTTCATTGATTTACATGCAGCTGTCCGTCTTTCCCAACACCACTTGCTGAAGAGACTGTCTTTCCTCTATTGTATATTCTTGGCTCCTTTGTCAAAGATTAATTGACTGTAGGTGTGTGGGTTCATTTTTGGGCTCTCTAATCTGTTCCATTGATCCGTATGTCTGGTTTTGTGCCAAAACCACGCTGTTTTGATTACTGTAGCTTTGTAGTGTTGTCTGGACTTAAGACGACCATTTTGAATCCACCTAGGTCCTAGCCATCTTCTCCCTTCATTCACACTCTCTCCCTGGGTGATCTTGCTCATGATATGGTTTTAATACCCATCTGTGTGTGACGACTTCCAAGTTTATAAATCCACACTTTACCTCTCCTCCAGAATGCCAACTTGATATCTGCTCTTGGATATCTCAAAGGCATCTCACAGCTAACATGTTCAAGAGTGGACTCTTGGTTCTCTTTTTCACTCCCACTCCAAATGTTCCTTAACCTCTCCCAGTCTTCCCCTTCGCAGAAAATGGCACCATCATCTACCCAGTAGTCTGAGGCAGAAACCCAGGAGACAGTCTATAGTCCTGCCTTACCACTCCCTTTACTCCTACCCATCAGCAATGCCTGTGATTTCTAGTTCCAAAATACATCTTGAATGCCCCCACATCTTCCCGTATCCATTCTCCTTCACCTGCAGGGACTGCCATAACAGCCTCTGTACTAAGTGTCCTACTTCTCTTACTTCTTCACTCAACCAGTAGTTGTTAAATGAACACGTCCTATTTGCCAGGCACTGCTCTGGACACTGGGAACACAGTAGGAGCAAGACTTACCCTCTGGCTTCTTACAGTCTATTCTCCAAACAATGTTGTCATTGTGTTGTTATTGTTGTTGCTGTTTTTTAATTATGCAACTTCCCTGCTTAACAAATAGTAGATGATTGCCAAACTCTTCACCTTGGCCCACGAGCGCCCATGTGGTCTGGCCTCTCTGGTACTTTCTCCTGCCAGCCTTCTCCTCATCTCCACCCATGTTCATGTGCTTTAGCCACACTGCCCTCCTTTCATTGTTTCAGTTCCTTAAATACATCATACTCCCTCTCACCTCAGGACCTTTACTCATGCTGTCCTCTCTGCCGGGAGTGTTCTTGCCTCAGCCTTTGGATTGCTGCCTCCTTCCCTTTCAGGTCTTGGTTTAAATGACATCTTTGAACACCCTGTTATTCCCTCTCCTTCCATCCTGGACATTTCCTCCACAGCTCTTATCTCAGTGGGTAGTATTGAAATCAATCATTTTTACTTTTATCCATCACATAGATAATAAGCTCCTTTAGGGCAGGAAACACCATTGTATGGTTGACCAATCTATACCCAGCACCTAGAAGGTGCATTTATTGGATAAAGAAATGTGGGACTGAGGCTTTCTCCTTCCCATTCTCACCCTTCTGAGAGCTGAAGGAAGCACCTCCTCCTCTCAGGTTTTTTCCCTGTGTGGAGGCTAAACTCTGCACACAGTAGCCTGGTCTATGCAGCACTGCCTAGACTATGTTCAGTGGAGTGTTGCTATCTCAGAAAGGTTTCATGATGAGTTAACTTTGGAGAGTCACAGTACACAGCATGCTACAGTCCTGC